>NC_082672.1:31585000-32210000 GCF_025265405.1 Mesoplodon densirostris | reverse complement strand
CTCTCAAAAATTCATGTGTAAAATCCTCGCAGAGTAGTGTAGACTTATACTAAAGGCTTTTATGAGAGGGCCTGTGTGCTCTATTACACAGGATCCAGTAAGACTTCCTCAGAATCTCCTTTAAATGCCCTTTTTTCCCTTGATGTTTCATGTCTTGAGTCACTACCCACATGTCTGCCCCTCTCCTTGTCTCCTCTTGAAAACACATTACTTGTACCTCTTCCTGCACGGCTCTCTGGCTGCTTCTCCTTCTCACTCCTGGATCTTTTCCTCCAGGTATTTCCCTCATCTTTTCTCATGTATTGTAATTTATCCTTTTCTCAAATTCCTTTGCTATTTTGGGTATATGATCTTGAAAAGTTTTTTTTTTTTTTTTTTTTTTTTTTTTGCGGTACGCGGGCCTCTCACTGCTGTGGCCTCTCCTGTTGCGGAGCACAGGCTCCGACCGCGCAGGCTCAGCGGCCATGGCTCACGGGCCCAGCCGCTCCGCGGCATGTAGGATCCTCCCGGACCGGGGCACGAACCCGTGTCCCCTGCATCGGCAGAGGGACTCTCAACCACTGCGCCACCAGGGAAGTCCGAAAAGATGTTTTTAATCTTCTGTGTTTCAATTTATTTTAATGGAGACAGTACCAATATCTTACCTCACAGGATCGGCGGGAGGCTTCAGTGAACGAATATATGTAAAATGCTCACTCTAGTGCCTAGAACCTAGTGACCACACAAGAAAGGGTAGTTACTGTTGTGGTCTCAATGTTGTGTTTATTTTTATTACCAGGCACCGTGGCGAGATGGCGGGGTGGAAGAAATAGATGTTGCCCTCGGGGAGTTTACAATTTAGTTTTATCAATATAGAGGTAGAGGAAACGCTGACTCTGTAAGATCTTTGTGTACTATTGCTTTAGGAGCATTTTAATGATCAGGCTGTCAGTATTCTTTTGTTGGGTGTCGTGGAAGTGACATCTTCCCTTGGGAAATCTTGTGTTAGGTGTTACTGCATAACTTCCTACCAGGAAAACACCTTCTCATGTCACTGTCCTCCAGGTTGCAAGGACTAGAGAAATGCTGAGGTGATTTTGGGTGATGTGGATTTATTATAAAGATACTTGAGAAGTCAGATCCCAGGATGGCATCTCATGATTTGCCCAATTGCATTCTGCAGATAATGGGAACATCGCTCCCGATGAAGCAGCTTCTTTAGTATCAGAACAGCCTGCTGTGCTCATGATTCAGTTGTTTCTTATCTCTGCTCTCTTTTTAGGGCTCTGCTTCTATCGCCAGCCCCCTCTCTCTTCCTTTTCTCTCTAATTCTGCTGCCTCTAGGCTTCTACGTGTGCTCTTTTCTCTGGGGATTGCTTGGTTTGCTAGTCCATATTCAAACTATTTTCCAGTGCACTCACATTTAGAAGTTGACTAGAATTGTCTCCAGCTGGAAATGGAGGAGGGAAAAGCCACCGTTCCTCTTCTCTGTTCTCATTAGGTTGAGAGGGGAAGGCTGGTGAGGGACCAGGGATTTTGCTTAGGTGCGACTGTACAGTTTTTCTAACATACGCATTTCCACTTGTTTGCAGCTCTCTCTCCATGGTGATGCCCCTCCTCACATGTCTGGGGAAATGACAGTAGTCATTCCTGTTGAAATTATTGCTGTCCTAAAAAATCTTAAAGGCCATGAAGAATGGGTTCTCAGACACATTCACTTGGGGACAAATAAATATTGCTGCCAACAGAAATGGAATGTTGTCTGCCAGTTTGACCTTTCTGTGGCAAGAATAAGACTTTTATTTTTAGGAAAGATCATAATTATAGTGAGTCATACTGTATATTCCAAGGATAAATTTCTGAAAAGATACATGGCCATTGAGAATTTTTCCACTCAACCAGTGGCCCAGTCTGTAAAAGAAGGGTGTTGGGCTTGATGCTCTTAAAACGGACAAGCTTTGTGTGATTTTTTTAACTTAAACATCCTATTAAACTTTCCAAGTCATTTCTCCAGGATATTTGAGAATAGTTAGACAATTAAGCATTGTTTGGCTGAAGGATCTTGACATCATTCTCCTTTCATATGTTGCTTAATTTTCTTCTCGATTTCAGTGTTACCATAAGGAAATTTTGCTTACCTAATCTCTGTTTTGTCTATGTGTGATTAGATTACAAAAGGAATTAAGATCCTGCAAAATGCAATAAAACAACAAGATCAGAGACTGGCCAAAGCAATGAGCGGTGATGGTTCCTTTCATATTACCCTGCTAGTGATGCAGTTATTAAATGAAGATGAAATAAACATGTGAGTAATACATCTTTCTGGAATATTGTTTTCCAAGTTATTACTGTAATTTGAGTAATCATAGCAGAACCAAAAGAGGCATTGAAATTCTAAAGAAGTATTCTTTTTTTAAGAAGTATTCTTTATTATAATTTGTTCCAATTAATAAGTCAATGTACAGAATTAGCCATATAAATATTCTTCCTGATCTACCCTTTTTTTTTTTTTGGCTATGCTGCTGCGTGGTGTGCAAGATCCTAGTTCCCTGACCAGGGATCGAACCCGTGCCCCCTGCAGTGGAAGAGCAGAGCCCTAACCACTGGACCACCAGGGAATTCCCCTTAATCTATACTTTTAAACTGTTATTGTTATCAGATGCATTGGTTATGCAGTTATTTTATCTGTGTTAATTATGTAAGCACTCTGGAGTCTGACCATTTAGGTTAGGATTCCAGGTAAAGATTCTGGAACCGTGGCCCAACCACATCTTAACAGCTGCCCAATTTTGGGCAAATCATTTAAATAAATAAATTATTTAAATAAATAAAATAAATTATTAATCTGGTGTCCGATTAAATAAATTATTTAAATAAATGGAGAAAATAATAGTACTAATACATGTAAGAACTCTTAGTATAGGGCCTGGCACATAGCAGGCACTTGATATTATTAGCTATTAGAGCTGTCATTTACTAGATTAAAGGACAATTTCAGTTTCACTTCCTTCATTCCTAGAGTATGTGTACACCCTGAACCTCCAAACCCAGAGCTGTACCATAAAAGTTGAGTATTAGTCATTGATTGCTGCTTTCCAGCCTGGAGTGGAGAAACCTTGCTCTTCCTCAAATTCTCTGGGATACTCTGTCTGTCGGTATGAGCACCCCTTGCCCTGTTAGCCCCTGTTTAGCCCCCTGGATTAAGCTCAAGCATAAGCTCTTTGGAAAGCCAAAACCAGAATTACAGGTTATAGGTTACTTCTGTTTTCTACCCTGACATAGTCTCCTGAGGGAATGAAGAGCAAGGCTTGGATTGGGAAGGGGGCGAGGAAAAGGAAAAATAAAAGGGAGAAAACAATAAATTAGTAACTCAAAATATACAGTCAAATTATGATTCGGGTAGTGATGTCTTTTTAAATAGTTAGAACCGCATGTCTTTAGGGATCAGTCTTCTGATCTCTCTCAACATAATCCACCCAAGAGCAGGTCTTGAGCACCCTGCAGTGACAGAGAGGACCAGAAGATTTTACTTAACTCATTTTCACTGTTCACTTTGCCAATCAGAAGAAAAAAGAAATACTCTGATGCTCTTAAAAGAAAAGAAGCCAGAGAAGATGTGACACAAGATGAAAGCCTGAGAGAAAATGAGTGGTCCCCTGTGTGTTAGAATGGTGGACTAGTCAGGGTTCCCCAGAGAAACAGAACCAATAGCATGGATATCCATTTGGATATCTAGATATATGGATATATCTGTATCTACAGCTGTAGCTATATATATAGAGATTTATTTTAAGGAGTTAGCTCACATGACCGTGGGGGGCTGGCAAGTCCACACTCTGCAAGGCAGCCTGGCAAGCGGCAGACCCAGGCGAGGGTTGACAGTATAGGCTCGAGCCCAAAGGCGGCCTGGAGGAAGAATTCCTTCTTCCTTGGGGGACCTCAGTCTCATAAGGCCTGCAACTGACTGGATGAAGCCCATCCACATTCTGGGGGATGATCTGCTTTACTCAGGGTCTACTGATTTAAATGTTCATCACATCTAAAAGAATTCCTTCACAACAACATCTAGACTGGCGTTTGACCAAACACTAGGTATCATGGCCTCAGTTGACGAACAAAATTAACCAACACAAAGGACAAGAGCAGGAGTAAATACTGAGCTGGTCTCACGGATGGCAAGTAGGAGATGCTGAACCAGTGATTAATTCAGAAGAACTGCACGTGGTCAGTGAAACCACAGCCAGCTGGGAGGAGGGTTGTCATCCAGGATGGGAAGGAATCTAGAGGCCCTTTTGTGCTGGGCGGAGTGAGCAAATCAGAGGAAGAGGCACGAAGCCGGACACATCCTGGCTCCCCTTTTGGGGTTGACTGTTCCAACCAGTGTTGGAGCAGAGAACTGGGAGTGAGAGAGACAATCACCTTGGTTTGGGGTTCTCAGGGTGTAGCTGGGAAAAGCTCAAGCTCTTTAGAGAAGTTCCTGTTCAGTAATGCTGAAAGAATGTGCTACCACACAGCTGGTAGATCCGAGTCAAGGGAGATTTCTAACACCTGGACCTGAGGCAGTTCCTTCAGTTCCCCATTGCCTATCAAGGTATATAGATGGATCCAGAAATTTCTCTGTGCCCTGGTGGGTAGACTTGGAAGTTCAGAGAGAATCGGTGGATCAGAAGGAACAGGATGGGGGACAGCGACACTACTAAATATCCATGTTTCTTGATTACAGGCCCCAGCAGGAATCTTGTGCTTCAGCAGAACATGCCATTGCAATGCCCAGAAAGAACAGGTGGGCTTTCACGGACACCAGTGTAGGGCACCCAGGGATATGACCAGACCAGTCGCCCTGAAATAGGAATCTCTTAGGATCCAAACAGCAAGCAGATCAAAGAGCTTCTTCAGTCCTCTTATAAGAGTATGCTGGAGTCCCTGGGAAGGGGGAGGGGAGAGGGAAGGGAAAAACAATCCTGAAAGGAGGTTTGAATTAACTGAATAATTGTACCCCAAAGAGACCTTTTTAAACCAGAGAAGACTGAGTTACCATTGATTGATACGTTTAGGGTTTATCTCTCTTACCGGAAATGGGTCTTGGCTATGGCCTGTAGATATATTTCAGTCTCTGCTCCTCAGCCACGATTCCCCAAACAAATGTTATTTTATTTTATTTCCTTAACAAGTGTTCTGAGTCGGGCAGCACAGAAAGGTCACCTTTTTTATACATTGGAGGAAACTGGCAGTCCTAGGAATTAAGCGAATGCGGGTCAGTAGACAAGCCAGAACTAATCAGTTTTCTGTTATTATTCCATGAAGTGTGATTGTGAAAGGTGGAGAGGTAGAGGGAGAGGAGTGGGACGGGGACAGGAGGGAGAAGATGAGCACAAGTGCGTGAAGGGCGGGAGAGATTAGTCTTCTGGAAGTACAGACGGCCTCCTGTGTCTCAGTAGCCTCTACTGATGGACACGGAACTGACTAGAAATACTATTAAGTGGTGTGCAGTCGGGTTGGGGTGAGGGGGTGGGTATGTTCTCAATGTATTATAATGTTTACATTTCTCAGTGGAGGTGGGACTGCCTTCTCTAGGAGACTTTTTTTTTTTTAACGTCTTTTTTGGAGTATAATTGCTTTACAATGTTGTGTTAGTTTCTGCTGTATAACAAAGTGAATCAGCTATATGTATATATATATCCCCATATCTCCTCCCTCTTGCACCTCCCTCCCACCCTCCCTGTGGGTGGTCACAAAGCACCGAGCTGATCTCCCTGTGCGATGCAGCT
Source organism: Mesoplodon densirostris (assembly GCF_025265405.1). NCBI lineage: Eukaryota > Metazoa > Chordata > Mammalia > Artiodactyla > Ziphiidae > Mesoplodon > Mesoplodon densirostris. The sequence goes on along the minus strand of NC_082672.1, from coordinate 32,204,253 downwards.
GCTTCCCACTAGCTATCTATTTTACATTTTGCTAGTGTATATATGTCAGTGCTACTCTCTCACTTCGTCCCAGCTTCCCCTTCCCCGTGTCCTCAAGTTCGTTCTGTATGTCTGCATCTTTATTCCTGTCCTGTGCCTAGGTTCATCAGAACCATTTTTTTTTTCTAGGTTCCATATATATGTGTTAGCATATGGTATTTGTTTTGCTTTTTCTGACTTCACTCTGTATGACAGTCTCTAGGTCCATCCACCTCACTACAAATAACTCAATTTCATTTCTTTTTATGGCTGAGCAATATTCCATTGCATATATGTGCCACATATTCTTTATCCATTCATCTGTTGATGGACACATAGATTGCTTCCATGTCCTGGCTATTGTAAATAGTGCTGCAATGAACATTGTGGTACATGTCTCTTTTTGAATTATGGTTTTCTCAGGGAATATGCTCAGTAGTGGGATTGCTGGGTCATATGGTAGCTCTATTTTTAGTTTTTTAAGGAACCTCCATACTGTTCTCCATAGTGGCTGTATCAGTTTACATTCCCACCAACAGTGCAAGAGGGTTCCCTTTTCTCCACACCCTCTCCAGCATTTATTGTTTGTACATTTTTTATGATGGCCATTCTGAGCAGTGTGAGGTGATACCTCATTGTAGTTTTGATTTGCATTTCTCTAATGATTAATGATGTTGAGCATCCTTTCAGGTGTTTGTTGGCAATCTGTATATCTTCTTTGGAGAAATGTCTATTTAAGTCTTCTGCCCATTTTTGGATTGGGTTGTTTGTTTTTTTGATATTGAGCTACATGAGCTGCTTGTATATTTTGGAGATTAATCCCTTGTCAGTTGCTTTGTTTGCAAGTATTTTCTCCCATTCTGAGGGTTGTCTTTTCGTCTTGTTTATGGTTTCCTTTGCTGTGCAAAAGCTTTTGTTTCATTAGGTCCCATTTGTTTATTTTTGTTTTTATTTCCATTTCTCTAGGAGGTGGGTCAGAAAGGATCTTGCTGTGATGTATGTCATATTGTGTTCTGCCTATGTTTTCCTTTAAGAGTTTTATAGTATCCGGCCTTACATTTATGTCTCTAATCCATTTTGAGTTTATTTTTGTGTATGGTGTTAGGAAGTGTTCTAATTTCATTCTTTAACCTGTAGCTGTCCAGTTTTCCCACCACCACTTATTGAAGAGGCTGTCTTTTCTCCATTCTATATCCTTGCCTCCTTTGTCACAGATTAGTTGACCATAGGTGCATGGGCTTATCTCTGGGCTTTCTGTCCTGTTCCATTGATCTATAATTCTGTTTTTGTGCCAGTACCATACTGTCTTGATTAGTGTAGCTTTGTAATATGGTCTGAAGTCACGGAGCCTAATTCCTCCAGCTCCATTTTATTGGCATATAGTTGCTTGTAGTAATCTCTCATGATCCTTTGTATTTTTGCAGTGTCACTTGTTACTTCTCCTTTTTCATTTCCAATTCTGTGATTTCAGTCCTCTCCCTTTTTTACTTGATGAGTCTGGCTAATGGTTTATCAATTTTGTTTATCTTCTGAAAGAACCAGCATTTAGTTTTATTTATCTTTGCTATTGTTTCCTTCATTTCTTTTTCATTTATATCTGATCTGATCTTTGTGATTTCTTTCCTTCTGCTAACTTTGGGGTTTTTTTATTTGTTGTTGTTCTTCTTTCTGTAATTGTTTTGGATGTAAGGTTAGGTTATTTATTTGAGATTTTTCTTGTTCTTGAGGTAGGATTGTATTGCTATAAACTTCCCTCTTAGAACTGCTTTTGCTGCATCCCATAGGTTTTGGATCGTTGTGTTTTCACTGTCATTTGTTTATAGGAATTTTTTGATTTATTCAGTGATCCCTTGGTTATTTAGTAGTGTGTTGTTTATCCTCCATGTGTTTGTATTTTTTACAGACTTTTTCCTATAATTGATATCTAGTCTCATAGCCTCGTGGTTGGAAAAGATACTTAATATGATTTCAGTTTTCTTAAATTTACCAAGGCTTGATTTGTGACCCAGATATGATCTATCCTGGAGAAGGTTCCATGAGCACTTAAGAATAAAGTGTATTCCGTTGTTTTGGGATGGAATGTCCTATAAATATCATTTAAGTCCATCTTGTTTAATATGCCATTTAAAGCTTTTGTTTCCTTACTTATTTTTCATTTTGGATGATCTGTCAGTTGGTGAAGGTGGGGTGTTAAAGTCCCCTACTTTTATTGTGTTACTGTCAATTTCCCCTTTTATGGCTATTAGCATTTGCCTTATGTATTGAGGTGCTCCTATGTTGGGTGCATAAATATTTACAATTGTTGTATCTTCTTCTTGGATTGATTCCTTGATCATTATATAGTGTCCTTCTCTGTCTCTTGTAATAGTGTTTATTTTAAAGTCTGTTTTGTCTGTTATGAGAATTTCAACTCCAGATTTCTTTTGATTTCCATTTGCATGGAATATCTTTTTCCATCCCCTCATTTTCACTCTGTGTGTGTCCCTAGGTCTGAAGTGGGTCTCTTGTGGACAGCATATATACAGGTCTTGTTTTTGTATCCATTCAGCTAATCTGTGTCTTTTGGTTGGAACATTTAATCCATTTACATTTAAGGTAGCTTTTGGTATGTATGTTCCTATTACCATTTTCTAATTTTTTTGTGTTTGTTTTTGTAGGTTCTTCCTTCTCTTGTGTTTCCTGCCTAGAGAAGTTCCTTTACCATTTGTTGTAAAGCTGGTTTGGTGGTGCTGAATTCTCTTAGCTTTTGCTTGTCTGTAAAGCTTTGATTTCTCCATCGAATCTGAATGAAATCCTTGCTGAGTAAAGTAATCTTGGTTGTAGGTTTTTCCCTTTCATCACTTTAAATATGTCCTGCCACTCCCTTCTGGCTTGCAGTGTTTCTGCTGAAAGATCAGCTGTTAAACTTATGGGGATTCCCTTGTATGTTATTTGTTGCTTTTCCTTTGCTGCTTTTGATATTTTTTCTTTGTAATTAATTTTTGATAGTTTGATTATTATGTGTCTTGGCATGTTTCTCCTTGGATTTATCCTGTATGGGACTCTCTGTGCTTCCTGGACTTGATTGACTATTTCCTTTCCCATATTAGGGAAGTTTTCAACTATAATCTCTTCAAATATTTTCTCAGTCCCTTTTTTTTCTCTTCTTCTGGGACCCTGATTGTTCGAATGTTGGTGCGTTTAATGTTGTCCCCGAGGCGTCTGAGACTGTCCTCAATTCTTTTCATTTTTTTTTTCTTTATTCTGCTCTGCAGTAGTTGTTTCCAGTATTTTATCCTCCACGTCACTTATCCGTTCTTCTCCCTTAGTTGTTCTGCTATTGATTCCTTTTAGAGAATTTTTAATTTCATTTATTGTGTTGTTCATCATTGTTTGTTTGCTCTTTAGTTCTTCTAGGTCCTTGTTAAACATTTCTTTTAGTTTCTCCATTCTATTTCCATGATTTTGGATCATCTTTACTATCATTACTCTGAATTCTTTTTCAGGTAGACTGCGTATTTCCTCTTCATTTGTTTGGTCTGGTGGGTTTTTACCTTGCTCCTTCATCTTCTGTGTATTTTTCTGTATTCTCATTTTGTTTAACTTACTGTGTTGGGGTCTCCTATTCACAGGCTGCAGGTTCGTAGTTCCTGTTGTTTTTGGTGTCTGCCCCCAGTGGGTGAGGTTTGTTTAGTGGCTTGTGTAGGCTTCCTGTTGGAGGGGACTGGTGTCTGTGTTATGATGGGTGGGGCTGGATCATGTCTTTCTGGTGGGCAGGGCCATGTCTGGTGGTGTGTTTGGGGGTATCTGTGAAGTTAGTAAGATTGTAGGCAGCCTCTCTGCTAATGGGTAGGGTTGTGTTCCTGTCTTGATAGTTGTTTGGCCTGGGGTGTCCAGTGCTGGAGTTTGCTGGCTGTTGGGTGGAGTTGGGTGTTAGTCTTGAGATGGAAATCTCTGGGAGAGCTCTCGCCGAGTGATATTACATGGAGCTGGGAGGTCTCTGGTGGACCAATGTCCTGAACTTGGCTCTTCCACCTCGGAGGCTTGGGCCTGACACTGGCCCGGAGTACCAAGACTCTGTCAGCCACATGGGTCAGAAGAAAAGGGAGAAAGAAAGAAAGAGAGAGGGAGAGGGAGGGAGGGAGGAAGGGAGGAAGGGAGGAAAGAAAGAAAGGAAGAAAGATTATTAAAAAAATAATAATAATAGTAAAAAGAAAAAGAGAGCAACCAATCCAATAAAGAAATCTACCAATGATAAAAAGCGCTAAACACTAAACTAAGATAAAGATAAAAATCAGAAACAAGGGCTTCCCTGGTGGCGCAGTGGTTGAGAGTCCGCCTGCTGATGCAGGGGACACGGGTTTGTGCCCCAGTCCGGGAAGATCCCACATGCCACGGAGCTGCTAGACCTGTGAGCCATGGCTGCTGAGCCTGCGCGTCCGGAGCCTGTGCTCCGCAATGGGAGAGGCCACAACAGTGAGAAGCCCGCGTACCGCAAAAAAAAAAAAAAAAAAAAATCAGAAACCAAACTGTTGCTGACAGTACACGCCATGTCTACAGTTGCTCCCAACGTCCAACTCCTCAGTTTTGGGATGATTCATTGTCTGTTCAGGTATTCCACAGATACAGGGTACATCAAGTTGTTTGTGGAGTTTTAATCCACTGCTCCTGAGGCTGCTGGGAGAGATTTCCCTTTCTCTTGTTTGTTCGCACAGCTCCTGGGTTTCAGCTTTGGATTTGGCCCTGCCTCTGCATGTAGGTAGCCCTCAGGCATCTGTTCCCACCCATACAGCATGGGGTTAAAGCAGTGGCTGATTGGGGGGCTCTAGCTCATTCGGGCCAGGGGAAGGGAGGGGTACAGTATTTATAATTGGAATGCGGGGCGAGCCTGTGGCAGTAGAGGCCATCGTGACATTGCAGTAGACTGAGGCGCGCCATTTGTTCTCCCGGGGAAGTTGTCCCTGGTCTATGGGACCCTGGCAGTGGCGGGCTGCACAGGCTCCCAGTGGGGAGAGTGGATAGTGACCTGTGCTTGCACACAGGCTTCTTGTTGGCTGCAGCAGCAGCATTAACGTTTCATGCCCGTCTCTGGTGTCCGAGCTGATAGACCGGCTCGTGCTTGTCTCTGGACCTCGTTTAGGTGGTGCTCTGCCTTCTGTGGGCAGATGGGGAAGGAATCCCCTCTCCTCACGCACCCCGAAACAATGTTCTCTTGCCTCTTCGGCAGGTCCAGACTTTTTCTCAGACTCCCTCCCGGCTAGCTGTGGCGCACTAGCCCCCTTCAGGCTGTGGTCACGCTGCCAATCCCAGTTCTCTCCCTGCGCTCGGACCGAAGCCCGAGCCTCAGCTCCCAGCCCCGCCTGCCCCGTGGGTGAGCAGACAAGCCTCTCGGGCTGGTGAGTGCTGGTCGGCACCGATCCTCTGTGCGGGAATCTCTCTGCTTTGCCCTCTGCACCCCTGTTGCTGTGCTCTCCTCTGCTACTCCGAAGCTTTCCCCCTCCGCCACCCGCAGTCTCCGCCCGCAAAGGGGCTTCCTAGTGTGTGGAAACCTTTCCTCCTCCCCAGCTCCCTCCCACTGGTGCAGGTCCCGTCCCTATTCTTTTGTCTCTGTTTTTTTTTTTTTTCTTTTGCTCTACCCAGGTACATGGGGAGTTTCTTGCCTTCTATGAAGTCTGAGGTCTTCTGCCAGCATCCAGTAGGTGTTCTGTAGGAGTTGTTCCACATGTAGATGTATTTTTGATGTATTTGTGGGGAGGAAGGTGATCTCCATGTCTTACTCCTCCGCCATCTTGAAGGTTCCTCTAGGAGACTTTTAGAAATATTTTGGGGGGTATTTTTGGTAGTCACAATTACTGAGGAGTGCCGTGGGCATTTATGGGCAGGTCTCAGCGTTACTAAATCACCTGCAGTACATGGGACAATCCTGAATTAGGAAGCATTGTGTTGCCCTAAATCGTGGCATCACTTGTTGAAGAGTTACAGTACAGAGCACAGTGACAGTCTGAGTCATTCAGTCCCGTGTTTTACAATGTCTGTTTGCAAATTTCAGTTTTGTGTAAAAAATTAAATATTTAGCAAGTCTACTTTGTGTTGGAAGGATTAAAGTGACATTCTTATGCTACTTTATGATACTGGGAGTCACAGCTCTACTGGAAAATGATGACCAGATATTTGCAATTTAGCAATTATTCTTGACTAAGTTGTAATGAAAGATCTAAGTAATAGTTGAAGTTTGCTGTATAGACAAGACAGTATTTTACAGTTCAACCAACATTAATTTCCAACCATGTGTTAGATACTAAGATAAGGGCTTTGGGGAAAATAAAGATGAACCGTGAATGCGTCTTGTACTCATGGATTATACCAGGTAGTTGACTAGGTCATACGGACCCAAGTAACTATAACAGATAAATGTAAAAAGTGGTATGTTGCAATTGGTGTAAAGTATTAATGGAATTGCAAAGGAGAGAAGATTTGCTTCTAGTTTGGGGAACCAGGGAAGTGTTTGTGGCATAAGTATCAACTTTTAGGTGATGATGAGATTCAAGGTGTGGCTTCATTTTGGGTAGCTGTATAGTGAGAGTGAAACTGATTGGCTTTCTTGGTAAGACATTGTTTATATGACGGATTTCCTAAGTCCCTAATTTTTAAATTTTATCTTTTATCCTATACAGTATAATATGCTAGAGACACATATTGTTAGTTTCTTGTTCTATATTCTTACTTTTCGAAGTCTAGTATCATATTTTAAGTATTTAAGAAAGTATTGATCAATGGATTGGATATGGAGTGTGCAGAAACTTTTTTTTTTTGGTATGCGGGCCTCTCACTGTTGTGGCCTCTCCCGTTGCGGAGCACAGTCTCCGGACACGCAGGCTCAGTGGCCATGGCTCACGGGCCCAGCCGCTCTGCGGCATGTGGGATCTTCCCGGACCGGGGCACGAACCCATGTCCCCTGCATCGGCAGGAGCACTCTCAACCACTGCGCCACCAGGGAAGCCCCAGAAACTTTTTTTTTTAAATAATGAATTTCTTCAGGTAGGTATCACCCTTTGTGTCCTCACAGTGCAGAAGAAAGGAATAGAAATATGTTAGCCCAGATGCTGATTTGCAAAGATGCTGTCCTATCTTAGTTTTAAGTACAACCTTTGGGTCTGAACTCTAGTTTCAGAATTCTGTTTCCTACGTGCCTGTACTGTATTCATTTTACCATAAAGAAGTCTTTCCATAAACCATTCTTGAAAAGATACTCTATTTAAAAGAGTTTGAAAGTTAGTGATATTTATCAATAGGCACTATGACTCCTTTCACTCTGTGACCAGTGACATCTCATTAGGACAAATTTATTGATTTATGATTCTGAAGAACTGAAAAACTGGACTGAATTTAGATCGTCTATATTTCTTTAAAGAAAAATGGGGTATAGAATTCACTCTCTCTGAAAAATCCTGACCTTTAGCATGGCCTGCTTTCATATAGAGTTAAATTTAAAATGAGTATATTGAATTCCCCTCATTTTTGGTAAATGAGCCAGAAGTGGCTGATCTGTTTTCACATGCTTTAACTCAGTGTGTGGTGAAGGACAGTATTATAGCAGAAGTGTGTCTTTTTGGATGAACATAAATACAGGTAGGCAAGATTGGATTTTGGTTGTGGATTTGGAGGTACAACGAGAAATGCTGACATTTTTAAAGCTATTTTGAAGTATTATGTATTGTTTTGACAGAGAAACAAGACTCAGTATGGGAGCTATGGATGAAAATAGTTAAAAATTTTATATGAATACTAATTTAGAAATAGGAAAGATCTAGAAAAATACCTAAATTTCTTTTCACACATTTGACATAATTACTACTGGCGAACAAATTGCTGATCAAGATAATTTAAATTAATGGTGGTTCACCAGAAGGGTGTTTAAAACCCCTCTCCATAATATAATAATGTCCTTATTTCTTTTTTGAGTAATTGCTGCCCTCTAGTGAGATTTTATTTTTTTCTCATAATAAAATACCTATACCAAACTCCTCTATGGAAATAATTGATCTTAATTTTCAAAATATTCCAAACTTTATAATGTCTAATTCACTAATATAGTAAACATTTATTTTTAGAAAGAAAAATAATGCATTTGAAACACAGAATAGCCCTTTAATCATAGAAGCTAAACAGATACAACAGACTTATGTAGCTGTAGTTGGTAAATATAAATTGCACTTTGGTTGAACCCAAGTATAATAAATTATCTTATTGTGAGACTATTATATTTTAAAGAGATAATGTATTTTAAGTTTTAGTAGAGTGCCTCACAAATAGTAAATACTATATAAGTGTTAGTACTTTTAACAAGAATCTAGAACTTTCACATAATCTAATATAATGTTTTGTAGGTATTAGGTTTTTCTGCAATATACTGTCAGTAATTTTCTTTTTTAGTTGTCCATGCAGTATTTCCTTGGTTAAAAACCTTTTGGTGAACTATAACATAGCATCTTCTTTTGTGTCTTTAATATAAAATAAATTATAATTAGGTAAAGATTAATTCAATTCTACAGATTTTGTTAAAAATTAATATTAGTTTTATTTTGATCATATGGATTAGATTTTGAAGGTATTTTGAGCATTAAAGTAATTAGTACAAGTATAAAAATTTATCTTTCTAAAACTGTTTCTCATTTGGTTTTATATATTTTATTACTTAATATGTTACTGAAAAATATATTATTTCTTACCAGTGGTATTGATGCTCTTTTGGAATTAAAACCATTTGTGGAAGAAATCCTCCAAGGAAAAACTTTGACTTTGCCCTTTGAAGGGGTTGACACTTTTGGAAATCAGGTTGGATTTGTGAAGCTGGCAGAAGGAGATCACATAACCCCACTTTTGGAGATAGCAGGTAAAACAAACAGTGATATACTTCCATGAAATCTCATCTGTTGAAGAAGCAATTTTTTTCTCCCAATTCTTATAATAGAGATTTGACATCTTTTAATTTGGGGGAGCCAGTGTAACCTCACTTTATAAGTGAGCTGCTTCAGCATTTGCTTATATAGGGAAATAGCCAAATAAAGGGTGGGAAAAGTTATCTTGATTCTTTGACCTGAAGAATATGTTGATTCTGGAAGATGATGGACTGGACTCAAGTATTTGTTAGGACTGTCCTAATCATAAGTCTGAAGGATCCAATGCTTATCATGACATTTGACATGTGGTTGGCATTTAGTAACTATTGAATGAATTAATAAGAATCACCAATTGCCTATTTGGAGGCTTGTGGGCATTGTCAGCCCCATTCCGGAGAATCAGTAGATGAATCAGCAGCATTTTTCTCTGCGCTACCTTTTTACCTTCCTGTTTAGGTACTGCTCTATGAGCAGAAAGTCCATTGATGGTGGTAGAAGGTCTCATATCCATTGGAGGACACATTGCTTTGTGCAGCACAATTGAAAATGTTAGGGAAATAGAAGCAGAAAATTATAAAGCCTGGATGGGTGCTTTTTAAAGATGATCCAGAGATCATAGTTGGGTGTTAGTAAAACAATTGTTAAGAAAACAATTTTTATTTCCACTTCCTCTCATATCGTGCCAGGTCGTTTCATGTCATATCATTTCAGGTTCAATAATCCTTGATTCATAACACACTCTCATCATTGCTCCATGCTGGGTTTATTTTTATCTATCTATTTATCTGTCTTAAAATAATATCATAATCATCTGGGAACCCACCACCCAAAACAAAAGCTAGGACCTTGGTAGTAATCTAACCATATTGTCCTTTTCATTAATCTATCCTTTGGCCTTCCTTCATTTAAGCTAACCATCATCCTGAGTCAGGGTTTATTTCCTTGTATTCTCCCCAAGTATATGTATTTTTAATTGGTTTTAATCTTATAAAAAGGATATCCTATTGTATGAGATCTTTTGAGACATAACTTTTTAAAAAACTTAATATATTGTCTTTATGCCGTTTTTAGTTGCCCATTCAAAAGTGCACCTCTTTAGGGGTGAGGGAGGCATGAGGATCAGATTCCATTTCATTGTTGGTTAAGTTTTTCTTTTGTGGAGCAAAGTATGTATAAACAACAAACAAGCAAGCATTTAAACAATAGTCATGAGTCAAGTAGGATTTAAAATCATTAGTTGGCCAAGGAGAAAGCAACTCTAAGAGTTTTGATGGCAAAGCATTTGGGAACCCATGCCTTCAGTTAACAGACTTAATCTGTTCATCCTGAACTGCTCTGGAGAGAATGCTAGATTCAGGTCTTTCCTTTTGTAATATAAATATGTCTGAGCTCAAGAAACATTTCTAATTAGTCATTCATTCATTGTTCTTTTAAATAATTCAATGGGTGCTTGCAACATTGAGAATTCCATCCATTCTTAGCAGTAGTCTCACAAAGGCAGTTTCCAGTATTGATGAAAGATCCATTGTGTGGTGAGGAATGTGAAATCTCACCAGCTTTAGTGTGACTCTGAGCTCAAGGGTGTTGGTTTGTCATTTTAGAAAAGGCCACTGTCCCTGTGGTTCCTTTCTAGATGCCAGAGACTGTTTCTTAAATATATATATACTTTTCTAAACGTTTAAACAAAACATTACAAAAAATGGAAAATAGAATGGCACTCTGTCTACTCATATAATCACTTGCTTTTAATCTTTTGTGTGTATACTGTACTGTTGTTTTGGGTTATGTTTTTTATTTTTTTATTTTTTTAGCTGTGTCCTGCAGCATGCGGGATCTTAGTTCCCCACCAGGGATCGAACCCGTGCCCCCTGCAGTGGAAGCACGGAGTCCTAACCACTGGACCACCAGGGAATTCCCTGGATTATAGTTTTTATGCAATTTTATAAGACATCTAAATATTTGAATATGTATATGGAAAATTTCAGTGAAGTTTAGTTGAGCCTCAATTTGTGTAGTGTTCAGATAGTCCAGATGTTCAATACATGGAATTTTTGTTAATATTTCACTTCATTAGATTTATTTTTAAAAGAATGCCTCAGGATTAGTATTGCTTTAGTTTATTAGTTTATTAGTTTATTTTTGTGTATGGTGTTAGGGAGTATTCTAATTTCATTCTTTTACATGTAGCTGCCCAGTTTTCCCAGCACCACTTATTGAAGAGACTGTCTTTTCTCCACTGTATATTCTTGCCAAGTATATTCTAGTTTCATTCCTCAGTCTCATGTTTTCTGTTTGTCACACTATGACCTATCAGAGCAGACATTTTCCAGTTTTACTTAAAGCACACTGACACACATACACACCAAACTGAGACAGCTCAGAATTTAGAGATGTTAAGTAGTGAAGTAATAAGAGAAATTGTGTTTATGACAAAGGAATAAGAAAAACTCTCAGTGGTTTTAAGCATACCAAACTAGGTTTCTTACTAAAAACTTTTCTTTTTTTGGTTTTAAAAACAGTATTTTCAAATTGGGTTTGGGCTTAGATAAAAACACAGTGAGACAAAAACACAAGACATACTTGTTTCCAAAGTCACAAAATGACATTGTTAAGTATACATTTTTGTCAGCTTTTTGTGTGTGTGGGGGGAAAAAAACTCAGTACTCTATGCTGGAGAAAATATTTTCAGGAGTTACAGTATATTCATACAGGGGGAAAATGTTTTTTTTTTTTTTTTTTGCATATCGCTATGATCTTCAAAAAATATAAAATTAAATTTACAAAAAACTGGAAGAACAAGTATAAGCAGTCTGGTATTTACTGCAATGTCCAGCACTATCATAATGATCTTTAGCATAAAAGCAAAAAGAAATTCATGGATCTCAAGCATCTTCAGTAACTGCCAGTATAGCTTGTAACTACTGTCCTTGCTTCTTTGAGAGATACCTTTCCCAATATTTGTGATTTAGGTCCAAAAAGTCATCTAACTTTGCTATTTCCTTGAGGTACTGGGTTAATTTTAAAAGTTCTGCATAATGTATTTCAGATAAAAAAAAAAGTTCTTTGTCTTTATCTCGATTTAGGTGTGTTTTCATAAAAGGTCTTATCTTTAGTCCATTCTGTAGGTTCATTAGAAAATTTCTTCCTATGTCATCAAACATGATGGTTTTTTTTGCTGTAAAACTCTGAAAACTTTCCCCATATAACACCAAGAGGCTTTACATCTATTAATCCTCTCCTTAGAGTATGCACTGTTATCATAGCAGCACTGTCCAACATGAAGATAATCTTGTAATTTGCATTTGTACTCACTCCCAGCTATTTCATTTTAGCTTCAATCCACTTCATGTTTGTTGCAGATCAAATAACAATGTCATAATCCTCATATGCAGATGTTAGGAATTCATGAAGATATGGCCACATTAATTCTACCCCAGTCTCTGCACAAGAGACTGTGGTCAAATAATGTATAATCAACACCTAATACCAAAGGTTTTTTCCCTTCCCTGGGAGGATTCAAAATTTCCACTTGGTACTCTTTTACTCTGTGGGAAATTTTCAGTAGGTTTTTCTCCCTATTTTCTACTTCAACTACTTCATCTTCAATATCAGAGTCGTTAACAACATCATCATTGTCAGGAGGTGGACCTAAGGCATCTTCCAAGCTCTCCTCATGAGTTCCCATCATCATGATTTTAGTATTTGGTTTCAGTTTGAGAGCTCCAAGCTTAACATCATCTTCTGCAGGTTTGCCTTTAACTTTGAGTCCAAGTAACTTCTGGCATTCTGGTAGCACTCCCCTAAGGGTCTTGAGAAATTGAGATCTAGCACAGTATCATCTTCTGAAAGTGTGGTCACTGAATATTCCTGTCTACCACATTTTACAATGATAGGAAGAGCCATCCTTGAAACATATGATGAGGCAGCTTGCGTTCAGAAAAAGATACGTGGAGCACAGCGGAACCAGCAGCAGCCCAGGAAAAATTTTTAAAGAACGTAAATTTAATTATTAAAGTGTTGATAAAGAGTTAAGTTTAAGTACATGTTATGAAGTGAAACTAACTTGAAAAATAGTTGAAAATTATAGTTCATGAATAGTCTGATTTACCTAATTTTCATAGAGTTTTTCAATTTTCAAGTTAAAAGAAACAAATTCTTAAAATATTACACAGTTGTTAGGAAAAAAGACTGAATTTCAGACACTAATATTTGAACTCATTATTGAAAATTTACAGGGTAAAGAGTAATTTAGAATTAATGTGTAATATTGAAGAAAATTATTATGCATTTTGAACTAATAAAGTCTGAATTGATGAGCTAGTAACTGTTACTTTTGGTAGATGCCTGTGGGCTGAAGAGACCACGCCCATCTTTTTTTTTCTTTAATAATTTTTATTGGGATATAGTTGATTTACAATGTTGTGTTAGTTTGAGGTGTACAGCAAAATGAATCTGATATACATATACATATATCCACTCTTTTTTTAGGTTTGTTTCCCATATAGGCCATTACAGAGTATTGAGTAGAGTTCCCTGTGCTATACAGTAGGTATTAGTTATCTGTTTTATATATAGTAGTGTGTATGTGTCAATCCCAGTCTTCCAGTTTATCCCTCCCCCACCCCATAACTGTAAGTTTATTTTCTACATCTGTAACTCTATTTCTGTTTTGTAGATAAGTTCATTTGCAGCCTTTGTAAAGATTAGTTATCTTATTTTAGTTATCTATTTTATATATAGTAGTGTGTATATGTCAATCCCAATCTCCCAATTTATCCCTCTCCACCCCTTTCCCACTTGGTAACAATAAGTTTGTTTTCTAAATCTGTGACTCCATTTCTGTTTTGTAAGTAAGTTCATTTGTACCATTTTTTTAGATGCCACATATAAGTGATATCATATATTTGTCTTTCTCTATCTGACTTCACTCAGGATGACAATCTCTAGATCCATGCATGTTGCTGCAAATGGCATTATTTCATCCTTTTTTATGGCTGAATAATATTCCATTGTATAAATGAACCACATCTTCTTTATTCATTCCTCCGTCAATGGTCATTTAGGTTGCTTCTGTGTCCTGGCTATTGTATGGAAACACAAAAGACCACGAATAGCCAAAGCAATCTTGAGAAGGAAAAAAGGAGCTGGAGGAATCAGGCTCCCTGACTTCAGACTATACTACAAAGCTACAGTAATCAAGACAGTATGGTACTGGCACAAAAACAGAAATATAGATCAATGGAACAGGATAGAAAGCCCAGAGATAAACCCACACACATATGGTCACCTTATCTTTGATAAAGGAGGCAAGAATATACAGTGGAGAAAAGACAGTCTCTTCAATAAGTGGTGCTGGGAAAACTGGGCAGCTACATGTAAAAGAATGAAATTAGAATACTCCCTAACACCATACACAAAAATAAACTCAAAATGGATTAGAGACCTAAATGTAAGACTGGACACTATGAAACTCTTAAAGGAAAACATAGGAAGAACACTCTATGACATAAATCACAGCAAGATCTTTTTCAATCCACCTCCTAGAGTAATGAAAATAGAAACAAAAAGAGGCCACGCCCATTTTTGCACACTGTGTACATGTAGGTTTATGGTGGTAGCCGCTTGAGGGAGCTGGTATACAGCAGCAAAGACTGTGTCTCAGCTTACTACCTTGACCTTGAGTGAGCCTGTTTTTCCAGAATAAAAAGCACCTTCTGATTTCCTAGCAGTACACAATAGCTCATAGAGCTAAGAAGGTATTGAAAATTAGGCATTTACATGTCATTTCTCCACATTTTACAGTGATGAAATTGCACTGGAAGCTTTTTGCATAGAAATGAATGATTTCATTCATTTTTTTGTGTGAAATGTAATTTTGTTAAGAAGTGTATTAGATTGAGAGATTGCTAAAGATTTAGCCTGCTGGGATTATAATAGTCCTTGCAAATCTATTTTTTTTAATGAGAAAAATGTGCTTGTGTAGCATGATAAAAGATTCCAAGTGCATTTATCTCATAAAAGGAAAAATGAAAGGTTTTCAGGGTGTTCATTTGAAAATTACTCTTTCTCTTATTATGACCGTCATGTTCCCCAAAAGATGGAGAGTATATGCCCTGTGTTTCTGCTCCTTGTGCAGATTCTGTTCAGTTGCTGGTATCTTCGGGCCTTTTTCTAAGCTGTTCTGCTCTTGCACTTCTAACCACCACAGGCAGGTGGACATCCCAGCAGCCTGCTGACCCTTCCCCTTAATGGCTGGACTAAGCTGTCTTCAGAGACATCAGCACACCTTAGCCACACATCATTTAGAACTAAGCAAAGACAAGCTTTTCTCCCCAGCCAGGATGTCTGAATCACAGCCCCGCTCCCTAGAGGGCCCTCAGAGCCTCTGTCGCACGCCCTGCCTCTGTGCAGGCCCCCAGGCACAAATGCTCATACTTCTCCCCTCTCACCTCTCTTTTTACCCTTTCCATTGTCCCGTATAGGGACAAATTGTTTTTCCTTTTACCCTCCTAGATCCTCCCCCAGGGACCCTGTAGACTTAGACTGACAACAGATTAACAAGGGAAAAGCAAAGAGTTTGGTAATGTGTCCAATACACATCACATGGCTGAAACCTCAATGAAGGGTAACTCACGGGGGTGGCTAGAATATGGGCTCATATAGCATCTTAACAGAAGAATAATAAATTTGTAGAGAAGTGACAAGACAAAGGAAAAGGGTTTTAAGCTTTCAGGGCGGGCAGACTGTGGGGGGAGCCTCTAATGGAGTAAGGTTTGTATGCATAGGTCCACCTTGGCCATACAAATTCCCCAGGAGAGCGGACTTGGCAATCCTAATTTTTCACAAGTGTCTGCTTTTGGTCAGACAAGGGAAGCTCTGGGAAAGTTTCTTTTTGCATCTATTGATTCTCTTTGTCTCTAGCTCAAAATATGCCTTATGCCCAAGTGGCACATTTTGGGTTGGCATATTCCCTATATCTTTTATTTTACTTGATTTTCAATCAAACACTTAAATGGATTTCCTTTATGCTGGATATTATTCTAATCATCTTACAAATGTTAACCCTTTCAATCCTAACAACTATGTGAGACAGGGATGATTGTCATCACCCCCGTTTTACAGTTGGGAATCTGAGGCACAAAGAGGCTAAATAATTTGTTAGTAAGTGGTAGAGCCAGGACACAAATCCAGGCAGTCTGGCTCCATGTTCTGTGTTCTTTTTTTTTTTTTTTAAACATCTTTGTTGGAGTATAATTGCTTTACAATGGTGTGCTAGTTTCTGCTGTATAAAAAAGTGAATCAGCTATACATATACCTATATCCCCATATCTCCTCCCTCTTGAGTCTCCCTCCCACCCTCCCTATCCCACCCCTCTAGGTGGACACAAAGCACCGAGCTGATCTCCCTGTGCTACATGGCTGCTTCCCACTAGCTATCTATTTTACATTTGGTAGTGTATATATGTCCATGCCACTCTCTCACTTCGTCCCAGCTTACCCTTCCCCCTCCCTGTGTCCTCAAGTCCATTCTCTATGTCTGTCTTTTTTCCTGCCCTGCCCCTAGGTTCTTCAGAACCATTTTTTTTTTTTTAGATTCCACATATACATGTTAGCATACAGTATTTGTTTTTCTCTTTCTGACTTAATTCACTCAGTATGACAGACTTGAGGTCCATCCACCTCACTACAAATAACTCAATTTCGTTTCTCGTTATGGCTGAGCAATATTCCATTGTATATATGTGCCACATCTTCTTTATCCATTCATCTGTCAGTGGAAACTTAGGTTGCTTCCATGTCCTGGCTATTGTAAATAGAGCTGCAATGAACATTGTGGTAAAAGACTCTTTGAATTATGGTTTTCTCAGGGTATATGCCCAGTAGTGGGATTGCTGGGTCTTATGGTAGTTCTATTTTTAGTTTCTTGAGGAACCTCCATACTGTTCTCCATAGTGGCTGTATCAATTTACATTCCCACTAACAGCGCAACAGGGTTCCCTTTTCTCCATACCCTCTCCAGCATTTATTGTTTGTAAATTTTTTGATGGTGGCCTTTCTGACCGGTGTGAGGTGATACCTCATTGTTTTTTTAATTAATTAATTAATTTTTGGCTGCATTGGGTCTTTGTTGCTGCACACGGGCTTTTTCTAGTTGCAGTGAGGGGGGGCTACTCTTCGCTGCGGTGCGCGGGCTTCTCATTGTGCTGGCTTCTCTTATTGTGGAGCACGGGCTCTAGGCGCGGCGCGCGGGCTTCAGTAGTTGTGGCATGCAGGCTCAGTAGCTGTGGCTCACGGGTTCTAGAGCGCAGGCTCATTAGCTGTGGCTCACGGGCTTAGTTGCTCCACGGCATGTGGAATCTTCCCGGACCAAGGCTTGAACCCGTGTCCCCTGCATTGGCAGGCGGATTCTTAACCACTGCGCCACCAGGAAAACCGTCCTTGTAGTTTTGATTTGCATTTCTCTAATGATTAGTGATGTTAAGCATCCCTTCATGTGTTTGTTGGCAATCTGTAAATCTTCTTTGGAGAAATGTCTATTTAGATCTTCTGCCCGTTTTTGGATTAGGTTCTTTGTGTTTTTGATATTGAGCTGTATGAGCTGCCTGTATAGTTTGGAGATTAATCCTTTGTCAGTTGCTTCACTTACAAATATTTTCTCCCATTGTGAGGGTTGTCTTTTTGTCTTGTTTATGGTTTCCTTTGCTGTGCAAAAGCTTTTAAGTTTCATTAGGTCCCATTTGTTTATTTTTGTTTTTATTTCCATTTCTCTAGGAGGTGGGTCAAAAAGGATCTTGCTGTGATTTATGTCATAGAGTGTTCTTCCTATGTTTTCCTCTAAGAGTTTTATAGTGTCTGGTCTTACATTTAGGTCTCTAATCCATTTTGAGTTTATTTTTGTGTATGGTGTTAGGGAGTGTTCTAATTTCATTCTTTTACATGTAGCTGTCCAGTTTTCCCAGCACCACTTATTGAAGAGACTGTCTTTTTTCTCTTCTCTCGCACCTCGGAGACTCAGGCCCAACACTCTGCTGGAGCACCAAGACTCTGTCAGCCACCCAGAAAAGCTAGAAGATGCTGAGGTTGTATAGAATATTCCTTGCAGCTCCTTTCTTTTGGAAGCCTTTTGATCTGCACTCTACTTCTCCCTCCTTCTCTGCTGTCTTTGTACAAATAACCTGGACTTTCCACCAGGGATGTTGAAGAGGAGACACATGGATCTACGTAGATCTCAGCAACCTCAGCGTATGATTTTCTTACTTTCCTTGGTAGAGAAATTTCATCTTTTCACTTCAGGGAAGCACTTTACGGCTTCTCTTTGGCATATCTGAATTGCCAGTGTCACTAATCTGGCACTTTGAGGCCATTACTAAGTAAAATCAGGGTCACTTGAACATAAGCACTGCAATATCACGAGGTGTGAAGTGACAAACCTGTGTTCTTTTTTTAAACAGTTAGTATTATTTATTATAATGTATGTGTGATATACAGTGTACATAAAGAAGGATATTTGGTACAGAATAAATGCCCATTTAAGAAATGTTAGCTACCATTATCATTGTCATGAAATAGTCTCCGAAACTTTTACTGGTTGTATAATATTCTATTGCAGTATAATTTATTTTACTATTCCCCTCTTGTTAGATTTTTCTAAAATTGAGCTATAATTGATTTATAACATTATATTTGTTTCTGGTGTTCAACATAATGATTTGATATTTGTATATACTGCAAAATGATCACCATAATAAGTCTAGTTAACATCTATCAGCACACATAGTTATAAAATTTTTTTCCTTGTGATGAGAATGTTTAAGATTTACTCTTTTAACAGCCTTCAAATACGCAAGACAGTATTATTAAGTATGGGCACCATGCTGTACATTACATCCCCAGGACTTTTTTTTTTTTTTTTTTGCGGTACGTGGGCCTCTCACTGTTGTGGCCTCTCCCATTGTGGAGCAGGGGCTCTGGACGTGCAGGCTCAGTGGCCATGGCTCACGGGCCCAGCTGCTCTGTGGCATGTGGGATCCTCCCGGACCGGGGCACGAACCCGTGTCCCCTGCATCGGCAGAGGGACTCTCAACCACTGCGCCACCAGGGAAGCCCAAGGACTTATTTTTTTAATAAGTGGCAGTTTGCATCTTTTGACCTCCTTCACCCATCTTGCCACTCCCACTAGATCCTGTGTTCATAATCACTATGCTGGTCTGTTACACTGTAAATGAACAACAGGACTCCTAACAGGTTTCCGGAAGCACGCCTTCTACCTTCCAGCCTAAGCTGAAGCCTGGCTCCAGTCTGAGATCATAGCTTCCTCGCTGCACCAAATGCCTCGCACCACAGGACCCAGAAATGTCACCCACTTTCTCTTAGTTCTTTCTTGCTTTGTCCCTGTTTTGCCCTCACACAAAAGCCTTTTTTTATTGATGGTTCATGGTGTCAGGTTTTGTTACCCTCTACCTCTCCTTTCTGCTGTTGTCTGAATATTTCCTCTTGGGCATTGAGGGTTTTGTTCGCTCTCTTGCTGCAGCACTGTGAGCACAGACATCCAACCATCCTGGCTCAAAGTGAGCTGTGGGGTCAGTCAGAGCTGATTGCTGGCCTGCTCCCTGACCCACAATGAAGCCTGTGACCAGCTGAGTGACTTTAAGCAATCTATCTAATTCCTTACTTAATTTCCGTATTTGTAAAACGAACATAATAGAAACTATTCTCAAAACAAAATGAGATAATATACATGAAGTGCTTTGGTATAGTGTTTGGCACATGTACAGTATTAAATAGATGATAGCTATTATCATTAGTAATAATAATAATAATTACCCCCCGACTACTACCATTACAACTGTTCCTTTTCTTGAAATCCCTTGAGTTCTTTGACAGTAGCCTCCTATACTCCGCTCTAGCTGTTTGTAAGCATAGTGAAATCTTTGACTCTTCATCTGCCAGAATGACTCTGAGACCTTAAGTTGGGTATAGCTGTCTATCACAACTTTCCAGACGCCTTGCTATGGCCCACGGTATCCTTGTGTTCTGGTCTCATGCTGAGGTCTCCTGTCTTACCCTGCTTCTCTCTTCTCCCTCAGTATGCTCCAGTTACACTGCCTTCTTTTCAGGTATGGGAAGGAATTAAATAAATACAAAAAATAAAAAGTTAAAAATAGATAGGGCCTCCCTGGTGGCGCAGTGGTTAAGAGTCCGCCTGCCGATGCAGGGGATACGGGTTCGTGCCCCGGTCTGGGAGGATCCCATGTGCCGCGGAGCGGCTGGGCCCGTGAGCCATGGCCGCTGGGCCTGCGCATCCGGAGCCTGTGCTCCGCGACGGGAGAGGCCACAACAGTGAGAGGCCCACATACCGCAAAAAGAAAAAAAAAAAAAAAAAAAGATAAAATTATATTACTTAGGATTACAAAAGTATTGTCTCTTTATTATTCATTTTGATGTTCTTTTATACAGCAAAGTCTCCTTGTGTTTAAAATATACATTAAGAAATTGTTCTTCAGACAATTTGCTTCTTTAAATATGAGGTGAATTATATTATTTAGGGAGCATTCTTAGATGACTTTTGAAGGATATCTGTTGTATTTGCTATGTGCTTTTCTATTTAGCGCTTGAAAGAATGTCTTTGGTACTAGGAGGAATTGAACAATTTTTAAAAATATTCATAAGCTTCTCTTCCAGAACATGAGTTAACATAGATGAAAAATGACCTGTGGTTTTTACACTAGCAAGAATTTTTCTGATCTCAAGAATGATATTTCTATAACCATTACCCAGTATTCTGGCTAAGCAATAGATTATACTTATAGATTATATTAGGAATATAGAGTCAATCCTAAGAAATACTTTCCCAAATGAAGGTGACATTTGTTCCCCATATTTCTATGTACCTAGAGAATATACTCTGCTGGAAAAACACAGTAATAAAAATGAAATGTGCTTTGTGACAAATATTATTTAAACCAGTATTGTGGATAGATATCCACCATCAAAGAGTTCAGACCCAGTGAATAATGAGAACTGTTGGATCAAAATTTGATGTAGGGCTTCCCTGGTGGCGCAGTAGTTGAGAGTCCCTCTGCCGATGCAGGGGACACGGGTTCATGCCCCGGTCCGGGAAGATCCCACATGCCGCAGAGTGGCTGGGCCCGTGAACCATGGCTGCTGAGCCTGCGCGTCTGGAGCCTGTGCTTCGCAATGGGAGAGGCCACAACAGTGAGAGGCCCATGTACCGCAAAAAAAAAAAAAAAAAAAAAATTGATGTAACTGAAGCCAGTAAATCAGAAAATGTTGTTTCTTTAGAATCAATTTACAATATTGATACAGCAAATAAAATAATATGTAAAAACAAATGTAGATAATAATGAACCATACAAATACCTACTATTTTGATTTCTGTTAACAAAGCTCCTTTCCTTATATCTCTTGTATTTTCTGATAATTCTAAACATTGTCTTTCTACTTCTTGGGCTAAAATCTGTCCAATGATACTATAAACTCCATAAAAGCAGGGACATGTTTGCTGTCTTCAGGGCATATTGTTCCTGGCACATAGGAGAACTGCTCAGTAAATAACTTAACAAATGAATTTTACCTTTGACACTTTCTAGCCATTTCTATTTTGAGGGTTGGTGTGAACACGTTGCTAAGTTGCCATCCGAAGCTCTTCTATGTGATAATTCTTCAAATAACTTGAACACTTAGAAAATATGCCCTAATCTCTTTAGTCAAATTTTAGGGATTTAGTAAGTTAGTCCATTATGGTATATGTTAAACCATCAGACATTGCCAATATTTGACTGTTTTTGAGCAATAAAAATGACAGTTTTATAATATTCAGCTTAATCTTTTGATATTAGGTGTGTTTAAAACAGTTGAGAATATGCCGAAATAAAGAAGTTTAAAGCTGGGTTTTGACGGGGTAGTTGAGAAAAGATATACCTGTTTGTGATTATATGAACTAAAAGGTGATAAGTTAATTGTAACAGTACAGACAGACTTCGTTTTATTGCTCTTTGCTTTATTGTGTTTGACAGATACTGCTTTTTTTTTTTTAAAACAAACTGAAGGTAACCCTATATAGAGCAAGTCTATCAGTGACATTTTTCTAACAACATTTGCTCACTTAGTGTCTCTGTGTCACATTTTGGTAATTCTTGCAATATTTCAAACTTTTCTGTGATTATTATATTTGTTATGGTGCTCTGTGGTCATTGATCTTTGGGGTGCCATGAACCATGCATATATAAGACAGCCAGCTTAATAAATGTGTGTCTTCTGACTGCTCCACTGACTGTCCATTTCCCCATCTCTCGCCCACTCTTTGGGCCTCTCTATTCCTTGAGACACAATAATACTGAAATTAGGCCAGTTAATAACCCTACAATGGCCTCTAAGTGTTCAAGTGAAAGGAAGAGTTCATCAATGCGGCAAACTTCACTGGTGTCTTATTTTAAGGAACTGCCTCAGCCATCCCAGCCTTTAGCAGCCATCACCTTGATCAGTCAGCCGCCATTGACATTGAGGCAAGACTGCCGACCAGCAAAAAAACCTAGTATTCACTGAAGGCTCAGATGATGGTTAGAATTTTTTAGCAATAAAGTACTTTGTTTTTTAGGTGTAATGCTATTGCACATTGAATAGACTACAGTATAGTGTAAATATAACTTTTTTATGTCCCCCCCCAAATTTGTGTGACTTGCTTTATTGTGATATTCTGCTTTATTGTGGTGGTCTGGAACTGAACCCTCAGAATCTCTGAGGCATGACTGTAATTGGTACGAATACAGTCTTCTTTAAACACGCATATATTGGCTTGTTGTCTCTTTGTGTAGGTTGCCTAGTATCTAAACTCTTCCCCACTATCTCTCATGTCAGATATGTGCTTTCAGAGACTTTTCTTTTTGGTGTTACATGATCTTGCTTTGGCCCAGACTTTGAGTCAGAAGCTAGCAATCTGAGCAGAAAAGGACTGTGCAGAATCCATTGTGGGGATAGGTTGTGTCGTCAGTGTCTAAAGCAGGTGACAGAGTTCTTGCCCTTTGTGTCCGTGCATGGCTTCAGTAGTGCCGGCTGGGAGAGGTGGTGGCATCCCCGGACCTGTTATCCATTGTAATGTTGGACGTCTTGGCTTCCTAGCCTTCCAGCCTGCAGCTCTAGTCCTCTCAGTGTTATTATATAAATTCCTTTCCTGCTTAACTCAGCCAAAGTTGTCATCTGTTGCTTACAACTAAGAACTAGTGTTTTCTTGGTATTTTAATGGTCTATTGCATAACCTTTTTTATTACCATAGAAGAGAGAGGAAAAATCATATGGTGGCAGTGACTCACAGTGAAGGGTTTTAGGACATGCCCCAAATTTACAAACCCATCAAAACATCACATTTAGCACATACTAGCACTTGGTAGATATTACAGAAGTAAAATAACAGGGAGATTTTTGAAAATGTGGTGGGATAATATTTTGAGATACCGAATTTTTATCTGTGTGTTTCTTGTATCCCTTCTTTAATGCCTAGCCACCCCTCCAAGCAGTGGCACCTCGTGCTCAGAAGAGAGAGAATACAGCAGAAAAAATAGAGAAAGGGCTTTGGGGTTTCAACGACAAAGGATAATGGTGTTTTTCCTGCCCTGATGCTAGGGAAGATTCCCTAGTTTGGGTGAAGGGGAGAGTCAGAGGCTAAACTAGAGTGTGAATTCTTGCCCCTCCATCATCCCCAGAACGAAGCAACAGAAACACCCTAAGTCTGAGAGCAGAAGTGACCTGTGGTCTCTTTCTGAGACATGTCCATAGAAGTAGCAAAGCCAGAGTGGCAGTGGAAGTGAAGAGAGGATGGTCTTGTATGATGGATGGCTGTACAGTATTCTCACCAGTTCCACCTTTGCACTGGGGAACTCTGCTTTTTCTGTGTGCTCAAGAGTAGTGGAAGGGGGCTTCCCTGGTGGTGCAGTGGTTAAGAACCCTCCTGCTAATGCAGAGGACGCGGGTTCAAGCCCTGGTCCGGGAAGATCCCACATGCTGCTGAGCAACTAAGCCCGTGCGCCACAACTACTGAGCCTGCGTGCCGCAACTACTGAAGCCTGCACTCCTAGAGCCCGTGCTCTGCAACAAGAGAAGCCACCGCAATGATAAGTCCACACACCACAATGAAGAGTAGCCCCCGCTCACCGCAATTAGAGAGAGCCCGTGCGCAGCAAGGAAGACCAAACACAGCCAATAAATAAATGAATAAATTAAAAAAAAAAGAGTAGTGGAAGGATGGTAAGGGGCCTCAGCTCCATTGAGTTTATGAGTTTGTGAGCAATAGAATGAAATCTTGTGTACCTGCGAGGGCACAGAAATTACAGAGAGTCATTGTATAGGGGAACAAGGGAGGATACAACTTTAAAACCCAAGTCTGGTACATGTCTCAGGAGATGCCAGATGGTGACCCAAGACCCCAGTGCTCCCCCTCCCCCCATCTTAAACACTGTGACACTCCATTTAGCTGTCCTTCCTTCAACTAATACATTTCCAGGGAAAGAGAGGAGCACTTTCAATCTCCTGAGACTCAATTGCTCTCACCGGGAAGACATGTATATTTCAGTTGAAATATAGATGAGTAAAGAAAGTTACTATCATACATAAATTTCCCTTGCTTAAAACCCTCAGAATTTCCCACCATACTTAGAATACAGTCCAAAGGTTTTGCCATGCCTCGTAAGGCCCCTGCCCACTTTTCTAAACCCCTTTCCTACCTCTTCCCCGATCCCCTGCTCATCCTGTTCCAGTTTTCCTACCCTTTTTACTGCTTTTGGACCTACTACCCACTTTTCCCCATGGAAGCTGTTCCTTCTGCCATGAGCACCCTCGCTTCAGATACACACGTGATTCTCTTCTAGACCTCATCCAGGTGGCTTCTCAAATGTCTCATCTTCGGAACAGGATTCCCAGACCACCTTCTCTGAAATAACAACCCCTTTTCTTCCACATCACTTTGTATACCCCTACTGCTTTATTTTTCTTTGTATCACTTGTTGATACCTGGCATTGTGTATTTATTTGTTTGTGGCACCCAATATATTTGGATGCTCCCTGAGGGCTGGGGATTTATTTTGTCCATTGTATCCCCGGCACCCAGAACAGTACCTGGTGTATCTTTTATTTTTAAGGACACATTTCCTTGAAACATTAGATAATCTTTCACTAGGCTCATGGTTTTAATTGTTAGAAAAATTAGGACATACTTAAAATTGATGTGAATTAGCTGAACTTAAAAGGGACAGTTTCTCCCTGAATATTTATTTATTTATTTTTATATCTTTATTGGAGTATAATTGCTTCACAGTGTTGTGTTAGTTTCTGTTGTACAACAAAGTGAATCAGCTATAAATATACATTTATACATATATCCCCACATCGCCTCCCTCTTGCGTCTCCCTCCCTCCCACCCTCCCTATCCCACCCCTCTAGGTGGTCACAAAGCACTGAGCTGATCTCCCTGTGCTATGCAGCAGCTTCCCACTAGCTATCTATTTTACATTTGGTAGTGTATATATGTCCATGTCACTCTCTCACTTTGTCCCAGCTTACCCTTCCCCATTTGTGTTCTCAAATCCCTTCTCCATGTCTGCGTCTGTATTCCTGCCCTGCCACTAGGTTCATCAGTGCTGTTTTTTTAGATTCCATATATGTGCGTTAGCATACGGTATATGTTTTTCTCTTTCTGACTTACTTCACTCTGTATGACAGACTCTAGGTCCATCCACCTCATTACAAATAACTCAATTTCATTCCTTTTTATGGCTGAATAATATTATTTTTGTGTATTTTCCTAATATTGCAATTACTTTTTCAAAATGCTTGTGCAGCTTAAATTTCAATAGTTAACTGCTCAGATTATTTTCCATTGTGGTTGTGGTATAGCTCTCATTCCCTAACAGCCATTAGTTCTTCAAGTATCTTCTCTATCTCTTTCTCTCTTGCCTCTTTTTCAGGGACTCCACTTACACATATATTTGCCAACCTAAGTTGCCTCACAGCTTACTGATGTTCTGTTCCTTTTTTTTTTCTTATTTCTTTTTCTTCTCTGTTTTATTTTGGGTAGTTTTTATTGTTATGTCTTCAAGTTCACTAGTTTTTTGTTCTGCAGTGTCTAATCTATTCTTAATTCCATCTAATTTATTTTTCTCAGACCTTGCAGTTTTAATCTCTATAAATTTAATTTGGGTCTTTTTTTTTGTAGTTTGCATGTCTGCACTTAACTTTCTGAACAGAAAGAATACAGTTATAATAACTACTTTGAAACCCTTATCTGCTAATTCTAACATCTGTGTTAGTTCTGGGTCACTTTTGATGAATTAAGTTATCTTCTCATTGTGGCTCATATTTTCCTGTTTGTTTATATGCCTGGTCATTTTTGATTAGATATCAGGCATTATAAATTTTACCTTGTTGGGTGTTGGATAATTTGTTTTACTATAATTATTCTTGGGCTTGGTTCTGGGACATAATTATATTACTTGGAAACAGGTTTTTCCTTTGGCGTCTTGCTTCTAAGTTTTGTTAGGTGGGACTAGAGCAGTACCAGGCCAGAGCTAATTATTCCTCTCCACTGAGGCAAGACCCTTAGATTACTCTGCCAAGTGTCCCATGAATCTTGAGGTTTTCCAGCCTGGCTGATGGGAACAGACAGAATTCCTAACCCTGGGTGACAGCTGGGCATGTTCTCCCTAATCATTTGGAGTGTGTTTTCCAGCCTCTGGTAGTTTGCTCACACACATGTGCTGCTCAGTGGCTTAGCTGAATCCACTAGGGGGACCCTTTGTGGATCTCTGCAGTTTTCTCTCTGCAGGACTCACTTCTCTGGCACTCTGTCCCATAAGCTCCAGAAGCCTTGGTCTTTTCTACTTTCTGCTCTTTTTTCTGAACCTAGTGTGATGACTGGGCTCTATCTGGGTTTCTCTTCCTTGAGCAGAGACCTAGACACCCAGGGACGTAAGCTGAACAATTGTAGGGCTTACCTTGTCTGTTTCTCATCTCTGAGGGATCACCGACCTTCATTGCCTGGTGTACAGTGTCTCGCAAACCATTGTTACGTATACTTTGTCCTTTTTTTTTTGGTTGTTTTAGATGGGAGGGCAAATCCGATTCCTGTTATTCTATCTTGGTTAGAAGCAGAAGTTTTAGATATGAGGGTTTACAGATAAGCTGGTCCTTTTTTATACATATGGACACCACTGGGATATTGTGTGAAATCTGCATCATATCAGCCAAGAGTTATTTTATTTATTAAATGTTTCCTTGTCAAATTGTGGCTTTTGTGTGCTTTACCGAAAGTTTGACATCACTGCAGATTTAACTGTCATAATGTGTTTGTTATCATACATGTTGTGTTTTTTCCTTTCTTAAAAAAATCTCAAACCAGTTTATAATCTTCCTTATAAGATAATTTGTTATCTTTTGAAATGCCATTTTTATGATTAAAGACTGCCATGTGTCATAGTAGCATTTTTTAATTTTAATTTTATTGGAGAATAGTTGATTTACAATGTTGTGTTAGTTTCAGGTGTACAGCAAAGTGATTCAGTTATATATATACATATATCCACTCTTTTTAAGATTCTTGTCTCATATGGTTATCATATGGTAACATTTTTGTGCTTCTTTTTATTTTCTTCAGATGCTGCAAAAAGGACATTTCAAGAAAAAGGTATCTTGGCAGGAGAAAGCAGAACTTTTAAGCCTCATTTGACCTTCATGAAATTGTCCAAAGCACCATGGCTCCGGAAGAAGGTCAGTGGGCATTTTTCCTATAAGCCCTGTTTTGCCAGCCACACCAGCCCTGAGCATGGTTGGGGCATGAGGGGCATTTGTACTGCTTTTCGGCACCCCTGCCACTATTGCTCCTGGAATTCCAAGTCAGTCTGGTTCCAATTCCCAAGGATGCTGAGTTGTCTCAAGAGCCTCCATGGAGGCCATGGCAGCTGTCCCCTCCTTTGCCACCGTGGCTATTAGCCTCACACTCTGACCATCACTTACTGTTGCTTCATCTGTTGCCACATCTGCTTCATCCCCTGAAAAGCCTTGGGGGCGGTGCCAGAGTTGTATTTCGCTGCGTTCTTTGCTTCTGGTTGTTTGCAGCCTGCTGCGCTCAAAGCTTTCTCCCCTGCGTACACTGGTGCTGCTTCCTGAGGCTGGGTTCTTCAGGGTGGGACAAGCTCCGCCCCGCCCCCCTTTTACGTAGCTCTTTCAAGGTTTCCAGAAAGCCACCTTGCTCTTTCAACAGTTGTCTCCATTGAGGGTGTGGAACAAGTGTTCCAGGGACTGGGTAAGAGGGTAACAGAAGGGCTCCCCCCTCCCCAGCTCAGTACTTAACAGTTCTTCTCCCTGAGAATGGTCAGCAGTGCTACAGCCAGAGGACATGTCTTTTGACTTCCCCCGTCTCAGGGTGACTTTCTGCCTTCCTAGGCCACTGCCTCCCCTCTCAGAGGTTGGAGTGACCTTGGACTTTTCTCTGGAGTCACTAGCAGTTCGCTTGGAATCCTAAGGGCACCCTTCCTTTTTTTTCCCCTTTCAGCCTAGGGAGGTTCTCATGCAAATTAAGACATCTGCTGACCTGCTCTGATGTACCAGAGTTTTGGAGATGGGCATACAGATTAGTATTCGTTCCTGCTCTCCATGACTCTTTGCTGCAGTTAAGACTGATTTGCAGCTCTGTAAATGAAGGTCATGTTTATTAGTAAGTAGATCTTTTTTCTAAATTCAACAGTTTGTATTTAATGTCTCTGTGCTCAGAAAGTCTTTTTGGTCCTGTAAAAACATGTGTTTGGGTGGTTGACCATCCTGTGGTTATGAGTTTTCTATACACTATTGTAAAAAATCCCCCCCCCACCATATCTTGCATGTTTTTTTAATAGCTATGCCCAAATTAAATAATAACTAGATTAGGTACCACTCCAGAATATTTAGGTAAAATCATTTGTGTAAATCGTAGATTTGGGCATTAGGAATGATAACAACTGACAAAACCTGTAGACTGACAGTTTACTTTTTTTACGCATTATCTTTCTTGTTTTGCTTTCAAATGGATTGTCCTCTTCCCAGTGGTATCAAACTTAATCACAGAATGACAAATCAGTGGTGAAGGTAATACCCACATTTCAAAATGTTTCTGTCTTTATAATATTAACTTTGAAATGAGAGCACCCAAGGACGTTTATCAAATTAAATTAACTCTGGAATTTGTATTTCAACATTTCAGACTGCATGCATTTTAAATGATTTCTTGGCAGTTGATTTCACAGAATCTGCTCCTTTACTTTATAGAAAAGGGACCTGAGACTTAGAAGTTAAGTGACTGAAATGAGATCACATCGTTCTCAGTTGCAGGGTCCCGTCCAGAATCCCTCTTACCTCATTCTCAGTCTCATCTTCTTCCCTCCCACTTGCCAAGTCCTGTCCATCCAGTTTCATTTCTCTATGTGGGGAGCTCCTTGGTCCGAATCCTACTAATTCAAAAACTATTTATCAAGTGCCTACTATGTGTCAGACACTGGGTGCTGGGCATAGAGTGATGATCAAAATAGAAACAGTCCCTGCTTGAAGACTGTATAAAATCTAAATCAGGTTGCGTTTTGTTTTGATTAGAGTGTTAATCTTTGGAAAATAAACTAAGATCTTACTGTCTTTCAGAAAGCCAAATAAGAATATTTGCCTTTAATTTGTGGAATCAGTCTGTTCCTATTTACTATTATGATGGTTAGTGTTTCTGAATGCTTAAGAAAATACGTCTTAAACTTTGGGATTCATGAGTCACCTGGTGTACTTGTTGAAGCTGCAGATTTCCATTCTCTAAGTTCAGATCTGGAATTGGACCTAAGACCTTGGCTTTCATTCAGTAAGTGTGACAGGGGTTCTGATCCAGATGGTCTGAAGAGTAGTATACTTTGAGATGTACAGGCTTAAAATAGCCAGTATTTTCTCTTTTTTTGTTTTTCATCTTTTTTGGAGTATAATTGCTTTACAATGTTGTGTTAGTTTCTGCTGTACAACAAAGTGCATCAGCTATATATATACATATATCCCCATATCCCCTCCCTCTTTAGCCTCCCTCCCACCCTCCCTATCCCACCCCTCTAGGTAGTCACAAAGCATCGAGCTGATCTCCCTATGCTATGCAGGGCCAGTATTTTCTTTGTGCAGCAAATCAGTGGGTCCACTGCAAAACTTAAAACCAATATGAAAAGGTGGCATACACATCAGTAGATTTTTATTATGCTTTGTGGTTTGGAATGTAGATTATTTTAAAATATGTGACTCTTTAGTTTCTTAACTTTTTTTTACATTTCCAGCTGTCTGTTTTCCTCTCTCAGCACTAATTCTCTTCTAGGTTTTCATTCTGGGTCCACTCATTTACGAGGGTGAGACAGACCATTGATAAAGTCAATAGTGGAATGTATTACCAGCATTCAGTTTACTTAAGATTGATAATGAAATAAAAGGGAGGAGAGAGAGAGAGGGGTGTGGAATACTTTTTTTCACTCATATTAGGAAGTTTGTCTCATTTCAAGTACTTGTTATTTTAAAAGTTATTTTAATTACAGAAGTGCTAGATGAATATATGCTCACTGTAAAAAATCCAAATATTGATACATACAAACCTACAGATTGAAAGATACATTTTTTTCCCTCATCACCAATCTCCCACTCCCTTCCTCCCAATATACTTTCTCTGTCTTAGGTACCACTACTAGTATATCCTCCTGACCTTTTCCTATACACTACCAACATATATAGAAACTCTCCTTCAAATTTCTCGATATGAAGCTTCCTCTGCTACAGCATGGTATTCTGGTTCCCAAGCTAGAGAACTAAGTTCTCTAACTGAGATTCTGGGAAACATTAAGACTTTTTTGGATAATTATATATTTTTCTAACACCAGGAGGCATTTAGTCAATGTGTTAATTTTACATCTTAGTTTCATAAAATTCTAGTGGAATATATCACGTAAGAGAGTATTAAAAGTAGTTTATTTATTTTTTTGGCTGCGCCATGCGGCTTACGGGATCTTAGTTCCTTGACCAGGGATTCAACCCACGCCCTCAGCTGTGAAAGCATGGAGTCCTAACCACTGACCACCAGGGAATTCCTTTGAAAGTAGTTTTGTGTATCGTAAAGCTATTTTGATTATCACTGTGTTTTCAAAGTTGTAGATTTTTAAATCAAATGAATGAAGCCTCAGAAAAATCTTACTAAATTGCTTTGTCTCTGAAAGAGTAGCTAAAATTTATTTATTTGTGTAATTTCTTTAGAGTATATTTGTTTCACATGGTTAGACTACTACTTGTTTAGGTCAGTGCTTTTTTACAGTGCATTCTTTTGGATTTATTTTTCACATTGAGTGACGTTGTATTTCTGTGATTTGAACATTGCCGAAACTGGTTGGTTAGAAGTGTGTGCTAACACTTGGTGGCAGAAGAAGACCAGTTTCAAATCAAACATGCATCTTAATGCAGATCCAGATTCCTCAAGAAATAAATGCAGTCTTTTCATGGATAGATCAGTTGTTTTTAAGCATGAATTCTTTTCTGGGCTTCTTAGATATCTTTCCTGAGTTATGACTCTTTCAAATTACTAATGTAGCACTTAAAATCAAAGCTGTAGGTTATTAATCAGCACTTCCTTATAGAAGCTTTTCACAGAGTCAGTGAGAGAACTTTAGAGTGAAAGAAATGATCTTTGAAATTATTCGCTCCCATTGTCACTTAGACTAGTTTGTTTTGAGTGCAGAATTCGATATGCACATAGTAAGGGCAGAGGGGTGGTTATTGGACCATATGATGATGAGGTTAGGAGAATTAGGGATGAAGATATGCGGCAGGCATCAGTGGGAGTGGAAATGGGTAGTGGAAAACAAGAGTGTGTGTTTGAGAATTGTGTTCTGACGGTACAACTAAAAGGAAAACCCAGTCCCTGAGTTATTGGTGATTGGATATACAGGACCAAGATTGTAATTAAAAATTGGCCAAATTCCAACTTTATTCTACATCCTTCCCCAGCTAGGACTCTCTGCTGTCATCTTTCCTTACCTACAACCAGTTATTATTTATTCATTTATCTCTCAGGTCGCACGTTTTCTCGGGATTTTGATAACTGGCCTGGTGTAATTTGGCTGCCACGCCTGTTCCTGGGTCTGCATGATAATGGGCCTTTATAATCCATTTGAAAACTCAGGAGTACTGACTATTCCTTCTCAAAGGAGTCTCTGTAATACATTGGAAGGAGCTTGAGTTTTCTTGTTTTATCTCTGTTGGTTAGCCCTGGACAAAATCTCATTACCTTTCTTGACCTCTGTACTCATAGTGAAAGGAGGAGCTTGGTCTTAATGACTCTTGACTCCTGGCCTCTTCTGACATGTATTATGAGGTAAGCATTATGACCAAATAGGCTAATTTGGCTTGACATGGAGAATTTTTTTTAGATTGTAGATTAGCTTTCTTGTATGCATGGAAGGAAAATGACAAACAGGGGAAAGGTCTTTAAGTACTGGTAGGAGTATGGTGGCAATCTTGCTACCTCTCCTCCTGGAAAACCTACAGAACAGTAAAGACCATTGGGAACATATCACAGACTACATTTTTAGTGAAACTGGGAGATAGAGAAATCTATAAATGCCAAATCACGTGGAGGTGTGGCCAGGAAGCAGCTGGGACCAGCAGGACTTGTGTGAGAAGCTGCTTCCGGGTGGGGAAGGCTGTGCAGGGAGGAGCAGGCCTGTTGGTGAGAGAGCTCAGAAATCATCCACAGACTTTCACTCCCAGTGGGTGAGTGCTCCACTGTAAGGAGGCACGGAAAATGTCAAAAGGGGACCAGAGGGGTTGAGTCTTGGCAGGTACCGCCTTCAGAAAGGGAGGGGAGTGTCTTCAGGGCGGGTATGAGAGAGGCTGAGCAGGTCACTTACACAGGGACCCTTATTGTGAAGAATAGTCCATCACTGTAGCAGAAGAGGCCCTGCCAGACTGCACTGCCACTGTCTTCTCTCCTTCCCTGAAAGAAGGCACTCTAGGTGCCCTTAGTAGCAGCGAACCTTTATTATTCCAGACAAAAGCTGGCCTTAGAAATATCCTTGGTACAAGATAAAGCAGATTGTTTCAGTAACCTATTCCCGAATCTCCCAATGCCAAATGACTTAATCACAATTTTTAGGTTTTTTTGTTTGTTTGTTTTTGTTTTGCGGTACGCGGGCCTCTCACTGTTGTGGCCTCTCCCGTTGCGGAGCACAGGCTCCGGATGCGCAGGCTCAGTGGCCATGGCTCATGGGCCCAGCCGCTCCGCAGTATGTGGGATCTTCCCGGACCGGGGCACGAACTGGCGTCCCCTGCATCGGCAGGCGGACTCTCAACCACTGTGCCACCAGAGAAGCCCTTTTAGTTGTCTTTGAGTCTCTTTTCATACTATCAGGTGCACTTAGATTTAAGGCTATAGTATGGAATTCTCTTTGAATTTTTCGTAGTTAAAAATCACACATTTTGTTTTAATGTGTTTTTTTTTTAAACTAAAAATTCAGTGAAATCTGCTGTGAGCTGGAATTGTAATTTCTTCTGAGATTCTAGGTGCTGTTAGTCAACTGTGTCATCTGTTGTGTGTCCGAGCACTATCTATAGCAACTGACTTCAGTTTTGTTTTGAATGCATTTTTCAACTTCGTGCTGTTCTGTTGTCTGTTTCCATATATTGAAAAAAACTAAATAAGTATGCTTATAATTGTTTAAAAATTGGAATGATATCTACAAAGGTAGACTAAATGTTCATTTGTAACCTTTCAGTAATTTATATGTCTTTGAATAGTGAAACATATAGAAAATAATAAGCAGAAAGTGAAATTAGTTTTAAGGAGGAATTCTGGGAATTGATTAATGTCAGAATACCAAAATGGCTCCTGGTTGACGCTTATTCTGTTAGAGATTTTGAAAAATTTGAAAACCCTAGAAGAAATGACACAGTCAACCTAATAATAAGTCTGTGCAAAGTGGAATGGAGATTTGAAGTATCTTCATTGACATTTCCTGAAAATGTTCTCTCAGAACATTTCTCAGGATTTTATGTGAGGTAACGATTCTGTGATCAAATGCATGCTAGCAGTGATGGGTTAAATAAAGTTAATCTGGGTCTTTATTTCAGGACTTCTTAGGATCTCTGAAATGTGAATGTCTAGTGTGAATCTTAAGAGCTTACAGCAACAAAGGTTTAGTTTTTGCCTCTGGACACTGGTCATCTGTGGCTGTGGTCTTTGTTGTCTTTATTCAGGGTTTTGGCCGAGCAGCTTCCGTTTAGGACTTTGCTGGTCTTTGACAGAAGGAAAAGAGTTGGTGATTCACAAACTGAAAGCTTCTGCTAAAAAGTGACACACGTCATTCCTGTTCACATCTTATTGGCCAAAGCAGGTCATGTGGTCCCTTCTGAGTTCAGCAGAGCAGGAGGTGTAACCCGTGTGCAGAAAAGGACCCACCAGAAGGGCAGTGAATATTTTGAACAGTTATACATTCTACTTCAGTATCGTTTTCCAGATGTAGTTCATCAGCGTGACCTTTTTTCATCCATCGTGTTGTAGCACTGCTGTTTGGCAGCACACGGTTTAGGAAATGCTGATCGTGATAACTCAGGCTTAAATGTTACTTTTGCTTCAAACATACAGATTCTGTGGACATTTTGACTTATTTTCAAGCACTTGTATCCACAGGCAGAATTCTGATTTAAGTGTAATTTAAGAAACAGAGTTTTAGAGCTGTCATTAAAAGATGCAATAATGAAGCATTCATGGTAATTAGCATTGCATGGGTTTGCCTTAACCATATTCAAATATAAATGTTCTCTCTGTCTCAACTATTACCATTAGTGATGGGGAAATTTTTTTCTCAACAAGTCATTTTCAGACATTTTGAGATCTCTCTAGATTTCATTTTTCTAGTCAAGGACAGAATGGAGCATAATGATCTTGAACGAAACTGGCAAGCTCAGTAGTGGGTTGATTATGGTTAAAGGCAAAATGGAACATATGATCAAGAAAATGTAAACTTTATTCCAAAATGGTGTTGCTGTAAAATTAGCTTGTTTAATAGGTAACAGCTAATTTCCAACCCACGTGAATAGTCACATGGAAGCAAACCAGCTAAAATTATTTGAATGGCAATGAGATTTTTCTCTACCACTGCAAAGAGTGTCCAAGCTCACTGGCCAGTCACCTCTTGTTAACTATAATTAACTGCAAAATAAAAGAAGGTA
Source organism: Mesoplodon densirostris (assembly GCF_025265405.1). Taxonomy (NCBI): domain Eukaryota; kingdom Metazoa; phylum Chordata; class Mammalia; order Artiodactyla; family Ziphiidae; genus Mesoplodon; species Mesoplodon densirostris. The sequence goes on along the minus strand of NC_082672.1, from coordinate 32,169,094 downwards.
AAGCTGTATTTTTCTTGTGAGCCCCATTTAGATTTGAGGGGAAGATAAGGTTGCAATCCAAAACTATAACTAGCTTATGTTGGAATTATATTTCCATTCCTAAGTATGAGCTGATTTATTTTGACCATTCATTCGAATCTTATTTTCCCAAGGAGAGGTACCTTAAAAATAGAATAATACTAAATTGCTCAGTTCTTCTAATTGATTACTCCTGTAAATTAAAGGAAAAAAATGTTATTCATCTCTTTGCCAGGGCAAAACTTCACATTAACTGTAGTTAAGACCTAACAAATCTAGCTCATATTGCCTGAGGGATTAACCACCCTTGACTAGAGGAACTCCAGCTTGGTTCCTGCAGTAACTGTTCTTTCTCTATTACCTACCTGATAGCAACATTTTTAATTGTTAGTAAACATTGTGACACCATTTTGGAGACCCGTCTTTAAGGCCTTCTAAGTACAACTGTGTCTTTACACTGCCCTCAAGCTGATGGCCAGAGTGTGAAAGTACTTTTCTTCCTTCCTTGGCTACGGCCTTCCCCACAGCTGAATTTGAGTACAACAATTTATTACATAACTTTATTTAGACCAGAACATTTCTTTCAGAGTGATTTCACATTTGTCTTCAGCACTACTGTGGGATCTTGTTTTTTCTAATTAATTGATTTATTTATTTTTGGCCGAGTTGGGTCTTCGTTGCTGCGTGCAGGCGCTCTCTAGTGGCGGCGAGCAGGGGGCTACTCTTTGTTGCGGTGCGCAGGCTTCTCATTGCAGTGGCCTCTCCCATTGCGGAGCACGGGCTCCAGGCGTGCGGGCTTCAGTAGTTGTGACACATGGGCTCAGTAGTTGTGGCTCACGGGCTCAGCAGTTGTGGCACGCAGGCTCCAGAGTGCAGGCTCAGTAGTTGTGGCGCACGGGCCTAGTCGCTCCGTGGCATGTGGGATCTTCCCGGACCGGGCTCGAACCCGTGTCCCCTGCATTGGCAGGCAGATTCCCAACCACTGCACCACCAGGGAAGCCCACTACTGTGGGATCTTAGTCAGCCATTACCTGGGAGAATGTTCTGTGACTTTCTCTAGTGGCCCTGCACCTTTGGCAGTGTCCTTTTCCTATTCGTACCCATTCTGTTTTTCATGACTTGGTCCCTTTGGGTTCCATCTTGCCCCTCACCCTCCCTGACCTATCCCAATAATCAGAGAACGGTAAACAGAGGACTCTGTGCTCTTGAACTTCCAGTGCAAATATTTCTAGAACTTAATTCAAAGGAATCAAGTGGGGGCAGTAATCACCTGGGAATTAGCTGAATGGACAGGGAAATCATGTCAAACATACCTCCCAACAGATTGTAACTTTCTATCACACGTATCCCTACTGGCATGTGCCTAAATTGTACAAAGTAGGGATGAGGTAGACGTGCAGGGGATGGTGTCAGGTTTGGCTTGTCTAGCTTTCCTGAGTGATGAATGTACTGGGTAGAGCAGAAGAGCGAATGGAACATGCCAGTGTATGTGATCTTTGGCATACTGTCATCCTAAGGGTCCTTGCTTCTTGTTAACTCTTCTATTTTTATTTTTATTTAGTTTTTGCCTACTAAACCCACTGCTTATTTTATTAGTCTGGAAGTGCTTCTGAAATTTTGAAGAGATTCTTAATTTTTAAAATCTCTATAAATTACTGGCTGGTGTGTTATCCTTTTTTTTTTTTTTTTTTTCACTGTACTTTTTGGGAAGCAGCGTATAATTGAATACTCATATATTATGCTATGAGTCCGGTAGAAAAACTGTGTAATCCTTTTAATTTTGTATTTCAAGAGTGCACCAGGGGCCTCCCTGGTGGCGCAAGTGGTTGAGAGTCCGCCTGCCGATGCAGGGGATACGGGTTCGTGCCCCGGTCTGGGAGGATCCCATATGCCGCGGAGCGGCTGGGCCCGTGAGCCATGGCCGCTGAGCCTGCGCGTCCGGAGCCTGCGCGTCCGGAGCCTGTGCTCCGCAACGGGGGAGGCCACAACAGTGAGAGGCCCGCATACCGCAAAAAAAAAAAAAAAAAAAGAGTGCACCAAAGGGTGATTTCACAATTGAATGTTACATTAAGTTTGAAATGTGGTCAAAAGAAAGATTCCTATTGCATATTATATATAAAATTATTTTACATAGCAATCTGTGTCACAGTGAAAAAGAAAATCTATGAATACATTTCTTGCTCTACCTGGAGAGAAATATTCGTTTTGAAATTGGTTTAAGGGCTACACGTGATTCCCAGGATATATGTTTAATGACTGTTCTGTATCCAATTATTGTGGGATTTTTCCCCCTAAATTTCCTTTTATCTAATATGGTATCCAGGGAACATTTCCAACCAAGTAAGTGAAAAGGCTTGTATTGGTGAGCACCTTTCTTGCTTGCCCCATTTCCTACCCTATAGCACACTCAGTGTGAACCTTGGTGTCATTATTTCTTTCCCATTCCTTAGCTTAGTTCTTGTTGGGATGCCTTTCTGTTAGGAAGGAGCTTTGTCCTAAGTGGTGCGCAGGGAATATGCCCAGGCAATTGAAAGAGGATGAGTTAGGGGAAGTAAGATGTTCTCTGAGAATGAAGGGAGGGAGGAAGGAAGAATGTTGATGGGAGGGGAGTCAAGGAAATTGATTAATTCATAAGAAAGTGGGAAAAGAAGAAAGTACTAGATGCATAGGAGCCGAATGAGCTACAAAAAGGCTCTAGGTGTTTCTTGCTTAACATTAAGTGCTGTACTTAGTGATGTCTATGGATGCATTTAAAATATTTTGTCAATGTACAGTCCCTGCTACACTGTCTAGGTACTCAGTTCTCATTTAGGTTGAATCTGAGGCTATAGTTTGGTCTGAAATTCTGTCTGTGGATAATCCAACCAGTTTACAGGAATGGTTCCATGCTTCTGACCTCTAGGCTATAAAAGCAGAATGGATTCAACCACAATAGAAGTATGTTGCGGTATATAGGCCAGTGTTATAGGCCGAGTTAAAATTGTTCGTTAGGATTTTTCTATGAACTGATTTCTGAATGTGCTTCTACAGAACGCTTCACTGTCCTTTCATTGTTGAGATCCTGAGAATTTTTTGCATCAGTGGCTTGCTGGCATTACTTAATGTGGAGAGAACTATTGATTAGAAGGGAAAGCTGTTGCAACAAAGGAGGAAAACAGGTTAAGTTATGTGTATAGCTGGTATTTGGGGAGAGAATTGGTGAGGTGCGGGATATTTCATGTTTTATCTTTAGTTGATAGAAATAAATAGTTAAGTGGGTGAATTCAGGAGAACATGTCCTTATTTGCTCCAAAAAGCAAAATATTAAGAAAACAGATGTGGTGGGGAAGAGCAGGCTGTAGTTTGTTTACACCTGAGTGACCACAGGCTGCGCTGAGCCAAGAACTCAGCTGGAGTTTGATCAAGGCGAGTTGAGGGTCCAGCTGAGATTGGGCTATCAAGTTAGCATTCTTGGATGCCTGAGTTATGAGGCTTTTTGTTTCACTGGAATGAGAAAAGCCACACACAAATATCATAAACAGGTATATGGCCAAACAGCATCTGATTTCTTACGCTATACTTGAGAAAGCTTGAGAAGGAATTGCGGTTTGCTAAGTAGACAAAGAATGAGCTTATATGGGAACAGTCTGTGTTGTAAATAAAGGTATTGAGACATCCCTGTGCTTGTTGCACTGAGTCTGCGGCCTTGAGAACTTCCTGGTTGCCATCAACATGTTCTCTCCCAGTTAACATGTCGTTAGTCAGTATAAATGAGGTACATGTTTGTGGACCAAATTCATGTTTATCCCTCTGTTCTTTTTGAGGCCAGCACCTCATGGAAGGAAACTCCAGGCCCAGGAAACAATACAGCATATTCTCTTGGTGCTTTTTGTGAAGTGGCTTCTGCTACCAGGAGTTGTCTTATCACCTGCCCTCTGTGACAGCTTTCCTTGTCACTTGATAAACCCAAGAAGCATCCAGCTCTTCTCAGTGTTAGGACAGGGAGAAGGGGGTGTCAGCAATAGATTAAAAATTTAGCTCTAGCAGCTTTGTTTCTACTTGTTATTTGCTGAAAGGTGCAATATTGTAAATGTTAGATATAGTGCTAGGGTAAAGAGTTTCTGTTTTTTCTTTCTCTGAAGCCTCAAGATTAAACAAAACAGTAGTGCTAAAAGCAAGTATATAAATAGAGGGATTAAGAGGATGACCTCTTTCAAAAGCCTTATGAGGTTTTTGAAAAGCCTCATAAAATGAGATGCATAGGGCTTCCCTGGTGGCGCAGTGGTTGAGAGTCCGCCTGCCGATGCAGGGGATGCGGGTTTGTGCCCCAGTCTGGGAGGATTCTACATGCCGCCGAGCGGCTGGGCCCGTGGGCCATGGCCGCTGAGCCTGCGTGTCCGGAGCCTGTGCTCCACAACAGGAGAGGCCACAGCAGTGAGAGGCCCGCGTACCGCAAAAAAAAAAAAAAGATGCATAGATGCTCCAGCGTAAGGTAAAATGAAGAATTGAGAAACACTGGATACTCAAATAAATGGTTTAAAAAACGCAGATAATCTCTGCCAGTATTTTAGTTGATTATTTGCATATTTGCAGTATAAGAAGAGTTTTTTTTTAACATCTTTATTGGAGTATAATTGCTTTACAATAGTGTGTTAGTTTCTGCTTTATAACAAAGTGAATCAGTTATACATATACATATGTTCCCATATCTAAGAAGAGTTCTTTTTATAGGCTGGATTATTTGGGTAATTTTTACTATGTGGAAGTAGCATCTATGAATTCTTTTTTATCTCCCTTTATGAAATTCATTTACTATGGACATATAATTAGCACTTTATTTATTAATACTAATGCACATATTAAATGCAGGTATTTTAGGTGCTCGAGATTCTCAAGTAATTTTCACATTGGTTTTAGAAATATGGTAGTATATATGATTATGTCTTAAGAATGATTAATATTCTTAGAATTTTAGTATTTTAAATAGTGAAAGAGCTTGAATATTAGCATTCTGTTCTTTTCCATTTATCTGTGTTCTCCACTTACCCTGAATCTGAATCCAAGCTCTACTTCTTACTAGCTGTGTGTCCTTCGGTAAGTGACCTGATTTCTCTGTGACTATTTCCTTGTCTGGGGATAATAATGGTACTAATCTTATAGGGTTATTGCAATTATTAAACAAGTTAATAAGTTCTTAGAGCAGTGCTTGTACATAGTAAATACTATGTAAGTATGTTCTATTATTGTTACACTGATGGTAGGAAGCATCATTTTTTTCAGATTGGTACAAAACAATGAGCAAAGTACAACTGTTTTTTCTATTTTCCATCACTCGTTACTTTTTCATCTCTGACGTTACTGACAGGCACGAGGGAGGGTGTCGGGGCCCCAGGCAGGTAGGAAATGGGCATTGCTGGACAGAGGGTCGAGGCAGAGCCCAGGCCCACAGGCTGGCCGAGAGCTGCAGGAGGAGATGGGAAGGCTTCAAGGCAGTTCTCACTCGGGGGTGCTGGGCACTGGCTCTCAAACCACCATGCTGTTCTAGAGAACATTAGCTGTGTGGTAAAGACTCCTCGTCTCTCTCCATCCCTGTCAAGAACAGGCTTGGGTGGAATTGAGCCTGAATGGGAAGTGTCTCCATTTTCCCCACTGAGAGGGGCTGAGGGAGGACTGCAGCCAACAAGGAGGTCATCAAGTGTCTGTATCAGGAGAAAGATGGAAGTAAAACAGTACAAGTAAGAGTGAAAAATGTAGTTTTGCTGAGAGATGGAGTCATGAAGAATCGTAAAGTAAGAGTTGCTTCAGGGAATCCCCTTGTCAATATATAATCTTTTTATAACTTTGAATCACCAGTATGTAACTTTTCACTAGGATGACGATTCATCATTAAAAATAATTTTAGTTTTTTAACCAATATCGTATCACTAAAATATGTAACTGTTTTGCACTTATGAAAATGAGTGTAAAAGATTACCATTCCTCTTTAATCAGGTGATGCCCAAAATGACAGGCCAATTTGGTTTGGTTTTTAATTTGCATCCTGAATTTTGGTTTCAGGCCATTATCACAGGAAACATACTTTTCTTTCATAGCTGTTGGTGACAGGAATAAACTATTGGAAAACAACAGAGCTCCAGGAATATCAAGTGTAACCTCAGAAGGACACAATTTTTTTGTTTGATATGCAGGCTGTTTAATTTTTCATCATGGAAGTTGCGATTATTATAATAAGATAACAAGTAACAATATGAAATTATCTTCTATTACAAAAAAAGTTAACCTTCTTAACAAAACTGGCATTCCATTGTTTTTCTGATCTCAATAACTTTGTTGTAGAAACTAAAGATGAATAATAAATATTTCATCTTTCAGAACCTTAACTGAATGATTTTCACACATTAATGTGAATTTTCATATTTTGTGGCTCTGTTTCCTTCCTATATTGAAAATAAAGTTGGATGCATAGTAATATAAGACTGAGCCCTCTTTGGTGCCTATTAAATTATACACATCATTTAACTAAATATAAATGATATAGTGAGTGCTTCCCGAGTAAATAATTTCCATGACTTACCAGATGCAGCCATCAGACGATTCTAAAACTACACATCACACTCTCAATGGCATTTTTCCTGTATTGGCTCTTTGTGTGCCAAGTTACAATCAAGAATTAATTTCCTCAGGGTTTCATGGTCCATTGTATCAGAAGTTATCAAGTGGCTTTGAACAGCACTGATAATTCTCCCTAAACAATACTTGAAACTAGGCCAAAGGGAAGTAAAACTTCAGTCATTTCTGATGATTAATTAGGATAGTCTTGAAAAGTTTTTCTGTTTGATGCTTCTTGCCACTAATTTATTGTTTCAAAGTGTGCTGTTCTGTCTTTAACTTCCTATTTTCTCCTTCAATGTTATGATGCATAATTGATATGTCAGTTATATTGGGTACAATTATCAATATGAAGCCTTAAAAAAATATACCGTTTCTGTTAAGTCCAAGGCAAACGTAATTTTCAAACATAGTACTAGACAATCACAAGGCATATTCAGAATTCCAGAAATGCAACACCCTTAGTGTGGTTTTGTTGAAGATACCCTACATATTGTTGGAAATAATCCCAACTCTCTCAGCCTTTACAGGTCAAATTTTCCTGGCTTTAACCATTTTTCTGTGGTTTTTCTTTGAGCTTTCCTAACATATTATACCTCCATCTTTCTTTAAATGACAAGGTACCTTGGAAAGGGTCTGGGCTGTGAAAAAGGGAAGCAAAGAAAAATTTGTGGTCCAAAACCTGAAAACCAGCCTTTTAAGCTTTAAAATATAACCTTGTCAGGGTGATGTCTCTGGGACTAGTTTGGCAACCCAGTGGATCCATTCAGAAAATAGGAGACTGCCTAGTCTTACTCTAAAGATATGCAATTTTGATGTACTTGTTTATTTTCTTTGAATGATAGTCATTTCTTTATTATGAAGGAAGAACACCACCTGCTGTAGCTGGATGGTGAGACTAATTCACATAGATTTTACTAGAAAAGAGCTATATTGCCATGGGACAAAAGAGCTTAAAAAAAATCCTGCAAAATATATTGTCAAACAAAAAAATTCCCCAGAGAACAAAGATCATGCTAATATTATATATCAGACAAAGCAGATTCTTATAGAATCTTAAAGATCTTCTAGATCTTTATTATTGAAGATGTTTTCTGATCAGGACATATAACTTCAGTGCCTTCTAAGGCCTCATGCCTCTTTGAACCATAGCTCTCTCTATAAATTATGAGTTAAACAATTAATTCCATTTCACTCTTTGGTAAAAAATAACTCCTTAATATTCATGTTGGAAGTCATCTATGGAGAATTCTTGCAAAATAGTTGGTGCTTACTTTTTGCTAAAATTAAATTAATTAGCTTAACAGATTAGAGTAGCTCTTAGGTTTCCCTTATTTCTTATTTTTTAAACAATGCCATCTTACAAAACTGAAATGGAGATTGTAGTGGCTAGACAGTGCTGGCAATGGTATCTTGAAAACTGAAGGTCCTGATTTTTCTGCTGACTTATCACTGATCTTCTGTCTGGTCAAAGGGAATGACACCCTTACTCCACCCCACCCCCACCCAATAAACACACACAAATGAAAAAGCATTTGAAAGAGAAATAAGAATGGTCAGTTTCCATTTACTCGGAACCATTTCCCCCTGAAATCTTACCTATTATTTTCACTAATGGTAATTATATATATCAATATATTATAGCATTTACCATATTTCACTGTTTTAAGCACTTCTATAAATTTAGTCATTTAGTGCATGTAACACTTACAGGTAGGTAGTATTGTTCATCTCATTTTACAGATGAGGAAACTGAGGTCACATGGCTGAAAAGTGGCTGAGCCAGGACTTGAACTCATGCACTGACTGGCCCTCAGTATTAGGCTCTGCTGTCTCTCAAGGCATTCAACTCACCAAATCAAAAGAAATCCATGCGGTTTCATTCTTGTTGAACTCTGAATGAACAGCATTTGATATTGTCAACTATCCTCTTCTTGAAACTTTATCCTCCTTTGCATTTGTGACAATTATTTATCAAGCACTGCTCCATGTCAAGCACTGTTCTAGGCACTGGGGATATTTCAGAGAATAACCGTCAGATGAAAATCCTTGTGTGGAGCTCACATTCTAATGGAGAGAGACAGCTAATGACAGACAATGAAAATAAACATAAATTACAGAGTATGTTAGAAGATGCTAAGTGCTATTAAAAATATACATAAGTATGTATAAAGGGAGAAGTATAGAGAGGATTTGGGAGTACCTCCTGGGTGGGGGGAGTACAAATTAAATGGCATGGTTAAGTGAGGCCCTATTAAGAAAGTAATATTTGAGCAAGGAATTAAAGGAGATGGGGATGGGCAATGAGGAGGATATCTGGGGAAGAGCATTCCAGGAAGAGGGAACAGGCAGCACAGGGGCTGTGAGGTAGATATACCTGGCATGTTCATGGAAGAGCAAGGAGGTCAGGGAGGCTGGAGAGGGTCAAGGGGGAGAGTGGTGGGCATGAGGCCCAGGAAGTAGGGGGAGAGCAGAACAGGAGCCTGCAGGCTGGTCTGGCAGTTTGACTCCTTTGAGAGAAAGGAGACCTTTTGGAGAATTTTGACCAGAGGATAACCTGATCTGGATGTATGTTTTTATAAAATCACTCTGGCTTTAGAAGAGGCAACGGTGGGAAAACAGGAGGCTATTGGGATAATCCAGGTGAAAGACAAAAGCAGAGGTGGCTCAGACAAAGGTAGCAGGGGAGTGGTGAGAATTGGGTGTGTTTTGAAGGTAGAGCCAACAGGATTTGATTGGAGGTAGCGTTGAGGGAAAGAGGAGAATCAAGGATGACCCCAAGGCTTCCAGTCTGATCAACTCGAACTGAGGTGGGAAAGAAAGTCTGTGAGTGAAGGGGTTAGGAAAGGTGGGGAGCTCAGTTCGGACATAGAACAAAAACATGTATCAACAAAACATGTTAAATATAATATTAAAACTTAAGACCAACCTAAATGTTCAACAGTGAAGAATTGAATGAATAAATTATATCTCCATACAATGGAGTACTATGGAAATGTAAAAATATTTTGCACATCAATATATTATTTATTGATAGGACATATTAACTGGGAAAAAAAGCTGGTTGTCAGTTAGTACTCATGGTATAACTCATGTTGTGCATAGGATAAATAAAATACATAGTAAAATTTTAGTAGTAGTAGTTTGGGGTGATTTAATACTTTTGTTTTTATATCTCTATTTAAAATTTTTTTGTAACTTGTGAGTAAAAAGGGAGAGTATGTATTCTAATTGCACTTGAGTAAGATTTATATAAATATAATTTGATAATACATATGCATAAAAAGGATACTTGAAGGATATGCACCACAGGGTTAATGTATTTTATATAAATAACAGGGTCATGAGTGATTTTTCTTTTCTTTTTTTTTTTTTTCTTTTTTTGCGGTATGCGGGCCTCTCACTGTTGTGGCCTCCCCCGTTGCGGAGCACAGGCTCCGGATGCGCAAGCCCAGCGGCCATGGCTCACGGGCCCAGCCGCTCCGCGGCATATGGGATCCTCCCAGACCGGGGCACGAACCCGTATCCCCTGCGTCGGCAGGCGGACTCTCAACCACTGCGCCACCAGGGAGGCCCTTTCTTTTCTTTTTTTCTAGATTCTTTATATTTTCTAAGTTTTAACAAATAACAGGTATTTCCAGGGTAATGTAAATATATATATAAATTTATTTATTTATTTATTTATTTATTTATTTATTTATTTATTTTTTGCGGTACGCGGGTCTCTCACTGTTGTGGCCTCTCCTGTTGTGGAGCACAGGCTCTGGACGCACAGGCTCAGCGGCCATGGCTCACGGGTCCAGCCGCTTCGCGGCACGTGGGATCTTCCCGGACCGGGGCACGAACCCGTGTCCCCTGCATCGGCAGGCGGACTCCCAACCACTGCGCCACCAGGGAAGCCCTATATAAATTTAAAGAAAAAGTTTGCGCACAGTCAGCCGGTAACCTTGCCCTGTAAAGTACTGTATCTTCATCTTATGGACTGTGTTTTTGGACTATGAGATGGGTATAAGACCATGTATAGTAAGGGGAGGGGAAGACGTTCTTTCCCATATTTGGGGGAACTACCAAGTTACCAAGGGCATCCCACTGTAATTTTTCAACAACCAGCCCTATTCCTGCTGTGAAAGTACACTGAGAATCAGGAGGGGCAGGTAAAGAAAAACTTGGAAGGTCCATTGACCGCTCTACTCTACTTCAAATAACCTTTGTCTTTCAGCTGATTTTTACATAAGTTTAAAAATTGCATCCATTTATTAAAACATTTTACACACTGTAAAGTGTTAAGATCCATATCACTTTAAAAAATTCACCCATTGCTCCATTGTTGTTGGAGATGATTACTCTTCCCATGGTATATCAAATTGCAACTTGATATATTTTATTATTTCTGAAGCTTAAAGTATATGAAGATTTGAATGCTTCCACGTTCAAACTCAACACTCTTTAATGATTTTTTTAAAAAAAATACAACTCATTCTAGGCAGAGAGACTTTAAAAACAACTTTACAACAATTTTGTGGTATTCATTTTAAGATGGCAGTAGGCAGTCAAAATGTAATATCAGGTTCTAAGAAAGTGGTATAGATGTGAACTGGTTGCTTACGTGAAATGATTGATTGATGTGATTTTGTTTTTTTATTTCAAGGGAGTGAAAAAAATAGACCCCAAATTCTATGAAAAATTTATCAGCCACAGATTTGGAGAAGAAATGGTACATCGCATAGATCTTTGCTCCATGCTGAAGAAAAAGCAAAGTAATGGTTATTATCACTGTGAGTCTTCAATTGTGATTGGTGAGTGCCATTTAAAAATTACTTATTATCTTTGATTTTGATTTCTTTAGCATCATTTTGTTTTGGCAAATGTTTATGTTGTATGTTTTTCTCAACGACATATTTTCCTAAATATTACGTTTTGACAATAATACATTAAACATTTGTGGAACATATTTAGTATTCATGTTTATCAATCAAGATTTTAGTACCTATAGTTTTTATACTTTTGTGCTTTAAACACAATCATCATGCAGTCTTCAAATGTTGATTCATAATTCATTTCAGTTTAATTTTATTTCGTGAATATGAAGAAAGCATTTTCTCCAGTGAAGGCATACGTGACCACAGCATTCTATACCAGGCATTTTTGTGTTCACTGCTTCTAATTAGGAAGAGAATGTGCCAGGCCAGAAAGTTTCACTCTGGGAAGGGAAAGCATAGGTGGCCTGCAAAGATTGAAAACTTGTCCTTTAATTTCTTCCCTAAGAAAACATGTTTTAAGGGGAAACAAAGATTCATACATAAATGCACTGTCATCATATCAGGGAGATGGCATGTGATGAGACAGGTTCATACACAATTACGTTTCCGAGTGCAAAGTGTGTACACCAAATGAAGAATCTGAAAAACCAGAACAGGGCTATTTCTCATTGTTTGCAATGTGAATGTCTTTTAAAGGAGCCTGATCTGTTGTGATTAAAATATACAATTTCAAACTTCTTATAAAATTGTGAACTTAAGACAACCTGATTTGTATACTTTTGAAGTAACATGAAAATACTCAGAGAAGATAAATACCAGTATCTAAATATTTCAAGGCCTTCAACCAAGGTAATTTCTCTCCACGTCAGCTTGAAGAAAACCTATGGAAATATACATCCTGAAAGAATCTTTATACTGAAGTTTAAAGTATTTTAAAAATGTTCAAGAGACACAATTTTGTTTCTAAATTCTCACTAGAGATCTTCAGAGAAGTCGTTATTTTACCTTCCAAAGATCTTAGCTATCTTAAACAGAAGATAATTAATATGTCATTTGAATTTTATGTTCTGAAACATTTCAAGTGTGCTTTAAGGAAGATTTTTGTGTTTTCAGAATCTCTGTAAAAGAGCTGCCTTCCATCAAAGTTTTGATGAAGACCAAACATTGCTGTTTAGGTTCATTGTAAGAGGCAAATTTAAATGCTTCTTGCGTAATACAGATTTTGGCTGGCTTTCCATATCTTCTCTGTAATTACTTTAGACCAACCTTGAAGGAGAACTCAGTGCTTCTTTGCCTTTCCCACTCCCATTTTTTAAAAAAAAAGCAGTATGTAGATTTTACTGAAGGTATTGTGGGGCTGCATTATATAGCTTACAGCATGGATCTCCTATATTGCCATTAGACAGCTCTGTTCAGGTCATCCCAGATTACTGTGTTCCACTCACTGAGTTTTCTTTTATTGCTCTTTACCAGCTTGGTTTCTAAAATTCCCGTTATTATAGGCAATTTCTCTAGATTTTTCTCTCAGGCTTCTTTATCTCTCACCCTTTTCTAATTCAGAGCAATTTAGCTTCTTTCAAACTTCACCCATCTTATATCCCCATATCAATCATTTGACATTATTTAAAAAATGGTTTTTGCCTATTACACATACTCTATATTCTCCTGCCTTTATGAACATTAAAGCAATATCTGCATCTAAAATGATAATTATTTAATTATTAGCCAATTTTAATACACACTAGAGTCTTGTATTTGCTATGGATAATTACTGATTTTCTTGATCTTACCTGAGTTTTGCAACAGAGAATACTGGGCAGGATTCAGGACTCTTTCTTTGTGAGTTTCATTTCTTCTTCAGATTTTTTTTTGTATTATCTTTTTTTTTTTAATTTTTATTGGAGTATAGTTGATTTGCAATGTTGTGCTAGTTTCAGTTGTACAGCAAAGTGAATCAGTTATACATTACATATATCCACTCTTTTAGATTCTTTTCCCATATAGGCCATTACAGAGTACTGAGTAGAGTTCCGTGTGCTGTACAGCAGGTTCTTGTTAGTTATCTATTTTTTTTTAAATTAATTAATTAATTAATTTATTCATTCATTTATTTATGGCTGTGTTGTCTCTTTGCTTCCGCGCGAGGGCTCTCTCCAGTTGAGGCAAGTGGGGGCCACTCCTCATCGCGGTGCATGGGCCTCTCACTATCGCAGCCTCTCGTTGTGGAGCACAGGCTCCAGATGCGCAGGCTCAGTATTTGTGGCTCACGGGGCCAGTTGCTCTGCGGCATGTGGGATCCCCCCAGACCAGGGCTCGAACCCCTGTCCCCTGCATTGGCAGGCAGACTCCCAACCACTGCGCCACCAGGGAAGCCTCAGTTATCTATTTTATATATAGTAATGTGTATATGTCAATCCCAATCTCCCAATTTATCCCTCCCCTCCCTTACCCCCTGGTAACCATAAGTTTGTTTTCTATATCTGTAACTCTATTTCTGTTTGTAGATAAGTTCATTTGTACTCTTTTTTTAGATTTCACATATAAATGATATCATATGATATTTGTCTTTCTCTGTATGACTTACTTCACTAAGTATGACAAACTCTAGGTCTATCCATGTAGCTGCAAATGACATTATTTTGTCCTTTTTTATGGCTGAGTAATATTCCATTGTATATATGTACCACATCTTCTTTATCCATTCCTCTGCTGATGGACATTTAGGTTGCTTCCATGTCCTGGCTATTGTAAATAGTGCTGCAATGAACATTGGGGTGCATGTATCCTTTCGAATTATGGTTTTCTCCAGATATATGTCTAGGAGTGGGATTGCTGGATCATATGGTAGCTCTATTTTTAGTTTTTTAAGGAACCTCCATACTGTTCTCCAAAGTGGCTGTACCAGTTTACAGTCCCACCAACAGTGCATGAGCATTCCCTTTCTTCACACCCTCTCCAGAATTTACTGTTTGTAGATTTTTTGATGATGGCCATTCTGACCGGTGTGAGGGAATACCTCATTATAGTTTTGATTTGCGTTTCTCTAATAATTAGTAATGTTGAGCATCTTTCCACCTGCTTTTTAGCTATCTGTATGTCTTCTTTGGAGAAATGTCTATTTAGATCTTCTGCCTTCTTGTTCAGATTTAATTGGCTTCCATTGGTATGGCTTCTCTTTAATTTGATACTAACTCAAATTTAATGTCTGTTTCCTGAACTTTGAACCAGTATTGTGTTGTATGCATTAAAGAGTGAGACAGATTTCGGATCTTAAGATATTTTGTATTCAGAATTCTAGAGTAGAAGTTAGGCTTCAGGGACTCTGGGAACCTTCTGAAATTGTTTATAAAACTTTGTATGTAGGTACCTATGTGGATTTTTCTGGGGAGAGAATTTATTAGATTTACATATTTCCTATCTCTTAATTTGTTAATGGTGCATTCTTGGAGAGCGCTGGATTCCAAATCACTGATTTTCTTTTTAGTTGTCTCAATTGTATCATTTAGGACATTAAAAAGAAAGCAAAAAAACAAAATAATGACTATATGCTTCATTTCCAAGACTTCCAGTTGATTCTTTTTCATCCTTTCCTGTTCTGATCTTTGCTTTATAGATCCTATTCCTTCATTTATTTCTTTGATGATGTCAATATAATTAATTTTGAAAATTCATGTTTTGAAAATCTTATTCCTTGGGTGTGAATTCTACTATTTGTTGGGTCCTTTGTGGCACTTGATTTCCTCTGGTGCTTTTAAAGTTTTTTTTGAGAGCTCATTTAATTATGCATGTTTCCCCCTCATAACCCCATGTGTGGTTTTGCAGATGTCTCAGTCCTAGTCCCACAGGGTGCACTACTTTGTATTAGGTTAGGAACTGGCAACAGCAACCATCTTTGTCCATAAGGAGTTGGAGTGCATTCTTCTTGTGTCTCTTACCAACTTGTGAGGTTTTCTTAAGAGTAAAGATAATTAGCCCTTTGCCATATTGACTTCAGATATTTTTCCAGGTTTTATTTTGCATTTAGTTTTGGTCACAAGATATTTTTCATATTAAATGTTTTTAATTTTTGTAAAACTATGGATAAAAAATTCTGTGATTTCTTTAATTATTATGACTAGAGTCATCTCCAAACCAAAGATTTGATACATTTTCGTTTATATTTTCTTCTGATTTTTTTGTTATTATTTTTGCATTTGAGCTTTTCATCTATCTGGTGTGATCATTAATTAAGTAGTCAGACATAGAGGATTAACATAGAAATCCAGTTACTAAAAGTGGTTGTGAAATAGAGATTTAGTTTTAGGAAATTTTTTTAGAATGTTTTTTTTACACCCCACCAACCTTACTTTGTGTTCCAAAGATCACAAATCAGCAGCCTTTCATGTTGTACTCAACTAACACAGGGTTTTAAAATTTGTTTGTATAATTTTAATTACTTTCCAATCTGGGGGTGATTTTATGTAAAAAATCTAGGTTTCTGATGCCTTTGAACAATCCAGAAATGTGGCCACACGTGCTCTACGTTCTTGCATGCAGTGATTTCCTGGGTGGGGTAGTAGGCACACCTTGAAAGTAGCTGCCTTTCATCATCCCCTGACTCTTGTTCTTCTACAATTTGCCTAACTCACTTGCATTACTTGGTTGGTTCCTGAAGGCATCTGAGTTTGGATCCCCTGGCAGCTGCTGCTGTTCCCTGGGTCTACTTTTCATTTCCATGCTGAGCATTTTCCTCTCCAGCTTCTGCCATCGTGCATCTTTATATGGAGTGTTAGGGGAGTTTGGTAGGATATGGAGGCAACAGTCACATGTTCAGATGCAAGAGAAAGGTACTACATTTTAATTCTCTCATAATAAGAAATGTGGTTGATATTATGCTTACCTAATATTGAGGTATAACTTCTTACAAACCTAACTGCATTAATCAGCTAAAATTTAAAAAAAAAAAAAGTGAAAAACCAGTTCTTCCTGGTGAATCCAGGAATGAACTATAGCTCAGATATCCTAGGGTGGTGAAAGCTGTTCTCTGTGAGCTACTTACTGGAGTTGGGTGAGTTAATTTTTCTCTTGCAGCTCTTTTCCATTTATATTTCCTTAGGGAAGGTAATTGACTAAATGACACCCTTTGTAAGATTGATGAGCAGTTTAATGCTTGCAAAGCTAGTTTACTTTCAGCTGTCAGAGGAGGCAGTGGGGAATTTGGAAAGGTCTAGAAGAGATACATGTATGTATATATATATATATATATATATATATATATATATATATTTTTTTTTTTTACAGGCCAGTGTACTTCTTTATAGCTTCTGCAAGCAGAGGTATAAACATGATTTTCTGAGAACCCCAGCTGTTTTTTGGTTTAATAGTAATTATTCACCATTAATTTAATGAATGTTATTGAAAGTGTACAATGCGTGCACTTCTCTCAGGTATAATGAGATACAGAGAAGTATAAGACATAGCCCTTAAGAGTGATGCAGCATCACTGGGGAGCTAAGACTACATCTGGGAAATGGAGAGGGAGGAGGAATAGAGAAATAGGGCTTCATCCCTAACAATAATGGGCTTTGATAGGACACAGTGGAAGAAGCTTATAACTTTAGCTTCTAGGAAAGTGGAGATGGGGAGTGGCAGAGCTTGGATAAATAGGATGAGGTGGATAGTAGAGAAAGGACACAGTCCAGGAACAATAGGTACAGTTTACAGGGGGAGAGAAGCAATAGATTGGGAGGCAGGGTGGGGGTAATATTAGTGATAATATTAAGCGATAGGAATAATAGTAATATTAGAGCTAGGAGGCACCGTGACTGAGTGTACAGTCTAGTTAGCTGAGGAGGCTACAGAGGGGAGGTTTGTGAGTTTGAGGAGTTGGTCAGGGAGGTGGGAAAGGAGATGGGCACAGTTGAATATACTAAGTCAGTAAGTGATAAAGGAAACTGAGTAGATAGATGTGAGATAAAAAGAGGGTGAAGTTTAATACTCAATAATGACTTAGGATTGGATCCTAAAGATAAGACCATCAATTAGTTCTAACTGTAGAACAGAGGCAGTGAGAGGGTTAGGGTTGGGCCGACCATCAGCTGAAATAGAAACAAACAGGCCTATGCAGATATGGTGATAGAAGAGGAGAGGGGTCATAGTCAGTAAGTTAGCATCATCAGAGCTGTAGTCAGCAGTCTGTAGCCAATGTCAAATAGGTCAGACCAACAGGACACCAGACTCAGACTTTATGGGCTGAAATAACTATGGAGAATTCCAAGTGAGTTGAGTCAATGACTTTATTCTATCCAGGTGTCACCACCTTTTTAGAATCACTCTTAGACCTGGACAGCTTAGACCAGTCCTGTCAGTCTTAAAAGCCTTGTCATGGTCCATCCAGTGATTCCCGGTGGTCCTGTATAGGTGGTGGTTCAGCCAAAAGGAAAGTACTTTTGGGGGTTACTTCTAAGGAGACCCTGAGATGTGACTTTGGTGTTTTAACCTTCAGTACTTCTTTACCATTAGGGGTCAGGGCACAGCTCCAAAAGCTCTGGATCTTGCCCAGTTTGGTATGTAAGCATGGGAGTCTTCTCTGTGGAAGGTAATGATGTCAATGTAATTGACCCATTGGTTGATAGGGTAGGAAGGGGTGGAGGGAAAAGGAAGTGAACAGTTTCTCTTCCTTGGGTGAAAGGCGTAGCTAGGACAGATCTCTTTCAGCTTTCTAGAATCCATAAATCTGAGCCTTTGTCATATCAGTGATAAGTAATAAATGTCTAAAATGTTTAATTTGAACATGTTTATGTTGCTAAAATGTCATACACTCACTTAAAGGTTTACTTAGTAGGTAGGGGTATTGGCATTAGATATGTGCTTAAATGTCTGTTTTTTCTCACGTAAATCATTTACTTTTTTTTTGTTTTACATCTTTATTGGAGTCTAATTGCTTTACAATGTTGTGTTAGTATCTGCTGTATAACAAAGTGAATCAGCTATACATATATCCCCATATCTCCTGCCTCTTGCGTCTCCCTCCCACCCTCCCTATCCCACCCCTCTAAGTGGTCACAAAGCACCGAGCTGATCTCCCTGTGCTATGCAGCTGTTTCCCACTAGCTATCTCTTTTACGTTTGGTAGTGTATATATGTCAATGCCACTCTCTCACTTCGTCCTAGTTTCCCCTCCCCCGACCCTGTGTCCTCAAGTCCATTCTCTACGTCTGCATCTTTATTCCTGTCCTACCACTAGGTTCATCAGAACTATTTTTTTTTTAGATTCCATATATATGTGTTAGCATATAGTATTTGTTTTTCTCTTTCTGCCTTCACTCTGTAGGACCAGTAAAAATGTGCTTCATTGTGCTTATCTTATGAATGATTTAATAGTCTAAGGCTACACTTTTGTTGGGCTTTAAACTCTTATGGCTTTAGTCACTATTTCTCAAAGTTTGGTCCATGGATCCCTGGCAGTCCCTGAGATACTTTTAGGGTCTGTGAGGGCAAAACTATTTTTATATTAATACTAAGATATTATTTGCTTTTTCCTCTGGGTTAACATTTGCACTGATGATGCAAAAGCAGTGGTGGGTAAAACTGTGGGTTACCAGTGTGAATCAAGGCAGTTGCAAAAAAAAAAAAAAAAAGCCAATTTCACCTAAGCATGGTCTTGCTGAGTAGTAAGAATTATTAATTGTATTTAATCTCAACCTTTGAGAATGTGTCTTTTCAATATTTGTGTAACAAAAATGGGAGGTGCTCATAAAGCATCTCTGCATATTGAAGTGGGAGATTAACTCAGGGAAGAGCACTGTGTGGTTGCTTAAGTTGCGAGCTAAAATAGGCACTTTCCTTCATGGAACACCATTTTTTCTTGAAAATTGACCCATGGACATTTTTCATTTTCACACTTGGGTGTTTGGCAGACATCTTCTTGAAAATAAATAAACCTGTCACATCAAGGACAACTGACATGATTTACTGCTAATAATAAAATTCAAGCTTTCAGGCAATAATAAGAATTTTAGAAAACTAATCTATTACCATGAGTTGACAGATTCCTAAACTTAAAGACTTTCCCCCACTTTAAAAAAAATGTATTTATTTAATTTATTTATTTTTGGCTGCGTTGGGTCTTTGTTGCTGTGCACAGGCTTTCTCTAATTGCGGCGAGCGGGGTTACTCTTCGTTGCAGTGCATGGGCTTCTCATTGCGGTGGCTTCTTTTGTTGTGGAGCACGGTCTCTAGGCACATGGGCTTCAGTAGTTGTGGCACGTGGGCTCAGTAGTTGTGGCTCACAGGCTCTAGAGCTCAGGCTCAGTAGTTGTGGCACATGGGCTTAGTTGCTCCACGGCATGTGGGATCTTCCCGGACCAGGGCTCAAACCCGTGTCCCCTGCATTGGCAGGCGGATTCTTAACCACTGCACCACCAGGGAAGCCCCCCCCCCTTTTTTAATGGAAAATTTTATACACAAAAGTAGAGAACACAGAGTAGAAAAAGGAACTCCATTTTTCCAGTTTATCTATCACACTATCTGTCTTTACTTTATTGAGGTATAACTTATCCACAAAACTTTTACCTGTTTAAAGTGTATAACTTGATGAGTTTTTAACATATGTATGCACTTGTGAAACCATTATCATTATCAAGATACTGAAAATTTCCTTCACCCCCAAACATTTACTTGCTTCCCTTGGTAATCCATAAAGACTTACCTAATGAGATGGTGTTATATTAATGAATTTTTTGATGTTATATAATGAAATACGTCAAAATATGGAGAATCTGCATAACTCAGTGAATCAGTATTTTTAAAATGACTGGTGTGTGTTGTTACAAAGACATGCATGGATAAAAGACCCATTAAAAGGTCAATATAGACCACAAGATTTGACTGTAAAGAGTATGAAAAGTTCATTGTTATGCTTTTAAGATTCCACATTGCAACTAAACTTTAAGAAACTACAACTTGTCAAGTTTTGATGTAATATCAAAGAAGAATATCCACAGTTATCTGAAAAGGCTATTATTCTCTTCCTTCTTCTAAATATACTTCTATGTGAGGCTGGATTTTTCTTATACTTCAAATGAAACAACATATTGCAACAGATTGAATGCAGAATCAGATATGAGGATAAAACTGTCTGATTAAGCCAGACACTAAAGAAAATTATGAGAATGAAAAATAATGCCATTCATTTCACTAGAAAAAATTTTAATTAAAAAAATATAGGTATTTTCACAAAACATTATTTATTATAACATATAGTGGATTTATTATTGATATTTTGAAAGGAATGAATAAATAAATTTTTTAAAATTCTGTTTTAATTTCTAATGTAGTAAATATTGACAACATAATCCAAATAAACAAAAGCTCTTGGTAGGGAGAGATTGTAGATAAGTTTTAAGAATGTTAAGGGGTCCTAAGGCCAAAACATTTAAGAACTCCTGATTTAGTTCATGTGTCCAAGAAAACTATGAAAAAATTTAATCCTCAGACAACATTCCAAACTTAATTTTGATCAATATTTCCTACTCTTTCTTTGAACAAATTAATTTTGGTGGCTACTCAGTTATCTCTCTATAAAATATAAACTAGGTTGATCCCTCTCTCCTTAATTTTTCTGTTCATCCCTTTTAAGTTTCCATTTAAGCATTCTGTGGTAAAAATGTGACAAGTAGAAAAATACCCAGGACTGACAATAGCATATCTATATGAAACGATGCATTAAAAAAATCATTATTATGTGAAATTTATATTTTATAATATAGGAATGCCTCTTTTGTGGTAGGCAGGACCAAAACATTTTGTCTTGTTTTCTTTTGCACAGGCTGACAGGGAGATGATTAAGAAAATTTCATCTCTAGTTAGACTGAGTAAGATGAATCTACCTCAAGCATGTTAGATGAGGGAAAAGAGAAAAGACAGTTTATCACCTAAGGGAACTGTACATTTTTTTTTTTTACTTGAAAACTTAATTATCAAGTAATTTAATAAGAGCTGAGTGCAAGGTATTTAATTATTTACTCTATGACACACAAATTGAATAACCATGTAATTTATTACCCAGATGGATACTTGTAAGTGTACTATGCTGGGTTAAAAGAAGAAAACCAAGAGTATCCTGCTTTAAATGGGACTTACATCATCCTACCTAGAAAGCATAGTGTTCTTGAAAAGTGGAACCTTTGACGTGGTAAAATATTATATTTCAAATGCCAATCTTGTTCCTTTTTGTAATGTAATTGTCCTCTTCTTACAATGTTTCCTTGATGAAACCTGTCTTCTAAAAAGAAAGTGAAGTTTCATTATTTATGCCCCTAATAAAATTGAAAAGCAGCTGTTAGTTGGAACTCTCAGCTTGTTGCTTTCCATCTGCTTGAGTTAGAGGAAGTTGCAGGGTAAGTAACTGAGCAAATTAATCGTAATGATGGCTCACTGTATTTTAACTGGTATATCAGCTATTAATCTGATGCTAACACAGAGTGGCAGCTGTGGCTCAGGCTATTTTGAAAATCCAGCATCTGTTGGCCGGGTTTCAAACCTTATGATTTATATTAGATGCCTTGGGAACCTTACATATTAAAGGGGTAGTGCTATGTGGTCAATTTAACTATGTGACAAATTAAGCATCACTGCTAGGATGATGCGGTAATAATTTGTGTTATTTTATGATTTATGTGTACAGCCTCTGATTTTAAGTGTATTTTAGAAAACATGAAAGAAAATATTGAATTCCAAATAAAAAGAAAAATAAATGAATGAAATGATTGGAGGGCAGATTCTGCAGTCAAAAGAAGCCATTAAGATATAGGGAATTAGTCTTAGGAGAGCCTGCCTAAGTTGCCAAAAGTTATGGCTAACCCATCACATTGCCTAATTGCCTCTGAACGTGTTTTTTCACCAAACTAATTAATGCTTATTAATGTTTTAAACGTACTTAACACAGTGCCTGACATATAAAGTTATAAAAATGTTAGTTATTAAGATTAATGGCACTACTAGTTATACTAGAATACTTATTGCAACAGTATTCTTACTTTCCTAACATCAGAACACCCAGTCAGATTTTTATAAATTTGCCTCATTCCTAATGCTGTCCTTAAATTGGCATGGATTAATTGGTGCATTTCAAAAATAAAAATGCACATATACACATATATGATATATCTATCAAATGCCTTTTTGTATTTATGTAATATTTTATATTGCACACACATATTTATATATAATTTATGTATAAAAATGCAGTGGTGAATATGGAAAACTGAGATTTTTGGGGAGCTATGGGAAAAACACAATAAAGTGTTACCTATGTTTTGTATAAAATACCTAAAGCACTATCTGTAGCTAACAGGAAGAACAACATTTTGTCAATTCATGAATTGTGGCTCTATTTGATCTTCTATTGACTAGGGTATTCAGGGGAATATTTTGTTTAGATTCTGGCTCTGAGTACAGGAAACTACATTTGATTATCATGTTTTATATTTCATACCAGGGAACCATAGCTGCCAAATATATTTTCATTGCTAACAGCTCTGATCAAAGCAAAAGCTTTTACTTAAGAAGTCAATCTTAGCCTAATATGGTTTAGAGAAAGGGAGTTCACAGTTTTGCTCCAACTATGCATTTTTAGCAAGAATTTAGTTCATAAGTGTGGCATACATTTATCTATATATGATAGATTTTTTTAAAAATCTGGGCTTCCCTGGTGGCGCAGTGGTTGAGAGTCCACCTGCCCATGCAGGGGACACGGGTTCGTGCCCCGGTCCGGGAAGATCCCACATGTCGCGGAGTGGCTGGGCCCGTGAGCCATGGCCGCTGAGCCTGCGCGTCCGGAGCCTGTGCTCCGCAACGGGAGAGGCCACAACAGTGAAAGGCCCGCATACTGCAAAAATAAATAAATAAAATAAAATAAAATAAATAAAAATAAAAATTACCATGCCACCCTTTATTGATTCACTTTTTAAGGCTTTTATCTTTTTTTGCTATACAAAATTATTTATAGAGCTTTTCAAGAACTTTTCTAAGTTTAATTGACCAAACAGTAGATACCACATTTTTATTAAAAGTTAAATATAAAACTCTTCTGAGTTTTGCCTCTTCTGAGTCCATTCTCTTCCCGCCCTGATTGCTGATTGGCAGAGCTGTCCCTTCCCTGTGAGGCGGTGGGCTTTAGGGCACGTGGGCTCCACTTTCGCCCTGATTGGTTCCATTCTTCTTGCCAGTGATTAGTTTAGGAAGTGTCACGTGACCCAGTTCTGATAAGTGAGGGGAAGTCTGCTTGGGACCTCAGAGAACAGTTTTCTTGATGATGTATAATTTATTGGGAAGAGAACGTCATTTTTTAGCTGGAAATTGTTGAGTATACATGCGATCCCTGGACTTAGCAGCATCTTAACCACAGGGACACTAGGTGACTTCAAGCCCATGTGCTGAGTATGGGAGACTAGAAGGTGAATCTTGATGATCTTAAGTCACAGAATTAACCAACCTTAGAGCAACTCTACCTCAGATTATAGGAGGTAATGACATTTTGAAAAATTCGTAACCTCTTGAATCAGGTGTTTTTTGTTACTTGCAGCTGAATGCATCCTAACAGATACACATTTTGGATGTAAATTACAAAATGTATTAACAGAAAATAGACTCAGTGTTTTGGGTTTTTAAGCACAGTTCTGATAGTTACTAAAACTTGTTAGATGAATCCATAAACAGAATGAATACTGACATAGTGTATCAGATGAGTGTCAGCCTAGACCATGGTGGCTCATGACAGATCCTGAGACCTGCTGAAACCAATCTTGATTTAACTGCATTTCATCTAGTATAAGAGAATTTTCTTTTCTTTATCTTGGGGATTCACTTTCATTCTTCTGTATCACTTTAAATGTTATTAGAGGGAAAAAACTTTAATAATTATATACTGAGTTATTAAAGCACCTTTTATTTGAAGTCTTCAAATGCTTTACATAGCAGGAAATGTGACTGTTGTCTTGCTCAAGACAAACAGTGAACCACTTTCAGAACTACACATATGGAGGATATTCTACATAAAGAATTAGGACCTGTGAAAACCCCCCAATAAGTTGGGAACTGTAGAACCAAATTTTGTGTTGTTTACATTGTTAAACTACAAATAGAATCTACTTATTGGGTCCTTTTGGCTTTTTGAAATACATGTTTTCTTCCTATGAAGGATGTTTCTTTCTCTCTGAAAGGTTCAGGGCATTAAAGGATTAAAGGCACTTGAATAAGAAAGCAGCCATATCGGGTAATACAAATACTGGCCAGAAGATTAAGTGTATTCTCTGCTTTTCTTTCTTTCTTTTTTTAAATAGGTTTTAACATGCAAACATTTGCCTTGTCCATGAGTACATAACTCATGTCAGTTTTTGTGAATTCATTGCTAATGCCTGCAAAGAAGAACAGACTGTAAAAAAGCAGGCCTGGCATATACCCTGAGAAAACCATAATTCAAAAAGAGACATGTACCAAAATGTTCATTGCAGCTCTATTCACAATAGCCCGGAGCTGGAAACAACCTAAGTGTCCATCATCGGATGAATGGATAAAGAAGATGTGGCACATATATACAATGGAATATTACTCAGCCATAAAAAGAAACGAAACTGAGCTATTTGTAATGAGGTGGATAGACCTAGAGTCTGTCATACAGAGTGAAGTAAGTCAGAAAGAGAAAGACAAATATCGTATGCTAACACATATATACGGAATTTAAAAAAAAAAATGTCATGAAGAACCTAGGGGTAAAACAGGAATAAAGACACAGACCTACTTGAGAATGGACTTGAGGATATGGGGAGGGGGAAGGGTAAGCTGTGACAAAGCGAAAGAGAGGCATGGACATATATACACTACCAAACGTAAGGTAGATAGCTAGTGGGAAGCAGCCGCAGAGCACAGGGAGATCAGCTCGGTGCTTTGTGACCGCCTGGAGGGGTGGGATGGGGAGGGTGGGAGGGAGGGAGATGCATGAGGGAAGGGATGTGGGAACAGATGTATATGTATGACTGATTCACTTTGTTATAAAGCAGAAACTAATTAAAAAAAAAAAAAAAAAAAAAAAAAGCAGGCCTGAACAGTATCTGTCCAGGCAGGGTAGGTGACCGTTCCCGGCCTTTGTCATCCTGGTCCTGCACTGCCTTCCTAAAACTGTCCAATGGGATTTACCACAATGCAAATGCTGGGCTTCCTTCTGCTCCCTTCCCGCGTGCCTGCACATGTGGGCCCCCCACCTTCCTTTGACCCAGGCTTTCTCTCTCACCTCCTCTGGCAGCACCCCTCGACTCAAGAGTTAACTTCACCCCAAGAGCCGACGTGCTTATCACATTAGCACATACTCAGTGTGTAATAAATAGCACCTGGAATCAAATTGAATTGATAAAATGGTATAATACAAATTCAAGGTGTCTAGGTACACACTGTAACTTCTCAGCCCTTCTCCCAGCCCTGCTGCTGTCTGTTCTCTGAGCGGGGAAATAGATTCTCTGCCCTAATTGATTTCTCACCATTAAGGAAAAGGCTTCAGTTACATACATTGTTCAAGGTTTGGCCACATACATAGAAGAGAACTGACTGAATAATAAGCAGGGTGGAGGTATTTGAAGCTGGGCGCTAAGCTGGCATGTGTCAGTGGAGATTGGGAAGGACATCATGGATTGGTAAGGAAGGACTTCCTTTGTACCTCTGGTTATCTGCTTGTTTCCTCTCCTTTCCTAAATGCACATGGTATGTTATGTTTTTCTCCTTGTGTTTCATATATAGGAAAAAACACATTGTCTTTCCAATTACCTACTGAAATTGTATAGCATATGGCAGTTTCAAATGCAGATAACTATAACTTTCAGTTTTTGAGAAAAACGGCTAAAGCACTGCAGAGAGAAGTTAAAAAGTCTTTGTTGAAAATATGACTAAAGTAGGAATAATGTTAAAAAATAATTCTTGGCTCCCAAATTTCTGGTTGGTCAAGATTCTTTTAGCTGGTAATTAAAAAGGACTTTACTGGTGAGATTTACAGATTACCCTTAAAGTTTTTCAGTTATAATTTTTCAGTCTCTTTCCTTTGCAGATAGACACCCATAAGAACAGCTTTCAAATATCAATATTTAATGATGTAGTTTCAGAACCTTGCCCTTTGGGTACAAAATGGCTACATAGATGTAGCATGACTCAAAATGGAGTAGCATCTAGGTGATAAATATATGCTTACTGTGGATTGATTATTGAAAATTAAAATTTGGTTTTACAGGAACATAGAGAAACAGAATACAATATTGAGTAAGTCCATCTAAACTTCTTCAAGCCCAGAGTAACTGCTTGGTTTTTGGTACACTGATGTCAACATAAAAAAACTGGGATATATTCCAGAACATCCCAATTTTTATGAATTGTGTTTCCATAAATTGTCAAGCATTTCTTTTTTATTTTTTTAATTAATTCATTAATTAATTTTTGGCTGCGTTGGGTCTTCGTTGCTGCGTGCGGGCTTTTCTCTAGTTGCAGTGCGCAGGGGCTACTCTTCGTTGTGGTGTGTGGGCTTCTCATTGCGGTGGCTTCTCTTGTTACGGAGCACAGGCTCTAGGCACGCTGGCTTCAGTAGTTGTGGCACGTGGGCTCAGTAGTTGCGGCTTGCGGGTTCTGGAGTACAGGTTCAGTAGTTGTGGAGCACGGGCTTAGTTGCTCCACGGCATGTGGGATCTTCCCAGACCAGGGCTCGAACCCATGTCCCCTGCATTGGCAGGCGGATTCTTAACCACTGTGCCACCAGGGAAGCCCCAAGCATTTCTTGAAGTTATGTAACTTTTCACTGAAACTGTGACATTTCTTGGTGTAACAGTTTCTGTAAGAGTGCTACCTGCTTTATAAGGAAATCTTCCTGAAGTGTGCCTTCTGTGCTTAAAGGCATGTCTCCTAAGGCTTGGTTCCAGAATTTGGAGGGATAAAGCGTTTTCCCCCTCTTTTTTTTTTTTTTTTTTTTGTTTTGTTTTTGCGGTACGCGGGCCTCTCACTGCTGTGGCCTCTCCCGTTGTGAAGCACAGGCTCCGGGCGCGCAGGCCCAGCGGCCATGGCTCACGGGCCCAGCCGCTCCGCGGCATGTGGGATCCTCCCGGACCGGGGCACGAACCTGTGTCCCCTGAATCGGCAGGCGGACTCTCAACCACTGCACCACCAGGGAAGCCCTCCCCCTCTTTTTACACTTCATGATTTGATGTCCTCTTTCTCTCCACTCTTTTGAATACAGGAACATTTACTTTTTCTTTTCTTTCTCATTTGCTTCTGTAAGTTGTCAAACTCAGATTTCCTTTCTTAATGAATGGGAGATCTCAGAAGAATTGGTATTCTGTACAGTTTTACAGAGTCAGAATATTACAGTGAGATTTTTTCCCTTAGAGTCAGACTTTTATAGCAAGATTGCCCAGAAATCCACATATACATGTTTTCAGTTATAGATAGAAAATAAAGCCAAACAATGACAAAGAGAATAGAGTCTTTGGTCATAGTTAAGAATTATATTTTCCCATTGGAGATAGTAATCAGAGCTGACATTTCAAAGTACATGAAGAAGAGGCAGCTGCTGCCCCCTCATACTTTTTAGTTTTATTCCTGCCATTTCAACCATTATAAAAATTGAAACAGCTATAGCAGATATGGGCAACTGTTTTAACCATGATTTGTTTGTAGTGAGGCCTGTGAGAAAAGAAAACATGAAAAGGTTATGGTTTTAAATTTATGAACATGATATCCAATATTTTTTCTCATTGATGTTAACCTTACTTCTTTTTCTAATCTTCTAGTTATGGTAGCTCTCTATGTATTACTGAAAGGAGTCTGTTAACCCCCTAATAAAACCCTACTAATATTTTCTAGGATTACTTGTGAATGGTCCAAGTTGCTCTTTTTCCTGGAAGCTGAAGGCTTCCCAGGGTTGTTCTGGTGCCCGTGTTCTCCCTTGAGTCATTTCCCCAAGGCATAGCAGGCAGCAGGGCTCCAGCTCCAATAAGGGATCTGTCTTTAGGTCTTTGTTTTAAAATAGGATTTTAAATACTCTAGCACCATTAATAAAAGGATCTGGTGACAAAACATGAGAAACCAAAGCATTTACAACATATTACCATAGAGCTTGATTAAATAACTATTTTTCTGAACATTATTCTGAAATTGTAAGAGGTTTCATAAAGTATATACCTGATACCACACACAAATTGTGTTGAATAATACAGAACTCTGCAATGAGATGCTCAGGGCTTATGCAGCCAGACAGATTGAATTCAAATCCCATTATTGTCATAGTTCTCTGAGAGATTTTGGCCAAGTTACTTTCCTGAGGTTAAGTTTTTCGCCTGTGCAGTGGGGATAGTAATTGTACCTATACCTCAGAGCCGTGGTAGGGATTAAATGAATGAGTAAATGTAAAGCCCTTAGCAAGTGCCTGGTATATAGTAGGTGTCCAGGAAATGTTAGCGATTATTTTTAATTTTAACTTACAACTTGATTGTTTTGTGAGATAGGGATGGGTGAGGAGGGGCTTACATCTTAAACTATTCTAGTTAGTTACATACTGACATACTGTTGTATTTCCAAATAATTGGGTAAAAGATGGATACTTTCTAGGTCCTTCTGAATGATAGCTACTCAGATTTGCGGGGGGGAGGGGGCATGGAATGGCAGGGAGAAAGATCTATTTTTTTCACCAGAATTCCATATATATAGCTTGTTTCCTAAATGAAAACATACAGACACATGAATTTCTTAGTTATTTTTGAGTTGAAAATTTGTGTATATGAAAACTTATGAAATCTGTAGAAGGAAAATCACATTTAATTGTATGTTGAAGGAATCATCTTTATTGAAAAATTCCAAAACTATGCAGTGTAAAAACCATTCTTGGAAATCCTGAGCTAGGAGTAGTCATAAACCTACAGGGTGAAATTACAGCCTTTCAGAACTGAGAAAAACCTTAGTGACCTTGAACTCAGACCCCACCCCCTCTTTGAGGTTAAACGGTGTGCTAATTATTTGCACAATTAAAAGCCAGTTTTAAAACTCCTGTCTTGAATTTCTCAGTTGTTTTCTAATCTTTTATTATGGTTAATTCACTTTTAACGCTTATGAAAAAAAAAAAAAAGCCTCTTAACATAGCCACGCCACTTGCCCACCCCGCCTTGGATTGCAGGATATCCTGAGATACACACTGTTACTTAGCTAATGATACAATTTATATCTTTCATTCTTTTTTTTTTTTTTTTTTTGCGGTACGCGGGCCTCTCACTGTTGTGGCTTCTCCTGCTGCGGAGCACAGGCTCCGGACGCACAGGCTCAGCGGCCATGGCTCACGGGCCTGGCCGCTCTGGGGCATGTGGGATCTTCCCGGACCAGGGCGCAAACCCGTGTCCCCTGCATCGGCAGGTGGACTCTCAACCACTGCGCCACCAGGGAAGCCCTATATCTTTCATTCTTAATTGTATGTTTTCAGTAGTAGTGCCAACAGGGACTAATTAATAAAGTGAAGTTGGTAGGATCCATCGCAGAATGTTATCCCCTGGATGCTGCACTGGAGTGAGGGGTCTTCTTGTTTGGAGTTTCCATGGATAAGCAGTAACTCAAGATGGCGGCTAGGGGGGCCAGAAATTTGTAGAGGAGGAGGTGAGATTGCTAGCTGGTGCTGGGAAGACTGAGGCGCATATAGATACACTGCTCCCACAGTCTGTTCTCTTGTCCTTTCTCTCCTCCCAAACACTACCTACTTTCCAACAACAAATTAAAACTTTATATTGAACTTACCAGGTTTACAGATGAAGAAATCAAAACTCAGACAAAGAGGTCAATGTTTCAGAACTGTTAATACCTGACAGATCTGAGATTCAAACCTCTGGCTTTTTATTTCTAAAGGTTCTATCACTACACCAATGCCGGGATTGGGGGATGCCAGGAGTTGCTCATTTTCCTCAATGAAGAATGTTCACTGCAAATATCTCTTTCTTTAACACAAAAAGTAATGCTTAGGATTTTAAAAATTGACAGGTTTTATTCTTCCAGACTACACACTCTTTTTGTTCAGATGAATAGGAAGGTAGACACACTGCCTGCAGAACTGCGGGCAGTTTTCATTATCATCCACTGCCCTCTCCTTTCAGTGCCTGGTGAATGGGTGTGAGTGCTTAGCTGGGAAGTCGAGGAGTAAAGTTAAGAATTTGGGTGGTGGGCTTCCCTGGTGGCGCAGTGGTTGAGAGTACGCCTGCCGATGCAGGGGACATGAGTTCGTGCCCCGGTCCGGGAAGATCCCACATGCCCCGGAGCGGCCAGGCCCGTGAGCCATGGCCGCTGAGCCTGCGTGTCCGGAGCCTGTGCTCCGCAACGGGAGAGGCCACAGCAGTGAGAGGCCCGCGTAACGCAAAAAAAAAAAAAAAAAAAAAGAATTTGGGTGGTAACCCTGGCACTATGAGCAGTCTTTCCTTCTCATGGTGTCATAAAATAAGGCTCTTCCCAAGATAAGATAACAGATTTGGAACGGTTACATGAAATCTTATGTCATGAAGTTCAAAATATATCGTCATGTCTGGAAATCAACTGCTTTGTTGTCCCTGAATCTGCCTAACCACCTTGTGTTTTCATTAAGAAAGATGCTATTATCGCTGATCTTTTTCTCAGCGATGCTTCTAGATTTGGGGCATTTTGTGGGCTACTGACATACTTGATGCTCTAATTTTAAAATTCATAGTATTGGTTTAATGCTTTAATTGAGGAAGAAAGCAGTGTTTCAGAAAGCAGGTATTTAACTTTAGAAGATAAGATGTAGAGTGCAGACGACAACTGGTGTCCTTTTACCACCCCCCCCCCACCACCCACCCACCCCCACCCTGCATTTCTACCCTTCTTGCAGCTTGAAGTCCGTGGTACTTCATTCAAGTTGTGTTTTCTGTGTTCTGCAAGGTCAGGTTCCCTATTCCTAAAACAAAGAAAGAAAAATCTCCTGGGGATGAAAGAAAGCTCTTCCTCTTTAAATGCAGACAGAAAATCTGGGGTTTTTTTCCCCTTTGAATTTCCCTGTGTAATTACTGCATTTGTCTGCAGGAGAAAGGACCGGTTGTGGTTTGTTCTAGATTACCTTTCTTAAAGACACATCCGCAGAGCCACGCAGCGCACGTGGCACTCACCTCAGGGCGAGAGCTCCCAGTTTTGCAAGAATTAGGCGAGCGGAGGGCCACTTCTTTCCCCGAGAGCCAGTCCCAGAGCAGTTGCGTGGGGCTGGAGCCCGGGGAGGCGGAGCCTTTTTGCTCCCGGCGGCGGCGGCGAGTGCCCCCTCCTCTGCCTGCCTGCCTGCCTGCCTGCCTGCCGGCAGGGTATCCTGTGCAGCCACTCGTCGTGCTCCTGTGCTGCTCCGCGGACCGTGGGATAAACCGCAGTCGCTCTTTGGGGAGCCCGGGGAGAAGAACACCAGGAAGGGTAGAGAGCACTAGTGCCATGGGCCAGCTCTGCTGCTTTCCCTTCTCAAGAGATGAGGAGAAAATCAGTAAGTGTGATTTGTTCTGTGCCAAATCCTAAGTGCCTGGCTATTTTATGTGGCTGTCTTCTAGGGATAGTTTTGTTTTTTTCTTATGGGAAACATAGCAGACTAATGAGCTGTGATTTTTCTTGTGCATTTACTGAAAGCATTGGTAGATGTGTGGTTAATAATTAACTGTCGAAGTACAGCAACTCAATGAATAGAGCTATGTTAAAGATACAGAATACCGAAGTCATTTTTCATTTTCTTCTGTTGGTATTTTACAGCTCGTTTTTATCACACTATCTAGAGTCAGAATTTAATTTTGAGTCTCTTTATATCACTGCATACAATTTGATAAATTATACACGCCAGACTTCATTTTTCTTATCTGAAATTGGGATGTTTTCAGAGCAATGCTCAATAATAATATATAGAGAAGTAAAGCTGGTCCGAAAATGACATATATTATACATTTGCAGATATTTTCATGTGTCCTCTGCTTTGTTCTCCATGGAGGGAATTCGGGTGTAACTGTAAGATCCCTTCAAACAAGTGATGCCACTTTAATTTCTGCAAAAACTTCACTGAATATTTTTAAACTAATGTCAGGCAGGTTCCACATCTGCTTATGGCCGAAAACAGAACTTAAATTGATGACATTGCACTGAAATTTCTTACTCACTGGCTTATGTGTGTGCACTTACATTTCAACTTTGTTAAAAACAGTACTGGCATTGCAGTTAGTTTGCTGAATAGAATTTGCCTTAATGGCAGTTGCCCCCAAATATTGAATTTTTAGTTCTTTTTCAGTAAAATGTTTACAGACATACTAATGAAAATTTGCAGCCACATTTATGTCACATCAGTGCTTTATTTAAATCAATTTAAATAGGTCAACAGAATCTCTTGATATCTGATTCAGATACTCAAAGATACACATCTGGCTTGTATTTCCTGCTGCTCATTCCTCAGGAAACTAGCCAGGGACAGGTTTAAAAATAATTAATACATATCTTATACATATTCACTTGGGAAGATAAGCCAGTTTTTTTTTTTTTTTTTTTACAAGAAATCTTCTGAGAATGCTGTGGAATAAATGTTGGGAGGCTTTGGAGCGTTTGCTTATTAACAAGAGCCCATAGCTGTGCTCTAAATTTTACTTGTGAAAATGATACTGTACAGTAGGCGATGGTCCTGAGCTTAAAACCTGAGGTGACTTCACAACAGAATTGTTCATTTTCTAACAATGAGCATTGGTATTCATTTGGCAGTGTGAAGCTTTTCAGATATTTGTCAGAATGATCCATTTGTAGTTCCTGAGGGTTTTGGTTGATTGATTCCTTGAGGAAGATCTCGATCTGAAATACCTTGGTCTGGACAGATGTCGGGAGAGTGAATTCTTTCCTTACCTTTTTCCACTTCCTATTCCACTGCTCCAGGTTTTCTTGGAGTTCCTGCTTTCCTTGTGTTCTCTTTCTCTTTGTCCCCTGTCTGTAACTGAAGAAATCAAGTTTCACCTCAATGAGGAATTTGCTCTTTTCTGTCTTTCTCACCTGGGATCCTTGGAGTGCAAAGTCTTCTGTTTTACATACAGCGCTTCTCAATATTGATCGACAGGAGGTGCTTTTGGGGTTTACCTTCTCAAGTTACAAAATTTTAAAAAGAAAATGAAGATAAGACACTGTGTCTGAAGCGAAGTTCAAATCTGAAGGTGCAAATTATGGTTAGAATCAATGCATTTGTGCCCCCTTTCCTCTTCTTCACCCCCACTGGTCCCAGATCTTCCCCATTCTCTCCTCATTATTCTTTCATCTGTCTTTGATTTTGTCGTTACTTCACTGTTTTTCTCCTCCTAATCTGCTCCACTCTCTGTTCACATACCACATCAGCTGTTTTCTGGTGCTGTGTTTAATTTCTCTGCTACGGGATGGTCTAAAGAGAAGGTTCTCTGCCAGGCACTGCTATGCTGCTGGTAATACATGTCTACCAGTACTTACAAAGGGGACTTGAAAAAAAAGGCAGAGAATTCCTTAGCCAGCATGCTTCAAGAAACATGTAAATTAGCACTAACTATAAATATACAGTTCATAAGCTATGTTGATTGCATGTAAAAGAACCCATAGTAGACATTTGGGAGGGCCTGATCTTGCTAGTGGATTGTACAGTAACCTTCTGGGTCTTATGCATCTTCGTGGACCCCACCTCGTAGCCTTGTTAGCCTGCTCTGGGCCACATGCTCAGTGAGGACCTCCTAGCCGCAGAGCACAAAAGTGCTTATGCCCACACCCTTCTAATTCTGCTCTAAAGGGTGGTGGCCGTAGAATGTATCTTCTGAGAGCAGCTCAAATGGAGAATTAAACAAGTTTTTGGTGAAAGTTGAAATTTATGGTTGTCATTCTCAAAACAGGTGAGTTGGGAAGCCCATCCTCTGTAGCCCTGCAGAGATACAGAAAGGAGGTACCCAGCTGGCCAAGTGGTAAGAATCAAGTGGTCCCTCTCCCCTCCTGCTGCTGTTTTATCCTGCTTTTGCCCTTGGTGGTGGTGGTAGATAGAAAGTATTCTCATTTCATTGATTTATTAGTGCTACCATTTTAATCTATTAAGAGCAAACGAAATGATTTTTAAAAAAATCAACTAGTTGTGTAAGGGCTATGTTTGTGTGGGAAGTTAACTGTATGCACAGCCAGAAATCTTGGTAATGGGGTGAATAGTCAAATACAGTAGAACTTGTCATGGTTTATTTTTCAGTTAATGCAGCACAAAGCAGCTAGACCCTTTTTTGTTTAAATCCCAGCAGTTGAACATTTTCTCAAACTGTATACTTTTTAGCCACAAAAGGTAGAATAGACTGACAATAAATGCATATTTCTTGGTAGATTAAGTACTTTCTATTGCTACACAGGACCATATTTAACCTGAAACATTCCTGTAGATATTGTAGGATTAACAAATGTTGTAGATAGTCTCCAATGTAGTTTTTGCTGAATTCTTCTATAGCGCTTGTGTCCTTTGAATTACCGCATGTCTCATAGTGAGCTTCCTGAAGGGAATGTTCATGAATAAGAATGTTGTTGCACAGGCTTACTGGCCCCTGCAGTTTATCAGACTCACTAAATAAACCTGAAAAGGAAACTTAAATCACTAAAGAGATATCCCTATAACTAATTTAGAAGACATTTTACTTGCTCCTTTCCTAGTGCAAATTTTCCCTTTTTTTTTTTTTTTGTGGTACGCGGGCCTCTCACTGTTGTGGCCTCTCCCGTTGCGGAGCACAGGCTCTGGACGCGCAGGCTTAGTGGCCATGGCTCACGGGCCCAGCCGCTCTGCGGCACGTGGGATCTTCCCGGACCGGGGCACGAACCTGTGTCCCCTGCATC
Source organism: Mesoplodon densirostris (assembly GCF_025265405.1). Lineage (NCBI taxonomy): Eukaryota > Metazoa > Chordata > Mammalia > Artiodactyla > Ziphiidae > Mesoplodon > Mesoplodon densirostris. Next base: position 32,133,860 of record NC_082672.1, on the reverse strand, counting down.
AGCAGGCGGACTCTCAACCACTGCGCCACCAGGGAAGCCCCAGATTTTCCCATTTTGAAGTACATTTGTTTTATGTAGAATGAAACAGGTGAATGTCCAGAGATGAGCCAAGCCTCCTCCCATGGTAGTTTGTCATAGGAATGTGTCGTAGGGGAGAATGGGACAGCTAATGAATGGGTGCACTGACAACTCAGTTACTTTCTAGCCCTGATCTTCTGTGATGCTGAAAATGAAAGAGTATCAGTATGTATTTTAACAAGACACATATCTTAATTTTATAAGTATGTGTTTAAACAGTACACAGATACTTTACTTTTATATATGAAATATGTTTCAATATAGTCTTTATTTTTTATTTAAAAAAATTTTTATTGGAGTATAGTTGATTTACAATGTTGTGTTAGTTTCAGGTGTACAGCAAAGTGAATCAGTTATGCATATACATATACCCACTGTTTTTTCTTTTTTTAGACTTTTTTCCATTTAAGCCATTACAGATTATTGAGTAGAGTTCCCTGTGCTATTCAGCAGATTCTTATTCATTATCTATTTTATATATAGTGGTGCGTATATGACAATCTCAATTTCCCGATTTATTGCCCCCCCACCCCTCCTGTAACCATAAGTTTGTTTTCTACATCCATGACTCTACTTCTGTTTTGTAAATAAGTTCAGTTGTATCGTTTTTTTTTTTTTTTTTTTTTTTTTTTTTTGCGGTATGCGGGCCTCTCACTGTTGTGGCCTCCCCCGTTGTGGAGCACAGGCTCCGGACGCGCAGGCTCCGGACGCGCAGGCTCAGCGGCCATGGCTCACGGGCCCAGCCGCTCCGCGGCATATGGGATCCTCCCAGACCGGGGCACGAACCCGTATCCCCTGCATCGGCAGGCGGACTCTCAACCACTTGCACCACCAGGGAGGCCCCAGTTGTATCGTTTTTTTAAAAGATTCCACATAGAGGTGATATCATATGATATTTGTCAGTCTGACTTATTTCACTCAGTATGACAATCTCTAGGTCCATCTATGTAGCTGCAAATGGCATTATTTCATTCTTTTTTATGGCTGAGTAATATTCCACTGTATATATATACCACATCTTCTTTATCCATTCCTCTGTTGATGGACATTTAGGTTGCTTCCATGTCTTAGCTATTGTAAGTGGTGCTGCAGTGAACATTGGGGTGCATGTATCTTTTTGAATTATGGTTTTCTCTGGGTATATGCCCAGTAGTGGGATTGCTGGGTCATATGGTAGTTCTGTTTTTAGTTTTTTAAGGAACCTCCATACTGTTCTCCATAGTGGCTGTACCAATTTACTTGCCCACCAACAGTGCAAGAGTGTTCCCTTTTCTCCACACCCTCTCCAGCATTTATTGTTTGTAGATTTTTTGATGATTGCCATTCTGACCGGTGTGAGGTGATACCTCATTGTGGTTTTGATTTGCATTTCTCTAATAATTAGTGATGTTGAGCATCTTTTCATGTGCTTTTTGGCCATCTGTATGTCTTCTTTGGAGAAACGTCTGTTTAGATCCTCCACCCATTTTTTTTTTTTTTTTGCGGTACGCAGGCCTCTCACTGTTGTGGCCCCTCCCGTTGCAGAGCACAGGCTCCGGACGCGCAGGCTCAGCGGCCATGGCTCACGGGCCTAGCCGCTCCGCGGCGTGTGGGATCTTCCCGGACCGGGGCACGAACCCGTGTCCCCTGCATCGGCAGGTGGACTCTCAACCACTGTGCCACCAGGGAAGCCCTTCCACCCATTTTTGATTGGGTTATTTGTATTTTTGATACTGAGCTGCATGAGCTCTTTGTATATTTTAGAGATTAATCCCTTATCGGTTGCTTCATCTGCAAATATTTTCTCCCATTCTGAGGGTTGTCTTTTTGTTTTGTTTATGGTTTCCTTTGCTGTGCAAAAGCTTTTAAGTATATTTAGATCCCATTTGCTTATTTTTGTTTTTATTTTCATTACTCTAGGAGGTTCAGTTTAGTCTTTTTGTGTGGGATGAGTTAAATGAACCATTTATAGTATTTTATAAATATGAGTCAAATCTCAAGGTGGTTTGTTTCTGATGATTTGGAATTTGATGATATAACATTAATATATAAACTGAGGTAAGCAGTTTGTTCATTTCATGCCTGGTGAATGCTTTCATTTTTGAACATTAATTACCATGGTGGTTATTGTTCAGTCATACTCAGAGAAGCATTTAGATTTTCCAGTTTTCCGGAAGGCTTCCTATAAACGCTACAGCCATATACTCTGCTCTTCTCACTTGCACTTAGATACACTGACTTTACGGTTATCTTTCAGACATGTGCTCTGTTTCATCTCATAGATTTCAAGCAGGACCCAGGTCGTATACCTCTCTTCATAGCATCAGATCCCAGCAGGTTCTCACTTAGACACTGCAGCATGGGCCCCAGGAAATGTGTGATAGGGAACCCCACATCAGTGGACAACAACATTCATTTTCCTTCCTTAGAAATGTGTTTCTGCAGGGGATACAGCATGACTCCAGTCTCTTGCTACCTATTGAATACAGATGGCCCACCCCTTGGCATGCAGCTTTTACTATAGAAAGAGTACAGGACTAGGAGAATGGAGACTTGGGTGATAAACCCAGCTCTGCTCCTAACATCCAGTCTGACGCTGGGCAACTTGCTGATATCTCTGGGCCTCAATTCCTCATATTTAAGAAGTGGGGGTTGAACTACCATGATCTTGAAAGTTTCTTCATTGTCCCTTAGAGCTAAGAGTCTAGGAAATACATATTATAGATATGATGCAGTTTTTTCTTCTTCCTGGTCTTTCTCCCCACCTCATCCTCATTCTCTTCTTTTTAATTTATTGAATGCTTACTGTGTGCTAGGTACTCTGCCAGGGCCATTTGGAAAACTGCTTATGAAATGAAACTATTATAAAAAACTGCTTCCCATCTGTCCCATTTAAGAGGGGAAGTGGCTGAAAGCTAGTAGTTTGAGGGACTTCTCAGTTACGGTCCTCCAGGGGTGCTATGGGGCCAAGAGCTTGTAGGAGGCTGGGACGTCAGGCAGCCCATTATCTGCTACCTCCTTTCTGAAGCGATGGAAGCACAGCAAAACCAGTGGTGCTCCGTGTAACCTGAGCCTACATTGTGCCTAAGGTTTCTGTGGGTGACATTGTGGTAGCAACAGTAATGTGCAATATCAAACATTTAACCCTAGTCACTAAAAATTAGATTTTTCCTTTATTAAATAATGTATACCCAAGAGGTTTATGTTTCAAAAATTAAGTATTGGAACATTAGAGCAAATGCTAATAGTTACTATGCCTATGTCACCTCCCTGGTTCCCTTTGTTAATTCATAGGCTATATGGTAACTGAATTTTTTGTTGCTGATTCTATGGTCAAATGCTAATTTTCATTGGGAGTACAAAGGTTGTAGAATTTTTCCCAGCCCCTAGTGCAGTCCTTGGCTGTTGTGAGCTCTGCCTAGATGCCTTGTCAAACAATGTGATGCTACCTGTCCCTGTATCTTCTTTCTTGGGGGCCATGTGAAAAAAGGAGTGGGGAATCTGATGTACATAAAGGTTTCGGTAAATAGAAGAAAGCCTCGAACATTACCCCTTCCTGGGACATTTGCCTTTAACAAGACAATTATTCCAAGTGATCTTGGGAAGTATTTGTAGTAAAATAATAAATTAAGATATTTACTGAGCCCAAAATAATCTCTAATGAAGGAATTTCAGGCAACTAGTAAACTCTTTCAGGGCATCTGATAAGTCACTTCCTGTAGATAGTTGCCTTCTGTTTAACTAAGTTGACCCTGCCTAATATGTAGATCTTTGAGCTTTCATCCAACAACTTCTGATGCCCACAGTAAAGAAACTCAAAAGAGCCCCTGAACTCTCAGTGCTGAAAGCAGAGGATTTTGGAGGCAAAGGGACTTGGCTTGCATCCTTGGCTCTAGTATTTATTATTCTAAGTAACTTCTCTAAGCCTCTGTACCCCCATTTTAAATGTCTACTTATCATGAGAATTAAACAAGCAAATGTCTATAAAATGCCTGACACAGTGATTGGCTAATAATAGACCCAGTAAATATAATTTCTCTGTAATGAATGAGAATGTACTGTACAACCATAGTCACCTTAGAAGTCAACCTGGCAGACTATGGTTTTATTTCCATCATGCCCAGCAGGGGAAAAAAGGCACTTAGAATTTCAGACCTTGAATTGTTTAGCAGCCTTACAACATTTATCTTTGTAGCTTCCCTCCTCTTCTCCTTGGGGTTCTGTCCATCATGATGCCATGCTTCCCTGCCCTGGGAGAGACATGTGGTCCATGTGGAGTTAACCATAGCCTTCCCTGAGATTTGATGGAGGATCTATCTTCCTTTCGGGTTGTGAGTGGAAAGGATGTAAGCATAAGGTCGCTAGCTGGTAGGGAGTGAGGGGGGGTCTTCCTGAGAATGAAGCACAGAAGGAGGCCAGAGAAGGAGAGAGAAAGAGATAGTCCTGTTGATACTGTTTGAGCCTCTGAGTTCAGCTTTGACTGAGACCTTATCTTATGAAGCAATAAATCCTCCTTCTTTTCTTTGTTTAACTTGCTTGGGTTAAATATTTGTCACCTGCAACCAAAAGGCTTCAGATATATTCTAGAAGACACTCAGTGTGTCTAAGGATACATCCATTCTGGAGCAAATATTTCTAAACCTAGTGAAGAGGTAAAAAGTCTTTGATTTCTTCTCAACTTTCATGTTCCATTTTAGTGGCAATGAAATTTAGCCTTAAGTGAGAGCTGTTATGAAGAGTAATTCACTTCACTTCAACTAATAAATATTGTTGAGCATGTCACATTTGGAAGGCCCTGAGCCAAGTGTTAGGAAGATACAGTGATGATACAAGGTCCCTATTGTTGGAGGATTTCTTTTTAATTTACATGGCTTTTTAAAAAGAGATGTTTTGGGTCCCAGTGTTTATCATGCTGTGAAGGGAGAAAGCCGGGATGAAAGATCTTGATGCTCTCAGTCTAACAAGCAGAGCCACACCCCTTCATTCCAGGAAAGTTACAGAGCTAAGTCAGCCAAGTCCAGTGAAAGTGAGTTAATTACCACACAGAGTGGAAGTTACCTCAAGCTCCTATCACAGGTAGCGGATACAGCTTGATGCAGGCAAACACAGTTTCTACAACAAACATTTTAGCAAATAAAGTTTCCCTTAACAAACATTTATAATGTCAAAGGTACAAGTTAATGGAACTTGGAATTATTAACACCAACCTTTCTGCTGTATAGTAACGTTCTTTGCCCTTAACAAATAGTCGTAGGCAAAAACTGAACTATATGATGAAAATATAAAGAATGAGTACAGTTTTAACTATATACTGAAAATATAAAGAGTAAGTATAGTCTATGCTAACTAGGATATAAGTGATGTTAATTTTACTAAAGGCTGAGTCAAAGATATTTGAGGCTTATAATTTTCTGTTTTTACACCCCCCCCAAAACTTAGGTCTTTAGTCAAGGTCATTTTTAAACCTCAGATATATATACAGAAAAATTATAGTGCCGGGAGAAAGTGATGTAAAAACAGGGTATTTGGAGTACATGGAGAGAACTCACCCAGTTGGTAAGAATCTGATGGAAAAGGGTGATTCACTTTTTTTTTTTAACGTGTCTCAGCAGTCTCTGCTCCCCCATCCCCCCAACTTTGTGGTTAGATAGCTGATGTTGACATTTGCCATGTGAATTATACCAAGTTTCAGTTTGATACCTCACATCTGACTGTTAGAGCAAAAATAAAATTCACACTTTCTAAGCATTTAAAATACCCAGCTAAAGTTAGCTGTGAAACTCAGCTTTTTGAGTTTTGATTGGTGTTTATGATAACTAATAAACTGGCAAGCAGTTGATCTGTTAATCTAAAACTTTCTATCTAGATCTATAGCAGTCAAAGCTTATTTAGAATTCTGACAATCAGGAGTATGTCAGGAGGCTGGAAACCACATCATAAGAAGAAGGCTGAAAGACTGCAGCTGCTTAGCTAGGATGATAAATTAATTGTCTTAAATTATTTGGAGGATTCTTTAATGTGGAAGGGAAAGAAATTATTCTCTATGGCTCCAGGGTGGTAGAATTAGGACAGTGAGTGTTCATTTTAACACATTTTCTTTTGGTGATTTTAGGAGCCAAATGGTAAAGATATATTTACCCAGTAGTATTCTAATTATGTTTGCATAACTCCCATTTTAAATAACAAAAGTACTGAAATGGAGCCCTAAAAGAGAAAGAAGTTATCACAGTCAGATTTTACCCTAATACTTCTTAATACATTGCCTGAAAGAAGATATTTTAAGGTAACGTTTTCAACTGTTGTAAGCCATCAAACTCTTTCTTTAAGTGGAAGACCACAATTTTTATGAAAAAAATGTATGCCTCATTATTATTTCATAGTTTATAATGACTGTTAATGCCTATTTTAAATTAGTACCTTTAGGATCAACAAACTTTGTTTAAAATAGAAATGTAACATACAACTTTGGGTTCGAGTCTAGGTACACTGTTGTATCACCTAAGCAGCACATAAAATGTTGATTACTGAACTCTGTAGTAACAGCAGGCAGTTGGTATCAATAAGTCCTAGAGATAACAAGCTAAGGTATATTGCCTGTTGTATGATTGTCTTTGTGAACGAAATATTTACGAAAACATTTTGTACAAATTTACATCTATTTTAAATTAATTTCCATAATATGGGTATAGTAAGTTTAAGATAAAAATTCATTGTGATGCTATGTATAATATACACTATCCTTTACTTAATCTTCAATGTAAAATTAGATATACAGATTTTTAGATTTTATAAAACCTAAAACGTATATGTAAAACTATATGAAATTTGAATATTAAATTAAAAGATAGTAAACAAATTGTTTTGTAGGGAAGCAAGTTCATGAAGTATGCAATTTTTAGCAATATTTTTTAAAAAATTAGCCTCACAGCTGCTCTTAATTTTGTACCCTTTGCCTTTGTCATTTATATCTTAGTCCTCTGTAAATACAGCATTGTGAGGGGAAAAATACAGAAATAGTTTGTGTTAGTTAGGATCCAGTCAAGAAAGTCAGAGTTACACCAGTTATTTTAACAGAGAGAATTTAACACAGGGAATTCGTTAAGTTTTGGAGGAACTTTTTTTTAAATTACATGCTACAGTAATTCAAATTAATTGTTGATGTTTCTAGGGAAACCCCTCATCCAGATCAATTTAACACACTTCAGGATTTACTTGCTGGTGGTGGCTGTGGCTTCCGGCATCCTCTGTGTCCTCACCTTCTCAGGTTTTACTCATTGGTGGGGATATGACTTCCAGCAGCTCTGGGGAGTATTTTTACTGTTCAACGTTCAAGTAGAATGAGTTCTTCTCTTCTAATTCCCATATGTAAAATCTGAGGGAAGGTACAGGTTGTAAACTACACAACCCTGGAGGGCACTATACATATCAGAGACATTGTAATTTATATATTATGGCATAAAGTACTTTTGTATACTAACAAAAGTATATTATGAAAAATTTCCAAGAGATAGAAATGAAGTATCTTGAGGAAGAGGCACTTTAAAAAAATTTATACATGTATCATGTGAACCAGTGTAGCTCTGGCAAATCAGCGGCCCCACTGGAGCCATATAGAATATGAGATGGGCAGTTACCTGAAGGGGAGAAGTGAAGTGGTTGCTTTTACCAGAAAGGCTGGAGGTACATGAGGAAGGGGTTTGGGGAAGCGGATGTGGCCTGGAGCCCTGTGGGAGTGTCAGCAATGGAGCAGTCACTCTGATCCTAAAGGAACCATGATTTGCTCTTCCTACTTTTTTAAAAAAAATTATTTATTTATTTAGGCTGCACCAGGTCTTAGTTGCGGCACGCAGAATCTTTAGTTGCAGCATGTGGGATCTAGTTCCCGAGCAGGGAACGAACCCAGGCCCCCTGAATTGGGAGAGCAGAGTCTCACCCACTGGACCACCAGGGAGGTGCCTGCTCTCTCTACTCTTGACAAGAGGAACCACCATGTTTCCCTTTTCACTCCGAATATCAGGAAGCTCAACTCCATTTCATGGCTCTCATGACTTGCACTTCTGTGATCCATATTTCCCTCTGTTCTTTACTTGCTACTGTAATTTATGTTTTTCCTTCATCCTGATTTTTACTTTTTACTTGTAGTTTACGTTTTACTGTATTTTTTTTCTTGCCATGAATTATCTCAAGTCTTTTGAGTATTTGACAGTGAATGAATGAATGGATGGAAAGAAGCACTGTGACTGAAAGTACGTAATGGCTCTACTAGGAAGACAAGAACAAACCTGAGGCTACGAAGGATGGTGACATTTACCACATGTGCATAACACACGTTCTAAAGTTGATATGTTCCTGGGAAGTTGCATATATACTAAACTTGATATGATTGTTTTTATCTATTGTGATTTTCAAGTACAGAAAAATCACTATTTTCAATGCTTCACCTTTCAGTTTGGTGCATCTAGAAACCTAAAACCATCTGTATCTCACTGTTTTGAGTACTGTCTGTTCATATGTCTGCTTGGAGGCCTTTTACAAGATTAATTAGCAGTAGCTCTTCTCTTTACCTAAGAAGGAACATCATTTAGTTGCAAAAGAATGTGAATGTAAACTATATAGAGCAATGCATACATTTCTTGTTTGCAGTTATTCCAATTGTATAAAGTGAATAGGTTGCCCATATCATGTTTGCTTACCGAGCCCTATAGCAGGGAGCTCATAAACAAATAGCCTTGTAGCCTTATAAATTAAAAGAGAGTCATAGTATCCCTTTCATTTAAATCAAAACAGTAGTAACAGTGGCTAATTTTGTTGAATATTTACTGTAAGGGGAGCACTGGGCTAAGTGCTTTGTGTTATTATCTTACTTAATTTTCACAACAGCCCTTTAGTATAGCACTACTGTTATCCCTGGTTTACAAATAAAGAAAGTGACCCTTAGAGGTGGTTAAGTAAATTTCACAGAGATACAGAGCTAGTGAATGGGAGAGCTAGGATTCTAGTCCAGGTATTTTGACTCTATAATTAAACAGGAAGCATTATAAATATTTTCTGGTTGGAAGTCTCATTTTAGAGCTAAAAATATCATAGAACATAAGAATAATTTCCAGTTGCTAGATATAAAGAAGCATGGTGGTATAATGGCAGAAATGTGGTTTGAGTCTCAACTTGGCCATTCTTTAGTTGTGTAGACGCGGGCAAGTCTCATGGCTTTTCTAACTATTGGTTTTCTCGTAGGTAAAATAGCAATAATAATAGTAAGCTTTTGATTTAAATGTGTAAAGAAAAAAGGCACATAATTAGGCAGTTAATCATAGGTTTATTATTATTAAAAGGATCCATAAATATAACTATTACAACTCAAGTTATGTGCTACGTGTCATGGAAACATAAGTATGCAGAGTCTTGGGACTTGATATGCAGGACTTAACTAGGTCTTAGAAGAAGTTGGTGATGAAGGAACGTGGCTATTCAGCCTCTAAGGCTCCTGGGAAGAGTCTCTAAGCAGCGGTGATGGGGGCAGCTCTGGTTTCATCCTCAGAGAGGAACAGTGGACACCGTGGAGATCATCTCTCATCTCCTTCTAACCATCTTTTTGGTGCCTTGCTTTCCCCAGGGACATCAATCTTGCCTTCAGGGGGCCTGGAGAGGAAGCCCAGTGCAGTAGTGATTGTCCTTTGTCCACCCCGTACCACATGTGTGTGTTTCTACCCGATTCCTGAAATTCCTTTGACTGGGAGCAATTCTTCCCTATTTAGACATCAAGAGCTTGAGAAGCAAACATCCACTCCTGGAAGAAATGAATTTACACTTACAGACCACCGGCAGTTAATTACTCAACAAGTTCAAATGCTCATTTAATCTCCTCTAGGAGGAATTCACATATTCAGAGAACTTGAATGAACAGGGGATATCACCAAAGAGAACTTAAACATCATTTGATTTTTGTCTGAATGCTTTGTGGAAGCCTCTAGTAAATTGATAGTCTTAGGTCATCGAGAAAAGGGAAGTATATCCTAAACAATTACTTTTCTCAGTCATTCTTCCTGAGGCGAAAGCAATAAATTTAGGAGTTCACCAAGCTTCATTTTTTTTTTAATATAACGAGACCGTGTGTACTGAACACAGTGGACAGCACAGGCAAGGGCCATGGGGGCTCAGGCGACGGGGTGTTTATGAGGACTGTAGTGGCCAGGGTGGTGGAGCAGCGCCTCTCCCCTCTCTGCAGACTCACACCGTCCCCCTCAGAGCCTCTCAAAAGTTCTGTGGGGACAGCAGAGCAGGATGACTTGCCGCATTTTACAGTTGGGGAAACAGTTCCAGTGCTCGGAACTCAGTGCTTGAACGCGTGCTCGGTTTCTTTATGCATTTTTATTATATGCCTGGAAGAATAGCCAAGGATGACTGTAAATGATCAGGTTTCTCCTGATTTTATTTTAACTCTTAATCATCTCATTTTCAAGTTTTCTTTAGCACAGAACACTCTTTATTTGACCCATCATCATTGCTGGTGTGATACCCATTTGACGGGGTCCACAGTTTTCTCAGTACTCACAAGCCAAGTACACTGACTAAATCGTCCTGTGCACCTGGATTTTCATGGCCAGACTTTAAAAAGTAGGTCTTGGAAGCCATGAAAGGAAATGAAGAGAGGCGGTTTAACCTACTTTATGTGTTCTCTAGTTGAATAACTAGGTGGTAAATTTTATAAAATAAAACGTACTCTGCATGCTCATCCCAAAAGCGTTTGCTTTTGGATTGGGCAGCTAGCCGTGTTAAAGTGAGCTACGTTTTGAATACTTTAAAAAAATCAGATTTCTTTCAACCTGTGTGTGATATTTCAAGTATTTGTGATGTTCTTGATCACATTGTAGTTATGCTTAGATTTCATCCCTGTCACTAAGTTTGATGACTGGAAGCATTAGCAGGGTTGTGAAAATCTAATTTTCTTTAACATTATACCTCATGAGTCGAAATAAGCAATTCCTTGAAGACAAGCCTTAGTAATCTGTGTATATCTCAGAATCTAGAAGTGTAATTTGATGATACTAGATGCTCTAGAAACAAGACATGTACAAACTCCTCAGCGTGTCCTACAGGAGACTTCGTGGTCTCTCCTGTGTACATTCCCAGCCTCATCATTCTCCCTCCCTGCCACCACTTCAGTCACCTTATACTAGACCGAGTTCTGCAGTTTCCCAGACAGGCCAGCCTGGTCTTCCTTCCCTGTCATGCCTGAGAAACACTCATTTCACAAGATCCAGCTCAAGCATCACCTCCAGCATGAAACTTTCTTTTGGTATTTTCTCCTCAGTAGAACTGATGACTCTTTTCTTTATGGATCCACTCTGTATTGTACATCTTTCCTTCAGAGCATTCATGAGCCCTTATTTATTAACACACACTTGTACCTCTACTCAGTTTCAGGTTCCCTGAAGGCAGGGCCCATGCTGGATTCATTTCTGTATTCACAGCAACAATGCTTATCACAAATAGAGGGTGCTCAGTGATTGTGTGGATGGAAAGATGGAAGGAAGGAGGAGAGCAAGGGAGAAGGAAGATGGAAGGAAGGAAGGGATTGTACTACATTAATCAACACCCATTATTTAGACTAAATATTTGTAAAAAAATAAAATAAAAATTTCAATCTGCTTGCAAAACCTTCTGAATCTTTCTCTTTTCCAGTCAACCAATCATTAAATGATGTGGTGTTTCTTACATGTATACCTTCATTTCCCCAGGATGGGGGGCACCAGGGAGCTGTGGAGTATCTGCCAGGGTGTGGGTGTCCTGGATGAACTCATTTTCCTGACTTCGAGTGGGAGCTATGGACTCCCATCACTTTTGTGTGGTATTGTTAGACAATTTGTGTAGCCTTTTTTTTTTTTTTTTTTGCGGTATGCGGGCCTCTCACTGTTGTGGCCTCCCCCGTTGCGGAGCACAGGCTCCGGACGCGCAGGCTCAGCGGCCATGGCTCACGGGCCCAGCCGCTCCGCGGCATATGGGATCCTCCCAGACCGGGGCACGAACCCGTATCCCCTGCATCGGCAGGCGGACTCTCAACCACTTGCGCCACCAGGGAGGCCCTGTGTAGCCTTTTGTATCTCATTGTTCTTACTTGTAATATGGAAGAATAATACTTATTTTACCTCGTAAGATTTCTTTGAGGACCAAATGAGAGAATGTTTCTGAAAGCACTTTGGACAGTATGAAGTGTTACCTAAGCAGACGGAGGATGCATTCCTGCATTGCTATTTAGTGACCTGGTACCGTGGGGTTTTTCGCAGCCTTTGGAACCTTCTGATCTGGGTGTGTCCTTATTGCTTATAAAAGAGGTAAAGTGATATCTACAATTATGATTTATTTCACTAGTTAGATTAATGGCAACATTGATGCTGCTGATCTACGTTGGTGAACATTGCCTTCAAAACAGGAAAGTGACCTTTATTTCTGCTTGAATCAACTCCCAACCTGGAACGTCAGCCTAGAAACAAAAGTATATATTATCATGAGAAGGTGTGTTCATCAAACAAGTGAAAATTAATTCTAGTTAGTTGTACTTTTAAGTTTTATGTAAAACTCTCTTAAATAGAAGATAATAAATTACATGAACGTAATAATTTTAAGGTTCAAGGCTCATTTTAAGGCTCATTTCCTAGCCTCCTTGTTTTTCTGCCAGACAAGAGCATGATTATTTGAAAATCTATGCTTTTGACATGTTTGAAACTTATTTATTTCTTCTTTGTCATAAGAATAATTTTCCAACGATAGCTGTACTTCTGTTGATACTTCTTTGCACCAGGACTTGTGTTTGGAACGTCTGCTTCTTTTATCACTGCTCAAATTGCACTCCTCAATCATCTGCACAAAATGACATATAGTGGTGCTGAGCAAACAGTCAGGGATATTGAGAACTCCTTATATTCCTACCTGAACAAATACAGGAATCAAAATTTAGGGAGGCAACAACCACAGTTTCCATTGAACAGAGAGCAATTTATGATATAGAACAGCAGATAGACAACTACAAACAATACAAGGCAAAACAGGTGAGCAAAACAAACCACAGTGAGTACAGTGCCCCTTGGAAATAGATTTCAGCAACAGAGTGATGGTAATCACTTGTCAGTCAAGTACTGGGTACCAATTTAGTTTGCAGTCTTTGAGCAGATTGGAGCAAGTGATACGTGTCTGATACACTGAGGAGGAGAATTAAAATGATTCGGCTTTATTCATGCTCAGAAACTACCCCAGTCTCTTTCACTGGAAATTATTTTCAAATTTTGATGTTGAGCACAAGAGAAAAACTATGATTCAGAAGGAAAGCACTTGAGAATCTGAGGCCTGCACCTGGGAGAGATGGCAGATATCACAGTTGAGACGTGTATCTTAGAACAGAGAGAGGAGCTGAGAAAGTCATCCTTATTAGTAGCTACCATGCTAGTTGCAAAGAGTGATAGGGTGCCAGTCCATTCAATGAGGCCACATGTTGAATAGACCTCTCAATAGCTCCTCATCATGGGGAAGAAATTGTTCTCATTAGTACCTTTTTTTAATTGAGGTATAATTTACATAAAGGAAAATTCACTCTTTTTGTGTGTGTACAGTTCTATGAGTTCTAATCAACACATAGAGTCATATAACCACCACCACAGTCAAAACTGGGAACAGTTCCATTATCCTTCATATGCTCTCATGCCCCTTTATAACTCCTGTCCTCATCCTCAGCCCCTGGTAACCACTGGTCTGTTTCAGTACTGATGGTTTTGCCTTTCCCAGAATGTCAGAAAGATGAGATCATGCAGTGTGCAGCCTTTTGACTCTGGCTTCTTTCACTTAGCATAACACACCTTAGATTCATCTGTGTTGTTGCACATATCAGTATTCATTCCTTTGTATTGCTGAGTACTATTCCATTGGGTGGATCTACCACAGCTTATTGAGCCATTCACCAGTTGAAGGTATTTCAGTTGTTTCTAGTTTGGGGCATTTATGAATAAAGAAGCTACAAACATTCATGTGTGGGTTTTCGTGTGAGCATTTGCTTTCAGTTCACTTGTTTTCAATTCTAGCTAGGAATGAGATTGCAGGATTGCATGGCAAGAATATAGCCAACTTTCATAAGAAAATCTTTTATTAGAGATGTCCAAACTTTTTACAAACCAGCTATGCCATTTTTGCATTCCCACCAGCAATGGGAGTTCCATTTGCTTCACATCCTCACTGGCACTTGATACTGTTTATCTTTTAAATTTTAATTTTAGTGGATGAGTAGTAATATCCCATTGTGACTTTAATTTGCATTTCCCTGATGGCTAATAATATTGAGTATCTTTTCACATGTTTATTGGCCATCTGTATATCATTTGTGAAGTAATGCTTCGATTCTTTTTGGCTGTTTTTTATTTTATTTTATTTTATTTTGTCTTACTAAATTGTTGGAGTTATTTTTGAATTCTGGATACACTTTTTTATATGTATTATGTATATATTTTTTCAAATATTTTCTCCCAGACTGTAGTTTGCTTTTTTTGCCTTAACAGTATCTTAAGAAGAGCAAAAGTTTTACATTTTGATGAAGTCCAATTTATCCTTTATAGGGAATATATTGTACTTTTCATGTTCTATTTAAGAATCTTTGCCTAATCCAAGGCTACTGAGAAGTTCTATATTTTCTTCTTAAAGACTTTATAATTTTAGCTCTTATAACAGGTCTGTGATCCACTTTGAGTTCATTTTTATATATGGTATGAGATAAGGGTTGAGATTCTTTTTTATACATACCATTGTTCTAAGCACCATTTCCTGAAAAGATTATTCTCTCTGTTGAATTGTCTTGGTACCTTTGTTGAAAATCAGTTGGCCATATGTTTGTAAGTCTGTTTCTGGATTTTGTTTTGTTTCATTGATTTATATGTCTGTCTTTATACGTATACCACACTGTCTCTATTTCTGTGGCTTTATATGAGTCTTAAAAATCAGGTAGTATAAGTTTTCCAACTTTGTTCGTTTTTAAAAAATTGTTTCAGCTGTCTTAATTCCTTTACATGTTCATATGCCTTTTAGAATTAACTTGACAATTTCTATGAAAAGGCCTGATGAGGTTTGGATTGCAAAACTCTGTAGTTTTGCATTTATAGAGCAATTGACGGAGAATTGACGTCTGAACAATATTGAGTCTCTCGATCAATGAGTATAGCTTATTATCTCTATTCAGGTCTTATTTCATTTCTTTTAGGAAATTTTGCAGTTATTAGTGTTTAGGTGTTGCATACATTTTGTTGAATTGTACCTAACTGTTTCACATGTTATGCTGTTAAAATGATTATCTTTGAAAGATATCTTTCTGTTATTGATTTCTTATTTGACTCCATTGTGCTTCAATCAATGCACTGGATGAATGTAATAATTTAAAATTTACTGAGACTTGTTTTATGGCTCAGAATATGATCTCGTTTTGTAAAGGTTTTCTGTACACTAAAAAGAATGTGTGTGTTTCTGTTGTTGGGTGGAGGGTTCTATAATTATCAGTTAGGTAGCTTTGGTTACTAGTATTCACATCTTACATGTTCTTATTGGATTTTTCTCTCCTTGTTCTGTCAACTATAAAAGTGGCCTTGAAATCTCAAAATGTAATTGTGGATTATCTGTTATACTTTCAGTTTTATTGGTTTTTGCTTCAGGTACTTTGAAACTCTTATTATTAGGTGCATACACATTTAGGATTTTTATATCCTTCCTCTTGATGAACTGACTCACTTATAATTGTAAAATGTCCCTCTTTATGGCAGGTAATTTTTTTTTCCTGAAACCTGCTTTGTCTGGCATTGATTCTCTAGTTTTCTTTTGATTAGTGTTAGCATGATACATCCTCTTCCATCCTTTTACCTTTAACCTTTCTGTGTCTTTATATTTGAAGGATTTTTTTTGTTGACATCACTGTTGATTCATGTTTTTTAACCAAATTAACAATCCCTGACTTTTTATTGGAGTATTTAGAGCATCTTATGTTTTATATGATGATAAATATGGGTGAGTTTATTTTTTTCTTTTTATTTATTTTTTAAACAGCAGGTTCTTATTAGTTATCTGTTTTATACATATTAGTGTATATATGTCAATCCTAATTTCCCAATTCATCCCACCGCCATCAACACCCCCGTCACCCTCCAGTTTCCACCTTTGGTGTCCATACGTTTATTCTCTAAATCTGTGTCTCTATTTCTGCCTTGCAAAATGGTTCATCTGTACCATTTTTCTAGATTCCACATATGTGCATTAACATATGATATTTATTTTTCTCTTTCTGACTTGCTTTACTCTGTATGACAGTCTCTATGTCTGTCCACATCTCTACAAATGACCCAATTTTGTTCCTTTGTATGGCTGAGTAGTATTCCATTATACATATGTACCACATCTTTATCCATTCGTCTGACGATGGGCATTTAGGTTGCTTCCATGACATGGCTGTTGTAAATACTGCAGCAGTGAACATTGGGGTGCATGTATCTTTTTGAATCATGGTTTTCTCTGGGTATATACCCAGTAGTGGGATTGCTGGGTCATATGGTAATTCTATTTTTAGTTTTTTAGTTTTTAGCTTTTTAAGGAACCTCCATACTGTTCTCCATAGTAGCTGTATCAGTTTACATTCCCACCAACAGTTGAAGAGGGTTCCCTTTCCTCCACACTCTTTCCAGCATTTGCTGTTTGTAGATTTTCTGATGATGCCCATTCTAACCGGTGTGAGGTGATACCTCATTGTAGTTTTGATTTGCATTTCTCTAATAATTAGTGATGTTGAGCAGCTTTTCATGTGCCTCTTGGCCATCTGTATGTCTTCTTTGGAGAAATGTCTATTTAGGTCTTCTGCCCATTTTTTAATTGGGTTGTTTGTTTTTTTAATATTGAGGTGCATGAGCTATTTATATATTTTAGAGATTAATCCTTTGTCTGTTGATTCATTTGCAAATATTTTCTCCCATTCTGAGGGCTGTCTTTGCATCTTGTTTATGGTTTCATTTGCTATGCAAAAGCTTTAAGTTTCATTAGGTCTGATTTGTTTATTTTTGTTTTTATTTCCATTACTCTAGGAGGTGGGTCAAAAAAGATCTTGCTGTGATTTATGTCAGAGTGTCCTTCCTATGTTTTCCTCTAAGAGTTTTATAGTGTCCAGTCTTACATTTAGGCCTCTAATCCATTTTGAGATTAATTTCATGTATGGTGTTAGGGAGTGTCCTAATTTCATTCTTTTACATGTAGCTGTCCAGTTTTGCTAGCACCACTTATTGAAGAGACTATCTTTTCTCTATTGTATATCCTTGCCTCCTTTGTCATAGATCAGTTGACCATAGGTGTGTGCATTTGTCTCTGGGCTTTCTATCCTGTTCCATTGATCTGTATTTCTGTTTTTGTGCCAGTACCATATTGTCTTGATTACTGTAGCTTTGTAGTATAGTGTGAAGTCAGGGAGTCTGATTCCTCCAGCTCTGTTTTTTTCCCTCAAGACTGCTTTGGCTATTCGGGGTCTTTTGTGTCTCCATATAAATTTTAAGACTTTTTGTTTTAGTTCCATAAAAAATGCCATTGGTAATTTGAGAGGGATTGCATTGAATCTGTAGATTGCTTTGGGTAGTATAGTCATTTTCACAATATTGATTCTTCCAATCCAAGAACATGGTATATCTCTCCATCTATTGGTATCATCTTTAATTTCTTTCATCAGTGTCTTATAGTTTTCTTAGCACAGGTTTTTTACCTCCTTAGGTAAGTTTATTCCTAGGTATTTTATTCTTTTTTGTTGCAATTGTGAATCAGATTGTTTCCTTAATTTCTCTTTCTGATCTTTCATTGTTAGTGTATAGGAATGCAAGAGATTTCTGTGCATTAATTTTGTACCCTGCAACTTTACCAAATTCATTGATTAGCTCTAGTAGTTTTCTGGTAGCATCTTTAGGATTATCTGTGTATAGTATCATGTCATCTGCAAACAGTTACAGTTTTACTTTTTCTTTTCCAATTTGTATTCCTTTTATTTCTTTTTCTTCTCTGATTGCCATGGCTAGGACTTCCAAAACTATGTTGAATAGTAGTGGCGAGAGTGGACATCCTTGTCTTGTTCCTGATCTTAGAGGAAATGCTTTCAGTTTTTCACCATTGCGAATGATGTTTGCTGTGGGTTTGTCATATATGGCCTTTAGGATTTTGATGTAGGTTCCCTCTCTGCCCACTTTCTGGAGAATTTTTATCATAAATTGGTGTTGAATTTTGTCAGAAGCTTTTTCTGCATCTATTGAGATGATCTTTCGGTTTTTATTCTTCAGTTTGTTACTGTGTATCACATTGATTGATTTGCGTATATTGAAGAATCCTTACAGCCCTGGGATAAATCCCACTTGATCATAGTGTATGACCCTTTTAATGTGTTGTTGGATTCTGTTTGCTAGTATTTTGTTGAGGATTTTTGCATCTTTATTCATCAGTGATATTGGTCTGTAATTTTCTTTTTTGTAGTGTCTTTGTCTGGTTTTGCTATCATGGTGATGGTGGCCTCATAGAATGACTTTGGGAGTGTTCCTTCCTCTGCAATTTTTGGAAGAGTTTGAGAAGGATGGGTGTTAGTTCTTCTCTAAATGTGTGATAGAATTCACCTGTGAAACCATCAAGTCCTGGACTTTTGTTTATTGGAACATTTTTAGTCACAGTTTCAATTTCATTACTTGTGATTGGTCTATTCATATTTTCTATTTCTTCCTGGTTCAGTCTTGGAAGGTTATATCTTTTTAAGAATTTGTCCATTTCTTCCAGGTTGTCCATTTGATTGGATAGAGTTACTTTTAGTAGTCTCTTAGGATACTTTGTATTTCTGTGGTGTCTGTTGTAGCTTCTCCTTTTTCTTTTCTAATTTTATTGATTTGAGTCCTCTCCCTCTTTTTTTTGATGAGTCTGGCTAAAGGTTTCTCAATTTTGTTGACCTTCTCAAAGAACCAGCTTTTAGTTTTATTGCTCTTTGCTATTGTTTTCTTTGTTTCTATTTCATTTATTTCTGCTCTGATCTTTATGATTTCTTTCCTTCTACTAATTTTGGGTTTTGTTTTTTCTTCTTTCTCTAGTTCCTTTAGGTGTAAGGTTAGATTGTTTATTTGAGATTTTTCTTGTTTCTTGAGGTAGGATTGTATTGCTATAAACTTCCCTCTTAGAACTGCTTTTGCTGCATCCCACAGGTTTTGGATCATTGTGTTTTCATTGTCATTTGTTTCTAGGCTTTTTTTTTTTTTTGCGGTACATGGGCCTCTCACTGTTGTGGCCTCTCCTGTTGCAGAGCACAGGCTCCGGACATGCAGGCTCAGCAGCCATGGCTCACGGGCCCAGCCTCTCTGCGGCATGTGGGATCCTTCCAGACTGGGGCACGAACCCGTGTCCCCTGCCTCGGGAGGCGGACTCTCAACCACTGCGCCACCATGGAAGCCCTAAAGCATCATCATTTAAAAAATCTATTCTGTGCTCCTAAATCAAGAATAAAACTTACAAAGGCAGGATTCTTTCCTCTTTGGACTTTATATTCTAGAAAATATTTAAAATACGGTTTTGTTGTTTTAATTCTAGCATTTTCTGGTGTGTGTGTGTGTTGGGGGTGGGGGAGAGTTCTGGTATTTGACAAGAAGAGGGAAGCTTTCTTTACAGCAACTCTGTTTTCTGCAGTGTTGGCAGACAAGTGTCCGAGGACAGTGTCAGTTTAAATGTGTACTTGGGGGCAATTCTTGACCTGTCCCTCATCTCCAGTGAGTTGCAGGTGGTGTGCAAGGAAGCTGAGCGTGCCACCTCAACTTTCTGAATAGCCTGTAGATCTATATTTAGTGTTTCTTTTAGTCTATGTAGGTGAAAGAAAAGGTAAACTCAGCTAAAAAGAATTTTGCTTCTAAGGAGGATACATTATGCTGCAGGAATGAGAAGGGCAAGATTGTGCAGGTGATGGGAAGGTGCTTAAGAAGCCTTGGTTCAGTTACCAACTCAAGTTTTTTGATACTTGGGGTGTCAGCAAGTGAGAATATTTTTTTTCTAATTAAGACTTTATTATTTTTAGATCAGTTTCAGGTTCACAGCAAAATTGAGAGGAAGGTACAGAGATCTCCCATGTACCCTCTACCCTTACACATGCATAACATCACCATTATCAGCATCCCTCACCAGAGCAATACATTTGTTAACAATTGATGAACCTATGTGGACACACTGTAATCACCCAAAGTCCACAGTTTATATTACAGTTCACTCTTGGTGCTGTACATTCTCTGGGTTGACAAATGTGTGATGACACATACCCATCACTATGGTATCATACAGAGTATTTTCACTGCCGTAAAAGTACTCTGTGCTCTCCCTATTCATCTCTTTCTCCCCTCTCCCAAGCCCTGGCAACCACTGATGTTTTTATTGTCTCCATAGTTTTGCCTTTTCTAGAATGTTACATAGTTAGAATCATACAGTAGGTAGCCATTTCAGATTGTCTTCTTTCATTTAGTAATATGCATTTAAGGTACTTTCATGTCTTTTCATGGCTTGATAACTCATTTTACTTTAGCCCTGAATAATATTCCATAATCTGGATGTACCACAGTTTATCTCTTCACCTAATGAAGGACGTCTGGGTTGTTTCCAAGTTTTGGCAATTATCAGTAAGAGTGCTATAACATCCCTCTGCAGGTTTCTTTGTGGACATAAGTTTTCAGCTCTTTTGGGTAGATACCAAGGAGCATGATTGCTGGATCATATGGTAAGAATATGTTTAGCTTTGTAAGACTGCCAAACTGTCTTCCAAAGTGGTCATACTATTTCGTCTTCCCATCAGCAATGAATGGGAGTTCCTGTTGCTCCACATTCTCACCAACATTTGGTGTTGTCAGTGCTCCAGTTTTTGCCATTCTAATAGTTGTATAATGATATATTGTTTTAATTTACATTTTCTGATGACATATGATGTGGAGCCTTTCTTCATATGCTTATTTGACATCTGTATATCTTTGATGAGGCGTTTATGAAGGTCCTCAGCCTGTTTCTATAAATTGAGGTATAATTGACATATAACATTATATTAGTTTCAGTTACGCAGCATAATGATTTGATATTTGTATATATTGCAAAATGATCACCACAATAAGTCTAGTTAACATACATCACCACACATTGTTACAGGATTGTTTTTCTCATGATGAGAACTTTTACGATTTACTGTCTCAGCAACTTTCAAATGTGCAGTATAGTGTTGTTAACTATAATTGCCAGGCAGTACATTACATGCCCATGACTTATTTATAGCTGGAAGTTTATGCCTTTTGACTCCCTTAACCCATTTCACCTACCCCCAGCCCCCATCCTCTGGCAACTGCGAATCTGTTTTCTGTATCTATGGGTTTTGGTTTTTTTTAATTCCACATATAAGTAATATTGTACAGTATTTGTCTTTATCTGTCTGACTTATTTTACTTAGCATAATGCCCTCTAGGTCCATCCGTGTTGTCACAAGTGGCAAGATTTCATTCTTTTTTTACAGCTGAATAATATTCCACTGTATGTATGTACCACAGTTTCTTGCTTCATTCATCCATTGATGGACACTTGGGTTGTTTCCTTATCTTGGCTATTGTAAATAATGCTGCATTGAATATGGGGGAGCATATAATCTCTTTGAGTTAGTGGTTTTTCTTTCCTTTGGATAAATACCCAGAAGTGGAATTGTTGGATCACATGGTAGTTCAGTTTTTAATTTTTTGCAGAAGCTCCATACTGTTTTCTATAGTGGCTGCACCTATGCACATTCCCAGCAACAAGGATTCCCTTTTATCCACTTCCTTTCCAACACTTGTTATCTCTTGGTTTTTTTAATCTGATAATAGCCATTCTGTCAGGTGTGAGGTGATATCTTATTGTGGTGTTGATTTGTAGTTCCCTGGTGATTCGTGATGTTGAGCATGTGTTCATGTACCTGTTTGGCCCATTTTTAACCAGATTGTCTGTCTTCTTGCTGTTGAGCTTTTAGAGTTCTTTGTACATTTTGGATAACAGTCCTTTATCAGATGTGTCTTTTGCAAATGTTTTCTCCCAGACTCTGGCTTGTCTTCTTATTCTCTTGACATTGGCTTTCACAGAGGAGAAGGTTTGTTTGTTTTTTTTGCGTGGTACACGGGCCTCTCACTGTTGTGGCCTCTCCCATTGCGGAGCATAGGCTCCGGATGCACAGGCTCAGCAGCCATGGCTCACGGGCCCAGCCGCTCCACAGCATGTGGGATCTTCCCGGACTGGGGCACGAACCTGTGTCTCCTGCATCGGCAGGCAGACTCTCAACCACTGCGCCACCAGGGAAGCCCAGGAGAAGGTTTTAATTTTAGTGAAGTTCAACTTATCAATTATTTCTTTCATGGATCATGCCTTTGGTGTTGTATCTAAAAAGTCACTGCCATCCCCAAGGTCATCTAGCTTTTCTCTTGTGTTTTCTTCTAGAGGTTTTATAATTTTGCTTTTTACATTTAGATCTGTGATCCATTGTGAGTTAATTTTTGTGAAGACTTTCAGGTCTGTGTCTAGATTTATTTTTTTGCATGTGGATGTCCAGTTGTTCCAGCACCATTTGTTGAAGAGATTGTCTTTGCTCCATTGTATTGCTTCTGCTCATTTTTCAGAGAGCACATTGATTACACTTGTCTGGGTCTATTTCTGGACTCTCTGTTCTCTTTCACTGATGTTTTTGTCTATTCTTTTGCCAATACCACACTGTCTTGATTACTGTAGCTTTATAGTTAGTCTTGAAGTTGGATAGTGTCAGTCCTCTGCCTTTGTTGTTCTCCTGCAATATTGTGTTGGTTATAATGTTACTTTTGCCTTTCCATGTAAGCTTCAGAATCAGTTTGTTGATATTCACAAAATAATTTCCTGGGATTTTGATTGGGACAAATGAGAACTTTTAATGTGTTTGCACTCTTTCTCTCAGATCTTACATGGCATTGTTATGAAGATTTTTTTGGTTCTCTTTTAAAAACTATTAATATGATTTATTCTTGTCAGGACAAATAGGCACCTAGATGTTGTCATTGGGTGGAGGGTGGTAATGGTTTCTGGAGCCCTTCATGTGATATCAGTTAAGCAATTATTGGGTCAGCTCACACATAAAAACAGCTGACCCACACTAATGTTGACCTTAAATTATCACAGTAGGTAGCACATATTCTTGCTACCACAAAGGAGGTCACTTATTTTCTCTTTTATAATCACAGATATAAATTTTATCTATGTGCTGGCTTGGTATCAGCAATCTCAGGTAATATAAGTAAAAGCTGAATCTTGGGTACATACCTTGGATTAATGATCCTAATTAATGATCTTACAGAGAGTGGAATTGCTTCCTTCAAATTTGTTGAAAAGTTTCTTAAGTCTGTTCTTTTAGGTACACTACTATGTTTGGTGGACTTGATAGCATTTCTCATTCCCTTTCTTTTATATTTTTAGTATTCTCCTAAGAAATTGACTAAAAATATTCTGGGGGGGGATTTCTAAAAAAACAGTGTCAAAGAGAAAGATTAATCTGTCATTTTAAATAGGTATGATAGTAAGTAACCTTGGTAGACCAAGAAAGAATATTTTTGTCGAGAGGGTGCTGCATACATTGGGAATATTTTTTAACATAAAAAATGCAGACATTTTATTTTATTTTTTTAAACTTTTTATTTTGTACTGGGGTATAGCCGATTATCAATGTTGTGATAGTTTCAAGCGCACAGCAAAGCGACTCAGCCATACATATACATGTATCCATTCTCCCCCAAACTCCCCTCCCATCCAGGCTGCCACATAACATTGAGCAGAGTTCCCTGTGCTGTACAGTAGGTCCTTGCTGGTTATCCATCTTAAATATAGCAGTGTGTACTTGTCAATCCCAAACTCCCTAACTATCCCTTCCCCCAGCCCTTCCTGCCTGGTAACCCCAAGTTCCTTCTCTAAGTCTCTGAGTCTATTTCTGTTTTGTAAATGAGTTCATTTGTATCATTTCTTTTTAGATTCCGCCCACTGGGAATATTTTTTGTGTGTACTTTTGTTGGAATATCGAATGATAAATCATGTACCTTGCGGTGACACATTGAACTGCCATTGTTAACTAGGCTTCAGGTAAAATGAATGCAATCATTTATCTTAGAGGTCACTGTGGGAGACAGATACCTTTATTCAAGTAGTGGTCAAAAGAAAAATACTTTAATCTTAAAATGCCTCTTTCAAGTAAGGTGAATTAAGTCTACTGAAAGTGGGAACACAAAAAATCTCACTGGAACGAAGATATGCATTTCTTGAATTGCTGCGTTCTCACAGGCCTCTGTGACGAGCCTTCCAATAGGCTTTTCCCTGGGCCAACATTGATAGTCTGAGGATGCCTTTGTGGAAATCATAGGTGGGCCAAGAATCCAGGACAGATCTGGAAGATTCATTTATAAATTTATTTTTTGTTGATTGGTTAATTAGTTTGTTATTGTAGATAGTTAATATTTGACCCATAGGCTGGATAGAGTTAAAGATGGTAATAATCTTGTTTTGAGCTTGGTTGTCTTGGTTAATAGTAAAAGCATAAACAGAAATATGAAAGTCAGAAGGGAAAATTAACTTTTTGTGGGAAGATTTTTTGTGTTTTAAATTTCTTAATGTTTGAAGTAATGGGACACTTTATTGTGTACTGAGAGAAATCACTGAAGCACACACTTTTTGACCTGAGATGCTTCTTGGAGACTGAGTAATGATTAGACTCAAATCCAACCCTGTTATCTTACTGGTGATGTATCAGTAATGTGACAAGTGATGTTATCTTAAAGCTGACTGGGGTCAGGAAGAGTTGCAAGAATGCAATCTCTGGCCTAGATGCAGAGCACGAATAGGGTGGCAGATGTAGAGAGTCGTTTACAGTGTATTGAAGGGTACTTAAGAAGTATTTCTTCATGTGAAGTTTGAGTTTCCCTCTTAAATTTGAAGAGCCACTATAAAATAGTTCCAGGTAACACATCTGGAGGTACATCTATACAGTATAAACACTGTGTTGTAAGACTAATAGAATTCTTTAAATATGAGGCAATATACTCATTCATTCTTACTAATAAAAATAGTCTTAACTTGCTCCCAAGTATGGTATTAGTAATGAATTTCTTTATCTTTCTTTTAACAATATCTTGACATATTTAGTTTAGTAAATTCTATATAGAGATCACTGAGTTGAAGCTTACCTATCCAGGACTTTTGATCATGGGTCTGGAGTACCATATTGTCACTTTTGAGGGGAGAGCAGTTGCTAAGGCCTCCCACTGTAGCGTGTCCAGATGGGCCTTTAACCCATCCCTCTTCTGCTTGGATGTTGCTAGGAATGATGGTTATAAGCATAATTGGCCTCGGACATGTGTTAAGGAGAAGTGGTGGGGCTCAGAAGGAGGCTTAGGAGCCAGTTCTCACCCTTGGCATATATGCTTTTGTATTCCAATCCCTGTTACATGTGACGTTAGAAAATAATGTCTATCTTCCTGTTCACACCCTTTGTGTCTGCCTGTCCCAGACCTGAGGTCGTAAGTGCGGCATGGGGCTTTTGGCTTCTGGAGGTCATGGGTGATATTCCAAAACTGAGCTGAAGTTTAATGTGTGAGCATTCTAATTACTTCTTTTTTTTCCAGCTTTATTGAGATATAATTGACATATAACATTATATAAATTTAAGGTGTACAGTGGTGATGATTTGATACATTTATATATTGTGAAATGTTTGCTACAATAAGATTAGTTAACATATCCTTCACTTCACATAATTATAATTTTGTTGTTATGCTGAGAACATTAAAGCTCCACTCTCGTAGCAACTTTCAAGTATAGGATCCAGTATTGTTAACTGTAGTCACCATGCTGTACATCAGAGCCCCAGAACTTATTCATCTTATACCTGAAAGTGTGTTCCCTTTGACCAACATATTTTCCGGGCCTATCCCCCTCAGTTCCCGGCAACATCCATTCTCCTGTTTCTATAAGTTCAGTGTTTTTAGATTCCATATGTAAGTGAGATCATACAGTATTTGTCTTTTTCTGACTTATTTCGCTTAGCATAATGCCCTCAAGGTTTATCCATGTCACAAATGGCAGGATTTCTTTCTTTTTAATGGCTGAATAATATTTCGTTGTATATATATACACCACATTTTCTTTATCCATTCAACCATTGATGGACACTTAGGTTGTTTCCATGTCTTGGCTATTGTGAAATATGTTGTAGTGAACATGGGAGCACAGATATCTCTTTGAGATAGTGATTTCATCTTCTTCAGATATATGCCCGGAAGTGGGATTGCTGGATCGCATGGTAATTGTATTTTTAATTTTTTTGAGGAATCGTCATACTGTTTTCCATAGTGACTGCACCAATTTACATTCCTACCAATAGTGCACAAGGGTTCCCTTTTCTCTACATCCTCACCAGCATTTGTTATTTCTTGTTTTTTTTCATAATAACCATTCTAACATGTGTGAAGTGATACCTGATTGTGGTTTTGATTTGCATTCCCTGATGATGAGTGATTTGAACACCTTTCCATGTACTTGTTGGCCATTTGCATGTCTTCTTTGGAAAAATGTTTATTCAAGTTCTCTGCCCATTTTTAAATAAGATTTTTTGTGTTTTTGCTATTGAGTTGTATGAGTTCCTTATATATTTTGAATATGAACCCTTTATCAGATATGTGATTTGCAAATATTTTTTCCTGTTCTGTAGGTTGCCTTTTCATTTCGTTGATTGCTTCTTTTGCTGTGCAGAAGCTTTTTAGTTTGATGTAATCCCACTTGTTGATTTTTACTTCTGTTGCTTGTTGTTTTGGTGTCATATCCAAAAAAGGCATTGCCAAGACCAAAGTCAAGGAGCTTTTCTCCTCTCTTATGTTTTCTTCTAGGAATGTTATAGTTTCAGTCCTTAATTCATTTCAA
Source organism: Mesoplodon densirostris (assembly GCF_025265405.1). Classification (NCBI taxonomy): domain Eukaryota; kingdom Metazoa; phylum Chordata; class Mammalia; order Artiodactyla; family Ziphiidae; genus Mesoplodon; species Mesoplodon densirostris. The sequence goes on along the minus strand of NC_082672.1, from coordinate 32,106,818 downwards.
GATAATGTTTGTGAGTGGTGTAAGATAAGGGTCAAATTTCATCCTTTTGAATGTGAATATCCAGTTTTCCCAGCACTACTTATTGAAAAGACTGTCCTTTCCCCATTACGTATTCTTTGCTCCACTGCCAAATATTAGTTGACTATACATGTGTGAGTTTATTTCTGTGCTCTTGATTCTGCTCCATGGCCTATTATATGTCTTTCTTTATACCAGTACCATATTGTTTTGAAATCAGGAAGTGTGATGCTTCCAGCTTTGTTCTTTCTCATCATTGCTTTGGCTTTTGGGGGTCTTTTGTGGTTCCATATGAATTTTAGGATTTTTTTTTCTATTTCTGTGAATAAATGCCATTGTAATTTTGATAGGGATTGCATTGAATCTATAGATGGCTTTCAATAGTATGGACATTTTAATGATATTAACTCTTCCAATCCATGAACATGGGGTATTTTTCCATTTATTTGTGTCTTCTTCAGTTCCTTTCATCAGAATCTTATAGTTTTCAGTATATAGATATTTCACTTCCTTGGTTAAATTTATTCCTAAGTATTTTATTGTTTCTTCTACTATTTTAAATGGAATTATTTTTAAAATTTCTTTTTCAGATGGTTCATTGTTACTGTATAGAAATGCAACTGATTTTTGTATGTTGGTTTTGTATCTTGAAACTTTACTGAATTCATTTATTAGGTGTCACAGTTTTTTTGGGTGGAGTCTTTAGGATTTTCTATACACAAGATCATGTTATCAGCAAACAGAGACAATCATACTTCTTCCTTTCTGATTTGGATGCCTTTTTTTTCTTATTCTTCCTGATTGCTCTTGCTGGGGCTTCCATTACTATGTGGAATAAGAGTGGTGAGGGTGGGCACCCTTGCCTTGTTTCTGATTTTAGAGGGAAAGCTTTCAACCTTTCACCTTTGAGTGTGTTAGTTGTGGGTGTGTCATATATGGCCTTTATTATGTTGAGATATGTTCCTTCTGTACCCAACTTGTTGAGAGTTTTTATTACGAAGGGATGTTGAATTGTGTCAAATGTCTTTTCTACATATATTGAAATGATCATATGATTTTTATCCTTTATTTTGTTAATATGGTGTATCACATTGATTTATTTGCATATGTTGAACCATTTTTATATCCCAAGGATAAATATCCCTTGATTGTGGTGTATGATCCTTTTAATGTGCTGTTGAATTTGGTTTGCTAGTACTCTGTTGAGGTTTTTGCATCTAAATTTATGAGGGTATTGGCCTGGGTTTTTTTTTTTTTTTCCTTATAGTATCCTTACGTGGCTTTGATATCAGGGTAATGCTGACCTCATAAAATGAGTGTGAGAGTGTTATGTCCTCTTTGGGTTTTTGTTGTTATTGTTGTTTTGATGTTGTTTTGTTTTGTTTTGTTTTGGCAGAGTTTGAGAAGAATTGGTATTAATTCTTCTTTATTTTTTATTATTATTATTTTTTGCCATTTTACGGTTTTATTAACACAAACAAAATGTGCACACGAGCTGTCTATTCATTTTCTTCACTGCGCAGCCTGGCATTGGACTTGGTGACTCTGAAGGCCAGCTGGGCTGCTCTCTCCACAATGGCTTTGCAATTCTTGGAGGAGATGTTGTGCGCAATCTCAGTACAGTAAGATTTATTGCACATCAGCAGTTGGTAAAATTAACCCATAAAGCCATACTGCCCTGAGCTTTTATTTGTTGGAGGTTTTTGATTACTGATTTAATCTTAAATTTGTTATTGGTCTGTTCAGATTGTCTGTTTCTTCATGATTCAGACGTGAAGGTTGTATGTTTCTAGGAATTTATCCATTTCTTCTGGGTTGTCTGATTAGTGGCCTATAATTGTTCACAATAGTCTCTTATGATATTTATTTCTGTGTTATCAGTTGTAATGTCTCCTCTTTCTTTATAATTTTGTTTGAGTTCTCTCTTTATCTTGGTAAGTCTAGCTAAACGTCTGTTGTTTTTGTTTTATCTTTTCAAAAACACAACCCTTATTTTCATTGATCTTTCTACTGTTTTTCTATTTCATTTATGTCTGCTCTGATTTTTATGTCCTTCCTTCTGCTAACTTTGGGCTTAGTTCTTATATTTTAGTTCCTTGAGATGTCAAGTTAAGTTTTTTTTTTTAAGAGTTATTTATTATTTATTTATTTTTGGCTGTGTTGGGTCTTAGTTGTGGCACGTGGGATCTTCATTGAGGCATGCAGGATCTTTCTTTGTGGCACGTGGGCTCTTCGCTGTGGCCCGCGGCCTTCTCTTTAGTTGTAGTGTGCAGGTTTTCTCTTCTCTAGTTGTGGCGCACAGGCTCCAGGGTGCGTGGGCTCTGTAGTTGTGGCGTGTGGGTTCCAGAATGCTTGGGCTCTGTAGTTTGCAGCACACAGGCTCTCTAGTTGAGGCACGCAAGCTCAACAGTGTGGCGCATGGGCTAGTTGCCCCGTGGCATGTGGGATCTTAGTTCCCTGACCAGGGATCTAACCCACGTCCCCTGCATTGAAAGGCAGATTCTTTACCATTGGACCACCAGGGAAGTCCCAAGTTTGGGTTGTTTACTTGAGATCATCCTTTTTTCTTAGTGCAGGCATTTATTGCTATAAACTTCCCTTTTTTTTGTTTTTTTGTTTTTTTGTTTTTTTTTTTTTGCTGTACGCGGGCCTCTCACTGCTGTGGCCTCTCCCGTTGCGGAGCACAGGCTCCGGACACACAGGCTCCGCGGCCATGGCTCGCGGGCCCAGCCGCTCCACGGCATGTGGGATCTTCCGGGATCGGGGCACGAACCCTAGTCCCCTGCATCGGCAGGCGGACTCTCAACCACTGCGCCACCAGGGAAGCCCTAAACTTCCCTTTTAACACTACTTTTGCTGGATCATAAGCTTTGGTATGTTGTGTTCCCATTTTTGTTTGTTTCAAATATATGTTTTTAATTTCCCTTTTGATTTCATCTTTGACTCATTGGTTGTTCATGAGTGTTTGTTTAATTTCTATATGTTTGTGAATTTTCCAGTTTTCCTCTTGTTATTGATGTCTGGTTTCATACCATTGTGGTCAGAAAAAGATACTTGGTATGATTTCAATTTTTAAAAATTTCCTAAGACTTGTTTTGTGACCTAATATATAATCTATCCTGGAAAGTGTTCCATATGTGCTTGAGAAGAATGTGTATTCTGGTGCTGTTGGATGGAATGTTCTTTATATGTCTCTTAGGTCCATTTGGCCTCAAGTATAGTTCAAATCCAGTGTTTTCTTACTGATCTTCTGTCTGGATGATCTATCCATTGTTGAAAGTAGAGTATTAAAATCCCCTACTATTATTGTAATGCTGTCTATCACTCCCTTGAGATCTGTTAGCATTTACTTAATATATTTAGGTGCTCAGATGTCTTTGCTTTCAGTCATCTGCCTTCCTGGATCCATAGCTCAGTGGAAGGAGATGAAGGACTGACTGGGCATGAGAGATGAGCCCCCTAGTTTTTTTTCCTCAGTTAAGGGAGACAAGAAAGAGAATGAGTGGGAAATGTGCAGCATTTGAACAGATGACAACCACCCCTTTTACAGAAAAATGAAAGGATAATTTAACCTTGATCATCACGAGCAGGGAAGCAAAATGGCAATAAAATACTAACATCTAGTAATTTACTGTCATAATCCTAACTCTTCCTTGAAGAGTTTCCTATTTCTTAAATTGCAGTGATAGCTCTGAAATTAAAAAGAATATTAGTTTTACAAGCTTATTTTAACCATTTCCTAAGCAGTAGTAATTGCTTTTGTCTTCATGGGAGGGCTGAGACTTTACCAACCAACCAGGCCAAGGGTTATAAAATTACTGATCCTATGTGGCTAGTTGATTAGGAAATCTCAATTACCTGACGTTTGGTAGTGGCGAAGTAGAAGCAAATACATCTTGTTGGTGATTTCACATGTCTGAGGCTCCAGGTGGTGGGTATGTGGACTTTAGTAGTAGTAATCACTTTTGGATGAGAGAAAAACAAAAATCCCATGTAGAAATGGGGAACTTCCAGCATCGCTAGGTAGACTGTTTTTTGATTGGGGCTAATGAACTGCTTTTCAGCCTGAAGTCTTCAGGAACAGGCAGTCTCCTGCTTCTGCAAATACCAAATGAAAAACCAAACCAGTATTCTTGGATTGATAGATCCAGTTTACCAGACTGAAGGACACTTGCTCTTTGTAACTAACTGAACTAGCTGGCCCCTGCATGCTGAGTTTCTATGGCAATATGATCTCAGTGACCTATCTTCTTTATTGTGGAATGTAGGTGATAAGAATGGAGGTGAGCCCGATGATGCTGAACTGGTAAGGCTCAGTAAGAGGCTGGTGGAGAATGCGGTGCTCAAGGCCGTCCAGCAGTATCTGGAAGAAACACAGAACAGAAACAAGCCAGGGGATGGGAGCTCTGTGAAAACTGAAGAGGCTGATAGGAATGGCACTGACAGTGACAACAACAGGAAATGAGACCCGAAGGCAGGCAGGCCCCCGCCGCTCCGTGAGAAGCATCCCTGCTCCCCTCTGCCGAGTCAATGGACTGATTTGCATTGTGCTATTTAAGTGTCTCTTGTCCAATCTGTGGAGATGGCCTGATACTTTCATGATCCGTGTGTTTGCATTCCTGAAACACAACAGAAGAGAAATGGAGTGCTGGGACTATCAGAGGAAATTAATTTATGAAGGAAGAATGGCGCAGGTTTTACTTGCCCTCAGCCGAGGCTGTGGGAGAGAGTATTTTGCGTGATGCCTCGTGGACTCAAAGGCCATGGAAGGGGCCTTGCCATAAATGGAATACTGCCATTTATATTGCTTGGCAGGGCATTTGACTACTTTATCTGAGGCCAAAACACACACAGAGCTGACAAGTGCTATGATTAAAATGATCACTGTTGAAATTATTATCCATATAGCTAGTCCATAATGTTTCATGTTTGTCCTATGTGTGCTGTCGCTATGCAGTGATCTTTATTTACAGTAAGTTTGTTTCATGTAAATGATATATTTTTGGTGAAATGCAACCTTTTCTATAAAATGTGGGCAGCATTTTAAAGGTTTCTTTTTAACCCTCTTTTGATAAGTCCGTGTGCCATATTTAATGTTTTTCATTGGCATTTGTATGTAAAATATATCATATAATTTTTTTTCCATAGGCCAGAAACCTATTGGAATCCGGGACTTAATTAATGAAGCTTTGCGTCGAGAGAGGATGGGTCTGCAGTCCAAAGTGAAACAGATAAAGGAACTTTTATTAAAGCCTGAGACTCAGGCCAAAATTAGGAGGGAGCTTTTTGAAGGAAGATTCATTAACAACAGTAATGAAGGAAATGATGTTGATTTCAGCGCAATTTTGACGTAAGCTCTACATTGCTATCGTGGTACCAGAGTTTATGAAATCTTTTCAGCTCATTAAATAGCTCTTTGGTAAATACCACAGAAGTGTTCTGATAGAGTCTGCACAACAGCAAACCAACATTGGTAAGGAGTTAACAATCTCTTACCAAAGAAAACTGATTCTGCACTGTTATTTTTAAGCTAAATGTTTTAGAATGTTTATCTCTATAATACCGAGATTCATTTTATAGAAAGGACTTCTTAATTAGCCATTGTGAGATGTTCGTTGAGTCCTCACAAATAAAATATACAGACCGTGGAAAATCATCTACAGACAAAAAAAAATTACAGTATTTTAAGGGTAACTTGTCTCCTGTTGACATGATTTTTGTTGTTAAATCAAAAGAAGCATTGTTCACATGTATCTATGCCTAGTGTTACTTTTATTATTTTATTATTTTTTATTTTTTATTTTTTTGTGGTACGCGGGCCTCTCACTGCTGTGGCCTCTCCCGTTGCGGAGCACAGGCCCCGGATGTGCAGGCTCAGTGGCCATGGCTCACGGGCCCAGCCGCTCCGCGGCACGTGGGATCCCCCCAGACCGGGACACGAACCCGCGTCCCCCGCATCGGCAGGCAGACTCCCAACCACTGCGCCACCAGGGAAGCCCCTAGTGTTACTTTTAATGAGACTTTGAATGTTTATTGATCACTAGTACTTGAATGAACATTTATAAATGTAATTATTGCAGTCACTGGTTAAGAATGTTTTATAATATCCATATGTGTTATTTTTCAGTGATCAAAATGTAATTTGGTTTTTCATTTCTTAATGAATGTTTGGGATTTTTATTTTCTACTTTTCTGAAGATAAGCCCCCGGTCTTACTGTATCCCTCATAATCTGAATTTGTTTGCACTGGTTCATTTTTAAAGAAAATTCTTGAAAAGTTTCCCTCCCATATGATAATCACAGCTTTTTCTATAGTCAGTGTAAAATTGCTGCTACTAAGAGATCATGATGGAGGGGGAAATTATTAGAGATCAAATATGTAATCATTTCAAAGATAAAATCCAGTTTACTCATGGATTTTAGCTATTTTTTCACTGGGTAAATTATACTACATTTATTTATAAGTGAGTTTATGCATTTTCATGCCCGTTAATAAATGTATTGTTTTCCCTTGTTGCCTTTCTTCATTTTTTCTCCCTCTTAGAAGCTGTTGGATCTTTGTGAATATAGTGAAATCAGAAACAGGCACTCTGAGAGTTTAGTGTTTCTTATCTTTTATGTTTTTGTCCCTCATGCTAAGATAGCACAGCTGTCAGAGCACCTTTAACCTGAGATTTTTAAAGCTCTTCAAATCAGTCAGTTTCACAGAGAATTAACAACAGAACATTGAAGGCAAAGAAAATCTCAATAGCATCTCATAAACTGCTAACAGTGGGTCACTGAAGTGATATCAGTAGCAGAGATGAAGAGAGAGGGTCCATCCAGATGCAAAGACCCAGGAGCTGCTTACCAGGAGTCCTTCCTGGGGGTGGAGGGCTTTACTGTTTGTAGATGGCTTCCTTAAGTCAACCCTTGAAGTGGGAAGCAAAGATATTTGGGGGCTTGCCTTGTCTTTTAAGTGAGGAAACAGTCATAAGGAGATCAAATGCCATATCCAAGGCCATTCTGCTGCTAGGGCACAGGACCTGAACTACAACCCAGGGCTCCTTCCAGAACCTAAGTTAACAATATTTCAGGAAAAATAGCACTTCTTAACATACATCTATAAACCTCTTTATCCTCAAGGAGCTACTCCAACCCTTCCCAACAATTTGAAAGGCTTAAAAAAGTATCCTTTTTGCAATCTGAGGTTACATGCCATACTGTTCTTTTACTTAAGAATCATACCTCCCATTTGTTAAGTACCTGGCTGTGAGCGAGGTGATTTTGGCACGTTATTACATTTCTTCCCTTCCGTGACCCTGTTAGGAAGTTACTGGTTCTGTTTTACAGATTAGGAAACTAGGAAACTGGGGCTCTAAATGGTTAAATGGCTATTTATAAAGCTAATAAAAGGGCTAAATTTAAACTTGGGGCTATTCTACTTCAAAGCCACGCTCTTTCCACAATGCGGCAGTTCCTCTCTCTACCGAGTACAAATCATTTCACAAGTTAAGGATGTGGAACAAAGGGAAAGTCACTTTCTTTTGACCAAACCAGCTCCCTTGCAGCCCTGAAGTTCTATCAGCATAGGAGAGTGGTCAGCTGATAAGATGGAACTGGAAAAAAAAAACACCCAGATATTTAATTTAGGAATTAAAGATTCCAGTTTTGATCAGTGAAATCTTCATTTAAGCAGGTTTACAAAGACAATGGGAAGTGTACAGTAAGATAAATCTTCCTCTTGTTTCCATTAAAAAAATCGAATTAAGACATTAATTTGCAAAACTCAAAGTTTGGGATCGGAAATATATGAAATGACTTTTTCCCCATTAGTCAAAGTCATAGAAGAATTGCTCGTTGGGTCACATAGACAGAGTATGTTGTCCTAAATTGGTATAGTATGTTATGTAGGCTAGTCTCTGACAGGGAGCCTGCGTGGTTGGTGAAAGAGCATTGGTTTGGTCCAGAAGGCGGACCTGGGCCCACCACTGACAATGATTCTAAACAAACCAATTCACTTTTTTGTATTGAAACAGTGTGGTGCCAGGTGATTTGGCCAGGTGATTTCCAAGGACCCTAGACTCTTGGTTTTCTTTTGCTGTACGCGGGCCTCTCACTGTTGTGACCTCTCCCGTTGCGGAGTGCAGGCTCCGGATGCGCAGGCTCAGCGACCATGGCTCACGGGCCCAGTCTCTCTGCGGCATGTGGGATCTTCCCGGACCGGGGCACGAACCCGTGTCCCCTGCATCGGCAGGCAGACTCTCAACCACTGCACCACCAGGGAAGCCCGACCCTAGACTCTTTGTGACTGTACTTTGATGCTAGTCCTGCTGATACCATGTCTGGGACAGCTACCCATGTTTGGGGCCTTCTTGACTGGGCTGCTCTAGTGCATCTGTTGTCTACAAGAGACTTAGAATTCTAGAAGACTCTGTCGACGTCACATAGGGAAACCTAGTGGCACATATTTACATTTATAACCAGATTCCAACATTTTCAGTTACTGGTAAAATAGTAGATCCTATATGAATAGTTTAAGGGATGTCAAAAAAGTAATATTTTCAACAGCAGGGCAAGATTCTGCCAGCTTTGAACTTGGTCCCATTTATAGCATCCTAGATCGTTATTGTATTAACCTACTTTTCAGTCTAAACTAACTCTAAGCCTTTGAGATATACTAGATTTATATCTAGAGCATACTTAAGATTCAAACTATTCACTCCAAAATCCCAAATGTGCTTCTACCTGGTCATCCCAGCAGCCAGATGTTCCCGTAGGGAGGTAATTACAGTAGTTTTGACTTCACACTCTAGATGTCATTTCAAACATAAGACTAATAAGGTATGTTGGCACCTCTATACTTGATCATCAATTCATAAACTAGCTATCAGATTATGTAACAAATTAAGAATTTATTTCATTATATAATCAAAGAAAACAAACCTATAGTATCTCTAAACCTAAATTGATGAATGGATAATCTATCATCATCCATTATTTTCATCACTTTCAAATAACAGTTTTATCATTGAACAAATTGTGGGTGCATTCCTGAATAACAGGTTTTCCAGGTAGTCATATAAAAAATAAATAAACCCAGTGTACTTTAATAAAAAGTTTCCAAGTCCCTACATGAGTTTGATGGCAGTACACATTCTTAACAAGACAACCCCCTGGATTATTCATTCACAGTAAAAATGAATATTAGCACAACCCAATCTGAGTCAGTGAATTTAAAATTCTGATACTAGCTAGAGCATTTCTTTCCTGGATCACTATTTTGGGGATAAGAAAGCTTGTTTATAAGGTAATTTGAGAGCTGACGGAAGGTGCTATTATCAGCTCTAGTATAATACCCTCAAAACTACTTATTTGCATTCATTAAATGTAACTGATAAATTCAGGCAATTTGGGATAATTTAAAAATGTAAACTGCAATACTTATTCCCCTGTGTAGTCCACAATTAGTTACTCATTGGAAGGCCATGAAGTTCTGTTACAGCATCAAAGATAGGAATAATAAAACTGAGAAATCGATTCATTGTTTCTGGGAAACTTACGTTGCTTTCCCTTTAGTGGTTCAAGTGACTTCTGAAAAGCCACTGTTCTATGGCACTGCCCTATATATTTATGTGTAAAATTCTTTGACCCATTTGCTTACAGTCCTGTCCACTTAAGCTGCTGTATGGTATATGGAGCTCTTGTTCTTAGGTAACCATACAGCAAATGGGTACAACACTTTTTTTTTTTTTTTTTTTTTTTTGCCGTACACAGGCCTCTCACTGTTGGGGCCTCTCCCGTTGTGGAGCACAGGCTCCGGACGCGCAGGCTCAGTGGCCATGGCTCATGGGCCCAGCCGCTCCATGGCATGTGGGATCTTCCCGGACCGGGGCACGAACCCGTGTCCCCCGCATCAGCAGGTGGACTCTCAACCACTGCGCCACCAGGGAAGCCCGGTACAACACTTTTGATTACTCCCCACACTTCCTGCCGAAAACCACATGGACACAAATTCACCATGATTATGCCTTTGAACCAAAGTGCACTGTACTTTTTTTGTTTTTTTTAAAACCACATACATGTTATCTTACCCCATAATTAAAAGAATTTTTTTTTTTGTAAATGCTCACGTGAGATATATAAAGGTATAGGAGGTGAGAGGACAAAGAAATAAGAGTCGTAGAGCTGGACAGGAATTACCATGCCAGGACTTCACTGGTGGTCCAGTGGGTAAGACTCTGCGCTCCCAATGCAGGGGGCCTGGGTTCGATACCAGATCGGGGAACTAGATCCTGCGTGCAGCAGCTAAGAAGTCTGCATGCTGCAGCTAAGAGATCCTGCATGCCACAGCGAAGATCCTGAGTGCTGCAACTAAGACCCAGTGCAGCCAAAATCAATCAATCAATTTTTTAAAAAAGGAATTACAGTGCTGAGGAAAGAAACAGCAGTGATAGGTAAGCAGCAATCCAGAAAATAATCTGATATGCTAATTGAGGTAGGGAAAATAGAATGAAAATGCAACAGTGGGAGAGACTAAATATATCTTTTTAAGATGCTATAAGACAGTTTTGGAGGCTGTTTTTATCAGGTCCATGCTTGGGAAGTGTCTTTATGGAGGGAAATGAGATGAGGGCTTTTGATGATTTTGTGGACATTTGTCACAGTTAGTGACTGCTCAGCATCTTTTGAACACCCTTCCTGTGTTTGGGGAACCTCCTACCCTGTGAGCCCTGCTTCCCTGGGTAGAGGCAGGAACTCACCTCCTCAGCCTCCTTTGTCACTGGGGTTCAGACGTGATCTGGGCTCCACAAAGCAAGAGGGAGACCTTGCATGAAAGCAATCCATTCTGGTGAAGATGGTGGAGGGAGACCCAGGTCTCAGAAACTACAGTGGCAAAGGTGCTATCTGGGGGATCCCATGACCTGCGTAGGTGGTACATGCTGGCAGAGGCTGGTGGCAACAGCATTTCCCTGGAGCATCTGGCAGTGAAATGAGGCATTTTTCCTGCTACTTGGCCACCCAACCTGATTCTCTGTACCTTCTGGGGATTCTGTGAGCTACCAAATGTCCTTTAATGTAAAGTTCCTTTTCCACTTAAACTAGCTAAGTTATTCTGTTGTTTGCAACTAAAAGTCCTAATACAGGCCATACTCCACTAAGTCAGTATATCAACACAAGGCACAACTGGCATTTTGAATTGGACGCCTCTCTGTAGTGTGAGACAGTTACCATTCCTGACCCCTAGGCACTAAATGCCAGTAGCAGACTCCAGTTACTGTGACAACTAAAACGTGCCACACACACTAACCAAATCCCTTCCAGATGAGAGCACCATAACCCCCAGCTGGGGAGCACACTATACGCTCTCCTAACAGCATAAAAGAGTTAACAATGCTTCCTCTCCTGCCCATTCTATCAAGAAGTAATTTAGGCCTTAAAAGCCATATTCGGGCTTCCCTGGTGGCGCAGTGGTTGAGAGTACGCCTGCCGATGCAGGGGACACGGGTTTGTTCCCCGGTCCGGGAGGATCCCACATGCCGCGGAGCAGCTGGGCCCGTGAGCCATGGCCGCTGAGCCTGCGTGTCCGGAGCCTGTGCTCCGCAGCGGGAGAGGCCACAACAGTGAGAGGCCCACACACCGCAAAAAAAAAAAGAAAAAAGAAGTATTCATTGGGGCTTTGTACACATTTTATCACGTCTCTGGGGTAGAAACAAGAAAATGAAGCCACCTGCGTATTTTAAGTGATATGGATCAAAACACCTAGTTACTGCACGAGGAATATGGTGGAAAGCATCAGTTGTGATGGTAATGACACCATTGTTGAAAGAATTTTATTGGTTTATGTGATTTTTGGGGGCAGACTTAGAGACTGAAAATAGTTGACCTCCAAATTCTAAAACAATATGAGGTGATTAACATTATTATGATAGGGCTATTTCTTATCCATTTTATTAAAAAATAAGTATTTTACATTATATGCTTAAGGACAGAAGTTTATAATAAATAGATGTAGGGATATTTTAATGTAAGAAATGTTAGAGATATTTTAGAAATATAAAAATGTTTTAATATACCAAAAATATTAATTTTCCCTAAGAGAATACGGTAGAAAGATTTCAGCTATAGTATGGGAAAGCACTATTCCTATAGGGCTCTACTGAAATCTGGAGAAAGGTGGATTCCTGAGTGACACACATGGAAATACAGACAAAAGTTCAATGGAGCATTCAAATCAAAGGAATGTAATAAATAGACTAAAGAAAATGAGCACTATAGACTGTGGAGAATTCAAACTTCCTGTTTTAAGAGAAATTACCAGTCTTTAGTGCATTCAGAATGTGTCTTTCATGTTTATACTAAATAAATGTTAGAGTTTGTTGTTTAACATAATGAAACATTACAGAAGATCTATGAATATCCTAGACCTAACTACAAGGAAATGATAGAAAGAAGGCTGTTTAGGCCTGGGGTAGACTGGATTATTGTTTCCAGTTCTTCTCCTTTCCCCGTATCCTTCCCATGTGACTGCCTGTTTCATGTAACTTTACAGTGAATCCCACCAAAGGCATAATATATTTCTTTGCCCTACTGATGTTGGGCTTGGCCAAGTGACTTGCTTTGGCCAATGGGATGTATGTGGATATGAATCAAGCAAAGGCTTGAAATTTAGAGACATGTGAAGCCAACCTGAACCACACCTATGGCCTGGAGCCAAGCCCAGCCAAGTGCAGTTGTGACTAGCAGACTCCCTTCTGCAGACATGTGAGTGAGAACCAGATGCTCACTGTTCTTTGCCACCTGTTTTTTTGTTTGTTTGTTTGTTTGTTTTTGTGGTACGCGGGCCCCTCACCGCTGTGGCCTCTCCCGCCGTGGAGCACAGGCTCCGGACACGCAGGCCCAGCAGCCATGGCTCACGGGCCCAGCCGCTCCGCGGCATGTGGGATCTTCCCAGACCGGGGCACGAACCTGTGTCCCCCGCACCAGCAGGCAGACTCCCAACCACTGCGCCACCAGGGAAGCCTGCCACCTGTTTTTAATTTATTTTTATTTTTATATTTTGGCTGCACAGCATGTAGGATGTTAGTTCCCCCACCAAGGATTGAACCCGTGCCCCCTGCAGTGGAAGCATGGAGTCTTAACTGCTGGAACACCAAGGAAGTACCACCTGTTTTTTTTTTTTTTTTTTTTTTGTCATTGTTGTTCTTATGCAGCATTATTGTGGCAAAAGCTGACTAGTGTAGGGCCTATGAGTCAAACTGAAACAGAACAGCAAACTTGAGCAAAGTTGTGCTTGAAAAAAAAGGCAATAGCATCCAGGGAGGAGGTACCATTTTGGGGCTGTATGGATTTCATATCATATAATTTAGTTGATTTTTGTTTTTAAATAATATACATAATATATGTTTATATATGCATATAAAATGTTAACAGTGATGAGTTCTGAGATTACAAGTGACTTTACTTCCTAATTTGTGCATTTTCATATTTTCAAAATGTTATATGTTAAACATGTATTCTTATAAATCAAATCTTATATGCTATTTTAAAATAAAACTAACCTATTGAGATATCAGACAATTCATTGCATTCATTGCAGCCATAAGGAAGTACTACATAATGATTGACTTACTCAGAAATAGGGCCATTCATTCATGCATTCGTTCATTCACTCACTTTTTGAACATTTCCTCCAGGCCAGATACTGGGCTGGGTGCTTGGTATGCAAAAAACCCATGTTGAAATGATACACGGTGTATTGATATAGGTGTATTTATTCCTTTCTCTATAATCTCTGTTTCCCCCATTTCAAATAAGACCCTGTCTTTGGTGGGAGGCTACCACCAAAATAGAAAGAGAAACAAAGGAGGCTGATTTTTATAGTTTTGGCTTTTGGGCTCCTAATGCCCCAATTCTTGGTATAAACCACAGGGTTGGCTAACAGGATGTTGGAGTTGGTCTCTATCTGCTGTCATTTCCACTGAGGCACTAGTAAGCTGATACAGAAGAAGGGTGTGTGTGAGAGAGACCCTTCCCCTTATCATATGTACAAAGGGAGTGACACCCAGACCCATCAGTGGGGTCAAGGACCCAAGAAAGGGATAAAAAAGCATCTTGTGTGGAGGAGTTATTTGGAGCAAGCTGTGCTTTATACCATATGCTCTTCCTGGTGGGGACGGCCTGCTGAGAACTGCAGAAACTTTTAGTGTAAACAACTTCATCTAAACTTCATCCAAACACCTGCACTAAGAGACGTGACCAAACTCCGCCATGACTTCTAGTGGCCTAAGGTTATGTCCCTGCGATGACCTAGTCCCCCTTGCAGTTCCTGTCTGGAAAAGGTCAAGGCTGCCAAAAGAATTTGATGTAGGCCCCTGACCTTCCATTCTTAGAACACTGACTAAAATGCTCCTAAACTTATAGCTGTAAATATTTCCTCAGTCCCTTTGAGAAATAGTTGTATCTCTTACAACCCAGGAGAAACTTTCTCAAAGACCTGAAAGCCATTCCTTTGAAATGTACTCATCAGGAAGTAGAGGGCTTGTTCCCCATCTCTTTGGGGGATAGAAACCTGTCTTCCGTAAGTTCCAGTGAGCAGACACAGCTGGCCTGATGCCTTCACACTGACCCACCCTCTGCTCGCCTTCTGTAAAGGTTCACTTCCCCAACCCTGCTCAAGTCCCCGCTCTGTTTCCCCTTCCCCCTCCCTCAGCCTCCCTTTAAAATGCCAGTGACCTCTGTGCAAATAGGGCTGGAGCTCAGCTGTCTCCCCTGCTGCAGTAGTTACCGACTAAAATTGTTGTTACCGCTTTAATTTCTGTCCAGCCTTGTTTATCCTTGAAGCTGCCCCCTCGCCTCAATCTCCCTGGGGGTTAGAGGCACAGAGGACCCTTCCTGAGGCATCTGAGACAACGAAGCCCACTGTGGCTGCATTCGCTCCCTCTGGGGAGTGTAGAGGGTGAGAAAACGTTGACTCACCGCCTTGGGCCTGGCCTGGCCACCCAGGATGCTGGAGAGGGTGAGAAGGCCTCAGCCAAGGAGGCCTGGGGAGGGGGCGCTGGGTCCACTTGGACGGAGCTGTATCCTCTGGGCTCTGGGGAGGGGCTTGGGCAGGAGCCTGAAGGGGCCCCCAAAGGGGACACTTCCATCACCTGTTTTCTCGCTCCAGAATACCAGCTTGAAACAGGTCTTGAGGGCATGAAGCCACCCAGGCCAGGAAGTACTGTTTTCTCCCCTTGTGTATCCTCCTGCCTGAGCTGCTACTGTTACAGGGAGCAAGGAGGTCAGAGGAGTGAGTGGGGGGCACAGGGGGAGGACCGTGCCTCCTTCCCCGCTCCTGACTTTCAGCCCCCAGCAGCCCAGGCAGGGGCTGGGCATGGAGTTTGACTCTCACCAGGACTGGACATGCTGATGACTGAAAAGAGATGGCGTGTGTTACTCAAAGTGACTATGGGAATATATATATTCCTATATATATAAATAAAGAGAAAACACAAAACCCCCAAGGGATTTGCAAATATTTTTCCTGGAGAAGAAGAAGAAGCATGGGCTAAAGTTTAAAGGGATGGGAAAAGAAAAACAAAGCTCTACTGGATAATGTCACCAGTTCTATTTGTTCAACAAACTGCTTGCAGCGGGACGACTGACTGAATCTGGCTCTAAGCTTCTCTGCCCAGGCCAGATAAGGGCCTCAAAACTGGGGGTGGGCCTGGGAGGGCAGGGGAGCAAGTGGGCTGCTGTGGAGAGGGGCGGGCAGCACTGTGTCCTCCACGCCTCTGCTGTCTTGCTCTGCTTGGGGTGATGCTAGGACCCTTCCCCCTTTTTTTTTTGGCCGTACCACTCGGCTTCCAGGATCTTAGTTCCCCAACCAGAGATTAAACCCGGGCCATGGCAATGAAAGTGCCGAGTCCTAACCACTGGACTGGCAGAGAACTCCCCCAACCCTTCCCCACTTTAAGTTTGGGATCTGAGAGTAGAGGCACCCTTGACCCCGTATCTGGTGGAAGTGCCAGAGATGGCCAGCCTGACATAGAAGTGATCCTTTGCTGCTGTCCTGGACGCCATCTGTAGGCGTAGAAATGGTGATGGGCTTTGTTTGGACTTGAGGCAGAAAAGAGCCCATGGCCCACTGTGGGATGAATCTTCTGAGGACTCAGAGCACCATGAGAAAAGATCTGAATCGATCCCAGAATGGGCAAAAATATACATTGCCAAAATCAAATATTGTATACAAAAATGCGGACCTCACTAATAATTAGGTCAAACAAGTTAAAACAATAATGAGGTATCTTTTTTTTTTTAACCTATTGAAGAATAAAGATTTAAGTAAAGATTTAAAAGTTTGGTAACATATTAGCTTGGTGAAGTTGCGTGAATCAGGAACTCTGGCATCCTTTTGGTAGGAATATAAATTGATACTATATTTTGGGAGGATGGTCGGTGAAATTTATGAAAATGAATAAACTGAAAGTGTTGACCCAGCAATTAATTCAACTTCAAAAAGTTTTCTATAATTACACTTGCATGTCTTTGCAAAAATATGAGTACAAGGATGTTGACTGCACCATTGCTTATGATGGCGGCAGCAACAAAAATGAATAACTGAGAATAAATAAAGGTGTGATTAATAAGTTATGGTACATACCAATTATGCTGCTGTGAAAAAGAATGAAGTGAGTATATTTATTTTGAAATACAGAGATCAGTAAGCATATTAAGCAAAATGCAAAGCACAAGACAATATGAATAATATGCTCCTATTCATGTGTGTTTTTCAAAAGGGTGTGTGTGTGTGTAAAGCATGTATATACAGGGAAAGTTCTGGAAAGATACCCAAGAAATCATTGAAGATGATTCCTTTGGAGAGATGACTGAGTGTCAGGAAGCACACTGAGATTCACGTTCCATCCGTGCACACTGGGTAAGATAAGCAACTCTCAGACCAACAGACCAGGAAACCAGAAGACAGAAGTCTGAACAGGGATGCCTTTGAGAAAAGTTCAGAGTCCCTGTTGTAGGGAATAAATGGAGTCACTGTGATGGACAAAAACAAGATAACAAAGGATGGAGGGCAACTGGGAGGAGGTAGAGATGCAAATATTAAGCTCTAAGAGCCAGTGATGGAAGGTGTCCAGAGATCCACAGTGAGAGACCTTGCGACCCACGATGAAATGAGTTTCTCTCCTAAGGTTTACCTTAGGGATCTGCTATTTGTACAGGATTTATAGGACATGGCATGTAAATGGAATAGGGTGTGGATACTCCTATTCCAGAAACACAGCAAAATAGAAAATGCTCAGCCAAGAAAGGGTTTTCAGGTGGAGGTGTTAGAGTGTGGACACCTAGACCCACGGTACATTGAAGTGGGAAGTCTTCCCTCTGAGGACTCTAGGTTTGAAGACAGTACTCTCTATGGCAATTGTGTGTGTTCAAACATACAATACCAAACCAGGTTCCATTAACAACTTGACCATGGCAAAGGGGTAAGGAAACCAAGGAGAATGAGGAAAGGAACCACTAGTATATGAAAATCTTTTTCAGATGCTTTATTCATGGCATCAATTTTGAACTTAAAAGTTGGTTTTATTTTATTTTTTCCAACTTTATTGAGAAATAATTGACAAATATAATTGTATCTAAAGTGTACCATGTGGTGATTTGAATACATATACATTGTGGAATGATGTCCAAGATCAAGATAGCACATCTATCACCTCACATGGTTAACTTTTTGTGTGTGAGAATACTCGAGATCTACTCTGAGCACATGTCAAGTATACAATACAGTTTTTGTTTGTTTGTTTGTTTTTCATGGTATGCAGGCCTCTCACTGTTGTGGCCTCTCCCGTTGCAGAGCACAGGCTCTGGACACACAGGCTCAGCGGCCATGGCTCACAGGCCCAGCCGCTCCGCGGCATGTGGGATCTTCCCGGACCGGGGCACAAACCTGTGTCCCCTGCATCGGCAGGCGGACTCTCAACCACTGCGCCACCAGGGAAGCCCCAGTATTATTAACTATAGTCACCATGCTGCAAATTAGATCCTCAGATCTTATAACTGAAAGTATGTATCCTTTGACCTACCTCTCCTTATTTCCTCCTTCCTCAGCCCCTGGCTACCATCATGCTATTGTCCATTTCTATAAAATCAGCTTTAAAAAAAAAAAAAACAGACTCCACCTGTGATACCATACAGTACTTGTCTTTATCTGGCTCGTCTCACTCAGCAGAATGTCATCCAGGTTCATATGTCCTGGCATTATTGATACCCCAGTTACAGGATAAACCGCTTCTCAAAAATGTGTGAATAGTAATTATTTTATTACAATTTCTGGTTATTCTTTTAAAGAAGGAAGAGGAAAGGAAAAAATTAAGGGAATTTGTGGTGAGGCATACATTTTTGGTATAAGATAACAAAAATATCCTGTTATTTATGTATCTTGCTAGTTGTGTATTTTAAAATAGCGGCCTCAAAGTGAGAGAAAAAACGTGAAAGCAGGAAAATGGGAAGAGTGCTTCACACCAACCATTACTTTAGTTTGATTTATATTACTTAGGTAAGAGGCTTAAGAAGCTTAAGTGACACTGAAATAACAACGCTCTAATGATACAGAAAATAATGCTATAATAACATTCTAGGGATGCTGAAGCCATAATGCGCTCTAATGATGCTGATTAAGACTGTAGGTGAGAAGCTGAAAATTCAGCATCATTATAGCAAGGAGAATCTCATTGTTGTATTGCTACAAAATAGGCACTAAAATTATTTCTAAAACAATTAAAAATTTTGCCAAATTCATTTTTTGGTGTACAGTTTTATAAGTTTTTACATATACACGGATGCTTATAATGACCACCATAGACAAGATGCAAAATCATTTTAATATCCCAGAGAATACCTTCCAGCTGCCCCTTTCTATTTGGACCCTCCCTTCACTCCAAACCCCTGGCAATCACTTACCTGTTCTCTGTTCCTGTATTTTTGACTTTCCAAAATGTCACAGAAATGGAATCATACAGTATAAGTTCGAGACTCATACCCACTTGAGACTGAGTTTTTCACTTAACATAATACAGAAAGATTTTTTTTTTTACTATTTTTGAAAGAATGTTTGTCTTTGCTGAATACAAGATAAGGAAGGGAGACAAAAAAGATTCAGTTACTGCAGAACTTACATGGATAACATCTTGACATTCTAAAAGAAATGGAGAAATAATTAAGATACTGCCAAAACACTGTTTTCCTTCGTGTATAACGAGAGCTTCGTCTATTTAAAGCATATGGATTCAGATTTGCCTTTTCTATTTTGGGCATGTTCAAATATATGTCCTCTAGAGGCACGATGGAAGAAAATTCACCTCCCTACAGGCTTCCCTTAGTCTCTGCATATGGAAACATCATTATTCAGAGCTTAATTAAAATTTTTATTTAGTTGGGCACTTGAGCTTATTCTATTGCTAGTGAGATGATCCTTAGCAGCATATTTTCTTGTTCCCTGGAAAACCATTGACCTTCCAGGCTATCATAGATTTATTCAGCCCAGGCTGTGCGGCATAACACAATTACATGCAATGCAAAATTGAGTTGGATCTATAAGAGTTGAGAAGAGCCATGGCTTGTATTTTACTGCCTGAGGGGTATTGCCAGCTTCCATCAGTGTGCTCCCACTGCGGTTATAAGCAATGCATTCTCTTTGCTGCTGAGCTCTGCTCTTTCATATGATGGAAATCATTATTTAGGGAGGGAAGTAATATTGTGTTTTGGAATCTCATGGAGATGAACTTATTTAGCAGATAGTTCATACATATTGAGTAAATAAAAGCAACAACTTCCATTTCCAGCTACACACACACACACACACACACAAACACACATATTCATATGTGCTGTCGGAGTTGGGGAGAGGTGACTTTCAGGGAACAATCTACATTGCAAACAGGTTCACTATTGCATTTTTATTAGTATGCTCCCATAAAGAAGCAGATGTGTGCGAGATGTATAAGATGGCTACAGCCTAGAGAATGGCTATATGAAAGCTTGATGGCTTTCTTCAAATGGTTAATATCAGACCATTTGAATTGATCAAGTTTTGCAGTGGGCTCAATTCTGTACTTCCTAGGGCTTTCTTTAAAATGTGTTATAATTACCCATGAATTTGTTTTCAGTTTTTTTTTTTTTTTTTTTGTGGTACGCGGGCCTCTCACTGTTGTGGCCTCTCCCGTTGTGGAGCACAGGCTCCGGACGCGCAGGCCCAACGGCCATGGCTCACGGGCCCAGCCGCTCCACAGCATGTGGGATCCTCCCGGACCAGGGCACGAACCCGTGTCCCCTGCATCGGCAGGCAAACTCTCAACCACTGCGCCACCAGGGAAGCCCTGTTTTCAGTTTTAATTTTCAATTGCATTTCCTCTGAGGTTGATTGTATTCTCTATTTGCTTATTAAAAACTTCAGTTTGAAATTATGAAAAGTTTGTGATCAAGAAGCAGAGTAGTTGAATAACCAAGCAGAGCATTGAAATACAGTTTCTATTTTTATCCCCACTGTTGTGCAGAGCAGACTGGGAAACCCTTCCCTGGTTTGTCTTTCACACAGGAGAAAGATAAGGTACTGAACCAAAAACTAAAGCATGAGTAGATCATTTTCTATATTTCGTTGGGCAAATCAGATTGACTGATTTATTCTGGCTGGGCTACCCAGTTTTGAAATCAGGAATGTTGGCATGAAAGATCTGTTTTGAATTGTACAGGTTTGGTTTTTACCCAAACAGCAAAAAAAATGCTTCATCTTTGTGCTCTGATTACACCTTGAACATATTCTTATAAACATTGGCTTAGTGTAGCTGTTTCTCCCTCGGTTGTCTAGGAGGCCTTCAGTGACAGGAACTTTTCTTTGTACACATAGACGTTCAATAAATTTTTTTTTAATAATTTTTTTTTTGAGGTATGCAGGCCTCTCACTGTTGTGGCCTCTCCCGTTGTGGAGCACAGGCTCCAGACGCACAGGCTCAGTGGCCATGGCTCACGGGCCCAGCCACTCCGTGGCATGTGGGATATTCCCGGACCGGGTCACAAACCTGTGTCCCTTGCATCGGCAGGCGGACTCTCAACCACTGCGTCACCAGGGAAGCCCAATAAATATTTTTTTTTTTTATTTTTTGCGGTATGCGGGCCTCTCACTGTTGTGGCCTCTCCCGTCGCGGAGCACAGGCTCCGGATGCGCAGGCCCAGCGGCCATGGCTCACGGGCCCAGCCGCTCCGCGGCATATGGGATCCTCCCAGACCGGGGCACGAACCCGTGTCCCCTGCATCGGCAGGCGGACTCTCAACCACTGCGCCACCAGGGAGGCCCTATCATCTAGACTTTTAAACACATTGCCTAGTCTCACAATGTCATCCATGAAAAACTACTCCAAACTTCCACTTTGGGCCATGATGAAATAGCAATGAACAGACATAACTTTCCCCCCAAAACAACTTGAAAACTGGGCACAATATATTACACAACTGTTTTCAGACATTAGACAATAGGCAGCATAAGGTTGTAACCCTGAGGAAGAGAAACAAATCCTAAATGTCTCAGCTTTCACTCAAAGGCAAATTCCAGACTGGAAAGGGAGCCCCTTCAAAACACTGGTGGCCTGACTGAGTTGAAGATGGAAATCAAAGTTCAGGGAAGCTGGCTGGACAAGTCTCAATAAATTTAAAAGGACTGATATATTGTAGAGTATATTCTCTGACCATTGAAGAATTGAGGTAGAAAGAAATAAGAGAAAGCTATCTGGAAAATGCCTATATATTTGGAAACAAAAAAACAAATTTACAATAATTCATGGGTCAAATGATATATTACAGGGGCTTCCCTGGTGGCACAGTGGTTGAGAGTCCGCCTGCTGATGCAGGGGACATGGGTTCGTGCCCCACTCCGGGAGGGTCCCACATGCCGTGGAGCAGCTGGGCCCGTGAGCAATGGCCGCTGAGCCTGGGCGTCCAGAGACTGTGCTCCGGAACGAGAGAGGCCACAACAGTGAGAGGCCCACGTACCACAAAAAAAAAAAAAAAAAAAAAAAAAAAAAGATATATTACAAGGGCATTTATAAATTATTTGGAACTGAATGAAAATAGAAATGAAGCATATTAAATTTTGTGGATACATCTCAAGTAGTGATTAGAGGGAATTTTATAGCTTTAAATGTTATAGTAGAAAAAAGAAAGGTCTCAAATCAATGATCTAAGCTTATACCTGAAGCTAGAAGAAGAGAAAGAAATTAAACCCAAAGTAAGTAGAAGGAAATAAGAAAACAAGAGCAGAAATGAATGAAATAGAAAATGGAGAAACAATTGAGAACATTTTGAAAAACAACAAATCCTCATTCTATGTTTAAAAACCCAGTTAATTGGTAAGGCTGTTGTCAGACTCACCCAGAAAATAGAAAGAAGGTGCAAAAATGACCAACACCACTGGTGAAATAGGAAACATCTCTACAGATTTTATAGATATAAAAAGATAATAAAAGAAAATCGAAAAATATATACCAATAAATGTAAAAACTTAGATGAAATGGACAGATTCCTTGAAAGGTTTACATTACCAGAACCGACTTAAGGAAAAATAGAAAACTGAATAGTGCCATATCTATTAATGAAATTAAATCCATAATTCAAAACTTTCCCACAAAGAAGACTCCAGGCTCAGATTGCTTCACTATTGAATTCAAGCAAATATTTAAGGAAAAATTTATAGCAATATTACTCAAACTCTTCCAAATAATGGAAGAGAGGGATTTTTTTTCAATTCATATTATGAAGCCAGCATAACTTTGATTCCAAAACCACAGAAAATACAAGGAAAAAAAAACACTACAGGCCAATATCTCTCATGAACAGACACAAAAATAACAAAAACTTAGCAAATAAAAACTAGCTGTGTGTGTGTGTGTGTGTGTGTGTGTGTGTGTATTAAGTATGATCAAGTGTGGTTTACATTAAGATTGAAAGGTTGATTTAATATTTGAAAATCAATGTAATTTACCATGTTAACAAAATAAGGGAGAAAGCTATATGATCATTTCAAGAAATGCAGAAAAAGCACTTGACAAAATTCAGTACCCTTTCATTATTAAAAAAAATACCTCTCAGTAAAGTAGGAAAAAAAGAGAACTTTCTTTTTAAAAAATTTTTTTATTAATTTATTTGGCTGTGCTGGGTCTTAGTTGCAGCACATGGGATCATTGTTGTGGCATGCAGGATCTAGTTCCCTGACCGGGTATCAAACCCGTGCCCCTTGCATTGGGAGCCGAGTCTTAACCACTGGACCACCAAGGAAGCCCTGAGAACATTCAGATAAAGGGCATTTGTTAAAAAGCTATCACTAATGTCATACTTAATGGTGAAAGACTGAATGCTTTCCCCATAGGACCAGAAATAAGATAAGGATGTCCTCTCTCTAGAGATATTTGTTCATTATTGTACTAGAGGTTCTAGCATGTACAATAGTCAAGGAAAAAATAAAAGGAATACAGATGGGAAAGGAATAATTAAAATGATTTTAATTCACAGAAGACATGATTAAATACTTAGAAATTCGTTTAGAATCTATTAAAAAACTGGAAGAACTAATAAGTGAGTTTGGCAAGGTCCTAGGATACAAGGTCAATACACAAAATTCAATTGTATCTTTAATATATTAGCAATGACAATTAGATACTAAAGTTTAAGAAGTCATTTAGAATAGCATTCAAAAACATGAAATACTTAGGAATAAATTTGATAAAATACATTTAAGATTGGTACAGTGAAAACTGCAAAACTTTGCTGAGAGAAATTAAAGAAGACTTAAGTAAATGGAGAGATATACCACGTTTATGAATTAGAAGACTCAATACTGTTCAGATGTTAGTTTTCCCCAAATTGATTTATGGATTCAATACAATCTTTTTAGGTAGCGTTTGCTTTCACTTTAGGCAGGGGGGATTTTCCCTCTGAGTTGGTTCATCTAGATGTTCTGTGGAGCTGGAATGCCAGTGTTGAGCTCATGGTCTCTGGAGTTTGTGCTGCATGTAGAACATGATATTTTTTTATTTGGCTTCTATTAAATTTGATATCTTGGAAATATTCTTGTCTGGGTGGAATATTTTCTTTGGTAGCAAAGGTGAGGATATTGCAAAATTAAATTTTGTAAGATTTTCTGGTTTTAAGTTAGTTCTCCACAGAAACCATTCAAGAAGTAAAAAGGGTGAGCGAACTAGTAATAAGTATCTGAGCTCAGTTATTTCAAGGTCATTTGTTACACTAATTGCCAAAACATACCTTTATTCCTCCTTTTCATAAAACAAGTCCAATAACTGGGGTCTCAATTGGCAGTGGTTAAGTTCATAGTGATTTAAGACTCAGGATATTGTCATTGGAAATGAAATTGACAGCAATGACCCCTTCTTATTGTTTATTGCCTTACTTCTCAAAGGGTAGTCCCTAGACAGGAAAAATAGACAACCCCAGGACACATGTAGAACCTCAGACCCCAACCCAGATCAATTCAAATAGAATCTGCATTTTAACATGATTCACAGGCGATTCCCATGTATGTTAAAATTATAGAAGCATTGAGCATTTATTTTCCATTACAAAGCCTCCAGCGAATCTGGGCTGACCCATTTTGTCCTGGAGAGGAATAAATAGCAAGGATATCACCAATAAGTATTATAATCTCACTGGGCCAACTTCTCAAACTTAACACATGAAATCTCTAATGACTCTGATTCACTATCTTCCCTGACAAGATTTAGAATGATAAGGAATTGCTTTCAGTTAATATATTATTGAGGTTTCCCAAGCCTTACATTTTGGATTTGACTATATATATATAATTTAAAATTATATATGCTTTAACAAATTCACTACATATCATTGGGACATAGATAATGAAAATAATTTTATGACTTGCCTTCTATTTTAGAAAGGAACAATTAAAATATTTGTATACATCCTAGGTAGCAGTTCACTCACTCATTCATTCATTCATCTATTTGTTACCTTGTTCATTCCTTGATTATCTATTCATTATCTACAGTGTATCAGGTACTGTATTAAATGCCAGGGATATGAAATGGGGTTAAAACATGGTCCCTGCCTTTAAGAAGGTAACAGCTAAGAAGGAAGGAATTGCTATAAAGCATTGGGTACTATGATGGAGGCATCAACAGGGTCCTGGGGCTAAGGAGAAATTCTACCTTATGGAGGCAGTGTTTAGGAGGGGCTCAATAGAGGAGATACAACTTGAGTTGACTATTGAAAGGTACATTGGGGAGGGGACAATTACATAGAAAAGGTGACCATGTTTTTTATTTTTTAAAGATTTTTTGATGTGGACCATTTTTAAAGTCTTTATTGAATTTGTTACAATATTGCTTCTGTTTTATGTTTTAGTTTTTTGGCCGCGAGGCATGTGGGATCTTAGCTCCCCGACCAGGGATTGAACCCACACCCCCTGCATTGAAAGGCAAAGTCTTAGCCACTGGACTGCCAGGGAAGTCCCCGACCATGTTTTTTAAGAGCCATATATTGTTAAAGTCCATTCATTTGAAATAACATGTGTGTGTGGGGAGTGGGTATGTGAGTGTGTGAGGGGCTTTATAGACATAAAGAGAGTCATGAAAGGATGGCCATCAAAATGTTAATGGTACTATCTCAGGGTGTTGGCATTTTAGGGGAAAATGAGTAGACCGAGAAGTAAAACATTTCTCATTTTAAGAACAGGCCAATTTCTTTCCACTCTTTAATACTTAACAGTTATATACCCTTTTAAGACATTCCAAACAGATTACTTTTCTTGATTCTCATGTCAGCTCTATGAATCTGGTAGCATAAGTGTTGTTACTTTTATTTTACAGATGAGGAGACAGAGGCTCATAGACTCTAGTGACTTATATAGGGCCACATAGATAATAAATAAAAAACTATTTACACTCTCCTGAATCTCAGCCTAGATAATCTTGTAAGAGTGGTCCCTGACTTGTAGTTAGCAGACTGGAAGCTGGTTCTAACAATATACTATGAGAATGCAGGGTATGCTGTGAAATAATACATCTAAGCGCTTGTTAGAATTTAAAGACCATTTTACATACATTACAGCAAACTTGTAAAATAGTCTTCTATTAACCATGTTTTACAGAAGAAGAAACTGCAGCTGTATGAGGCTGACTGACCTAAAGGATGCAAAATAAGTGTGCGGCAGCCCTGAAACTCCACCTTGGTCTCCTGCTCTTTCTGTTACATCATAGTTGTAGAACCTCATTGATCACTCTTAGGTCACAGCACCGACACGACCCAATCTTTGGAAATAACCATCATCCAGGATGAGTAAATTTCAGTGACTAGCTTTTTCTTCTTAAGATTTTTTCTCTTCTGTCTCACTCTTTTCCTGCAGATCTTTAGATTACATGCTTATTTACATCCTGATATATGCAAATTGCTTTTTCCTTTCTCATTTGTTTTCCAAGTTTGTGGAAGACTAGACAACATCCCACACATCATCATATCATGCATAACACCCAACACAATGTCCTGCAAATATGAAGTGCTCAAGAGAGGGCTGCTAAGTGAACAAACAAGTGAAAGAATGAATGGGTGAAGGAACACTGTAGTGATATATCTAAGGTCACACAGAGACCAGTGTGAAGCAAAAGCAGAATGAAAGCTCTTGGCTGCAAATCTGGACATAAAATGATGCTGCTCAGCTTAGTAGCAAAATCTTGAGATGAAACAATTACAACAAATGGTACTAAAAAGCCAAATTTAGACCTCTTGTCTGGCTCTTGTTTTGTGGGTGACACCTGGCCGATTCCATATTTGGGATTCCATCTCCATACAGATTGAAATTTGATCAAGTTTTTAACCAAAGTAGTCAAAGAAAATGCACAATGACTGCAAATGCAATGCCTGTGCCAGTATCCAGCCTCAGTGGTCCATCCGTTTTCAACCCTGCCACCCAATATCTACTAGACATTACAGAATCCAGTTAACATTTTCAGACTTCAGTATTCTTCACAGCTGACCAATAATGTTTGTGTGGGGTGAGGGTTGTATTCCTAGATAACCTTTAGGAATTTTTCAGCTCTGGGGTTTTGACCTTATGCTGCAATGTATAACTGCCATTTTCTTTTCAGTTGCTCAAAGACCATTTTTCTCAGATTTCATGTGTAATTATGGTGGTAGGTGTGCTGAAATTGAAGAGTTGTGGACAGAGAGGGTGCTCAAAGAAAGACTGCTAGAATAACGACTCCTGCTAAAAGTGCTCTAACTTAAAATATTTGTTTGACAAATATATATTGAATGCCTCTGGTGTTCTAGGCCCTGGGGTTATGAGATGAACAAAATAGTTATGCATGAAACATCATAAGTTAGCAAGAAGCCCCCTAATGAGGGGGCTTAGTTCAAGGAAGGACAGCAAGTATGAAATCTAGACTTGGAGGAACGAAGGAAGCCAGTGTGATTGGAATGTGGAGAGTTAGGAGAGGGTCATGTAGGATGTGGCTGAGAGGCTGATCACAGCTGAAATGACATGAAAGGTGCAGTCTGAAAATGTCCTTGGGGTTTAGCAACATTGTTGAGCTTGAGTGAGCTCCTGTCTTTGGAGGACTGGTGGGGCAGCAGCCACGGCAGAGCAGGTGGAGGATCGCCCAGGAGATGAGGCCACAGATGTGATGAAAATGGGCATCATTTTGAGAAATTTGGTTGTGCAAAGGAGGAGGGAAAGAGGGAAATAGATGGGGGTGAAATTTTTTTTATTTTCTTCTTTGTTTTTAGTGAGAAAACACAGAGTAGAGAGGTAGAGGTTGAAGACATAGGAGAGAGAAATGATGGGATTCTCACTAGTTGAGATACTAGTTGAGGAATGGGTTATGGAGCACATGTAGAAGATTCGGCCTTAGGTGAAGGGATATACTCTTGTATTGTAAACCCTGGACAGATCATGGGAAGGGGGTGGAGTTCTGAGGTTTTCCTAGTGGATCCCTGAAGAAATGGGTTATCTAGATGCCAAAGTGATCAACTTGCATGAATGGTCTACATGACCCACCAAACCAACGGAGAACTACGAGATTATGACAGAGCCCCTCTGAGTGTGTAGTACTGAAAGGAATGTTGAGAAATATCCATGTGATACTCTGAGTAGCTGGAATCCTTGTTAATGTAGCTTGTCTTCTGCAGAACATATAATGCTTTGTTAGTTATTAGTCTCCACTAGTTTGGAGACTAAAACACTATAAACAGAGAGTTTGCAGTAAGATCTAAAGTAAGATACAGATATTGATTATCTAGTCTCAAACTCAGGGATTATAAGTCTGTATCCTGTGATGAGTTGAAGGTGTACTGAATATCAAAGATAATCATTCTCCAGTTTTTCCCATTTCTACCAGATGCTCCTTTTCTATCCACCCCCCGCCCCCCACATTTTCCTTTTTCCCAGTGATTCTCTTTCCTGCTACTTTTGGATACAGATCTCTGGGGGGCCCTGTTTGCCCATATCTTTGGGCCAGTAAGTTTGATCTCAATTCATCTTATTCTCAGATCTAGCCGAGTCTATACTAAGGTATAAAAAGACACTTCAGTGAACTAGGTAATCTTGTTTGCTATTACTCAGTTATAAAATATTAGGGAGGCAGTAGAGAACCTTCCAGAAGACATCACAAAGTCTTGACAACCTCTACATCTGTTACAAAATATATATTTTTAAAAAAATTTTTATTGGAGTATAGTTGATTTACAATGTTGTGTTAATTTCTGCAGTAGAGCAAAGTGAATCAGTTATACATATACCTATATCCACTCTTTTTTAGATTCTTTTCCCATATCCGTTATTACAGAGTACTGAGTAGAGTTCCTAATGACTCAGTTACCAAGAATGAATTGGCAGCAAAAGTTCCTCAGTGACTGGGTGATGCTGAAGATCATCTCTGACCAGTCCTCAGAAGGCTTCAAAGGTCTTCCAAATGTTTTCTTAACTCTCTCCAGTGACTCCTCAAGTCATGGCTGAGGCCTGGGTTCTATTAGATTGAGCAGGGACTGGATAAGAAATCCTGCACCAGGCATACAGTTAATGTAATTTCTTTTACTCAGAATTCTGCTATCTGTCTAATCTGCTCATCAATTCTCTTTTTTAAGATTTGGCACTGATAGTGGAAAGAACAAGTTAGGATAACCTTATTTTCTGAGTGATTCACACCATGTTTACCAAAGAGAGCAATTGGTTTTTCCATTGCCTTTGACAATCTTCTGAATATTTTGACAATAGAACACCAAAATTATGTGAATAAATGAATAGAATCCACAATCACAGAATACATACCACGTACCATAGACTTTAATATAACACACCATAGCACGGACTCAAAAGGATTAGTACTAGGACCTGGCACCAAATTTAGGATTTCTTCCACACTACTGTAATTAACAAATAACAATGAGAGTTTGGCCACCCATATATCCCAGTCTCTATGTTGCTTTCATGATCATAGCACAAGACAGCACTGGATTTTTACAGAAACGTTTCTTATAACTACTTTAAACAACAATCTTCCCAGTTGTTTCTTCTTACAATCATAGAAGAAAAATAAAATATCTGTAAACACCACCAGACTGCATTTAAGTGTAAAGCCTTAAATTGTTAATTCTTTTAACATCTTTATTGGAGTATAATTGCTTTACAATGTTGTGTTAGCTTCTGTTGTATAGCAAAGTGAATCAGCTATACATATACATATATCCCCATATCCCCTCCCTCTTGGGCCTCCCTCCCACTCTCCCTATCCCACCCCTCTAGTTGGACGCAAAGCACCGAGTTCATCTCCCTGTGTTATGCGGCTGCTTCCCACTAGCTATCTATTTTACATTTGGTAGTGTATATATGTCCATGCTACTCTCTTACTTCGTCCCAGCTTACCCTTCCCCCTGCCTTGTCCTCAAGTCCATTCTCTACGTCTGCGTCTTTATTCCTGTCCTGCCCCTAGGTTCTTCAGAACCATTTTTTTTTAGATTCCATGATATGTGTTAGCATACGGTATTTGTTTTTCTCCTTCTGACTCACTTCACTCTGTATGACAGACTCTAGGTCCATCCACCTCACCTCAAATAACTCAGTTTTGTTTCTTTTTATGGCTGAGTAATATTCCATTGTATATATGTGCCACATCTTCTTCATCCATTCATCTGTCGATGGACACTTAGGTTGCTTCCATGTCCTGGCTATTGTAAATAGAGCTGCAATGAACATTTTGGTACATGTCTCTTTTTGAATTATGGTTTTCTCAGGGTATATGCCTAGTAGTGGGATTGCTGGGTCATATGGTAGTTCTATTTGTAGTTTTTTAAGGAACCTCCATACTGTTCTCCATAGTGGCGGTATCTATTTACATTCCTATCAACAGTGCAAGAGGGTTCCCTTTTCTCCACACCCTCTCCAGCATTTATTCTTTCTAGATTTTTTAATGATGGCCATTTTGACTGGTATGAGATGATATCTCATTGTAGTTTTGATTTGCATTTCTCTAATGATTAATGATGTTGAGCATTCTTTCATGTGTTTGTTGGCAATCTGTATATCTTTGGAGAAATGTCTGTTTAGGTCTTCTGCCCATTTTTGGATTGGGTTGTTTGTTTTTTTGATATTGAGCTGCATGAGCTGCTTGTATATTTTGGAGATTAATCCTCTGTCAGTTGCTTCGTTGACAAATATTTTTTCCCATTCTGAGGGTTATCTCTTCGTCTTGTTTATGGTTTCCTCTGCTATGCAAAGGCTTTTAAGTTTCATTAGGTCCCATTTGTTTAGTTTTGTTTTTATTTCCATTTCTCTAGGAGGTGGGTCAAAAAGGATCTTACTGTGATGTATATCATAGAGTGTTCTGTAAAGGCTTAACTATTTTTTAAGCCTTAGGAAATCTAGAAGAGTTCTGATTTTTCCTTCTATGCTCCTCCTCCCCCCACAATTCAGTTTTTAAATTGAAATATAATTTATATACTCTAAAGTTCACCCATTTTAAGGGCACAGTTTAGGTCTTTACATTTTAACAAAACGCAAAATAAGTTAGAAAGTAAAACCACTTATTAAGATTTTAAAAAATTACACAAAACAGGAATATGGAATAAATTGGGAAAGCTATCATATTATTCCAAAGACTCTAAACTTGGTTGATTTATTGGTGTACTACTTCTTACTTTCAAGGATCAGTTAATTCCTATATTATAGAAAAGAATTTGGAATAGAGAAAAAGATTAAATATTACTTCGTTTTATAAAATAAACACTACACCAATATCAAATAGATACAGATAAGATGCCGTAGCCCAATCTCTCTCTCTCACACACACACACACACACACACACATATATATGAAAAATTATAAACAAAAGGTCAAATAGAATTTAGTAATTTGTAAAATAGTAACCTACCATGTATAAGGGGTTTATTCTAGGAATACAACAGGAGTTAAATCTAATATTAGGAAGCTTACCAAAATAACATAATATGAATAAATTAAGAATGGCATATGTTTATCTCAAAGTAGGTCAAATAAGTATTTGAGAGAATCCCCTCATTTTTTCTTTAAGTAAAATAAAGCAAATCTCTTTGTAAAGTGAAAATGGAAGACACATTTTTTAATGTGACAAAGCATATCAATGTAAAATCAACAAACTAGAGCCTAATTTAATGGTGAAATTCAAAAACATTCTCTTTAAAATAAAAAAAAATAGATGATCCTTTACCAAAATTATTATTTAATTAATACTCTGGAATTTCAGGTCAATGTTATGAGATCTGAAATTGGATTAATATATTAGAAAGGAAGTCTCAACATTATTATTTCTGGATGACCTTATCACAGACTTATCATACATTTTTGTACATAGACAACTCAAAGTCTTGCCAGAAAAAATTCTAGGAATTAATTTTAAAGTCCAATGAAATGGCGGGATACAGGATAATCACACCAAAAATCAACTTTTAAATGAATTTTAAAGGTTGCCAGAAATGAATTTTAATATAATGAAAAAAGAAGTGGCACTCACAATTGCAACCGTTACTTAAATTGCCTACCAAAAACTTTACAGATTTCATACTATTCATAAAATAATCCCAGAGAAGTAGCTTAAAAAAAGTGCAGATTGTCCTCGTAATGATCTCTGGGGAGGGGTGGGGTGGTATGGCATGGATAACTTCCTCAGAATGAATTTGTAAGAAGTACAAAAGCAATTTTTTTCTCGAGGTCACTTTGAATATTCATCAGGGTATTCTAAGTTATAATCTTGCCTAATGGTCATATGGTGAAAACAGTGAAGGGGTCAATAGTATATCTCGAATGTATGGTTATCTGATGGCTTAGATTGATTTAAAGACAGATTAAGAGAGAAGGACCACAGAATCGGCTTGGGAGGAATAGTTGTTGGGATTGGGTGACATGTATAAGGAGGTTCATTATACTACTCTGTCTATTCTTTTCTACTCTTGTGAGTGTTTGAAATTTTCTATAATAAAAGATTAAACAAACAAAATTAAAACAGCAGTTCTTTATATAGGCTCAACTGATCCATAGAGGGATTTCAGTGGCTCAATAACCCTCCTGGAATCCTATACAAAATGTTGTATGGGTGGGCATACTTGCATTTTTTTCTAGGGAGGAGGTCCAAAACTCTGATCAGATTCTTAGGAGTCTATTTTGCTAACATCAGAGCAATTGGAGTAAATAGCTTTTCTAACCTTTAGCCAACCCTCCATGAGGATTATTTTTTGCAACTAATGTTTATAACTGCAACTGGGAAATAGAGTCTTTAAGGGTATGATCTCTTGCACAGACCCTGAAGTACAAATGAGACTTGCCAAACCATGAAGATCCTTGAAATTGTGTGATGAAGAATTCATGACTGAGGAACCTAAGACCTTACAGGAAAACAGAGTTGGGGAAATTGAGGATGCAAGTGAAACCATGAAAGCTGTTATAATATGCTGTAAAGTTACTAAAACAACATAACTGGGATGACACATTAAATAAAGCAAGTGAAAGTAACATTTTATAAATCTTAAAAGAGTAATTATGGGCATTATAAAATAAATTTCCATTTACTGTTTCTAACTGGAGAAACTTATTCATCATCCCCCATTGAGCTGCTTTCAAATTCATTTGCTTTGCTGCTGATAATGTGCATTCTAAAAAGCTCTCCCCCATCCTACCTCCCACTGCCTGGTTTGTCTCATTCTTGGTCCAAATGTCCAGACCTTTAAATATTGTCACTAGAAGTTGTTGATTCCCGCCTCCCAAGCCCACGATGTTCTAAAGACAAATAGATTGAAATAGAACTTAAGAATGTTTTGATACCCTTTCTTAGAAAAGACTGGATTCTAGGATGATTTTTTTTTCTCAACTTCCAATGAATCGCAAATGGTTTCATTAGAAAACTTCTATTCTGTCATTTACTTTGTCTCTTTTCCTTTTATAAGTAAATTGTTTTAATGAATAAGCAAAAGTCCAAAATTACATGTGATAATGATGATCGCTAATGATTACTCTGTGCCAGGCACTTTTCTATGTGTTTTGCATGTATTAACACGTGCAGTTCTCATGTCAACCCTAGGAGGTAGTATCAGAAAAATTATCTGAAACTTAGAAATAGATAAAAGGGATAAGTGGGTGTCTTTCCAGGGTATTGCTGGACTTGCAAGTTTGATTTTCTATTGCCTAGGTAGACTATTGTACACTTTGTACAGGCAGAGGTTGACTTGTAGATTTGTGTTGAGATGTAAATAATTTCTATTGTGTTGGTGGATTTGGGGGTGGGGTGGAGGGTAGTGATAATCCCAAAGGTTATGGTTTATTGTCCTCTTGGACATTAATCAATTTTGTTTCTAATCTGTCTCTTATCTGAACCTTTGTTTATTAAATTGCCCATAAATGCTTACCTTCTCAAATGCCCTTTGGTCCAGTTTTAAGACTTTACTCTTCATTAAGTAATGAGTTAAATAAAACCATTGACAGATTCATTTTTTTTAACCTTTTGAAAATCATTCTCTAACACTAAGCATTTGCACTATAATTTCTCATGATTGCATATTATCCTGTTTTGTGCACTACAGTCAATTTACTCAATGTATTCCCCAGTTGTAGGATATTGAGATGGCTGCCAATATTTTTATTTTTAAGAAAAAAATGCTATATTAAATATTTTGTGGCTAAACCTTTGTATTTTGTTGAATTATAGCAGTACAAATGAAATTTCTGGGTCAAAATTGTTAACATTTTAAAGACTTTTGGTAGACACTGCTCAGTTGCCCTCCAGAAATTTTGTACCAGTTTATACTTCAGCAGAATATGAGAATACCCACTTTCATTCTTCAGAGCCCTTCTTCCCTTAATGATTCCCAATAGCAGTGACTCATACATGTATTAAAAGAACTGATGAAAATGTATAATACAAATTTTGAAAGAAAGGAACTTAGAGTTGGGGATAATTTTCTGCATTACGAATTAAGGGCAGATTGTATGATTTGAGAATCAACTGAGTAGGGCTGACAATATTTATTTCCTAACCGATCTAACTAATATGCCTGGATAACTGCCTAATTCTGCTTTGTGTAAAGATAGGGCAATGCATTACTTGCAGACAGAAGCAAATTCTTTTCTACCTTCTCTCTCTTCCACCTTCCTTCACTTCTTGCCTTCCTTACTTCCTTTATTTTTTTCCTAGAAAACATATCTGGATGCTCTACAAACCATAAATGGCCAATTAAAGCCCACAAATTTTTATCTCATAAAGCACAACAACCCTAATTTCAGCGTGGAAAACACTCACAATCTTTATTAGGAACATCTAATTATGGCCTTGCACAAATAAAAAACTCTGAGAACACCTAAATTTTAGTAATATCATTTCCTTCATATAATCATAATCTAGTATTTATTTATTTATTTAAGGCTGCATTGGGTCTTTGTTGCTGCGTGTGGGTTTTCTCTAGCTGCGGCCAGCGGGGGCTACTCTTCATTGTGGTGCGCGGGCTTCTCATTGCAGTGGCTTCTCTTGTTGCAGAGCACAGGCTCTAGATGCTCAGGCTTCAGTAGTTGTGGCTCACGGGCCCTAGAGCACAAGCTCAGTAGTTGTGGTGCACAGGCTTAGTTGCTCCACGGCATGTGGGATCTTCCCAGACCAGGGCTTGAACATGTGTCCCCTGCATTGACAGGCAGATTCTTAACCACTGCACCACCAGGGAAGTCCCCATAATCTATTTTTATAATGAAAGTTAAAACTTATTTCCTGGGGCTTCCCTGGTGGCGCAGTGGTTGGGAGTCTGCCTGCCTCGGTAGGGGACACGGGTTCGTGCTCTGGTCCGGGAAGATCCCACATGCCGCGGAGCAGCTGGGCCCGTGAGCCATGGTCGCTGAGCCTGCGCGTCCAGAGCCTGTGCTCTGCAACGGGAGAGGCCACAACAGTGAGAGGCCCGCGTACTGCAAATCAAACAAACAAACAAACAAAAAAACCCCCCTTATTTCCTGAAGTTAAAGAAAAAAGAAAAAAAAACTAAGTGATTTTAACAAGTTTTTTTAGTAAATGTTTTGAAGTGCATATGACACGGCAATTTCGTTTATCATATCCATTGAAAACTTAATCCTATTTTCAAGGCATGAAAAATATAAATTCTCTAGATTTGCGATTTCTTAAAGTTCACTGCTAGAACAAGTCCCATAACACTGCTGTTACTACTCCTAGTTTTACAAACTTTCCATGCTTTATGAATGTTTGTTTTATTATTTAATGAGAGGTGTCACAAGGTCCAGACAAAGAGTGGGTTGCTGGAAACTTATTTAGGGCTCAAAGAACTAAGCGGATGGGGAGGGACAGGTGCAGGTATGAGAATCCAATGCTTCCAAAAAAACTTAAATGCATTTTCTTCTTATTGGCAAAGACTTTCTAATAGAGTGAAAACATTGACACTTTGTCTTGAACACTTCATAGCTTTCCATTTAGGCCCAAGTGATCTCAAGTTGAGAGGGAACTATATATACTAACCAGTGTAAACTCATTAATATATTCCGGCTTGAACATGAACAAACCTCAGAGTCTGATGGTAGATTAGGCAGCCTTTGCCTCAGTCTCTGGGATTCCCCAGGGAGGTAGGAACCAGGCAGAAGAGGAGGAGGTAAGCAGGGGATGGCTGAAGAATCAGAGAATCCCAGGAGCTGTGCTCCCTTCTCACCAAATGGCTAACCTGATATCAGACCCGTGTTGGGAAAAAAATACCCCTGTTATGCTGTTCCAGGAACTGTGTGTTATTCTTTTGTGTGTTTACTGAATTTCCACGAAAAGCACTTAGCTCTTTCTAATTCTTAATGTTCCAGGCTTTCATAACCATTAAGGTGAACAACAACCAAAGAGTCACCAAAGTCATTAACCTCTGTGCTCGAATACCCAGATGTTGGGGGATGTTTACCCGAAATTTTCCCTAACAAGCCAGGCCACTTTGGCACGGGGTTTTGGGTGTTGTTAGAAAGACTTTCCTACAAATATGTTCAGGAATATCCTCTTTGGCCAAAGGGCCAGACCTCAGGTCTGAGATGGTAAAGATTTATTTCTAAATTGAGACATTTTCAAGACAAAAAGACAGGTCTGGTCAGAAATTAAACCTGAGTCTAGAGAAAGGCTTGAATGGCAAAGAGAGTTTGAAGGGTTGAGATTTCTGCCTACTATAAATTATAGTTTTAGGACACCTGAATGTAGCTGTAATGCAATGAACAGTTTGGGTCAGTGAATAAAACATGCCGTGAGCTATAGAATTCATACTCTCCCCAACTCCAATTGCAAGTACTCTGCATACCTAAATTCCCATGAAAAACATTTTAACTGAAGAAAGCAGGGCACTGTATAATGATTTCCCCAAGCTTCTCTGTCTGATTTCCTTGAGGAAATCTGTTTTCCTTGAAGTTCAGCGTTCGCAGGAATCTGCCTGATGTGTCACTCCTTGCTTCTTCACTCACTAAGACCAGCCCAGTGTTCTAGCCCAGCACTTGAGTAGAGGTATCAGCTCAGGTATGACAGGCCCTGGGGGACCCAGAGAAATCCTGGAGCTGCTCCAGTTTGGGGTCTCCAGGGTGTAGCTATTGTAGTACCAGCCTGAAGCAGAATAGTAGGATAGCCACACGAAGAGATGCTTTAGAGGAGATATTGGGCCAGCCCAGACTCTTGAAGACTTTCTCTGAATGGGATTATGTATAATGAGTTTATAGCCTGAGGTTACTAGAAATATAATTATTTGTCCTAGGATTAGGTAAGAACAGGATTTGTGTCTGTGAAAGAGGAGAAAGAAGTTGAGATGGCTTGTTTCTCAAAACATGTGTCTGAGTATGTTTTATCCTATGTCAGACGTCAGATTTAACTTAACCATAAAGAGTTGGGCAATTACTTAATTTCATGGTTGCCTTACACTTTACTGCCTTTCAGGTCACAGAGAAAACATGTGTGAAGGATGGAAAATAAAAGGTAAATGGCCCTTTTCAGGTTGGGGTGGTGGAGAAGAAAACTGTGGCTGAGAGGGTGTGGTCAAGTAATTTGGGCACCTCAAAGAGGCACTCCAGGTCAATGCCCGATGATCCATGGAGGCAGTGAAGCATCTTGGGTAACAAGAACTGGAGACAGACCGTCATCTGCAGGTTCTTCCCTGAATATCTTCTTTTCAATCTTTCAAGATCTGATGTGACACATCAGAAGAAAATGCCAAAGATGTTTTCTTATGAGTGGAGGGTTTGATGCAGAGGACCTTCAGGGAACTCTTTAGAAAACTGTAGTATTTAATAGGTCTAAGAGACTTCCCTGGTGGTGCAGTGGTTAAGAATCCATCTGCCAACACAGGCAACATCGGTTCGAGCCCTGGTCCAGGAAGATCCCACATGCCACAGAGCAACTAAACCTGTGTGCCACAACTACTGAGCCTGCGCTCTAGAGCCCACGAGCCACAACTACTGAGCCCACGCACCGCAACTGCTGAAGCCCACACGCTCTAGGGCCTGAGTGCCACAACTACTGAGCCCGCATGCTGCAACTCCTGAAGCCCACGTGCCTAGAGCCCGTGATCTGCAACAAGAGAAGCCACCGTACCGAGAAGCCCGTGCACTGCAACAAAGAGTAGCCCCTGCTCTCCACAACTAGAGAAAGCTTGTGCACAGCAATGAAGACCCAACACAGCTAAAAATTAAATAAATAAATAAATAAATAAATAAATAAAAGGTCTGAGATCCATTGCTTCCAAATCATGTTGCTACCAAACTGAACCTGGGTCCACTCCCCTGCCGAGCAGCAAAGCCAATTTATTGACACTGGGTTGTGGTGAAGGAAAGTACAGTGTTTATTGCAGGGCCCAGCAAGGAGAACAGGCAGCTCATGCACAAAAAGCTCAAACTCCGCAGTGGCTTTGAGGGAAGGGTTTTTATTTTTTTGTTTGTTTTTATTTTTTATTTATTTTTTTAAAATTTGTTTATTTATTTATTTATTTTTGGCTGTGTCAGGTCTTAGTTGCGGCACGCAGGATCTTTCATTGTGGCATGTGGTCTTCTCTCTAGTTTTGGTGCACAGGCTCCAGAGCATGTGGGCTCTGTATTTGTGGCATGTGGGCTCACTAGTTGCGGTGCGTGAACTTAGTTGCTCCGGGGCATGTGGGATCTTAGTTCCCCCACCAGGGATCGAACCCACACCCCCTTGTATTGGAAGGCAGATTCTCAACCACTGGACCACCAGGGAAGTCCCCCAGGGAAGTGTTTTTAAAGGCAACGTCTAGGGTGAGGGCGGCAGCATGCACAGCTTTCTTCTGGTTAGTTGGTAGTGAGGTAACAGGGTGGTGTTTCCAGAATATTA
Organism: Mesoplodon densirostris; assembly: GCF_025265405.1. Classification (NCBI taxonomy): domain Eukaryota; kingdom Metazoa; phylum Chordata; class Mammalia; order Artiodactyla; family Ziphiidae; genus Mesoplodon; species Mesoplodon densirostris. The sequence continues at coordinate 32,067,941 of NC_082672.1, read as the reverse complement.
ATCATCAACCTTCTGGTTCCAACCAGTCTGGGGTCATGTAGTCACCATCCTCCACCTGGGTGGGGGTCTTAGTTCCTGCAGAAACACTCAAAGACAAGTGTCAGATTGTTAATATATCCCTTGTGGAGGAACTAGGATTCTGTTTTATTGCCGAACTATTGTCATTACTTTTCTTGCTTAACTGCTTTTCCTTTGTTTCTGCATTCCCTCACTTCCCTAATTAGTAACTGTTTGAGTCTGCTCTTTGGAACTCAGGGAACACCTAGGAGACTAAAGCTTTTTTCTACAAACAAGAAATGGGAGAAACAGAGGGGTTTTGTTACCCAGGACATCCTGCAGGGTCCTGCTTGGTTTCCGTGTTACTTCAGATACTGCAAATTGTGGTTCTGAAATAATTAGTCTCAGGATAGAAGTACCTGAACTTTCTGAATGAAAATACCCTGCCTTTTGAAAAGCTCTTAACCACAGCTAATTTGATTTTTCTATATGGTCCTTGTGTTCTTTTCATTTCTCAGAAACCAATTTAAGAGGTAAACAGTTATCTGTCAATTTCACTAGATTAAACAAATGTAATATAATTGTATAATTCTTCACTATTTCCCAATGACTTTTCCTTTGCTTCAGATTGATGAAGGAGCATTTACGGATGACATTAACTTGTTGATCTAAATCCTATGCAACTTAGTTTCCAAATAAATTGACATTTATTTTCTTTCAATGTGATACTGCAAATGTAGGGCCAATATTTATCATGCAAATAAGTATTTTATGCACATGGGTTTATTTCCAATTTCGTTTCTTCTCATTACTTCTTCAGCTATTTTATTCTCATTTCTCTCAAATTACTGCAGACTCTCTATGGCAACTCTTTTCAGATTTAACTTAAGTGTTTTCTACCACAATTTCTAATCCTGGCCAGAAATATCAGATGATGAAATATATAGATTTCAGGCCTTGTTTGGCATCAATATGAAGTGCAATGGATATATTTTTTATACTGGTTCAAAACAAACACTAATAATGTTAGGTTTAAAATGTATATTGGTTATAATCTACAAACTCCTAAGATTTGAAAAAAGCTGTTAAAATTGTTGAGTGTATTGCACAGCTGGATGCCAACAATAGCAATCATAATAGTTCTGTGTCCCAGGAATTTAAATAAGCTTTTTTCATGCATTCTCCCACTTAATCCTCATAACACATTTGAGGTGGATATTACAGATAAAAATTGAAGTTTAGAGGTTAAGGAATTTATCTGAATCACATAGCTAGTAAGAAGCAGATTCAAGACTTGAACCCAGGTTTTTGGTACTAGTGCCTTATATTCCCAGAAAACCTCCTTAGTCAGATTTGGAACCATAAATACATAAATGTAGTCATACTTTTCCTCAAAGTTCATTAGATCTCACTCTTTGGTTTTCACAATTTTTTAATTTCCTACTTTAAAATTTTGTCTCTATGAATTACCATGTATGATGATATTTAGCATCAAGGAAACAGGCTGATAGTTGGTATGAGAACTCAACTTGCTATCCATAATTTTTTAAGAAGTTCATAAGTTTGTCTTTGCAATATACCTAAATTCTAATTTGTGGTTGAAACAATGTGACTGGACACTGAAACTACACTTGTGGGTCTACCCTACCATCGAATCATCTTATTCTAATTCCTAGGGTTTCCAGATGGCATAAACTTCTTTGTCTTATGCCTGACGCCTTCCTGGGTAATTTCATGCAAAAGGGCAGGAATTTTTCATGTCTTGTAAATCAAATCGACTTCAAAGTCCCTCTGACCTTGATGGCTTATTCAGTGAATAACACACCTCAGCCACTTGCAGAAACAGGCTCTCTAGGTAACATGCTTCCTGAATTCACTGTTGGTACAAGCTGGCAATGATAACATGAATTTCTTACTCCTGTCTTTTCATCCTATTGTATTATTCTGTCCTGGATATGTATGTATCTTTTGGGGGATTAAAAGCTAATGGTGCCATTATTTAGTTTGACTTATCAGCAGGCATTTGGATTCTGAATGGTCTCATTTATGATGAATCAGGGGTCTAATTAGTTAACTGAAAGGAGTCAGATTCCAAAGTATGTGCTTTCATTTCTAATTTTGGTCCAGAAATAGAATTTTATGTTCAGAAGAATAAAATCACCTCAGCCAACATTCAGTACACAACACATTAACTATTATGGTTTCTTTGGCTGCTCTGAAGTTCTTTGGATTTGTACAGATTTGATTTTGCTTTCAAGGCTCCCACCAAGACCTGTTCTTTTTTCTTTCTTTTTTTTTTTTTTAAGACCTGTTCTTATACTATTGGAATTGAGTAACCATTGAAGGAATTCAAAAGATGACCCTTTGACTTTTTATTTTATATGATTGTCTTGCAATAAAGTATATTTCAAAGAAAAGCTAATATAGAAAAGAAAATCCACAAGATAATATATCAGAATTGAATCCCATATTTTTTGCAACTTCCCCAAGGCCGGTTTTCAACTTACGCTATTTTCACAATAAAGCAGCTGATTTCACATAACATCTGTCGCTATGGTGACAACAGGACAATGATAGCTGGAAAACTAATAGTGTTTTTCCAACTTGCTTTCTGGAATGTTTAGCAGACACGGAAGCAGCAGCAATGCAATTACCGAAGGGAGAGGTTAGCAGGCGCTGACCCATCCAGTGAGGCGCTGTCTCTGCTCCAAATCAAGAAGGACAAGGGCTTTTTCCAACCATCCCTCTCGAGTTCTTGCACGTGTCCAACCTGTACCTGTTTGACTGCCTGAATTCCTTGAGAAGAACGGAAGGAAAGAAAGAGGGATGGGGAGATGGAAACATAAGTAGCAATGTCCTGGCTCCAAATGATGTGAACTGAAGCAAGCTCTGTGGGAAGGGAGAGAAAAGCCGTAGGAATGGGATCTGGGTGTAAATGGGGAGAAAGAAAAGAAGGCAGTGGAGATCTGGCTCTCAGCTGTGTGGTAGTTAACACACCTTATATGGTTAACAAGTCTACAAGCATTAGCTTTCTATGTGGTAATGTACGTGTATGCCCCTGTGTCTGTGTAGCATTAATTGAGCACAGATAAAAATATGGCAGGATACATGGGTTCATGTAAGTGGCTAACATGGGTTACCTTGGAGATGGGGTTAGATGGGGGAAGGAGGGGAGAGAGGCAAGTGGGAGCCAAAAAATAAAAAATAAGATGAAGCATGGATGCAATCACTGTTTTGAATGTCTCTAAGATCATGAAAAGACGTATGAAGATATTAACTCTCCTTCATACTTTTGAGGGGGCTCACATAGCACAGACAATCACCACGCTCTTGCTGAAGGGATTTTCGCCTGGGCACATGGAGTGAGGGGCTGATAGGAACCAGAAGACTGTAGGCTGTTCCATGCTGCCCCAGTACTCAGTTCTAGATCCTTTCCCTACAGTTTTCTTAAGCTATTTTTTTTTTTTTTTTTTTTTTTTTGGTGGAGGAGGAAGCCTGGTGGTAAGGTAGGGAATACTTTTCTGGACCAGGAGCAGAGGCAGTGTTATACCTAAGAGTTAAAAAAATCACCGAGTGATTTAAGGAACATATAAAACCTCTCTGTTTAAAAATATCTTGCTTATAGATGCCTAAAGTTTCACCTATAATTAGGCAAGGGGGTGGTTAATAGATTTCAAATCATGGACTTCTCCATTCCATGGGTTGTCACTATCTAGTGTGCCATTCTAATTATTTATGGCTGTGTATCAAACCATCCCAACACTTAGTGACTTAAGACAACAGTAAACATTTTGTTATGACTCTTGGTGTCTGTAGGGCAGGCATTCAGGAAGGGCTCAGCTGGGTGATTCTGGCTCAGGGTCTCCCACGTGGGTCAGTCAGACAGTGGCTGAGGCAGTGGAGGTCTGGAGCAGCTGGGGACGGACGGAGCATCTCTCTCTTTTTATATATATATGGTCTCTCTGCAAGCCTTCCTCACTGCATGGTGGCCTCAGGGTAACTGAATGATTGAAGATGTCAAGGAAGTGTATTCCACCTTCAAGAGGGAGTATTTCAGCTAAGAAGGCAGAAGCTGCATCATCTTTTATGACTCAGCATTGGAAGGCCAGCAGAGTTGCATCTGCTACGTCCTGTTGGTTACAAGTGAGTCACAAATCTGCCCAGGCTCAAGAGGAAGGGAATTAGATTCCCCCTGTGGTGGGGGAGCAACAAGATTCTAGAAAGCATGTGGGATGGGAGATGATATAGCTGTAGTCATCTTTGAGAAATGCCATCTGTGGCTGGTGCTTAATTGCGAAGGATTTAAGGGCCACACGCAGGGTGTATGGGAATGCTGTAGAGTTTTGATGTGTGGGAGTAGGTGTGTGTGTCAGAAGGTGACATGTGCTGGGGCCCTGGGTCATGTATTTGCCTTCCCTGCGCTATGCGCTTTCTTTCTCCAGCCCTTTTATAAAATGAAAGTACCCTGCCAGGAATATTCCTATATTGTTTTCTTCTTTGACAGAACACATCGTCTGCAAACCAAAGACAAAACGAAAACAAAGGGAAAAGAAACAACCCCTTCTCCACACAAAATCCAGAGTGAATTAGAGAACGGAACATAGCAAGGGAGCATATACAGTATGTAGAAAAGATTTTGGGGGGGAAAAAACCCCAAACCAGAGCCTGGTTCCAAAAGATGTCATAGGAACCCACAGCTGTAAAGACTACAAAATGCAGAGAATATCTGTGTATTTTTGGGGTGGAGATTGTCTTGGGGGTAAACTTCTTAGAAAAAAAATAATAAAATTTGACAGCATTTTTTACATGGAAATTAAAAGCTTCAGTATGGCAAAAGAAAACATTAAAAAAGTTAATAGTCAAACAATCAAATAGGCTGGGAAAAAATGTTTGCAATAAACATAGCAAAGGATTATATTTCAAAGAGCTTCTAGCAAATGTACAAGCAAGTTATAAACAATCCAGTAGAAAAATGGCCTAAGAATATCAAGAGGCAGTCCACAGAAAAGAAAGGGAAAATGTCCAATAAATAGATGAAGCTTTGTCATCTGGGAAATGCAAATTAAAACAAAAATGAGTTACCATATTTAACCATTAGATTCCAAAATTAGAAATGATAATATCAAATGTTGGCTAGGGTATGAGGAACTCATATGCATTGTTGGTGAGATTGTAAATTACCATAATTTGTACAAGAATTATCTGGCATTTTTATTAAAGTTGAAAATGCCTATATTTTTAACATAGCAATGTATGTCTTTGAGAATATATTTAACAGAAAAAAACTTATGTATCAATGTTTACATTAAAGCATGTTTATTATGACAGTTTTCTTATTTACAAAAGCTAGAAAAAACTGAAGTTCTGTGAATATGGTAATGACTGAATTTTTAAAAGGTGGAATTTTAGTCTATAGAATACTATGTAGTAAAGTAAAATAAAAAGATATATCTCTGTTTCTTGTCTTAGACATAATTCAGTATATAATAAAGTGAAAAAAGTTACAGAATAGTATTTTTGTGTATATACCTATTATAACTTATAATATGTAAGTATAAATAAAATGGTAAATATACATACATATGATTATTTAAATAAAAGTGCAGAAGGAATCATTTGACATTGTTAGTGGGATTAACAAAGGGTTATTAATACCCATTTGGGATGAGATGGGAGGGAAACTTAATTTTACTTTACAAATATCTTCATCTTTGGAAATGTTTCTGCAAGCATGTATGGGTGTTTGATCCAAAAGACTAAAGAAAAGGGATATCCATTACATGTGTTGGCTAGCCCAGCTCCTGGTCAAATAAATATCCATTGAATGAATAAATGAATATCTTGGATCCATTGTCTCACTGATGTATGCCTCTGTTTCCTGCTTAGAGGGAGCCTGAGATTTCTGCAGTTAAATCCATTAAAAAAAAAATCACAGGGATAATACTTTTGTTCTTCCCATGAGGAAGGTTATTCCAGTAAATCAAGTTTCTATTTTGATAATTCAGGTCTATGTAGTATCATCAAAATAATTCTAGTAAAAATCAAGAAACAGACAAAATGTAAATGTCTCTACTGCTGCTTTATTTAGTTGGAGGATCAAAGATTTGCAGCACAGATTTTCCAACTTGATTCAGTTTTTCTGCCCAAATCGACTAGAAAATTCTCATTTCATGCAATTACAGCTCTTTATCACCCTTCATTATAAAATGTTTCGCCTTAGGAATAGACCATTTTTGAGAACGACAAGCTTTCTGGAGTGATTAAAAAATTCTAGCTAGCACCTCATCCTTTTGAAAATGGAATTTGAACAAAATCCAAGAAGAGTTTGAAAATTCAACTTCCTGTTTTGGAGGACTTCACTGTAAATCCCATCAATACTAACAATGTACCCAGTAAGAGTGCATGTTTCTATTCATTACATTATCTTTATCACCTGATTACAACCATGGCTTAATTTCTGATGAAAATTCGAGTTCTTCCCACCCACACGATTATCTCTATTTGAAGCTGGGTGGTCACTTACTGTCTTCTTTCTCGAGAGAGGAGGGGAGAGGCGCTTGCTTCTACATTTTTGCTTCTTCCTTAGGCATCCGACGCTTCTATTACTTATACCCCAGATGGTGAGTTCTTTATCACGCACACAGGATAAAGGAGCAGGACCTCCTCTGGATGTAATGCGAGACCCTGTGCCTTACCTCCTGGGCTGCTCCGTGAAGGCAGAACCCCCACTAGACAAAGAAGCTTCCCATATACTCCTGCTTCTCCCAATTCCCTCGTACCTGTCTAGTCTGGGAGCTCTGCAGAAAGCCTGTGCCCCTTGGGAAGGGAGCGTTCATGTTCTCTCCCACCTGCAGACAGGTTGGGAGGCTTACGTGGGCCTCGGTTAGTGTAGCCCACACGATAGAGTCAGGAATGCCTCAGGTACCTTTGAGAGTGTTTGGGCACAGGAAATACAGTACAATGCAAGGGTTTTTGTGTAGATAGGGAATTTTTCCAGGGGAGGGGACAACAGCTCAATTTAGAAGGTCTTCTCACCTGCCAGACTGAGGGGACACGCAGCCCTCTTGAGCCAGGGACAGGCAACACATAGGAGGCTCACAGCCGAGGGGCACACTGGGAACTGTGCATTTTCCTCTGGGGACAGACATTTTTCAGAGAGATTGGGACCCTGAGGGAACTACTTTAATTCTGTATAATTAGGGACTGAGACAAAGCACAGAAATTCAACTGAGCAGTTGCCATGTGTAAGAGCCAGACCTTGAGCTATTGTAGGAAGCCTGGAAATGTTGGGATGCTGGCATTACATGTCATCTAATGAGGAAATGACCATTCCAACAAGACCAGCCTAAAATAGAAGAGGATCAGGGCACTGTGCAGGTGCCTGGCAAAGGAAAAAAACTCATACCAGACCAGGAAAAAGATAATTCCTTTAACCATCTCTAATGATCTCACTGACTCCCAATGAGGAGGGATTGAAAGTTAATAGAAAAACCACAGGATATTCAATTTGTAGTTTCAATGAATTAGCATATATATTCACGGTTAAGTTACTTTTTTTTTTTTTTTGCGGTATGTGGGCCTCTCACTGTTGTGGCCTCTCCTGTTGCAGAGCACAGGCTCTGGACGCGCAGGCTCAGCGGCCATGGCTCACGGGCCCAGCCGCTCCGCGACATGTGGGATCTTCCCGGACCGGGGCTCGAACCCGTGTCCCCTGCATCGGCAGGCGGACTCTCAACCACTGCACCACCAGGGAAGCCCAAGTTACTTTTTAAAATAAGTTTTCTGTAATTCTTGTTGTTTGTGTGTGGAATTATGCATTTGTGTCTCCCTCCTCAGGTGTAAAACAAATGGAGTCTGTCTCAGTCAGAGGGTCCCACAGGTACTGAACCCATTATAAAGAAGCCACAGAATCACACACATTGGTACTATGACAGACAGACAGCCTTACCCAGCCTGGGTCCTAAGTGCTGCCCAGTGTTCCTCTCAGACGTGGTCACTATTTGGCTCCCTGGACCCAGGTGCGTGGGCCAGAGGATGCGGGGAAGTGATGAAGTCACAGGCTGTTAGTTACACCATATTAGCCAATCAATTGAGGAAACTGATACACTTCAGTTTGGATCACATTTGTATATACCCTAAGGGAAGGTTTTAAAGACTCATTGTTGTCAGTTGCAGATTCTGATTCAGTAAGAGGTCTGCAGGGGTGCCCAGAAATTGGTCTTTTCTATAAGAACCTCAGGTGGGTCCGATGTAAATGGTCTATGGCCCACAATTTAAGAAATACTGCTTTAAGGAAACTCTGGTTGTTGAGCTAAGCAATTTGCAGATTTATTGCAGGGTAAACAATTGAAATTTCACTGTGGCTATTTCCAGTCTAGGTGTGTAGACATGAGCTAACAGGTGTTGTCAACAAGCAGAATTTTTTTGGCCCAGTTCAGTTGGCTTGGCACTCTTAAGGCTGCCGTAAGCATTTTCCACACCGTATAGTGATTTCCTTCTCAGAGATGCCAAGTCAGACTCTCATAAATATGGAAAGGGGAAAAGGAATTTTTCATGCAGATTAAAAATCATACCCCAAGTTCAGCCTCTCTACCACTCCAAGTAAATTGATGAAAATAAAAGGTAAAATAGGCAGAAAAGGGTACCACTGTACAGTAAAACGAGGCAATGAGAATAGTTGTGAAAAGGTCAGCAAAATGCACTCGAGAAAAAGAAGTGTCAGCCTCCTGGGCACAGTGATAATTTGAAGGCCCACAGGACTCTGTTCTCTCTATGGGTGAGTTCCTGTTTCAGCCACTCAAGTCAACACTATACATAAGTGCTAGTGTGTTAAATTTTTTCTGAGTATATACTTACAATAGGAAAAAAGTCTTTGGTGTGCTGGCAGAAATAAGAAGTCAAAGTTCATCTCAAGAGACCTTAAAAACTCTAGGGCAGGATACTTTATGGAGGTCACACTACTTCTGGAGCTTCCCTACCATGGGAATCAAGAGATTTATCCCTCTTGACCTCTACATCTGTGGTGGACGTTTTTAAATTGGTGTGCCCTCAAAAGAAGGTAATTCAAAGCTGATTTTAAAGCTCTTCTCCTACCTCCTCTAATATCGTAATTGATAAGGTCAAGTCTTGATGGTTATTGTAACTCTGACCTGGCTTAGCAAAATCTCACAGACAACCTAAACCTCAGCTGGAATGATGTGCTAGCCTTCAGTACTTAGTCTGAACTTTATCTCCTTCAGTCACTCTTTGTTGAAGATGCTGATAAGCTATGAGGAACAAGACACAGCTAAAGTGAGGCAGGTGGAGGATATACATTGATAAGATACAAAAAATCCTGGTTCCTGACCTTGTGGATCTTAATGGGGTACCTATGGTATCTTCCTGTCCCTGAATTCACATCTACACTGAACGAGCTCACTGCTTGGTAAACACAGTAGACCCTTACTAGGTATTGCCTGGAAATCACCATGTACTGTGTTAATATTAAGTAATAATAGAATTAAAATCTATCTTTCTTTTTAATCCACCTTGTCGCGGCCCTTGTGTTTAAAGGCAGTTCTCTGTTTGGAGTGTACTTCAGGATAACACAGCAATCCCATGCCACCCCTTATTCTCTGTTCATGTAAACGGTCCATGCATGGAGCATCTATGTAGCTGTGGTAAGCACTTTGCAGGTGAGATGAAGGTAAAGAGAGAGGAAAGTAATAAACACAAAAGAACATCCTTTTTGAGAAAAAACAAGCAAACAGACCCCAAACCTCTGTTAAAAACAAAATAGAACAGGTTCTACTACTTAATATGTTTATGATGGTTTCACATCACTTATTTTTTTTCTGAGTGTGCTTCCTTACCTGTAAAATGTGAATAATATCTACTTCAATGGTTGTCCTAAAAATCAAATGAGATAATTAAGGTTGTCAGATTTAGCAAATAAAAATAAAGTGAATATCAGTACACCCCATGCAATATACTAAAATACACATAAAATTATTTTTTATTTACCTGAAATTGAAATTTGCCTGGTGTCATATTTTTTCTGGTATCCCTAGAAATAATATGTGGTAATAATAGCTATTTGTCGAGTGTTTTTCATGTGCCAGGGACCACTAGGTACTTCAATTACATTGGCCATCATTCCAACAGCAACTGAAAACAGTTATTACTAACCCCATTTTGCATATAAGGAAGTTTTCCAAAATCAAATAGCCGGTAAATAGCATAGTCAATATTCAAATCCATTATACCATGCTGCTTCTTTAGTTGATAGAAACACTTTGAAATTGGAGAGTACCCAAGTGTTTTATTAGTACAAGGTGTCTCTCTGTTCATGAGTCTTATCCTGGGTATAGGAAAAGGGACTGTGTAAAGAGTAATGGGAATATGGAGATTAAGAAGTGTCATCAAGTGTAGGAAAAAGCCTGTATTTGCCTCTCACCTTCTAGGATGATGGTCTTTTGCCAGGAAATCTGTGTTTCTACGGATACCAAGGTAAGGGCGTAGGGGCTCTGTAAAAACATCACGGTGTGTGATGCAACATCTACTGCCAAGCCCATGGCAGAGGAGGGGTTTGTTGACTAGCTGGGCCTTAAAATAAATTAGTTATGTAAGCAACCATATTCACATTTTTATTGATACTTTCTCAGGCACCTTTCAAATAACCAGAATATCCTAGATAATGGGTACCATTGCCTAATACAAATGACAACTAAACAAAATTGCCATTAGGGATTTTCTCTAACTCCTCTCTTTCCACCCTCTCACCCACCAATAACTTCCAATTTTGCCAGTAGGTAACAACATTCAGCTGTATCACCTATACTTCCAATCTTTCAAGTACAGTCAGAACTTCATTCATTCATTCATTTATTCAACAAGCACTTATATAGCACTTTCCAGACACTGTTTTAAGCACTTTATAAATATTAACTCATTTAATTCTCATGATCAACCTATAAAAGTAGGTGTTGTTGTTACTCCCATTGAAATTTGGAATGGTACCCCAGGTTCCTACGAGGATCTTTTGGTGAACAATAGCAACTCCCTCCCCCAAAGATGTCCATGCTTTGATCCCTGGAACCTATGAATACATTATATTACAGAGCAAAGGGACTTTGTAAATGTAATTAAAGTTATAGATCTTAAAATTGGGAGTTTATGCTGGATTTTTGAGGTAGGCCAATCCAACCATACCAGCCCTTAAAAGCAGAGAACTTTCTCTGACTGGAGGCAGAAGGGATGCAGCAGAAGAAGTCAGAGATGAGAAGCATGAAGGGGACTTGATACATTGTTGCTGGTCTGAAGATGGAGGTCACGGCGTGATGGGTTATGCAGGTGGCCTTAAGTTGCTCAGGGGGACTCCCGGCTGACAGCCAGTGAGCGAATGGGAAATTCATCCCTGCTGCCACGAGGAACGAAATTGTGCCAACAACAGGAGTGAGTGTGGAGGCAAATTCTCCTTCCAGATAAGGAGCTGCAGATGCGTGCTTGGGCCAGCCTTCTGAGACCCAGAGCAGAGGAAGAAGTTGAGCTCATGGGAACTGGCTGAAGAAAGGGTGGGCTAATACATTCGTATGCTATGAGCTGTGAAGTTTGTGGCCATGTTTACAGCAGCGAAAGAAACCTAATACACATCTTAACATTTTAGGGTACCACTTTTTATTAATGCATCTCAGTATGGTAGCCATATACTCCTCAGCTGACTAGAGTATTTCATTAAGTAGAATATTTCACTTTGTAATGACTGTGCTAACCGAGTGTTCTTTGTATTGTACCGCTGAAGAGGCTCAGTTTACAGTGTCCCAAGTAATGGACACTCCACCCACTTCTAGGACTCAATCTCTACATTATTCATTTGCTTGGAAGGGGAAGCAGGCTCAAAGGAAACTCTGTAGAACAGAAGAGGGAAAGGTTCTTAAAATGTTGAATCAGGGAAGGCAGCAGAGTAAGAGAGTTAAGAGCACAGCATCTTAGCCTGAGTCTGGTGGGTTTTAACTCAGGCTCCATGACTTACTAGCTATATGACCTTGGGAAAGTTACTTAATTGGGTTTTGGTTTATCTTCAAAATGCGGATGGTGATAAGAGTAAAACCTAGGATTGGCACCAGGATTTAATGAGTTAATATACATATAGAGCTGCTGGAATATGGCCTCTTGGGATATGCGCAAACGATCTAGTGTTAGCTGTTACCATTAATCTTTGTTGCAGAAAGTGAAGATGGAAACACACAAATAAGGAAAAGTTCACAATGATTTGAAATCAGAGAAAAACTTTTTTCTGGCCATGCCGTGCGGCTTATGGGATCTTAGTTCCCCAACCAGGGATGGAACCCGGGCCCCCGGCAGTGGATGCGCAGAGTCCTAACCACTGGACCGCCAGGGAATTCCCTGAAATCAGAGAAATGGAAATTAAAATAAGAATGAGATATCACTTAAGCCAATTCAATGGGCACAATTGAGAAGGCTGGATAGCGCCAGTGTCGGGGAGGATGTGGAATGTGGGTACCGCCCTTACCACTGCTGTTGGGAGTGAGATTTGTAGTCATTCTATTGGTAAGGTAAGTAAACACACCCCTGTGTTTTGAGTTCTCCTCAAAACATACCCCAAAATAAGGACTGGAAGGGAAATGGTTTATTTGGGAGGTGACAGGAAACCCTGATAGGGGAGTGGAGAAGTGAGGTAGAGAAGGAAAGGCACTCAATAAAGGACCTCTTTTCAAGCAAGTTACTACTGTGTGTTAATGGAGTTTATCTGGGGGAGTCTAGAAGCCAGTGTAGAGCAAGACCCTCACAGTTTGCCCACCCCGCCCCCCCAAGGGGTGAAAGAGCTGGAGTATTTTTATATAACTGTCATTAGGCATTGGTTGAGGTCTGCTGAGAAAGCCCACAGGCAAAGATATGCAGATGCTGGCACTGGGTAGCTGGGGAAGCCTGCCTGTGTGAGTGATGGGGAGGCCGAGGGGATACAGGTATGGTGCTGATAGTCTCCGTGCAGGGTGGCCAAGGACTTCCACTCCTGGGCATAAGCCTAAAGGAATGATATGAGGATGTTCTTTGCAGCATTATTTGTGGTGTTAGGGAATTCTAGGCAAGCTGAGTGACCATCACTGGGAGAGTAAATATATACAATGTGAAGAATGGGCATATTATACAGTAGTTAAAAGCAACATAGCTACATAATGTATCTGAAAAATAATCCTGAGTGAGAATTGAAACAGAATGAAACCTATAACACACACACACACACACACACACCAAGGAATATTTTGTAGCAACACATTTAATGAAAAAAAAACCACATCAGAAAATGTTTCTTTTTTTTGAAAAGTAGTTAATTTACATTGTGTTAGTTTCTGATGTATTGCAAAGTTATACAGTTTTATATGTATATACCTTTTCAGATTCTTTTCCATTATAGTTTATTACAAGATATTGAATACAGTTCCCTGTGCTGTACAGTAGTTTGTATCTGCTAATCTCAAACTCCTAATTTATCCCTCCCACCACTTCCCCTTTGGTAACAATAAGTTTGTTTTCTATGTCTGTGAGTCTGTTTCTGTTTTGTAAATCAGCTCATTTATATCATTTTTTTAAGATTCCACATACAAACAATATCATATAATATTTGGCTTTCTCTGTTTGTCTTACTTCAGTTAGTATGATAATCTCTAGATCCATCCACGTTGCTGCAAATGGCATTATTTCATTCTTTTTTTATGGCTGAGTAATATTTATATGTATATATATATATACCACAATTTCTTTATCCATTCTTCTCTTGATAGACATTTAGGTTGCTTCCATGTCTTGACTATTGTAAATAGCGTTGCTATGAATATTAGGGTGCATGTATCTTTTTGAATTAAAGTTTTCTCCAGATATATGCCCAGGAGTAGGATTGCTAGATCATATGGTAGCTCTATTTTTAGTTTTTTAAGGAACCTCCATACTGTTCTCCACAGTGGCTGCACCAGTTTACACTCCCACCAACAGTGTAGGAGGGTTCCTGAAAAGTTTTGTATAAGGGAGTGGAGGAAAGGGAATTTGCTATGGGAACAAGATAATAAATGAACAAACAAATAATATAATGTTTAACATCACAAAAGGGGATCTTCTATAAATCATTGACGAAAATGTGCTATGAACTAAGGAGTTATTTCTCATGTGTTGGTTTCCCAGACTTCTATCTCCTCAGTGGTAAGTCTGTTGCATGAAGAGGGTGTCTGCAGGGAGAGGGCAGTGGAGGTCAGGGCACTGAGACCTGCTCTGAGGAAAAAGGGGAGGGACTGAGGTCACATTGGGTTTTGGGGTTACCTGGACATCCCTACCTGGGTGTTCGAGTGTGAGCCAGGCTCAGCCTAAAGCAAGCAGAAGGGCAGTGGGGGTAATGCCAAGCCAAGGAGAGAGCCAGAAAGGAGAAACAGGACGAGGCAGCCCCAGGCAGAGGCTGGGACATAGGGTTCATGCAGCAGGTTCTAAGGCAAAGTTAAGTGGATGACCCCTGAAAAGCAACTTTTACATGCTTTTATCTGCCACTATCAGATAAGAGGAAAGATTTCTTTTTTGCCCCAGTGAAACTGTTAGGAGTAATAAAACTTATATAAAATACTAAATACAATTTGAAGGTGCTTATACTAGTTAGCGATGACTCAGATTTTTAGTTTAATATAGTCTTCATACAAACAATGGGCTTGAGTTCCAAATGGGGTATAATTATTTTTTCCCTGTTTGGTCTCTTTAAACCCTAATTTTTCACTTAAAAAATCTGTTTGTACTAGTTAAGAACAACAACCTAGCCTTTTGTGATTTCCAGCAAGCACAGTGCAAATATTTAACAAATATGCCTTATGGAGTGGATTGTTTTGCACAGCATGCATAAGAAATTTGTGGACTTAAATTTAATTTGAAAACACAATGAATTCACGGTACCATTCCCAACACAGTTGGGTAGATAAAGATTAAAAAGTCCTAGTTTCTAAATTTGATCTGTCTTAAGGGTGTATTATGCTGTTATAAGTCAAAGAGTGTTCCAGAAACAGAATAACAAAATTTTCAATAACACGGGTATTTTTTTAATATCACACTTCCAGAAGGAATTTAGAAATAGGGCTTTTGCTCTCAGATAGTACCTAGAAAAAAATGATTTGATCAAGGGCTTGGAAAAATTAGCAGTGATTTCAGTTCATTACAGAGGTCTTATCTTCTATCACAACCCGCTTAGCACCCATGTGTTGTGTTATGAAGTGTTCTGGCTGATCTACTTATTTAGATGGATGGTAGGATTATTTCTGCCTTCTTAGTCTACGTGATGGTGAACTCTGATCAATCAGAACGGTTCACTGTGGCAGAATGCCTTCCATTGTCAATGCTAAGAATCCTATCTAATGGCAAATTATAAAATTTCTGGGTAGCTCCCAGCTGAAATAGTTTGTCTGTGTTCTCCATAACAAATCCTTCCTTTGCAGTAACTGCTATTTCAGAGGAGACTGTAGGCATTTAAAAAATCTGGGTCACTCCTCATGCACTACAGAAAGAAATCTATGATAGACTAAGGCCTAAGGACCCATCTGTAGCTATGCGAGAACTGTGGGAGGTTGTAAATAAAGGCAGTGGGGGGCCCAGAGTAGCTTTCAGACCCTGACCTTCAGCGCCAAGATTGCCATATACTGTAATGAAAACTGTGTGGGGGCAAAAACTGAAAAAGGATGCCTTTATGTAAATATTATAATTAGAATGCTAATCATATTCATATTAATAATGAGGATTTTCACATTGGGGAAAGGTTGACAGAGGAATTGGGTTACATGGGAGGATCATTCAAGCTCAGCAAATAATATTTTTTTCCCTGACATTGACCATTGTTAAAGGAATAGTCACATTAACCTCTTTTTGGTTAAAATAAAAATGTCACACTGATATTTACTAGGACAAAAGGTCATTCACAATATTTACCTCTGATTGGTCAAGGATTCAAGTGGCAGAAGGCAAGAAGTTTACGTTCCAGGTTATCAAGGTCACACAAGTATACAACACAAACTCGGAGACCCTCTTGGGTCTTACCCTGATGGGTAAGAGTGCAGACGTTGAGGTAGACCCATAGCTAGACTCTGCCAATTACTGGCTTTGTGACCTTGGGAAAACTACTTCATCTCTCTGTGTCTCATCTATCTATCTATGCAAGGGGTTTAATGTCAGAATATAATTAGAATGCTGATCATATTCACAATAACAATGAATATTTTGATATTTTAATAGTAATAGGGTTGTTGTGAGCATTAAATCAGTTAATACAGCAAAGTAACAGCATCTGGTATGTTAAAACCTTCAATAGGTACTGGCTGTTAATAATTCTTACTTAGTGACTTAAAAAAAAAGACAGATTCCCTGTATCAGAATTTTTAGTATTGCTTGAAGGCCATGATTATCAGTGAGCATTGCCAGATTCACTTCTACCTTTTAACAGCTTCTAGATTATTTCCTCAGATTGACATTTACCAACAGGGGTAATACCTCCAGTATTTACTGAGCTTCTACCCTCTGCCTCATAAGCTTATCGGCCGGGTACAATGGGGCACACTGAGGATGCTCTGAACTCGGATGGTGCTGATTTTCATGTGTATTAGTTTGGTAGGTCTGACATAACAAAATACCACAGATGGGTGGTTTAAACAGCAGACATTTCTTACCTCACAGTTCTAGAGGCTAGAAGTTCAAGGTCAGGGTGTCCACAGCGTTGGTTTCTTCTGAGGATCTTTTTCTTTGGCTTGTAGATGGATGTCTTCTGGTGTCTTCACATGGTTTACCCTCTATACGTGTCTGTCTGTGACCTCATCTCTTTTTTCAACCTTATTGGACTAGGGCTCACACATACGACCTCATTTTACCTTAATTATGACTTTTTTTTTTTTTTTTTTTTGCGGTATGTGGGCCTCTCACTGTTGTGGCCTCTCCCGTTGCGGAGCACAGGCTCTGGACGCACAGGCTCAGCAGCCACGGCTCACGGGCCCAGCTGCTCCGCGGCATGTGGGATCTTCCTGGACCAGGGCACGAACCCATGTCCCCTGCATCGGCAAGTGGACTCTCAACCACTGCGCCACCAGGGAAGCCCACCTTAATTACCACTTTGAAGGCTCTATCTCCAAGTACAGTCACGTTCTGAGGTACTGAGGGTTAGGACTTCAACATATGATTGTTGGGGGGGACAGCTCAGCTCATACAAGGAGTGTTGCTTTCTAGTTGGGAGGCAGACTATAAGCATGAAGGCACTGCAGCTGGCTTCAGCAGATTCAGCTCAATCTTGCCTCGGGGTTTGGCATCAATCCTGATCTCCCTCAGAGGATTTTATGAAGTCCTGGTTCAATAGCTCAAGTGACTACTCACATAATATCACTCTTTCTCTGACTTTGATCTAGTTTTGATTATAACAGCAGCTAACATGTGTACAGCACTTACTATGTGCCAGGCTCTATGCCAACTGTTTTCCTCGTATTTTTATTTCCTTCTTGATGACTCTATGATCCACTTAATTCACACTTAAGGCAGTGTTACCCAAAAGAAATATGGTCAGCTATCAAAACATAATTTTAAAATGACCATATTCGTGACTAGCATTTCCTCAATACCATAAGAGGTTATATATAATATGTACGATTACATGTATAAGATTATCTATCTATCTATCTATCTATCTATCTATCTATCTATTTAAAGGGCAATATCGAGAGCCCCTTTCCTCTCCTATCCACTTTTCTAGTATTCCCAGATCTCTAGTCTTTCTCTTCTCCAAAATTCTTGAAAAATTCTTCTCTTGTCCTAGTCCTAGCATAGGCATATCTTGAGTTATATTCCTCCTGATCTTCTATCCCAATTCTACATCACAAAAGCCCTAGGAACAACTTTGGCAATAACAGGGCCTTCCTTGGAAGATATGGGAGCAAAATAACTTGAGAGGCCACCACCAGAATTTCCTTTCGCAGACAAAGAAAGGGAAAGGCTGGGCATCCTCAGGCTCATAATTTGTCTCTTTACGTGAGCATCACCTTCCTTAATCCCTACACCAACTCTGAGCTAGGTTCTATTCTTAATTCCTTTTTCAGATGAGTGAAATGAGGCTTAGAGAAATTAAAGAGCAAGGAATTATCAGACCTTGACCTTGAACGTCTTCAGTCTTATTCCAAAGCCTACACTCTGAGTCACTGCCCACGTTGCACTTTAATGGGGCTAGCGTGCTTGCCATTATTCTTGGCCACCCGTCATTTGAATGTTCTTATATTTGAGAATACTTCACAAAATTTCCTAAAGTTCATGTGCTATGATAGAAGGTGACACTGCCTCATATCCACTTTCACAGCCTCCCTTGCAGCTAGGCACATGGACTTGGCTCTGCCAGTCCTACTCCACTCTCTGTCCTCTCCTTCCAACCCCTCGGTGCCCCCAAAGTCACACAGATGTTGCTTTGGAAGCTAGTGACATAAAGAAGCATAAATCATACACAATGCACTCTGGGGATGGTGGCAGCTGCATCTATTATCTACAGCTGGTTGTGTCTGAGAGGCAAGCAGTGCTTGGCATCTTCACTGGACCAGGTTTATGTTGTGATTTGGCAGGTGGCCCTGCCTGAATGTCCCCCAAGCCTGCTTCTCTGGCCTCCCGAGAGATTCTGTGAGTCATCAACACCATTGTAATGAATCCTCTTTCTGCTTAATTTAGCTAGACATAGTTTCTGTTGCTTGTAAAGATGAACCCAAACTTGTTGGAGTGCTAACCGAGCTTTTTTGTTTGTTTTCATCAGGCTACTACATTATTCTCCAGTCTCTCCCAAGAACATTCCTTGCCTTATCCTCAAAAGCCTTCCCTCTCACACTTGTTCCCAGGAACTAACATTATGTCCCTAAAGTTTCACCCTGTGACTGAGCCTAGCTTGCTACCTGCTATTAGACCAACTAACGTCACTGGTTTCCCGATGTTGCCTGGTCTGTTGACCCCATGTGTCAAGTGCCTGCGGCAGATATGTCTGTAAAGATACAGAATATAAAAGAGCTCAAAACCCAGAGCTCATTATCAGGAATAGAGAGCTTGGTCCTGTCAATGAGACACGTGCACCAACTGAATTCTACATCTTCCCCCTTCTTCTGCTGTCTACTTTCCAATTTTCTTTTCATAGATTTTGGATGTGCCAAAATATAAATCTCACTTGATGTTTTTTATATTACAATCATTGTGAAAATATTTATGATAGAGTCAAAATGCTTTTGGCTGGAAGTGACTGAAATTTAGCTCATGCCAACTTAAGAATTCTAGGAATCCTGAGGATGAATATGGCTTCAGGCATGGCTAAATCTAGGTGCTCCAACAGTATAATTAGGGCTCTGTCATTGCCTCCCTTAATGGGTCTCTCCATTTCCCAGGCAAGATCGTTGTCTATCTATAACCCCAGGCTAATATCCCACCAGTTTAACAACAAAAGCTTAAAGAGACAGTATTTTCCCCAAACTCTGAAATACACCTTTCTGAGGAGGATTCTGGTGAGCTAGTCTATGTCTGTGGTAGAAGAGGATAGAGTGCCATAGTGGACAGATTTACTGGGTCCATATACAGAGTTTGGCATGTAAATCTCAAAGGAAGTGTAGGATGCTGCTACCAGAAGAAAGAAGAAGGATGCCTCGTAGTCAAAACCAGGAGATATCTACACAAAGATCTTGTCAACTAACATAAATGTTTTATGTATTAAGTTCCAGTGTTCACATCTCCATCCTTGCCTTGCTTGAACTCTCAGAATCATTCAACACATGGAAATTTTGCTCAGTCTTGAAATGCTTTTTTTATCCCCGTGGGTTTATGTCATCATACTTGTTTTCCCCTACTCTCCTGATCCTTCCTTCTCATTCTTCTTTGCCAGCTTTTTCTCTTCTAAATGTAAAAGTACCCTCAGCCTCGAACTTCCATCTTTTCTTTATTTATATTCTCAAATGAATGATCTAGGTAATCATAATTAATCCCCAAATAATAAATAATATAATAGTAATAATAATGATGGCAAATACTTTTCTAGCACCAGGTTCTAGGCACTGTTTTTTTTGGGGGGTGTGTGTGTGTACGCGAGCCTCTCACTGCTGTGGCCTCTCCCATTGCGGAGCACAGGCTCCGGACGCACAGGCTCAGCGGCCATGGCTCATGGGCCTAGCCACTCCGAGGCATGTGGGATCCTCCTGGACCGGGGAACAAACCTGTGTCCCCTGCATCGGCAGGCAGACTCTCAACCTCTGCGCCACCAGGGAAACCCAAGGCACTGTTGTAAGTACGCTATGTACATTAAATACTTTAATCTACCACAGCCCCTATGAGGTATTATCACAGTGATGGTTAAATGTATGTGTCAATTTGACTAGCTGGGGGTACCCAGATCAAACATTATTTCTGGGTGTGTCCAAGAGGGTGATTCTGGATGAAATTAGCCTTTGGATTGGTGACCTCAGGAAAGCAGATTACCCTCCTCAGTATGGGTGGGCATCAACCTATTTGTTGAAGGCCTGAATAGAACAAAAGGCGGGGGCAGAGGGGAAGAATTTACCTTGTTTTTCATTCCTGCCTGCCTTTCTGAGCTGGGACATTGGTCTTCTCTTGCCCTTAGACTGGTATTTAAACCATGATCAACTCTGGTTCTCAGGCCTTTGGACGTGGATTGAATTACACCACTGGCCTTCCTGGGTTTCCAGCTGGCAGATGACAGATTGTGAGACTTTTCGGCCTCCATAATCACATAAACAGATTCCTCATAATAAATCTCTCTCTCTCTCTCATCAAACAAATTCAGGAAAATTGTATTTGGTGAAATGCAAAAAATCTATACTCATCTCCTAACAATTGGGCATTTAAAAAAGAAAAACACTTCAGAATTCTTACATGAAAAACGCATATGAGGGTCTAAAAAAAAGAAGAGGTGATTAAATACTCTTAAAAAAACAGTTGAGGTAAAAATATAAAACATTCCAACTGGACTTCCCTGGTGGTGCAGTTTTTAAGAATCTGCCTGCCAATGCAGGGGACATGGGTTGGATCCCTGGTCCAGGAAGATCCCACATGCTGTGGAGTAACTAAGCCTGTACACCACAACTACTGAGCTTGCACTCTAGAGCCCATGAGCTGCAACTACTTAGCCCACAGGCTGCAACTACTGAAGCCCTTGCGCTCTAGGTCCTGCGTGCTGCAACTACTGTGCTCGCATGCTGCAGCTACTAAAGCCCCCATGCCTAGAGCCCGTGCTCTGCAAAAAGAGAAGCCACTGCAATGAGAAGCCCCCGCGCAGCAACGAAGAGCAGCCCCCGCTCACCACCACTAGAGAAAGCTCGTGCGCAGCAACGAAAACCCAATGCAGCCAAAAAACAAACAAACAAACAAACAAAATTCCAATTAAATTTCCTATAAAGATCAGTCAATTTTGAAAGTGAGGGAAATGTAATAGGAAGTGAAATATACTTGCAGAAATTTTGGATGTTATATGTTTAAAAATCTCATTGCAACCAGTGCAAACAAGTATTCCTGGACAGTTGACTCCGTGTGGCACCATCTTACCCCTGGGAAGTGACTACTGACAAGATAGCTGTCTAGCTCCTGCTTTGTATGGTGGGAAGACTGAAGACATGTAAACAAATAGGTAAGATCTTTCCAGGGGTGGCTGAGTGCTATGAGGAGAATAGAGGAAAAGGATGTTTTGGAGCATGACTGGTTTAATCCATCACTTTACTTTATATCACTTAAGCAAGGAAGGCACCAAATACAAATCTCATTCTGTTGCTAGTTTTCTAAAGAAGACTTTGAGTGGCTGATCTTTTAGAGCACACAGTGGCCTCTCCAGAGATAGAACTATTTTAGAAGATACTGTGAAATGAAACTGAAATAATCATTATCGGTGACTTAATTTAGAAACTAGTCAGGGTTACAGTAAATAGCGCGATAAAAATGTTTTAGCTGTTTTCCCTCAGCTCAGGGCTGATGGAAGATTTTAGGCAAACACATTCTGCAGGGCTGGGGTCAGGGCAGGCTCTCAATAAATTTTACTAAAATTCTGGGGAGAGGTGGGCAAGATAATTTGTTGGTTTGCTCTAAACAGAAAGGGGCAAGACTATTGAACAGAAAAGGGAAAGGGAGAGAGAGATACAAATTGATGATGGTAGGCTGGGTCTAAATTAGGTGAAAATGCCCACTAATGGATGGAGTAATATTTTTAAGATTGTGGTGATGACTTTTCCACTTAAAGGTATTTGTAAAATGTTTAGACAAATTGGCTTTTCAGATGCTCAAAAATGGGCCAAAACTTTTGCTTCCAGGAAGATGGAGTAGACACATTTTCCCCTATTCCTCTTGAAATGACAACTAAAAGCCCTGGACGCGACATTTATAGAAAACACAAGAAGACTCTGAAAGTTGGAGAGAAGAAGGCAGACTGCCTTGGGACCTTGGGACATGAGGAAGAAATGATACAGTGGTGAGTTCTATGGATTTTCTTTTAGCTTCGTATGTTCCAGGCCAGGAGCTGGAGGAGCCATCACCTAGAAATGTCCATGAGTACAGACCCACCAAAAAAGCCCAGACAAAAGCCTGCTCTTTTTAGCCAAAGGTCAGGAAAGGAGCAGCCTAACAAAACAGAAACCTTTAGACAACAATCATCCTATTCCAGCCTCACCCCTACGAATCCATCAGGTCTAGTGGGGAGTCTAGACTCTATCTTTGTTAGGCTGTAAGGCATCAATCCCCTGCCAGGATGGTGTCAGAGAATGCTGATTAGGGAAACAGGACTTTTATCTCCTCTTAGTAACAAGACCCTCTTCCCCCTCATGGTATCACTGATGGCCAGTAGAGAGCCTGGACTTCCATCCAGCCCAACAGTGAAGAGAAAGTTTATTGGAGAGGCAGGCCTTTCATCACTGCCCAGCAGTAACAAGGCCACCCCCTTCCCTGTGGGGTCAGTGGAAGCCACATGGGGAGTAGAAGCAAAGCAATTCAACCCTGCCAGCCAGGGAAGTATCAGTGGAGGCTGGTGGGGAGCTGGGTCTCCTGGCTGTGGCCAGGTAATGAAGAGGCTTCTCACATTTAATGGAGGCCAAATGGGGAACTCGGACTTCTTTCCCCACCTGGAGGCGGTGCCTCCCCTTCTCATGTTGGAATGGTGTCAGTGAAAGCCAGCTGAAACAGAAAGCTTAAATAAGGGCTGGAGTCTTATAATAAACACCCAAAGTGAACAGGTTTCAATCCATAATCACTCATTATACCACGAACAAGGAAGGTCTCAAACTTAGTGAAAAAAGACAATAAATAGACACTGTCTTAGTTTGCTAGGACTGCCATAACAAAATCCCAGAGACTGGGTGGCTTAAGCAACAGATATTTATTGCTCAGAGTTCTGGAGGCTAGAAGTCCAAGATCAAGGTGTTGGCAGGTTTGGTTTCTCCTGAGGCCTCTCTCCTCCGTTTGCATATGTCCATCTCCTTGTTGTGTCCTCACATGGCCTTTACTCCATGCACACACATCCCTGGTGTCTCTTCCTCTTCTTATAAGGACAGCATCATATTGGATTAGGGCTCTACCTTATTAGCCTCATTTTAAGTTAATCACCTCTCTGAAGACCCTATTTCTAAATACAGTCACATGGATTAGGGCCCACCCATATGACCTCATTTAACCTTAATTGCCTCCTTAAAGGTCCTATTTCCAAATATGGTTACATTCTGTGGTACTGGAGGTTGGGACTTCAACAAAGAAATTTAGGAAGACACTATTCAGCCTGTAACAGATGCCAACCTTAAGATGTCAGAAATTTTAGAATTATTGACAAAAATTATAATGCAGCCATCATAAAAATGCTTCAAAGAGCATTTATGAACACATTTGAAACAAATGAAAAAATGAAGTCTCAGCAAAGAAATAAAAGTCTCAGCACTGCAAGAGAAGTGGTAAAGAAGAACCAAGTGAAAACTTTAGAACCAAAAAATACAATAACCAAAATAAAAAACGTGATGGATGGGTTCAACAGCAAATGGAAGGGACATAGAAAAGAATCAGTGAACTGGAAGACAGAAAAATAGAGATTTCCCAATCTGAACAACAGAGAGAAGATAGACTGAAAACAAACAAATTAAGTAGTCCTCAGATCTGTGGGACTATAACAAAAGATTTAACATTTGTTTCATTGGAGGTCTGGGAGGAGAGAGAGAGTGAGACTGAAAAAGTACTCAAAGAAATAATGGATGAAAAGTCCCCAAATTTGGCAAACCATCCCCCCCTCCCATAAATCTATAGATTTCAGAACCTGAGTAAATTCCAAGATGGATAAACACAAGGACATCCACACCAAGACACACCACATTTGGACTTCTGACTGTTAACTTCAGCTAATAAAAGGTGAACTGTGCTCTTCTGCACATTTTGTTTACAGGAGGGTGACAGTGTAGTGGATGGAAAATGCATAAAGGAGAGTCAGGGGGAACTCAGTTGGGGGATTATTTCCCCCACCCTCACAACATTCTCCCCAACACAAATTTTTCCCAAAACCACAAACATAAACTTGTTCTGGTATTCTTATAAACAGTGCAGCTAAGAAACATTTTAGAGAAAATTTAACAGGATTCAGATTATATCCATTCTGTCCTCTCAGCTCTGAGAGGTAATAATCCCATATGGGTCCCAGTTGTCCCCAGTGTTTTTCCCATCTATCGTAGAAGAGTCCTTTTACAAAGTGGTGTGTTTGGCTGCTGCTTTAGAGATCCTCTGGTGCCTTCTTCTTCTTGGGTGTAAACCTCAGATCTGTTATAACGACATGTTCATCTTGGAGCAAATTACTAATCTCTTTGAGTATCAGATTTCTCATCTGAAAAATGGGATGATAATATGCCTCCCACACTCCATGTAACTACTGTCAGGATTAAGGGAGAAAATATATGTAAAATACTTAGTACAGAGCAGCCACTCGTACGTGTTATTCTCTTTCCTCTTCCCTACCGCTGACCTCTCTTAATCAATGAGAAGGCCAAGAACACTAAAGTTAGAATGTCAAAGCCTTCAGACCAGACAAGCAAAGCTCTGGCCCCAAATACCTGAAGATCCATTACACTTTCTAATTTCTTTGCAGTTAAAATGTTTATTTTCTCTTCAGTTGATCCTTCAGCAGACATTATTTGTTTTTATGGAGGCAGTTTTTGTATCATGGTTAAGAGGCTAATTTCTCAAGTCGTAGAGTCTAGGGCTAGGCTCTGGATCCACAGTTATGTTGGTAATTTATTCAGGGTCCTTGAGGCTAACTTTCCTCAAATGTGTTATAGGATATGAATATTCCCAACTCCACTAGAGCTGCTGTCCTGATTAATGAGTTAATATACGTAAAGAGCTTGGAATTGTGCCTGGTCTGGGGAAGGCGCTCAGCAGGGATGGTAGTTATTTGTTGGACATAGATGCGTGGATTATCCTGACACCTGGGGGCTGTAGCTAGGAGCTACCTCTTCACCACAAAATTAGCCTTAGACCCTGATCCTCAAGCAGAATTGCTGCTCCCTTTCCACCCTTCACCCCATGCTCCTCCATTGGTGCAGAGTCTTCCTTAATGTCTCAGCAGGGGCGTGCTCTTTAAATATTAGTTCAAATTGAATTTGGTAGAGGTATGTATACTAGGGCTTTCCAGAGAAACAGAACCAATAGCTTACACACACACACACACACACACACACACACACACACACACACACACACGGAGAGAAAGAGAGAGAGAGACAGAGAGATTTATTTTAAGGAATAGGCTTATGCTAACTTGGGGGCTGGCAAGTCTGAAATCTGTAGGGCAAGTCAGTAGTTTGGAAATTCAAAGAGTTGGGGTTGAAGTCTTGAGTCCAAACTCTGCAGGCTGGAAAGTAAGGTAGGGTTTCTATGTTGCAGTCTTGAGGTTAAATTCCTTCCTTCTTTCTTTGGGCAACCTCAGTCTTTGCTCTTAAGGCCTTTGATTAGATGAGGTCCACCCATAATGGAGAGTAATCTGCTTCACTCAAAGACTACCCATTAAATTGTTAATCACATCTAAAAGATACCCTCACAGCAACATCTAGACTGGTGTTTAACCAAACAACTGGACACTGTTGCCCAGACAACTGACACATAAGCGGCAACATAGCACAGGGAGATCAGCTTGGTGCTTTGTGATGACCTAGAGGGGTGGGATAAGGAGGATGGGAGGGAGGCTCAAGAGGGAGGGGATATGGGGACATCTGTATGCATATGGCTGATTCGCTTTGTTGTACAACAGAAACTAACACAGTACTGTGAAGCAATTATACTCCAGTAAAGGTCTACTAAAAAAAAGGTAACTATCACATACGGAGGAACAAATTTGACATTTATTAAAGTTATATGCCTTTTTGAATATTCATGATAAATTTATTACATGCTGTTCTTCCAAACTAGGCAACTATTTGGGGGCACAGCAAATTGTCCAAACTTGCAATGTTAGGATAAATGGGTCATTTCTGTAAAGAGTACATCATGTACAGTTGCCCCTTGGTATCCACAGGGAATTGGTATCAGGACCCCCAAGGACACCAAAATCCATGGGTGCTCAAGTTCCTTTTATAAAACAGCATAGCATTTGCTTATAACCTATGCACATCCTCCCATATCTTTTAAATCATCTCTGGATTATTATGATACTTAATACAATGTCAATGCTATGTCAATAATTACTGGCACATGGCAAAATCAAGTTTTGCTTTTTGGAAATTTCTGAAATATTGAGAGCAATATTTTTGATTCACAGTTGGTTGAATCTGTGATGAGGAACCCAAGGCTATAGAGGGCTGATGGTACTTTTATCTTTCAGAATGTCAGCTGTCTGACTCTGCTGATCTCAGGTACTACTTACTTAGTGTGATGGTGAGGCCAGCAGATGGTGAGCCTCTCGAGTGCACAGCAAAAATACTTGATGGGTGATTTTCTTTTTCCTCCCATAAATGCACTGTCCACTTCAGTTCCAGTGGAGACAACTTTCATTTCTTCAGTTATGCTGCATATTTAATTTTATTCTGTAGTGATTTAATGTCATTTATAGATTGGTGTTCTGGACTGCTCCCAAGATAGCTCAGCCTGTAATTTGCTGTGTCGTAATATACTCAGTTGGCAAGTCTGACTAAAACACAGGGATCATTTATCCTTTCTCTTAGGAGAAGCATCTCTGCATTTGAGCCATACCTGATCCATTTCACACACATCTAAGCTGAAATCCTTAGGCTCCTGTCCTGGGCAGAGGGAACTGCTTTAGAGAATTCAGAAGGAGACTCTGAGAAGTCTTTATTTCTTTTCCTTCAGATACAGAAAAACCTTTAACAAATATGGTTTAGGTAATTTTAGTGAAAATTTACAGTGAACAAAAATTATGAGAAAACCAAATCATAAAATAATATACTTATCAATTTTATATAGAACACATCAGTATTTTCATAGTTAATTAAGAGAGTTGGAATGGGGTTAGAGTCACCTAATCCAGATCCTTTGTTCTTAGATGATGAAGCCAAACCTAAAAGGTGCCATATTTGCCAATTAATTCATTCATTGCTAGACTGTGGCCAAACCAAGACAAAAATGAAGCATTATGGCTTCCAGCCCAGTACTTTTTCTACCACATGCTATGTGAAGTTATTCTTCAATATTTTTAGCTTTTTCCTTCCCTTTAAGAATTAACTTTATAAAAATACAGCTTTGCTTCAAATTACAAAACTTTTGATGGAGGGCAGGAGCATACAATCAGAAATACTCAGATGTTTGTATTTGTACATTACTGCTTTCTTTTTTGAATTTTATTTTATTTTTATACAGCAGGTTCTTTTTAGTTACCTATTCTACACATATTAGTGTATATATGTCAATCCCAATCTCCCAATTCATCCCACCACCACCCAGCCCCCCAGCTTTCCTCCCTTGGTCCATATCTTTACATCTGAGTCTCTATTTCTGCCTTGAAAACCGGTTCATCTGTACTATTTTTCTAGATTCTACATATATGCATTAATATATGATATCTGTTTTTCTCTTTCTGACTTACTTCACTCTGTATGACAGTCTACAGGTCCATCCATGTCTCTACAAATGACCCAATTTCGGTCCTTTTTATGGTTGAATAATATTCCATTGTATTTATGTACCACATCTTCTTTACCCATTCGTTTGTCTCTGGGCCTTTAGGTCACTTCCATGACCCGGATATTGTAAATAGTGCTGTAATGAACATTGGGGTGCATGTATCTTTTGAATTATGGTTTTCTCAGGGTATATGCCCAGTAGTGGGATTGCTGGGTCATATGGTAATTCTATTACTAGTTTTTTAAGGAACCTCCATACTGTTCTCCATAGTGGTTGTATCAATTTACATTCCCACCAACAGTGCAAGAGGGTTTCCTTTTCTCCCCACCCTCTCCTGCATTTGTTGTTTGTAGATTTTCTGATGATGCCCATTCTAACTGGTGTGAGGAGATACCTCATTGTAGTTTTGATTTGCATTTCTCTAATGATTAGTGACGTTGAGCATCCTTTCAGGTGTTTTTTGGCAATCTGTATATCTCCTTTGGAGAAATGTCTATTTAAGTCTTCTGCCCACTTTTGGATTGGGTTGTTTGTTTTTTGATATGGATCTGCATGAGCTGCTTGTATATTTTGGAGATTAATTCTTTGTCAGTTGCTTTGTTTGCAAATATTTTCTCCCATTCTGAGGGTTGTTTCTCATCTTGTTTATAGTTTCCTTTGTTGTGAAAAGGCTTTTAAGTTTCATTAGGTCCCATTTGTTTATTTTTGTTTTTATTTCCATTTCTCTAGGAGGTGGGTCACAAAGGATCTTGCTGTGATTTATGTCAAAGAGTGTTTTGCCTATGTTTTCCTCTAAGAGTTTTATAGTGTCTGGGTTTACATTTAGGTCTCTAATCCATTTTGAGTTTATTTTTGTGTATGGTGTTAGGGAGTGTTCTAATTTCATTCTTTGACATGTAGCTGTCCAGTTTTCCCAGTACAACTTATTGAAGAGGGTGTCTTTTCTCCATTGTATATTCTTGCCTCCTTTATCAAAGATAAGGTGACCATATGTGCATGTGTTTATCTCTGGGCTTTCTATCCTGTTCCATTGATCTGTATTTCTGTTTTTGTGCCAGTACCATATTGTCTTGATTACTGTAGGTTTGTAGTATAATCTGAAGTCCTGGAGCCTGATTCCTCCAGCTCCGTTTTTCTTTCTCAAGATTGCTTTGGCTATTTGGGGTCTTTTGTGTTTCCATACAAATTGTGCAATTTTTTGTTCTAGTTCTGTGAAAAATGCCATTGGTAGTTTGATAGGGATTGCATTGAATTTCTTAATTGTTTTGGGTTTGTTATTGTAGGTGTTTTCCTTCTCTTGTGTGTCCTGCCTAGAGAATTTCCTTTAGCATTTGTTGTAAAGCTGGTTTGGTGGTGCTGAATTTTCTTAGCTTTTGCTTGTTTGTAAAGGTTTTAATTTCTCCTTCCAATCTGAATGAGATCCTTGCTGGGTAGAGTAATCTTGGTTTAGGTTTTTTCCCTTTCATCACTTCAAATAGGTCCCGCCACTCCCTTCTGGCTTGCAGAGTTTCTGCTGAAAGATCAGCTTTTAATCTTATGGGGATTCCCTTGTATGTTATTTGTTGTTTTTCCCTTGCTGCTCTTAATATTTTTCCTTGTATTTAATTTTTGATAGTTTGAGTAGTATGTGTCTTGGAGTGTTTCTCCTTGGATTTATCCTGTATGGGACTCTCTGTGCTTCCTGGACTTGATTGATTTCCCATATTTGGGAAGTTTTCAACTATAGTCTCTTTAAATATTTTCTCAGTCCCTTTTTTTTTCTCTTCTTCTTCAGGGACCCCTATAATTCAAATGTTGGTGCATTTAATGTTCTCCCAGAAGTCTCTGAGACTGTCCTCAATTCTTGTCATTCTTTTTTCTTTATTCTGCCCTGCGTTAGTTATTTCCACTGTTTTATCTTCCAGGTCACTTATCTGTTCTTCTGCCTCAGTTATTCTGTTATTGATTCCTTCTAGAGAATTTTTAATTTCATTTATTGTGTTGTTCATCATTGTTTGTTTGCTCTTTAGTTCTTCTAGGTCCTTGTTAAACGTTTCTTGTATATTCTCCATTCTATTTCCAAGATTCTTGATCATCTTTACTATCATTACTCTGAATTCTTTTACTGGTAGACTGCCTGTTTCCTCTTCATTTGTCTGGTCTGATGGGTTTTTACCTTGCTCCTTCGTCTGCTGTGTACTTCTCTGTCTTCTCATTTTGCTTAACTTACTGTGTTTGGGGTCTCCATTTCGCAGGCTACAGGTTCGTAGTTCCTGTTGTTCTTGGTGTCTGCCCCCAGTGGGTAAGGTTGGTTCAGAGGGTTGTGTAGGCTTCCTGGTGGAGGGGACTGGTGCCTGTGTTCTGGTGGATGAGGCTGGATCTTATCATTCTGGTGGGCAGGACCACATCCGGTGGTGTGTTTGGGGGTGTCTGTGAAGTTATTGTGATTTTTGGCAGCGTCTCTGCTAGTGGGTGGGGTTGTGTTCCTGTCTTGCTAGTTGTTTGGCAAAGGGCATCCAGCACTGCAGCTTGCTGGTAATTGAGTGGAGTTGGGTCTTAGCATTGAGATGGAGATCTCTGGGAGAGCTTTCGCTGTTTGATATTACGTGGGGCCAGGAGGTCCCTGGTGGACCGATGTCCTGAACTCAGCTCTCCCACCTCAGAGGCTCAGGCCTGACACCGAGTCAGAGCACGAAGACCCTGTCAGGCACTCAGCTCAGAAGAAAAGGGAGAAAAAGAGAGAAAGAATAAATAAATAAATAAATAAAATAAAGTTATTAAAATAGAAAAAAATTATTAAAAATAAAAAAATAAAAAAAAGAGAGAAAGAAAGAAGAGAGCAACCAAACTGAAAAACAAACCCACCAATGATAACAACTGCTAAAAACTATACTAAAACAAGCAAACAAACAGACAAAAAATGGACAGTCAGTACCCTAGGACAAATGGTAAAAGCAAAGCTATACAGACATAATCACACAAGGAAGCATACACATACACACTCACAAAAAGAGAAAAAGGAAAAAAATATATATATATATATATAAACAAAGGAAAAGAGCAACCAAATCAATAAACCAATCTACCAATGATAATAAGCTTTAAATAGTAAACTAAGATAAACATAAAACCAGAAAAAAATTAGGTTCAGAAAGCAAACCCCAAGTCTACAGTTGCTCCCAAAGTCCACTGCCTCAATTTTGGGATAATTCATTGTCTCTTCAGGTATTCCACAGATGCAGCGCACATCAAGTTGATTGTGGAGATTTAATCTGCTGCTCCTGAGGCTGCTGGGAGAAATTTCCCTTTCTCTTCTTTGTTTGCCCCGCTCCTGGGGTTCAGCTTTGGATTTGTTCTTGCCTTTGCATGTAGGTTGCCTGAGGGTATCTTTTGGGAAGTCTGGGGTCTTCTGCCAGCATTCAGTAGGTGTTCTGTAGGAGTTGTTTCACATGTAGATGTAGTTTTGATGTATTTGTGGGGAGGAAGGTGATCGCCACGTCTTACTCCTCTGCCGTCTTGAAGGCACCCTGCTTTTATATTTTTGATGGAGTCTCTCCTCCAACTGGTAGTGTCAGTCTGGGAGATTTTACTCTGATAAGTGGAAGTTTCTGGGTTCCTCAACCCTGTTTTCTCTGAGAGAAATGAAGGACCCCTCTATTTATGTACCACTTTACTGTCAATTACTTCATTAATAAAAAAAGTAACTTTATTTCAAAAACATTTTTATCTGGGTTGCCAAAATATTCTGAATGATATAAAACCAAACGTGCTGAAGACTCAAAAGAAGTTTAATATGTTATTTCTGCATACAAAGAGTTTATGGTTTATGTGGGAAGATGAAACAAATGCAAGGAGCAACTAGCACATAAGAGTCATAGTAATTTCATAAGATTAATAGCGATCTTCTAAGATTAGTCCACCACTTTAATTTGGTAGGTGAAGAAAATGAAGCTAAGAGAGCATAAGTGATTTTTCCAGTATCACATTACTAAATAGGAGCAAGGACCCAGGACTCCCAATTCCACTGGGCTGTAAAAATGCATTATATTACACAAAATCAAAGAGGAAACCAAGGTCAGCCTCTGTGAAAGAGTTAAAGGGAAAAGAGAGGAGGGGGCTGGTTAATAACAATCCTCTGGACTGTGACTCTTCTTCAGCAGGTGACAAGTCTGTAGGGTCCTTCAACCATCGAGACCACATTCATTGGTTGTACCCCACTGACTATGGTAGTTATATTAGTGGTGTCAGACACAAGCCTTAGCCATGTGCATCACTTTTATAGAAATAAAAATCAAATGCTCAATTGGAGTGTGAATTAGTCAGGATGCTTTCAACTGCAAGCAACAGAAAACCAACGCAAACCATAACAAAATAAATAAGTAAAAGTAGGGAAGGAATTTGTTGATGCATATTTGGGAAGTCATGGGCTTTAAGACTGGCAGGTTCTAGGAACCTAGATGCTGTTGTCAGGACTCCGGCTCCATCTTTCCATCTCACCTTGTCTCTGTTTGGCTTCATTCCTTGGGCAGATGTTCCGCAGGTACTTGGCAAGATAGCTTCCAGAAATCAAGGCTCATGCCCTACCGTTTAGGAACCTCCTGGAGATGTCTCCCTGGAAAGATCTAGCATAGAAGTCCCTGAGAAGACCCATATTCCCCAGGCTCTGCATATGCCCATCCCTGAGCCAGGCTCTTTTGCAAGGGAATTTGTTTCTTTGGAGATTCAGTCCCATCCTAATGACCTGAAAAGGATTCCCCTTTGTAAAGAGGTGTCCTATTAGTAGAATGGCTGGGGAAAGGGGAGAGCATGCTCATCAGGTGTCCACTGTGGGATGTAGTGCCAATGACCTAAGCATTAACCATGTAATATAGATGGTAAATGCAAAAGGAGAGAAAAGTATGTTAATGAGGCTGCTAGCTCAGTTTTCCCAGAGAAGATAGGTGATGACACATCCTAGGGTAATACAAAATTCTGTTAATAATAGACTAAATAAAGCCTAATGGGGAAGTAAATCTCCTTTTAAGAAAACTCACACTATACTCACAGTGACAATTTTTTATGATGTATGCTTTTAGGGGTAATTGCAGTGACTAGACCAGTCCAACTGCAGCTATTAGGAACGAGGTACTCTTTTTTTTGAAAAAACACTTAGACTGGAGTCTAAAAGGCAGAGTTGTGATAGCAAATCTCTTTAGATAATGACTCCAGAGACTAATCATTCATACAGTTAATGGAGACTTTAATTAGGCAGCATAATTTCTAAAAACAGTGGAGGAAAAAGCTCCCAGCGTTACCTGTAAGTGAAAGCAAATTCTCTTATCACCAATGTGGTGGGTGCAGAATTTATCACAACAATGATTCCTCCTGACATTTGCATTATGCTTTACACTGTCATATATTAACTCAGTTGATCTTTATAACATTCTCAGGAAGCAGGAATTATTACAATTATTTACTTTTTATAGATAAGAAAACTGAGGTATAGAGAGGTCACTTAGCTAATGAGAGGTAGACTTGAATTCTCCCATTGGTGTTTTTCCATAGATGTAACAAGAAGAATACAGCTTTGGTGAGAGAGAACTGAGTTTGGATCCTGCCTTCACCATGTATTAACTAGGTAACTATGTTCTTTTGACCCTCATTTTCTCAGAAGTAAAAAAGTGATAATCGTACCTAATATAATGGGTGTGATATTAAAAACTGTCTCTCATCTGGGCTTTTCTTATGGGTTTTCTTTCTCAAACTCCATAGGTCATTAAGTTTAACCTTGAGGCATGAGTGGGGAAGAGGAAAAAGATATTTCCACTTTCCTTCACTGTCCAGAGAACAAACCCCAAAACACGGGACAGTAATGAACAAAGAGAGGTCTCCTCAGGGCTTTCTCCACTGTTAGTTTCTAAGGGAGCACTTGCTCCGGAGAAGAAGGAAAATAATTTTCTCTTCCTTCCTCAGTCAGCTGGAGGGCTTCATTATTTCCAATTAAAATCCAAAACGATGAGGACTCCTACCCAGAAATGACATTTTAGTTATTTGACTCAATCCCTGCCCTACCCCCAGTCAATACCCTGGGCCGTATACATCTGTAGCCTTTCTTTCCACCTGAAAATCAATGTGCTTGACTCAACTAGTTGAAAAATGAGAACTGAAACAAACAGCTGGATTCATTTACGACATTTCCTTTTTATTTCTACTTGAAATAAACTTTTCAGCAGGTCGCCTTTTGGCAGTTGAAGGCCAACATAAATTGAAACAGCGGGTTGCTTGCCTTTAAGAAACCAAGACTTCCTGGTCCCAGGGCCAACAAAGCCTGGCCAGGGTTTCAGCAGGCAGCTGCAAAGCACGGGACTCCATCAGCTTCCCGCACAGAAGGGGGGCACCTGCTCTCGGGGAAGATGTGACCAATTCAAATGTAACCTGGTGGGGGGCTCTGAGGATGGGCTCACAAGTTGTCAACTGATCCTATACCCTGCTATTCACCATGGCCCCCTGCCCAGCTCCTGGTCATTTCTCTCCATTGCATACCTCCTACTCAGGCAATAGCAGATTGCTAATTTTCCAAAGGGGAAAAAAGTGATAGCACGCTGTGAAAATCTCTGTTGACTGTACAAAAGCCACGTTTGATTTCTCAAGCCTCAGCTTTTGTTCAGGTCTATCATTTTCTCAGTGGGAACAAGGCTGCTTAGATTACCAAAGTATTTTTGTCCTGAATCCAATGCAGGTATGTCCAGGATTGTATCTAGGGATACCACCCAACAAAGAGATGAGAAAGTTCAGATGGGCAAAGTGATCATTTCATTTGTTAATTCCTTCAACAATCTGTATCTTGAATAGCAATTATGTGCCATACTTTGTGCTGAATGCTGGCGACTGGGTTTCCACCTCCATTGGGCTCATTGATATTATTTAGACAATCATTCAAATAGATGTATTAGCACAAGTGTGCATGGAAATGTGGGAGACCTTGTCAGGGAACTGGCCAGACCCAGGGACCAGACCATACAAGTTCACATTTAGCATTAGGTCTTTTTCTAGTAGCAAAGGACATATGGGTTTAGCGGGAATGTGAAACAACCAAATTTCTATAGCTCACTCTATGCTCATGAACTGAAACCCAGGTAGACTCCAGGACTTGCTGTTTGACTGATGTTTGATGCAAAAGGTACATTTGTTAGTGTTATAATTAATTACCTGTCTGACTTGGAGAAACTAGGATAATAATGTCCTTAAAAAAATAAAACTTAGAAATACTGACAGCCAATGTATTAAGTCATCTTGCTGCCTTCAACAGATGAAATGAACTGAAGGTGTTAATTCAGATACAGAAATTACCTAGATCTTGTTTTATGTAGGTTTATTCTCTACATGCAATACTAACTAAATACAAATAACTAACAAAATTATTTCATGGGTTGTAAAGGGTTGAATAGTGTCCTCCCCAAATCCATGTCCACCCTCAGAATGTGACCTTATTGGAAATGGGATCTTTGCAGGTATCATTAGTTAAGGGTCTCCAGATGAAATCATTCTGGATTTAGAGTGGGCCTAAATCCAAAGACTGGTGTCTTTTAAGAGAAAAGAGAGGAAGATTTGGACACAGAGAGACATAGAAGAAGGTCATGTGAAGACAGAGGCAGAGCTATATTGCCGCAAGCCAAGGAATGCCAGAAGGTACCAGACGCTGGAAGAGGCAAGGAAAGATTCTCCCCTAGAGCCTTTGGAGGGCATCTTGCCAATGCCTTGATTTTTTTTTTTTTTAAACGTTCGGGAGCTGGCTGACTTTAATTTGGAAACAGCTTTTGGCCCTTTGCATGGAACAGATGACTTTCTGGCTTTTTTTTTTTTCTTCTTTTCTAAAAAGGAGTGAGTTTGGCAATAACAAAGCTTATGACACATTCTCACCAGATGCAAAGAGTACCCTTAAAGGTTTTCCCTTTCACTCCTCAGTGAGGATGTGGCACCCCCAGTCCCCACCTGTCTCACCCAAACTGTGCATGCGGCAAAGACGTGTGTGCATCTGTCTGCAACGACTATATATTTAAAAAACAAACAAACAAACAAAAAAACTACTTCCAAATAAATGTACAAAATTATATGACTAAAACGAAGCTAAGAGTTTCAGCCACAAGCAAAGGGGAATGACTGCATGAGTCAGGAAACAAAACATCTACTTTAGCTGCAAGAGGCCGTGAGGAGTAGGGGTGGGGAGGAGGTATCCTGAGAGAGTTCAAGACCGACCCAGGTCCTTCAGCATGAACACAGTACACAGATCAGGAGGGTGGGCAGAGGACGGGGCCAAGGTTCTAGGGCTGGTCCGAGCTGGGACACCTGGGGGCTATTTTCTGGATTTGTTAGAAACAGACGAACATTCTTTTGGCCTTTTGCTGGCATCGCTGTTGCCAGCGGGTGGCCAGAAGTGACTCACCCATCTTTCAGTGGAAACTGTAGATACACTCTGCTAAGTAGCAGATTGAAGGTGAGGCCAAGAGAAAACCAATCATCAAGTGTGAGATGCACTGCTGCTTAATACCTTTTATAGACATAAGGCAAACTGCTCCTGAAAAGACACATTTGCACCATGAAAAAGCACTTAAAAAGATGACGCTATGGTTGTCATATAGTTTAGCTTTCATCTCTCATTGGAGAATCCAAAGTTGAAGAAATTGTCCATCGAGCTTAACCTGAAAATTAAAGGCACAAGAATTCCTATCTGGTAACTGTCAGGAACAGTTCATGTTCTTTCTTGGAAGAAACCAACGCTGCCAATACCTTGATCTTGGATTTCTAGCCTCCAGATTGTGAGAAAATAAATTTCTGTTGTTTAAACCACCCAGTCTGTGATACTATGTTATGGCAGCCCTAGCTGCCCTGCCTGTATTAGGCAAACAATTGACTCTCCCCAGGAATGAGCAATAATTCTGCATAGAGAAAACAAATATTTTTCTTGGAGAAGCCAAAAACAAAATCTGCTGAGATTTAGCTCTGGCCGTACATATGCACAAATACACTTTACCAAGATGAGCACATCCTTTTCAGTTTACAACATCTGTTCTCCCAGTTGTTTAACAGTTTTCTTGAAAACCCACGTGAACTACTTTGAATTTGTGTAATGAAAGGGGTGACGTGGGTATTGAAGTAGGAAGGGAACTTGCAGCACACTGGGGAGAGGGGTTGCTCCAGCTGAAGCCTGTTGGGGCTCAGCCTTGGCCAGTGGCCTCTCAAGCCTATAAACATGGTGCTTCTGGAATCTTCCATGGGAGCCAAAGTGTTGCTCAGTTGACTCTGGACTCCATTCATCAACATCCTTTATTCTCCCTTTTATTTCATATTGACTTTCTTTCCCACCCCCTAAAACTCTCTCTCTGTGTGTGTGTGTGTGTGTGTGTGTGTGTGTGTAGACTCAAATCATTACTGAAGTGCAAAGGGAGAGGTTGCGTTGCTAATGGCTATAAAACATACCTGCTCCGGGAGTGCAGAGAGAAAAAATGATGGCGCGCCTTCCTGGAACAGAAGGATTTTCCTGGGTGAAAAGCAAAGCATAGAAATGAGACCGTGTTTAAGGCCCCCTTTAACTTTAAAATATTATGTCTCTGCTTATAATTGTGGGTAGATTCATTGTGCTTTGCTCCTCTCTCACCCTGTAGACAGAGAGAATGAAATAGGAGAATGGCTGGTTAGGAAACCATTCTTATTTATGTTTTGGAAGGGTAGAGGGGTATGGAGTCCCCAAACAGATGTGCAGGCCCTAATAGCGAGTGGCTTTGAGGACGGTGTCCGTGCACCCTTGGCTGCCCTCCATGAACTTGTGAGGGAGGCTTTCCTTAGTGAAGGCGGCAGTGGGCTACAACAGACTGGCCTTGTTAGGACTCTCTGCTGTCTGCCCACTCATGATGCTGGGGCAATCTGAGTGGAATAAAAGTAAGCCGTTCTAATAGTTTCTTTATAAACATGCTTAGCTCCAGATAAAAGGCTAAATACTAAACAGGGTATAAAATGGCTGATTTTCTCTCCAGCCATAATGGCTTCTTGCTACAGTTTCCTCAGCTGAGCTGGGAAAGGAGCCTGAAGCCTGAGGGTTTATTTCTGAAGAAACCCTGCTCACCCCTGCAGCTCTCATTTATTTATAAATATGCAGACACTATGACATATTTCTGAAGAACCTTGAGTCCTTTTCTCATGATTAGAGCTGAAAGCTAAGCCTGAGTATTTTGAATGTAAACACTTTGGTTTTTCATAGAATAAGAGCCTTTCAATGACTTCATTGATCAAAAAGCCAAACTGTTATTAAACAGTGATGTTGATAATCTAAACAAGGAGAGAAAAGTATCTAGAATTACTAAATGTTTAAAAAATATGAATCACTTATTAAAATTGTTGATAGAAACAGAGACCTGGAATCCTCAAACTCACTGGAACAGAGAATTACTGTGAATTCAAACAGGTGAAATCCCACAAACCGGGACCTCCGAGAGTGTGTTTCAGCTCCGCAGAAACACCCCCAATAGAAACAAACAGGCTACTTGTTTAATCAACTTGGATCTGGGACAGTTTTGTCTATTTATACAGATACAACAGGAGGCCTGAAGCTCGCATCTCAAACACTGACTTGTGAACCAGGTAAAGTTACCCTGGAGGGTGGGGGGTGCAGCCAGCCTGTGTCCGCCAGCGTACGCGGTGAAGGCGTGTAGCATGTGGTCGGACGGGACACAGGCAGCACTGCCTCTGTGATGTGACGCATTCCTGCGGGATGGGGTGACTCCTCATCCAGGGAGATGGCAAACCAGAGAAGGGAAGTCGGGGGGCCTCATGTTCTTACGTGTAAAATGCGGTGGTTGTTTTTTTTTTTTTTTTTTTTACATCTTTATTGGAGTATAATTGCTTTACAGTGGTGTGTTAGTTTCTGCTTTATAACAAAGTGAATCAGTTACACATATACATATGTTCCCATATCTCTTCCCTCTTGCTTCTCCCTCCCTCCCACCCTCCCTATCCCACCCCTCTAGGTGGTCACAAAGCACAGAGCTGATCTCCCTGTGCTATGCGGCTGCTTCCCACTAGCTATCTGTTTTACCTTTGGTAGTGTATATATGTCCATCAGACTGGTGTTTCCTAAAGGGTGAGCCATAAAGATAGGATTCTAGAGGTACGTTTAAGAGGCCTGGGTTTAATATGTTAAATAGGATTCTGTGCTTCTGTATTTCTTAGATTTAATATATCAGCGATATTGTGACTCTCCCCTGCTTCCTGCTCCCAAGTGGGGATAAGATGAATGATGCTCTCCAAAGGTGCTGGAACTCAGAACCTTTGGGCAGTGCTGAACTAGCAGGTCTAATTGTCTGTGATTCCAGGCAGAGGATGAGGCCAGGAGATGCAGGCGTGGGGGAAAGAAAGAGATCCTTGGCTTCTCCTTCCAGAACCCCCTCCATATCTTCGTAAGAATGGAGGAAGCTGGAAGGGGTGTTTGGCGTACTTGCAGTGATGGCAGGGGCTATAATTTTACAAAAACAAATGACATCAGCACTTTCTAATTAAGGTGAAACTTGTATTTAGGTAGAGTATATACTGACCTGTGATGTGTTGCTTTAGGTGCTGAAAAGTTAACTGCACCCCCTCAAAATTCTTCAGCCAGTAACAATGAATCCCTTAATTCCAGTCAGGTTCTTTGTGTCATGTTAAAAGGCAAGTACCCTAGGAGAGAGGGAGAGAGACCCTTAAACCTCTTATCATACATGTGTATGAAGCTGACTCTGTCAGATCCTTTTCTGAGAAACGGTTTTGATTAAAAAAAAGAAAGAAAGAAAATGTAAAAAATTTGAATAGTGGCTGGCATAGATGGGGATTTGTGTAAGAGAGTTTCAGATTTATGTAAGAGAGTTTCAGATTTTATTTAGTTGCACAGTCTTAGGTTGGCTTCCTCAGAAGCAGAGCCTGAGGCAGGGATTCTCCTGGAAGAGCTTTGTTGAGGGAATGCTCTCAGGAGAAAGAAATTTGGGAGAGCAAGATCTGACAGGGGAGGAAGTCTACGTAAGGAAGAGTTCTCCTGCAGACTAGTTTCAGCCAGACCCCACCGGATGCTCTGGGCCACAAATGTCCCATCGAGGTTTTCTCACCCTGAGGCAGAGCCCAGCCTTTGTGCCTCCGTGTCAGGCAGTCATTGGTTGCCAACTGTCCCATCCCCCATCCCTGGGACGAGGCACAGCTTTCCAGACAGGAGACTCTCACTCAGCTGAAGGTGCTGTGCTTGTGAAGGGGGCAACGATCACCACATCCGAGGTCAATGCTCCCAGCAGCTGGGACACAGGTGCTGCGGCCACATGATGGGGATCTGGGTGGGGTACTGGCTGCACCCACATGCACCACATGCATGTTCAGAACTGACTCAGTTTGCCTAACAAAATTCCAAGTAACTGAAGTAGCTTGTGAAACTCTTCATGTACCTCCTTCTCTTGGAGTCCTGGGTATTAATTAAAGGTCTTCTCTGGTGATGAGAGGTTGACATTTCCTTGAGGAGCTTTATCAACCCTCTAAGCTTTTCTCTCAGTACCAGTAATTATTCATTCAGGGTTAAAGGATTTGTGATGTTTTCCCATTTGTCTAGATTATTTTTCTTTCTTTCAATCAAAAGGATTTTTTTAAAAAAAACATGTCCATATTCTTCTGAGCAATACTAAAGTTTATATTACAAAAAGGAGGGAGGGGGGGAATTTATCCTTTGAAAAAAGAAGCTAGTTTCATGGCATTCCTTTTTGCTCACCAATCTGCCCACAGAAAAGTAAACAAACAAACAAAAACAAAACAAAAAAAGAAAACCTTCTGTCTTTCAGAATTTCTTTACCAGAAAGCAATTCTAGACCAATTTCAAGGCAATCTTTTGTAGATTTGAGTGTAAGCTAAGAGTAGTGTGCTTCTTACTGTAAAGGTAATTTAATTAATTTGCCTAATAATTCTTATTTAGCTATAAGGGCTTTTCCACCATGTGCCTTGGAGAACTGTTAGGGCTTAGACTTTCTCTTTTAAAAGTCTCCAGTTTCCCGTTTCGAAGCATTTATCAAATGACGGGGGTGCGGAGTGCCTTCTGCTTAATCCATTCCCCTATTTCTGCTGGTGTTTGATAGTTTATCTGGGTGATTTGTGTATTTTATCAAGTTACATTTCTCATTCCCCTGGGAACTCATGAGAGAAAGGTCTATGAACATTTCTGGAAGATCTTATCAAAAGCTGTATGCACTCTGGAAGCCCAAACACAGAGCCAGGCATCATAGCAAAGTCTAGGTCAATGTTAAGACAAAGGACACTCCTCACGTGTCTCTGTCGAGAGGGTTTGGTCATCACTCTCATTGGATTATATGATCCTTTTTTATTATTTTTATTTATTTATTTATTTTTAAAATTTTTTTTTGCGGTATGCGGGCCTCTCACTGTTGTGGCCTCTCCCGTTGCGGAGCACAGGCTCCGGACGCGCAGGCTCAGCGGCCATGGCTCACGGGCCCAGCCGCTCCGCGGCATATGGGATCCTCCCAGACCGGGGCACGAACCCGTATCCCCTGCATCGGCAGGCGGATTCTCAACCACTGCGCCACCAGGGAGGCCCTATGATCCTTTTTCAAAAGGGCATTTTCTTTTATTCCCCAAGAGACCTGCACAAAAGAGGCATGTAGAGTAAATTATAAAACTCCACATTTTTCTGCCTGCTGGTCAGACTATATTCCTTTTGATAGGGTGTGTGTGTGTGCGCGCGTGTGTGTGTGCGTGTGCGTGTGTGCGTGTGTGTATTGGGGGGAATGATATCATATGGCAAAAACAATTATTCTCTGATCTTTCTGTTCTTCATGGCTTATTTACAAAATCTATGCTTTTGATTTTCCAGGCTTTGGTACTATATTCAAAAGTCAGCCCTTAGGGCTTCCCTGGTGGCGCAGTGGTTGAGAGTCCGCCTGCCGATGCAGGGGACACGGGTTCGTGCCCCGATCCCGGAAGATCCCACATGCCGCGGAGCGGCTGGGCCCGCGAGCCATGGCCGCGGAGCCTGTGTGTCCGGAGCCTGTGCTCCGCAACGGGAGAGGCCACAGCAGTGAGAGGCCCGCGTACAGCAAAAAAAAAAAAAAAAAAAAAAAAGTCAGCCCTTGGAATTCCAAAAATAATATTCCCCCCATACCCACACCCTGCCAAGAGAAAACTCTCTTATTTTCTCTCTCAAAAAAGCCTGGTTTAGGTAAATAAAAAGTGCTATGGCTTCCAAGCAATTGGGTCTGCTCTGAATTTACAAAATCCATGCAGCAATTTATTTGACTACAGGCTCCCTCCCCTG
This sequence comes from Mesoplodon densirostris, assembly GCF_025265405.1. Taxonomy (NCBI): domain Eukaryota; kingdom Metazoa; phylum Chordata; class Mammalia; order Artiodactyla; family Ziphiidae; genus Mesoplodon; species Mesoplodon densirostris. The sequence goes on along the minus strand of NC_082672.1, from coordinate 32,025,553 downwards.
GAAAGCAGTGTCTATATAAGCATTCCAGGGAAAGCCAGACTGCACCTTGAATGGTGGGAATGTGCAAGGAAGAGCAGGGACAGCAGCTTCTTGATGTAGCCAAACACTAGCTCTGGTACATCAGTACCTATCAGCAGAATTAAATTGAATGCCGTGGACACAGCTAGTGGTTTCCAGCAGGTGTGGGTAACCGGAAGTCACCCTCACCAGCTGGCATCACGTCTCCCTGGGAGACTGCAGCCCAGCCACTTGTCCTTCATCCTTCTCAGGCATCAGAGAGAAAACAGAGGTCCTCAGATATAATCGGCGTCAATTTTCTTCCCCATCCTCCATTTCTAAACTAACCTTGGTTAGCATACATTCTTTCCTTCTTCTCTCCTGACTCGAAAGATGAATAGTTCCTATTTCTGTGTAACGGCGATCCTGGCAAATGTCTTATTGTCTATTAGGACATGGAGTAAACGTCCTCTCTTCTGTGACCCCTAGACTGATTCAGCATGTGTCACATCTGTCACTCCACTTTTGTGCTCCTCGGTTTTGGCAGTGCTCTTCCTACTCTGTATCTCTAGACACTTCTCTCCCTCCTGTTGGATCATGAGCTGCTCAAGCATGGAGACTGTGCCTTATTTCTTTTTATCTTCAGAACGCAGCACAGTGCTTGCATACGATACATGATCCTTATAGGATTATAGAATATGTGATAGACTGAGTCACATGCTTCAAGGAAATTGATATGTGAGTGCTGCATAAAATGGATGGGAGAGGGGCTTCCCTGGTGGCACAGTGGTTGAGAGTCCACCTGCCGATGCAGGGGACGTGGGTTCGTGCCCCGGTACGGGAGGATCCCACATGTTGCGGAGCGGCTGGGCCCGTGAGCCATGGCCGCTGAGCCTGCGCGTGCTGAGCCTGTGCTCTGCAATGGGAGAGGCCACAACAGTGAGAGCCCGTGTACCGCAAGAAAAAAAAAGAAAATGGATGGGAGAATGGAAAAATTGGTGATGACTATAACTGTATCTAGTACTGGAGCTTTGGAAAGAGATCAGATATTTAGATAAACATTTGGGAAAGGAAATACTTTAGGATTCCCAAGGGTAATGATTGCAGGAAGAATTAATGGGATGATACAGTCTTGTGAAATTTTTGAAATATAAATTTTGGAACAAAGAAAAAATCCTGCAAACACTTGAGCAAAAGAAACAGAAGTTACCTCTTTTGGGGGAGCACAGGCTAAGATATATTAAGGCAGAAGATATATTAAGACAGTCATTAGGACTAGTCACTAATATTCTGGTTTTCTTTCCCTTCTGGGAACACGAAAGGATTACCCATCTTTTTTCCGCGGGCCTCTCACTGTTGTGGCCTCTCCTGTTGTGGAGCACAGGCTCCAGACGTGCAGGCTCAGCGGCCATGGCTCACGGGCCCAGCCCTCTGTGGCATGTGGGATCTTCGCAGACCGGGGCACGAACCCGTGTCCCCTGCATCGGCAGGAGGACTCTCAACCACTGCACCACCAGGGAAGCCCAGGATTACCCATCTTTCACCCTCTCTGAATTAGGTAGGACTGTGTGACTTGCAGTGTTGTGAGGAGTGATGTTGTTGACTTCCAGCTGGAAACTTTAAGTGACAGAGCACAGTTTGCCAAGTCTTTTTTCCCTTGAGTGCTCATTAAATAACATATTTAGATGAAGCCCTCCATTAGGCTGGATCCCTGAGCAGAGCCACTCTACTGATCTGTGTTGGACATATAGCATGAGTGAAAAATAAACCTTTGTTGTGTTAAGTCACTACGCTTTGAGAGTTCTTTGTTACTGCAACATCACCCAAACTATCCTGACTGATGCACAGGTTAACCTGCTCAAATATCCATATGCTACCTGGTCATTCATGGTCACAGGTTCCTTCCTTTTTATAGCCTTCCCATCCCCCTAGTGTATTTCCTCATTCACATGGTTAAAGATTATTCTCTAGCTCCACTTCTGCATTCCAGCCCTAGGGAAGAAACAAAGGGCAGTCAATTTACTTGTAGGGAAATAAAGTTGCACATATCACTCTTCCTCACATTCCATTCATGAAAACCTGGTCAAAGCAACACGTCTAATGGCATGGGAGGCTGGCGAAAGTAGTCACTAGCTGGGTAGTTATCCACCCGACTAAATCCAGAGGAGCGTAGGATTGGTTCTATTACGAAAAAGAAGAAAATGGATCCTGGGGACAATTTACAGTGTCTGCCATAGGGTACATGGCATGTTTAAGGAACTGAAGTAAGTGTTGTATAGCTATGGCTGGAGAATCTAGTGAGACGTGGAGAGTGGCTCAAGAAGAGGCACCAGAGATAAGTGAGGCCAAGATCAAGCAAGACCTTCCAAGATTTATTTAAATGTGGTGGAAAGCCACCAAGGAGTTTTAAGTGGGGAAGCATCACAGTCAGATTTGCATTTAAAAATATTCTTCTGGTTGCAGGAGGGAGGATAAATTGAAGAAGGGAAATTAGGCAGCGTTTGCAGGATCCAGGTGAGAGCTGGTAGTCAGACTGGGGCAGGGGCTCTGGTGATAAGGAGATGAAGCTTAATTCCACCCTGACGTGGAACACAGAATCAAGAATCCTGAAAATGTGGGTGAAGGACACAAGGGCTGAGGGAAGAGGAGAGTTAAAGACGTTCCCAGGCATTCTGGCTTTAGGATTGAAGTGGATAGTGCTGTCATTATGTGGAGGGAAAATTCTGGCAGAGGAACAGGATAGTGGGTTTTTCAGGGGCCTGGGGTAGAAAGTGGGGAGCTCACAGGTAGGCTGCATCACTGTGTGGCTGTGTCCTAGTTCTTATGTTAGGTAATTTTTTCATTTAAAAGAATAATACTAGACATTTTATATATTACTTTGTATGTATCAAATACAGCATAATTTAAACATTTTCCAAAGGGGTCTACACATAACCCAAGACTGAGAAACACTGTCCCAGAGAACGACTATGATTTTTATCTTAAAAAAAAATCAGAATTAGTGTTAACAAGTCTGTGTCATGCCATTAAAAAATCTCCAACAAAGCATTCTCAGAGGCTAAAATTTAATTAGCACAACTTCTTATTAGATACTTTTTGTACTTGTAAAATATATTCTTAATCGAATGAGTTGCATTCTCAAAATGTTAAAAGTCAATTTCCAAAAATTACAGCTTTGGCTTTGGAAATATTGAGACTTAGCTCTTATTTCTAATAGTGCTATAAACAGCAGGGCCAGGTTCTGTTGAGATAATTACTGTTGTGTGACAATGAATCATGTTGCCTGCACATGGAAGAATGCTTATTGTTTTATTCTGCATGAATTCAGCTCATCCAAAAGTGATCTCAAATTCTTTGGGTCTAGGGGGCCAGGGCTCGCCCCTTATAATCCCAATAAACATTGTTATCAGACCCATGTGAAGAGTGTTCCCACAGGCCCTGACACTTGTACTGATAAGGAGCTAGTTCTTTATTAAAATCAATAGTTGGGGTTATATTTTGAATTCAAAGAGCTTAGTTCATACTTGATAGCAGCCCATGGCATCAAAAGCTGAGGAAAGGGTGGCGCAGTGGTTGAGAATCTGCCTGCCAATCAGGGGACACGGGTTCGAGCCCTGGTCTGGGAAGATCCCACATGCCGTGGAGCAACTGGGCCCGTGAGCCACAACTGCTGAGCCTGCGCGTCTGGAGCCTGTGCTCTGCAACAAGAGAGGCCGCGATAGTGAGAGGCCCGCGCACCGCAATGAAGAGTGGCCCCCGCTTGCCACAACTAGAGAAAGCCCTCGCACAGAAACGAGGACCCAACACAGCCATAAATAAATAAATAAATAAATAAATAAATAATTAAAAAAAAGCAATTCACATTGCACATCTCTTCCATGAAGACTGTGTTTACTCCATCTATAAAAAAAAAAAAGAAAAAAAAAAGAAAAGCTGAGGAAAGATCAGCAACACTTGAACGAACTTACTCCTTCAGCAAGATTTTTTTTTTTTTTTTTTTTGCAGTACGCGGGCCTCTCCCTGTTGTGGCCTCTCCCGTTGCGGAGCACAGACTCCAGATGCGCAGGTTCAGTGGCCATGGCTCACGGGCCCAGCTGCTCCGCGGCATGTGGGATCTTCCTGGACTGGGGCACGAACCTGTGTCCCCTGCATCGGCAGGCGGACTCTCAACCACCGCACCACCAGAGAAGCCCTTCAGCAAGATTTTTTGAAGAGGTGCTACTAGCAGGCGAATAGCCACAGCTGCTAGATTAAGAAGCCCAGACTTACAATTTCTTTAGCAGGAAATTGACGTAGACATTACCTGGAATGTCTAATGTGTTATTGGTTAAAATATAAGGTCAATAGAGGTTTCCCTTTTATTTTTTAAAAAGAGGAGAGGTTATGTTATATGTTCCAGCAAATAAGGATATTAGAGAGTAGGTGCATGTTCTTGAAAAGGTTGGGAGGCTGGAAATACTTCCAAGGTACTTTATTTTTCTAGAGGTTTTCATACAACCTTAGGAGAATTTCTGAATCTAGTCAGAAAGAAATCTTAGATTTTTAAAAATGTTTTTCAGCATTTCATGAAGTTTAGACAATAAACATATTCATCAAATGTCATTTCCACTTTAAATCAACCTCCCTCAGTTGAGTCAGCCTGGGGTTTTGCCCCCCCCCCAAAAAAAGAAAACACTTTACATATTTGAATGTGTGAAAGGTGGCAGACCAAGGACCATATTGGCTCTGGACATTGCGAAGGCTGGTGCTTACTGATGGCTTTCTGTGGGCCCAGTTCTGGGCTGAACACTATACATACTTCTCTCATTTTTTACGCCATTAAAAAATTTCCAACAAAGTATTCTCAGAGGCTAAAATTTAATTAATACAACTTCTTATTAGATATGTTTTGTACTTGTAAAATGTACTCTTAGTTAACTGAATGAGTTGTATTCTCAAAATTAGACCATAAACAGACAATCCTCAGATCACTATGAGGTAGGTACTATTATTATCCCCATTCTACAGATGAAGTCTAGAGCCTTAGAGGTTAAAATGACACTGCTGGATCCAGAGCCTGGCCTCTTCACCACTCCTATAAGTGAACAAATACAAAATGTCAATCTGTGTAAGACGGTGGACATACAGATGTAGAAAAATTCAGTTTCTATCTATCCTATTAATACCAGAGTTGAGTCCTTCCAAGGAGATCAAAGGTCATAGGAATGGTTTGGAAGACCTGGCACTCCTTCCCTTCCTCTTGCAGGTTTCCTTTCTATGTCTGACCATGAGCAAATCAGTTGCCACCCGGCTCCTTAAGCTGCATGACTCAGGTCCTCAGCAATCACTACCATCAGTCTACCGAGCAAGTCAACAAACACATACTGAATTCCCACTCTAGATGAAGGATGAGTAGATAAACAAGGCAGGATGCCTGTCTAGTTGGGAGAGAAGATGTTAGACAAGAGATGCATTCAAATATGCTCTGCTGGTGGCCCAGTACCATCCCCCTCCCGAACATGCTTAGTGCTCATTTGGGGCTTGTATCTGCTTGTCACAGATCTTGAAGTATTTACATTTTCACATGTGTATATCTTTTATTCTCTTAGATGCTGTAAGCACCTCCATGTTTAAACAAGGTGATGCTTCACTCCAGGAGATGCTTTCTCTAAAGCTAAGCATATTCATGGGCCTGACTAATGAGGCATTGTATTTGCAGATATTTATAGCAAGGCTAGAACTGAAAAGAATTTACTCTGAGTTTTAAAAAAAGTGTCGGCTTTTGACACTTGCGATACCTAAAAGAATTCTATTTGACCAAAAGACAATTACAAGTCTAAAATGTTACATTTAAAACAGAAAACTACATCAATTTACACTAAATTACAAATCCTAACTAATATAATAATTTTGCTGTATGTGTGAGAGTGAATATTTTGGATATTTTTGTTTCAAGAATTACTACAGTTATAAGTGATATTTTATAAACAGGATGAGTTTAAGGATTTTTCACTATTAGACATAGTTAAAAATTCTAGGTCCTTAGGAATCAGCACTTTCATTTGTATGAAACAGTCCTTAGGCAATAATCAAATATGGGCACAAAAATTTAAGTGTAAGCATGTTCACCATAGTATTATTTATATAATACTAAAAATACTTGGGGTTAAAAATGAAATAACCAACAAGAGGGGAATGGACTACTATGCAGACATATAAAATGTTTTCATGAAGTAGTTAATAATATGAGAAAATGTTAATGTTAAGTTAAAAAGAAAAGAAAAGGACTAGCAGACAACCATGGTAATGATCTCAATTCTGTAACAACCATGGCCTCAGCCACGTGGGGATGCCGTTCAGCAGCCTTATTTAGTTTCTGTGACGCTGACCCACTACCCGTGGCATTTAGGATTAGGGTTGAGATTGAAAGATAGTTTTCTTGGCTGGCCACACAAGTAGCTATGTGGACATGAAACTGGGAGCGGGGTGAGAGACAGAAAGAGAGAGAGAGAGAGAGAAAGGGGGAGAGAGAGAGAGACAGAGAGAGAGAGAGCGAGAACACATAGGTGCGTGGATTCCCTGATGGCTTCAAGTGCTGTATCCAGGCCCTTACTGGTATCACTTCAATTCTTTCCCTTTCTACTTAAGCTGAAGTCATCGCATTGAAAAATTACTCACATTACAATTAGATAAGCAAAGAAAACGAGATACTTTTCGTCTTGAAAATAGATCTGATCTTCCTTACGAGCTCCCCTGGGTCGTGAGAGAACTGTGTTTTAGACATATGCAGTGAATGCAGTGTAATCTAATGACTTTGTTAAAGAGTCTCTGCATATATCATATGCCATGAATGTCTTAGCATTTTATATTTTAGATTAGCTTCTCCCTCACGGCTCTTTTTAAAATGGTGTCTGGGAATTTAGAGGGCTTACATCTATTCAGTGTCCTTCTGGAATCCATTGCTGAGACATGCAGCTAGCATAGCTCAAGGCCTCTTTTTGCTTTGTTTAGCTAGCCTGGTAAGCCCTGCCTATTGACTCATTTCTTCAGCTCTTGTGGTGGGCCCCTGAAATTTTGCTGTGTCTCCTATTCTAGCTACAGGGTCTCTTTGCCCTAAAGATGGTGATCTCTTCCTTCAAGTATCTAGCTAAAGGCTGACTCATTTCAGAATACCCTTTGGGGCATTCAGGAGATTCTGGGATCCCATACATTCCATATAGAAACTGAGGATGGCTCGGGAGAGCCAAACTCAGGTCTACTGTTTGCCTGTCTCAGTAAGTGGTGAGGACCACCTGTGAGATGGCCTCTCCTACACTTCCAAATGGAAAGTGGTCAATGGCCCTGCTCTTCACGTCCACTCTCCTGTCTCCTCCTTCCAGGACTTTGGCCAGAGAGAAGGCACGACATTGTGTCTCACCATGGACTTACTTTTTTTTCCTTTCTACTTCTCACAAGCCACCAGAAGTGGAAGGGATGGGCTTTTTCCTTTTGTCCCTAACATCCTCCTACATCATATGCTCTACTTTCCACTGATCATACTTAACCCGTTCCTTTCTCTGGGGCTCTGAGGTGGGGGGAGAGTGGGAGAGAAATCAGCCTCTGATAAAAAAAAAAGGTATCAGGATTGGAAGGTATATATCAGAATGAATAAAACGGATTCTTATTTCTGGGAAACCAAAAGATTAAGATACCAGGGGTTTTCCTGGTGGCGCAGTGGTTGGGAGTCCGCCTGCCGATGCAGGGGACAAGGGGTTCGTGCCCCGTTCCGGGAAGATCCCACATGCCACAGAGCGGCTGGGCCCGTGAGCCATGGCCACTGAGCCTGCGCGTCCGGAGCCTGTGCTCCGCAGCGGGAGAGGCCACAACAGTGAGAGGCCCGCGTACGGCAAAAAAATAAAAATAAAGGGTTTAAGTGGATTGATTACTCTCTGGAGAATTGTTGGGAAAAGAGAAATGGTTTGAAGTGGGATGCTGAGGTTGAAATCCTGCTTGGGGTTCCCACTCGTTCTATGAGTTTGAGCACATCACTTGGCTTCTCTGAGCCTCTGTTTCCTACGTGCAAACAGTAAATCTGCTCTGCCCAGGAAGATCATTGGAAGTGAATAGACAGTGTTCAGAAAGCAAAGCAAAACCAAACCTGAATGGTGAATAAACATGTGAGACGATAACCAACTGCACTAATAAGCAGGGAAATGCACATTCAGATGACAAGTTATGCCTCAGATTGACAAAGATTTTGAAGTATGACAATATTGAATATTGGTCAAAATGAGGGGAAATAGGAATTTACAATCACTATTAGAGTTTCATTGATATAATTCCCAGGGAGATAAATTTGTTTATATTGAGTAAATTTGAGAATGTATTCATCTACAACCTAATCACTTCATGTGTGCTCTGTGAAATGTCTTTGCATACAAGCACAAGGAAACGTACAAGGATATTTATTTGAGTACTTCTCATAATAAAAATTTGACACTCAAAATATATGTCAAAGAGGAATACATAAATTAAATATTCATACAACTGAATACCACATAGTAGTTAAAAGGATGAAATAAAATTATATTTATTATATCTATAAGATAGTGCATTTTGAAATGGATAAATTTAAAACACCTAATGTTTTTACCCAGGTATATCTATCTATTACTATTTATGTAAATTAGAAATACTCTTTCACACAAATATATATATATATATATATATATATATATATATATATATATATATATATATATATATATATACATATCTCCAAAATAGACTGCTAATATACATACAGATGAAATGAAAGTGGTAATAGTTGCCTCTGGGGAATAGAAAGGAGATGAGACTGGAAGTTGGTGTAAAGGAGATTTCAACTATATTGTGATAAGAAAGAAAATATCTGATAAGAAAGAAAAGCAAATATGAGCAAATGCTAACAGTTCTTAATTCTGTACGTGACTGTCTTTTTAATTTTCTTAAAATAAAGATTATCATTATTCTTGACTAATACTTAGTAGTCATCATTACCATGGCTTCAAAGAGATTTATGAAATTAAAGAAAAACAATGCAAGTGAACCCACCATTTACATAATTAGTCTGTAAAAGCAATTTAAATGTAATTTCTATGGCTTCTGACTGTCAGATGGTCAAGAAGGAGATACAGGAAGTAGGGCTTAGGCAGAGGTGGTCACCCACAATGTCAACAAATAAGGCAGTTAGGACAAACCTTCCCCATGCATCTTTCAGAGACTTAAACTGCTCTTTTTTGTTTGTTTGTTTGTTTGTTTTGATGTGGACCGTTTTAAAAGTCTTTATTGAATTTGCTACAATAGTGCTTCTGTTTTTTTGGCTGCCAGGCATGTGGGATCTCAGCTCCCCGACCAGGGATCGGTCCCACACCCCCTACATTGGAAGGCGCAGTCTTAACCACTGGACCACCAGGGAAGCCCTGTAAACTGCTTATTTTGTTTCTTTGTGAAAGAAACCTGCCCACCCCCACCTTTCTCTTTCAAGACCACTCTGGATGTTCTCGTTAAGCTGATCCCATCTGTATAAAAAGGTTGAAGTTGGGAGGGAGGGCTTAAGGATGGCTGTGGCACCCCACATGTCCCTGGATACAGACTGAGAAGCCCCACTACCCACCCTGACCGCCCAAGCTAAACACACCTCATATTTATTTCCTTATCAAGTTTCCAGTGATCCCTGTCATCCATTCTGCAAACACAGTATCTGCAGCGTTTGAACAGTGTAGCTCTGAAGTTTGGCATGAAATAAGAGAAATATTGAGCCTCAGCGCAAAGAAAAACAGCCCTTTCCACAGGTCAGTTGTCACCTTTATTAGGCCATGTAGTTTTCTAAAGTGAACTTTCAACCAAGGCCGTTTTTACCCCATCAATTATTAAATGAATCAAGGGCATTAAAAAAGGAAGATAAGATGTTTGAGACCTTTCAAGTTCTTGAACTTTGTGTGTTCAGTTAGCAGTGATAGGAATGGAGGGGCCAGAGGAATGTGGGGAAGGAACAAATTAAAATCACTGTGACAACTACAATGACATAGACGTCTAGACTTCACAGAAATCACTTCTAGACTTCTCAGAAATCAACTACAATGACACTTCTAGACTTCACAGACATTAACCATGGTCCCAAGAGCAATATGGGAAATAAATTATCCTAGACCTAATGTAAAGCAGATAGGAGACAAAAAGTGGTCAGAATGGATATTTTAAATTGTAGTAAGGGTTTTTGTGTTACACCTTTTTTTCTTGAGTTACTCATTGATCCAGTCTTAGGATACATTATGATTTAACTCAGCCTTTTTTCCCTTCTTTGCCTGAGATACATACAAAACATGAATCTCAGATGGAAAAACACTACAGTATTTCACAGTTGCCACACCCATTGGTGTTGGTGGCTTGGACTTTACTGGCTACATCCTGTCACTATATCATGGTCACTATGTGACCATGTCACTCTGCTCATTGCTCTTAAGAAAGAACACTGGAAGGTGTGGAACAATATTATTGAATACATTTGAATTTGTTAGAGTCTATTTTTAAAAGAAATCATTATCCAAAGCTGGTATTTTATAATTTGTAACAGATTATTGATGTCAAACACCACAACCGATCAGGACAAACCAGTTTCTATCAACAGATTAGTGAGGGCTTCCCTGGTGGCGCAGTGGTTGAGAGTCCGCCTGCTGATGCAGAGGGACACGGGTTCGAACCCCAGTCCGGGAAGATCCCACATGCCGCAGAGTGGCTGGGCCCGTGAGCCATGGCTGCTGAGCCTGCGCATCCGGAGCCTGTGCTCCGCAATGGGAGAGGCCACAACAGTGAGAGGCCCACATAGCGCAAAAAAAAAAAAAAAAAAAGATTAGTGAAACCTGATGATCTAGATTTCTGGTTACCGACTTCAAGTTCTGAGGTAATTAAGAATTCGAAAAGAGTAAAAGAATAACCTCACAAAGACTTGTTGTAAATGACAACCAAGAAACAAAATATTGCTACTAATGTGACAAAGAATATTTTACCTTTTAAAAAAAATTAGGATACAGACATATAACATTATATTAGTTTCAGGAGTACAGCATAATGATTCAATATTTGTATATGTTGTGAAATGATCACCACAATAAGTCTAGTTAACATCCATCATCATACACAGTAAATCAGTATTTGAATACATAACATTTTTACAATGTAAAGATCTAAGATGGTTTGATGAGAAACACCTTAAGCTTCCTATTATGTAATTAAGGAAAAGTTTCTGAGAAAACATAAGAATGAACTAGACTTAGTAAACAAGATGGGAAAACTTCAACCTTACTAATACTACAAAAAATGTAAATTAAAATTAGGCCCAGTAATTAGTTTGCATCAGGTTATATTCATGCAGATGTCTATTATAATACAATTTATTATAATAAAATTAGGGTCTTATGATAATTAAAAATTTGTAACAACCAGTTTGGATTTGTTAAGTGATTTTTGGTCTACTTATAACATGGTCTGCTATTTAGCTATTAAAATGATATGTATTAAAGACTAGGTAATTAAATAAAAGGCATGATAAAATCATATTAAGTACAAAAAATAGATCCACTAATGGATATACAAACTTGCAGGGATTTCCTGATGGTCCAGTGGTTAGGACTCCGAGATTTCTCTGCTGAGGGTGCGGGTTCAATACCTGATCGAGGAGCTAAGATCCCGCAAGACTCAAGGAAAGGCCAAATTAAAAAAAAAAAAAGGCAACAATTTAGACCAAAAGAAACAAAAACTCAGGCACTTAAAAAAGTGGAAGAAAACACCTGAAAAAATAAAAATGAGCTCTCACTGAGAAGATACAAACTCTAGCTTGCCAGTTATCTAGATGAAATAGCAGGTACAGATGAAGATCAAACCAGCTGTTAAGTTAACAGAAAACTTTTCTCACAAGGCCATGCTGCAGCTGTAAATGTCATAAAAGCTCCCTTCTTCAAGGGACACTTACTCTCTTACTCACTGAAAAATCTTGTTTTCTAATATCTAAATGGTCAGAAAGTTTGCTCTTTGAATTCATAAGAATAAGAATGAAGCACTCCATTCTTGCTGGGAGGATTTCAGTCCTTTGACCCAGAGAAGTTGCCTTGACGTTCAACCCGTGTGCAGAGTTTCAGATAAGGGATTTCTGGCACATCATTTCACATCTATCTTTTTTTTTTTTATTAGTTTCTGCTTTATAACAAAGTGAATCAGTCATACATATACATCTGTTCCCACATCCCCTCCCTCATGCATCTCCCTCCCTCCCACCCTCCCCATCCCTCCCCTCCAGGCGGTCACAAAGCACCGAGCTGATCTCCCTGTGCTCTGCGGCTGCTTCCCACTATCTATCTACCCTACGTTTGGTAGTGTATATATGTCTATGCCTCTCTTTCGCTTTGTCACAGCTTACCCTTCCCCCTCCCCATATCCTCAAGTCACATCTATCTTAACTTTGTGGTTTCCAAGGAAAAAGGACTCTGGTCTACTTTCCAGTCCAGACTTCACATTGACTCTTTCATCCACAGCTCTTCTTTGCTCTGAGCCTATCAAAGCATTGCTCCTCTTAAATCCTATAAAAACCCTTCCTTTCTTTCTTAGGTGAGACGTCCCATGGTTCCTCTGGTTTGTGGTCTCCCTTATTGTAAAAAAAAAGTCAATAAACGTGATTTTTCAGACTATAGCTTTCTCTGCTAGCAGGCTTTGGCTGATTGGGTTAGAACACATCAAAATGGTAATGGGGACCATTTTCACGTGAGAGGATTGCTCTCTATATATTGTATTTTTCAATGCAAAGCTATTTCTTTCATAATGTAGAAAAGTTGGGCACTATGATTTTCGACTAAAATTAATCATGTAAGTCTCACATTAAGCAAACACATCACAATACTATCCATAATTATATCTGGTTGGTAAAATTATGGGTAATTTATTTTTCCTTCCTTGAGCTTTTCTATTTTTTTCTAAAATCATTATAATAAAAATGTGTTGCTTTTAAAATTAGAAATGTCGGTAGTTCCTATTTAAAAAAACCTTTTGACAAAAATTCTGCTTATTAACCAAATGAAAGCTATGCTTTTTGACAATTACACTGCAGCGTGGGAGTTGGAAACTGATTTAGGGCCCCTCCAGAGGAAGAAGGATGTGGTGCTTCCTTCAATCAGGTGGTGGTGGAAATCTCCATCACCTCTGACAAGCCAACTTGGCCTCTGTCCTCATTTCTCATTTGGGCAACAGTGATCCATAAACTGTTCAAGCCTTTAAGAAGCACACTTATTTGAGGGTCTTAGCAAGAAAAGGCTGGAAGACTTTGATTTAGGAATACTGAAGAATACTCTTTTTTCAACTCTCTTCATGTTCAAATGATTTATTAACATCCTCCATTTGATAACTAAGGCCTAAGGAAGGTCATTCTACTGCTTTGAACTCAAACCAGAAATGAATATTTCAGAAATTTTATTGTCAGTCTCATTCATTATGTGGCTTTATTCAAGTTCATCTTTCTGGCATTGTGCAGTATTTCTGAGGCTTATTTGATGTCTTCAGTTAAAATGCAATGCTATGGGGAGGAAGGGGATAGTGGAAAATTTTTTAAAATTGTGCTAAGATATATAGAACATAAACTTTTCCATTTTAGTCACTTTAAGTGTACAATTCAGTGGCATTAGTGTATTCATAATGTGTGACTATCACAACTATGACTTTCCGAAACCCTTTCAGCATCTCAAACAGAAACTCTGTACACATTAATTAATAACTCCCCATTTTCCTTTCCCCCTCAACCCTTGGTAACCTCTAATTTACTTGCTATCTCCATGAATATGCTTACTCTAGATATTTCATACAAGGAAAATATTTGTCCTCTTATGTTTGGCTTAATTCACTTAGTATTATATTTTCAAGCTTCATCCATGTTGTAGCACATTTCATGCCTTCATTCCTTTTTATTGCTGAATAATATTTCATTGTACATGCATACTTCATTTTGTTTATCCATTTGTCCATTGATAGACACTTGGGTTGTTTCCACCTGTGTTGGTTACTGTGAAAAATGCTGCTGTGAGCATTGGTTTACAAGTATCTGTTGGAATCCCTGTTTTCAATTCTTTTGGCAATACTTCTAGGAATAGAATGCAGGGTCATAGAATAATTCTATGTTTAACTTTTTGAGGAACTGCCATACTGTTTCCCCAGTGGCTGCACCATTTTACATCCCATTAGCAATTTACAAGGGTCCTAATTTAAAGATGAAGGTAAATTTGGGACCTAATCCCAACTCTTCTAAGGATTTGGTTTATTTTTTAATGTACCGAACTCTGTGTGGCATATCTCATTCTTTGTTGCACCATTTTTCTTTTTCTTCTGTTGAATTACAAACGTTGACTGTCTCTGAGGACAGATAGGAGATTAATTCATCACTTGCCTTGGTATTTATGCCTCTAGATTATCCTTTGAGTGATTACACTGGTATTTCAATAACTAAAATCTTTTGACTGGATTTCAAGATGGACCTTCCTCATATCCAATCCCAAATTTGCAAATAGGATTACAGTCCTATATAATATATTATACATTATATTATGTCATATGTAATTTAATTATATATTTAATATATATTCCATTATAATAAAATCACCTAGAAATAAAGGTGACCTTTGTATTACGTGTAATGAGATATTGTTATGTCATTCTCTTGGGGAAAGAACCTGGGGAAAAATTTTCCCACTTGATATATATATTATATATATATATATAAAATATATATAATATATGTTATATATATACTATATATATAATATATAGTATATATATATTTTTTTAAGGAGAGATTTATGCTTTAAGATTAGCTAACTTTGGGACTTCCCTGGTGGCACCGTAGTTAGGAATCCGCCTGCCAATGCAGGGGACACGGGTTGAAGACCTGGTCCGGGAAGATCCCACATGCCGCGGAGCAACTAAGCCGGTGTACCACAACTACTGAGCCTGCACTGTAGAGCCCGCGAACCTCAACTACTGAGCCTGCTTGCCACAACTTCTGAAGCCCTCGAGCCTAGAGCCCGTGCTCTGCAGCAGGAGAAGCCACCGCAGTGAGAAGCCCTCACACCTCAACGAAGAGCAGCCCCTGCTTACCACAACTAGAGAAAGCCCGCATGCAGCAACAAAGACCCAACGCAGCCAAAAAAAAAAAAAAAAAGATTAGCTAACTTTGGTTCCAAATGTGAGCACAGGTGATGCCCACTTTCTTAGAAAGCATACAAATCCTTCCAGATGGTCGCTCTCTATCCTATCCTAATTGTTCTTGGTATTTGGCAGTGGAGTGTCTGGAGTGTTGAAATTAGTAAACCCAAATGTCGTACAATCTAATCAGTAGCAAGATATCTAAGAAGCATGCCATATCTAAATACTAAAGATACCTGCTTTTTGTTTTCCTGGTTATTATCATCTGTTCATCCTGGTTTTGTGAACTTCCAGGAAGGATACTGGTAAAGCTACCTGTTTCTTAGGCACTGGGCTCCCTGGAGAATTGTCACGTTTCAAACATGGAATTGCCTGGAAAAAGCAACATCCACATTCTCTTGCACTGTCATTCCAAAGGCAAAATGCCAGAGATCTTCCATTTCCTCCTCCAGATTTACCTTCCTGTTCTCTGCCCTGGGATCTTTATGAGTTACATCTACAGGTCCCTAAACCCTCCAGCTCCTGGGTTGGTGAAGTCAGTGGGGAGCCAGGAAGGTGATCAGAGGGAGAAAGAGGGAGGACAGAGATTTATTTCTCTGGCTCCTTTCCTGAGCAGTCACCTCTGGCTGGCTGGGTCTCTTCACAAAAGTTCACTCTCACGTACTTCTCTTATAGACAATTCTCTCCCTTTTTGGCTTCTGCTGATGCTCTCCCTCTGTTCCTAGTTTCCTGCACTATTCCTTGTGGTTCTCCTACTTTTGTAATGAGTTTCTTTGTAAGTAATGTCTTCCTGATTTAGTTTCACTTGACTGTCCATCTTTTTTTCTGTTGGAATCCTGATTGATACAGCCAAGAAAAGGGTTTGGGTGTTGCTGTGTCTTTAAATAAAGCTCACCCTGGCTAAACTAGTGATTTTCTATCTTAGGCTGTGACAGTTCTGGGTGACACTATTTCAATAGATATCATGAAATTCTCAAAACCATTTCAAGTGTAATTCAGAACCCCAAAATTGACATTTAGCATTTGTAACAGGTGGGAATGGAGGACTGTGATTGTTAGAATCATTGGCTCTGTCATTCTTGAGTTGATAATTGGCCATTAAAAGAGGTACATTCCAGGTGGCTGGGCATGAGGCCAAGGAGTGGTAAACACACATGCCCAAGAACAAGTCAGGGGAAGACAAGAGAAAATATTGGATACTGTGAGTTAGAGGGTGGATGCTTTGCTCAAGGGCATTCAAATTCAAATGAATAAAAAATACTGAAAAACTAGCAAAACTAAGCTATATATATACTTTTGGATACAAGTACAGGTGTACTTTTTTGGATGCAAGCACAACTGTAATGAAAAGTGACGACATGTTTACTAATGACTGTAAGTCAAGTTAGTGACTATGTCTGAAGCAGGAGAGGGAGGGTGTTGTCATCAGGAAGGGACACAAGGGTCCTTCTGAGGGTGCTGTATTAGCTTTCTTGGGCTGCCATAACAAAATACCACAGACTGGGTGGCTTAAAAAGCAGAAATTAATTTTCCCACATTCTGGAGGCAGGAAGCCCAAGATCAAGGTTGCTGGCAAGTTTGGTTTCTTCTGAGGCATCTCTGTTTGGCTGCAGATGGCTGTCTTCTCACTATGTCCTTACATGGTGTTTCCTCTGTGCCTGTATATTTTTGCTTTCTCTGGGCCTCCCAAATTTCTCTTCTTATAAGGACACCAGTCATATTGGGTTGGGCCACCCCCTAATGACCTCCTTTAACCTTAATTATCTCTTTAAAGGCCCTATCTCCAAATAATACACTCATTATGAAGTGCTAGTGGTTTGGGCTTCAACATAAGAATTTGAGGAGGGCACAATTCAGCTCATAATACATGTTGATGTTCTATGTCTTGACCTGGGAAATGGTTTCAGAGGTATTTAATTTATAATTATTTATTAAACTATATATCCATGCATTATGCATGTTTATGATGCTTGTGTTATATTTCACAACTGTTAAAAGGTAAACAAGTATACCATGCTGGCCAAAAGAACAGTTCTGGGCCACCCTTTCAGACTTTTTGTGTAGGCCAATAACATTCATTTCTATGAAGATAATAAAAAATGAGGAATATACTAGGATAAGGCAATTCATCTTCTTAGTGCTGTTTTTCTTCCTCAAGAATGTTACAGTACGGAATATCTCAGGATACTTATTCAGAATACATGATACAAAAATATTTTACTGATTTTATTTTACTTCTTCTGAATATTAAAACTGTGTGTGTGTTTTACAAAGTCTGGTGTCTGTATAATCTCCGCTCCCCCAAACTCGCAGGCATGAGACAGGCTGCCCTCCTGTGAATTATGCTTTGAATCTGTCCTTGGGTTGTGGTGACCTTGTGAAACTTGTGGTTCTAGTAATGAAGCTGCTCTACTAAAAGAGATCAGCATTTCCAAAAGGAGCAGCATATTACAATTCAGAAGGGAGAGAGGTGTTTTGTTTTTCATGCTCATTGAGGAAAAAAGATGTTCATCACCAAACAGAAGTTTATCACTGTGTGTTCATTTCCACACTGTGCCGTTGAGATAACTTAAAATGTAATTGAATTGTGCAATATCTGTTCTTAGTAGGAAAGATCAAAAATTAGGTTGTACATTTCCACTAAGATCAGGTACAAGACAAGGTTGCCCACTCTCACCGCTATTATTCAACATAGTTTTGCAAGTTTTAGCCACAGCAGTCAGAGAAGAAAAAGAAATAAAAGGAATCTAAATTGGAAAAGAAGAAGTAAAGCTGCCACTGTTTGCAGATGACACGATACTATACATAGAGAATCCTAAAGATACTACCAGAAAACTACTAGAACTAATCAATGAATTTGGTAAAGTAACAGGATACAAAATTAATGCACAGAAATCTCTTGCATTCCTATACACTAATGATGAAAAATCTGAAAGAGAAATTAAGGAAACATGCTTATTTATCATTGCAACAAAAAGCATAAAATACCTAGGAATAAACCTACCCAAGAAGACAAAAGATCTGTATGCAGAAAACTATAAGACACTTATGAAAGAAATTAAAGATGATACAAACAGATGGAGAGATATATCATGTTCTTGGATTGGAAGAATCAACGTTGTGAAAATGACTATACTACCCAAAGCAATCTACAGCTTCAATGCAATCCCTATCAAACTACCTATGGCATTTTTCACAGACTAGAACAAAAGACTGCACAATTTGTATGAAAACACAAAAGACTCCGAATAGCCAAAGCAATCTTGAGAAAGAAAAATGGAGCTGGAGGAATCAGGCTCCCTGACTTCAGATTACACTACAGAGCTACAGTAATCAAGACAGTATGATACTGGAACAAAAAACAGAATTATATATCAGTGGAACAGGATAGAAAGCCCAGAGATAAAACCATGCACATACGGTCACCTTATTTTTGATAAAGGAGGCAAGAATATACAATGGAGAAAAGACAGTCTCTTCAATAAGTAGTGCTGGGAAAAGTGGACAGCTACATGTAAAAGAATGAAATTAGAACACTCCTTAACACCATACACAAAAATAAACTCAAAATGGATTAAAGACCTAAATGTAAGGCCAGACACTATAAAACTCTTAGAGGAAAACATAGGCAGAACACTGTATGACCACCATCTAGAGAAATGGAAATAAAACAAAAATAAACAAATGGGACTTAATGAAACTTAAAAGCCTTTGCACAGCGAAGGAAACTATAAACAAAATGAAAAGACAACCCTCAGAATGGCAGAAAATATTTGCAAATGAAGCAACTGACAAAGGATTAATCTCCAAAATTTACAAGCAGCTCATCCAGCTCAATATCAAAAAAAACCCCACAAACAATCCAATCCAAAAATGGGCAGAAGACCTAAATAGACATTTCTCCAAAGAAGATATACAGATTGCCAACAAACACCTGAAAGGATGCTCAACGTCACTAATCATTAGAGAAATGCAAATCAAAACTGCAATGAGGTATCACCTCACACTGGTCAGAATGGCCATCATCAAAAAATCTACAAACAATAAATGCTGGAGAGGGTGTGGAGAAAAGGGAACCCTCTTGCACTGTTGATGGGAATGTAAATTGATAGAGCCACTATGGAGAACCGTATGGAGGTTCCTTAGAAAACTAAAAATAGAACTACCATATGACCCAGCAATCCCACTACTGGGCATATACCTCTAGAAAACCATAATTCAAAAAGAGTCATGGGGCTTCCCTGGTGGCGCAGTGGTTGAGAACCTGCCTGCCGATGCAGGGGACACGGGTTCGAGCCCTGGTCTGGGAAGATCCCACATGCCACGGAGCAACTGGGCCCGTGAGCCACAACGACTGAGCCTGCGCGTCTGGAGCCTGTGCTCCGCAACAAGAGAGGCCACGATAGTGAGAGGCCCGTGCACTGCGATGAAGAGTGGCCCCCGCTTGCCATAACTGGAGAAAGCCCTCGCACAGAAACGAAGAGCCAACACAGCCATAAAAAATAAGTAAATAAGTAAATAAATAAATAGATAGATAGATAGAAATTCGTTTAAAAAAAAAAAAAAGAGTCATGTACCACAATGTTCATTGCAGTACTATCTACAATAGCCAGGACATGGAAGCAACCTAAGTGTCCATCGACAGATGAATGGATGAGGAAGATGTGGCACATATATACAATGGAATATTATTCAGCCATAAAAAGAAACGAAACTGAGTTATTTGTAGTGAGATAGATGGACCTAGAGTCTGTCATACAGAGTGAAATAAGTCAGAAAGAGAAAAACAAACACCGTATGCTAACACATATATATGGAATCTAAAAAAAAAAATTGGTTCTGAAGAACCTAGGGTCAGGACAGGAATAAAGATGCAGACATAGAGAATGGACTGGAGGACACGGGGAGGGGGAAGGGTAAGCTGGGACGAAGTGAGAGAGTGGCATGGACATATATACACTACCAAATGTAAAATAGATAGCTAGTGGGAAGCAGCCGCATAGCACAGGGAGATCACCTCGGTGCTTTGTGACCACCTAGAGAGGTGGGATAGGGAGGGTGGGAGGAAGACACAAGAAAGAGGGGATATGGGGATATATGTATACGTATAGCTGATTCACTTTGTTATACAGCAGAAACTAACACACCATTGTAAAGCAATTATACTCCAATAAAGACGTTAAAAAGAAAAAAGAAAGTGGCAAAGATGTTAAAACGTTACTAAAGTGGATGGACAAGATAAATGACCTGGGTCTAGTAAAAAGATTGATGGATGGTGGTGATGAGAGTTCACTTAAGGCAGGGAAGTGAAGTGAGTGAAAATGTTACCCTTCTTCCCATCCTCCTCGTCCTCCAAAAAAGGGAGGGAAGGGTTTCATCAGATCAAAGAATCCAGCAAGATTAATGCAAGGGAATGGAAGAAACCCAACAAGGGGACAGCAAGGAGTAAGGGATGGGATGGTGAGACAACGTGTGATGGCCTTTCCTTGACTGAGGAATGAGAGGCAGGGCTGGAAGAAACTGGCTGCCCAGAATTTAATCCTGACACATTCTGGAATAGACTATTTATTCCTTGAAAAATATAGCTATGACTCAGTGAAGACACATAATTTTTGTTGCTTTACAACTTAAAAAACTTTTTTACATGTACTGTTTTATTTAAGGGCAAGACCCATATCACATACTAATTCCTATAGAAGTTTGTATACGGAGGGGGCTCAAAATAAGCTTGTTTCTTGTGGATTCAAATATTTTATTAGAAACAAAGAACACAATCAGTTAAGTCTATGACAATGCAAGGGAATCTAGGGAAAGAATGTGCACAGTCAGGCACATTTTAACAGGTGATGGTAGGCTAGAAGAGAGCTAGTTGATAAGCACTGCAAAGTGTAGCAGAAAGGAGCTTGGATCTGGAGTCCGACACATCTCAGTTGGAGTTGTGGCTTTTGTGTGTCTGTGTGTGTGACTGCGGGGGGACCTGTGAGTCTCAGCTTCAAAACCTCAAAAATGATGACCAGGGTGGCAAACTGCTCCCTGGGAAGCCGAATGCAACCTGATATATGTCAGATTTTGGCCGGCGTGGAGCTTTTTTAAAAGTTGATATTGACAAGGTTCTGTCCATTTGTTATAAAAGAAGGGATAGGGGAACCACCACGTTGCTATGAAATTACTGAAACTGACTGATGCAGAAGTGACCAGGTTAAGTTTTCCACCATCTAATAGAAATGGAAGCCAAGAAGAGAGTTCAGTCCAATTACAAAGAATTACAGAGTCACATTTCTTAAGCACTTCAGTTTGTAGCCTATGAAATTAATACCCACTCGGCTAGTTAATATTAATTATTGCATTTTGATTTTCTCAGCTCCTTAGAAAATTGTAGGTATGACATTGTAGCTTTATTTTCCTCACTGTTCTTGCTAGAAACAGGTTTTCTTTGTTCAAATATCCTCTCCCCCCCACCCTCTGCCATTCGTGCAGTAGCGTTTGGTTTGGTCACTTTGAGCAATTGAAATTTAAGGCCAAAACTAATGTAACTTAGAGAAAGGGAAAGAAAGAAAATGAGATTGATTTAAGCAATCTATTTCTAATTGCTAATAAAAGGGGAAAATCTTTAAGTATCTGAGAAAAACTGCTCTCTGGTAAAGCAATCCAAGGCTGTTAAAATGGCAAAAGTTCCATTCTTTAGTCCCCAGGTTGAAAAACTCACTTTAAACTCTCCCTAAAAGCTCCCAGAAATCTTTCAGGACAGTAAATAATGATGGTACCATTTTTACCATTTCAAAAAGCAGCAGAATATAGGATACGTAAGAGTTTCAAAGTCAGACCTATGTGTGTGGAATGGATCCTCCATTTATGAGCTGAATACACTTGGATAAAAGCCCCAGTCCATCATCTGTGAGATGGGAGCTGCTGTCTGCATCTTAGAGGATGATCTTAGAGGTCTTTTTTCACCTCCTACTTGCTAACAGAACGCAGGGCAGCAAGCTCAGGAAACTTCAGTGGCGGAATCTTGATTAGCTGACTGGTAAAAATGCCAGCATTTCCCAGTGTGTTCTGTGGAACACTAGTTCAGTGAGGGGTTCATTTTTATATAATTTTGGGAAATACCGAGTTCTCATCTGTTACCTTCTTGGAGACTCAAAACATATATTTTTATATTCAAGTCTCAGATGAAGCCCTCACTAAGAAAGTTGTTTAATTTAGTGTTTTCCACTTGTCCTTGACCACAGAACTCTGTTTCCACATTCTACTTATTGCCAACCATAAAATTAACCTTCAAGAAACACACTTTGGGAAATGTTGCACAAATATTTATTTATTGCTTTCAAATAAGTTATGTTGAACTGTAAAGCCCTGAAAGACTGTTTTATAATATATTTGCATCTAAATTATTTATATCTAAATTATTCTTTCTTAGGCTAATATCAAAATTACCCTTAGCATCTCTATCTCTTGGTGGAGATGATTTAATAAAATCCCATGCCATAGGAAATTGGCTGAGTTTTAAACATTTTCTCATGAACTACAGAAAGTAAATAATCAGTGATGACTGTACACAGACACAGGACACTTGTGAGGTGATTTTGTGACTTTAAACTGTAATAACTTTGTATAAACACAGGCAATTCCTAAACTTTTTCTAGAATAGACAAACATTATATTAGCTATCTGTCAGTATGATTTTTCAACCCATTATAAATACACAGTATACCTTTTGGCTGCTGAAAAGTTTTGTAAATCGCACCCCTCATTCAGTGAACACTGAACAAGAGCCTTAGAAACAAATACTCTGTCACAAACATACAAATAATTAACATATACATACACTGTTTTATATTTGATGATGATAATGAAATCCTACAATTATAACTAAAAGGAACAATGCATGACTTGGAATCCTCATTTTCTTAACAGGTGTTATAAGAATGTGTGTCATAGGAATTAGAGACAGTTACTTCTTGGGAAGAACTTGAACCATTGTATCAGGCAAAATGTTTCTAGGACCACTAAATGGAGGACAGAAGGCAGAGACAAGTCTGAGTCCCTGAAGGAGTCAGTCACCTAGTAGGGACAGGATGCACCTCTACCTCACAGGTACACAGTGTCTCTCAACAGGGCTGACATGTCCATGCCTCACATATTTTAGATTCATTTCCTTTTTCAGCCATTTCAAGTCTTACTGACACCTCAACTAATGAATGCTGATTTTCAAAAAGTTTTATTCAGATAAGGAAAAAACATCATGGATGGTGTAGTAGGTTGAATAATGGCCACTCAAATATATCAAGTCCTAATCCCTGAACTTGTAATTGACATCTTAATAGTACTATTGGAGGATTTCAAAACAGAATGGTGGTCAGAGTGGAAAGAGACAGTTTAATCTGAAGCAATTAAAGTAGCTTAATGTTACCAAGCATATGACTAATTAAATACATTGCCAAGGCCTCCCCCAGGACCTTGGAAATGGTTCATGAAGTGAGGGATGCTGTAGTGCAAGCTTCGTTAACTTCCCAGTGAAGCCACCCCTGCTCCCATGCAATCCTTTTTTTTCTAATTTGTAGACGTACTTCACTGAAAACTTAATTAAAATTTTTACATGATACATGCTCAATAAATATTTATTGATTCATATTCTAAAAGGAAAACTAAAAAATGCAAAACTGCTTTTGAGGAATGCACTTTGCAGTATTTTTGTAGCAGTTTTTGAAGTGAGGTTACATATAGAAATAAATGGGAAGGAAAGATTCTCCTTTTTGGCTATTTTGGAATTAACAGAATCTCAAAAATATCTTGATTTAGCAATATTAAGTGTTGTGCAAATTTTTCCATTCTATCCCCACAATGAGTTTGAAATCAATTATGACTAAGTCTTTTTTAAAGATTGAACTTTTGTGATCATCAATCTATAAGTGACTCTAATTCACCAATTTGTTGCCATTACATTTTCCAAACAAATATTGAATCAATATGTGATAATGCATATTAAAATATGATATAAATCAAAAGGTATAAAGAATCCAAAAAAAATTTGTCCAAGAACTCTGAATGGGAAAGCAAACAAAATGTTACCACTAAATAAAACATGACAAGTAAAAGAGGTAAAATAAGAACTGAAAAGAAATGACTTTTTTTTCCGCAGAATGTGGGATTGTCTGTATAGTAGTCGCTACTTTCCTTTTGGTTGCTGGGTCTTTCTAGAGCCTTTGTTTCTTACCCAACAGCATGTATGCACTTATATATACTTAGCTTATACTCTTCTGCTTACTTTAGTAAAATAATTTCTTTACTGGAAATATTTGTGAAAATCATTAAATATTAGAGATTTCCTGGAAGTGGGGAATCTTGGTTTACTTGTTTGACTTTTTTTTTTCTTAAATCAGTTGATTTTTTAAAAATTAATTTATTTATTTTTGGCTGTGTTGGTTCTTCACTGCTGCACACAGGCTTTCTCTAGTTGCGGCGAGCGGGGGCTACACTTCGTTGCAGTGCACGGGCTTCTCATTGCGATGGCTTCTCTTGTTGCAGAGCACGGGCTCTAGTCATGTGGGCTTCAGTAGTTGAGGCACGTGGGCTTCAGTAGTTGTGGCACACGGGCTCAGTAGTCGTGGTGCATGGGCTTAGTTGCTCCGCAGCATGTGGGATCTTCCCAGACCAGGGCTTGAACCTGTGTCCTGTGCATTGGCTGGTGGATTCTTAACCACTGTGCCACCAGGCTTTCAATGTTACCTTAATATGCATGCTTAGCTAAGTAATTTAACTGCTCAGTATCCAGCTTTCCTGTCTGTGAAATTAATAATAAAGACCACAGCTCAGTCAAGATGATGATGGTGGTGGTGATGGTGATGATGATGAACTTCAGAGTAAAATCCAAACTCTGTACAACAGGTGAGACTGCTCTTCTACCTTTCCCGTTTGCCTGGCCTTTTTTTCCTTCCATTTTTCTTATTATTTCAGACATGAAATATCCTCTGGCCAGATAGGGCAATTCACTAATCCTTAAGTTCCCCCTGAAATTTTTTAACTCTAGCGCTGTTAACTACATGTGCTCGTGCTGTTTGAGACTAGAGATTCCCAATCCTTGGTACACATTAAAGTCCTCTGAAGAGCCTAACCCCCACTCCAAACCATTTAAATTAGAATCTTTAGGCATCAGTATTTTTAAAAAAAACTCAGTATTCTTCAAAATACTAACATAATATGGAGGAGAGGGTTGGATTCTGTGAAGGTTTAGATGAAACAAAGTCAGTAATGCCTTCATAATTGTTGAAATTGGGTGATGAGTACAAGGGGGTCCATTCTACTATTCGGTTTCCTTTGTAAAGGTTTGAATTTTTTCATAATAAAATGTTTTTTACAAAAGCTTCCCAGGAGAATTTTATGTGCACTCAGAATCTACTTTCTGGGGATCCCAACCTGTAATAAAAACTATGAAACTAGAATCTTTACTCTCCTTTCTTTTAAACCTCTGCATTAACTAATTAATTAGCTAATGAATTAAGTAAACAGATGTTTATAAATGTTTATTCTGGGCTGGAATAGTCCTAGCCTACGTCAGACTCTGGAGACCCCTTAAGAAGCTTACAATATAGTTAGATGAGACAAACTATAGGTCCTAGGGATAAATAACATGCTCAGCGAAGAGGAGAGCATAAAGGAAGAAAAAGGAAGACAAAGGAAGTGTGTGTGTGTGTCGGGGAGGCAGGTCAGTTGTACATCAGGGAAGCATTAGGGACTGCTTCATGGAAAAGTGACTCTGAATAGATAACCAACCTACAAGGACTTACTGTATAGCGCAGGGAACTCTGCTCAATATTCTGTAATAACCTATATGGGAAAAGAATTTGAAAAAGAATAGAAAAAAAGAAAACAAATTGACTCTGAAGATGTGTTTGGTGAAATCCTACCCACCCTTTAAGATCCAGCTCAAATTCTACTTCCTAAATCCTTGATTTCTGTTACCAAACATAAATAATCTGTTTCCACTCTGTACTGTAATCTTTTGTTTTTACATGTTATTTCAATTACATCTCATGTTATAAGACTATAAGCCCTTTGAGATGAAGAATTGTTTTATTATGTTTGCATCCTATAAAACCTTCTAGAAAAGTGACGAATATTATTAGGACTCAGTAAAAGTATGCTGAATTAAATAAAATAGATTATCCTTCTAATTTATTGCTATATTAAATAATTTTGTCATATCATTTGACATTTGAGTTCACACATGTGCCTTAATGGGCAATCAATATTAATTTAGGAAAGAGTACTTGTCTAAAAGAAAACTATGTCAAATTGGAAAGAGAAATTTTTTGTCAAAAATGGACACTGCTCCTTTCAAAGAGCTATAAATAAACGCCCTAATTTTTCTGCTCACTGAAAGAGGCACACTCTCTAGCTAAGTGCAGTCCTGAATGTTTTGTTCTCTTGAAAGCACCTAGGATTCAAAGGCTTTTCCTTCTCTGGCTTGCTCAAGAGTTGCTTTATCAGCTGCATAAAATTTAGAATAACCCAATTCTGTCACTTTGGTGGGAACAAATAATTAAAAGAAAGTTGGCTGGCAGAGAAAAAAAGCACAAAAAGGAAAGAGCAAAGCACAGGAGAAATATCAGTGAGGCACTTTCTCTGTACTTCATTAGTTTTGAATGTGGTAGTACTTTTTGCTTTGAACTTGATCAATTCAAGGCCATTCCTAATGCTTGGTTTAAAGCACCTGAGAGGGAGCGGTGAAGGAGGAAAAGTTTCCACACTCTAGGAAGGCTCTTCACTGGCAGAGACGGGGAATGGATGGGGAGGAAGCTTCGGACCCATGGAGGAGAGCACAGCAACAGGGGTATGGAGGGCAAAGCAGAGAGATTCCCGCACAGAGGATAGGTGCCGACCAGCACCCACCAGCCCGAGAGGCTTGTCTGCTCACCTGCCGGGGTGGCGGGGGCTGGGAGCTGAGGCTCGGGCTTTGGTCGGAGCGCAGGGAGAGGACTGGGGTTGGCTGCGTGAACACAGCCTGAACGGGGCTAGTGTGCCACAGCTAGCCGGGAGGGAGTCCGAGAAAAAGTCTGGAGCTGCCTAAGAGGCAAGAGACCATTGTTTCAGGGTGAGCTAGGAGAGGGGATTCAGAGCACCGCCTAAATGAGCTCCAGAGATGGGCATGAGCTGCGGCTACCAGCACGGACCCCAGAGACGGGCATGAGATGCTAAGGCTGCTGTTGCAGCCAACAAGAAACCTGTGTGCAAGCACAGGTCACTATCCACACCTCCCCTTCTGGGAGCCTCTGCAGCCCTCCACTGCCAGGATCCTGTAATCCAGGGACACCTTCCCCGGGAGAACAGACGGTGTGCCTCAGGCTGTGGCAACATCACGCTGGCCTCTGCCGCTTCAGGGTCAACCCGGCCTGAGTGAGCGAGAGCCCCCTAATCAGCTGCTATTTTAACCTCGTCCTGTCTGGGAGAACAACAGATGCCCTCAGGTGACCTACACGCAGAGACGGGGCCAAATCCAAAGCTGAACCCCAGGAGCTGTGCGAACAAAGAAGAGAAAGGGAAATCTCTCCCAGCAGCTTCAGGAGCAGCGAATTAAATCTCTACAATCAACTTCATGTACCCTTCATCTCTGGAATACCTGAATAGACAACGAATCATCCCAAAATAGAGTCAGTGGACTTTGGGAGCAACTGTAGATTTGGGGTTTGCTTTCTGCATCTAATTTGTTTCTGGTTTTATGTTTATCTTAGTTTAGTATTTACAGTTTGTTATCATTGGTAGATTTGTTTATTGATTTGGTGGCTCTCTTCCTTTATATATATATATATATATATATTTCCATTTTCACTTTTTGTGAGTGTGTATGTGTATGCTTCTTTGTGTGATTTTGTCTGTATAGCTTTGCTTTTACCATTTGTCCTAAGGTTCTGTCTGTCTGTTTTTTTGTTTCTTATTTTTTTTAGTATAGTTTTTAGTGCTTGCTATCATTGGTGGGTTTGTTTTTTGGTTTGGTTGCTCTCTTCTTTCTTTCTCTTCTTTAATTACTTTTTTAATTAAAAATTTTTAATAATATTTTAAAAATTTATTATTATTTTTGTTTGTTTTTACATCTTTATTGGAGTATAATTGCTTTACAATGGTGTGTTAGTTTCTGCTTTATAACAAAGTGAATCAGTTATACATATACATATGTTCCCATATCTCTTCCCTCTTGCGTCTCCCTCCCTCTCACCCTCCCTATCCCACCCCTCCAGGCGGTCACAAAGCACCGAGCTGATCTCCCTGCACTATGCGGCTGCTTCCCACTATCTATCTACCTTACGTTTGGTAGTGTATATATGTCCATGCCTCTCTCTCGCTTTGTCACAGCTTACCCTTCCCCCTCCCCATATCCTCAAGTCCATTCTCTAGTAGGTCTGTGTCTTTATTCCTGTCTTACCCCTAGGTTCTTCATGACATTTTTTTCCCTTAAATTCCATATATATGTGTTAGCACACAGTATTTGTCTTTCTCTTTCTGACTTACTTCACTCTGTATGACAGACTCTAGGTCTATCCACCTCATTACAAATAGCTCAATTTCGTTTCTTTTTATGGCTGAGTAATATTCCACTGTATATATGTGCCACATCTTCTTTATCCATTCATCTGTCAATGGACACTTAGGTTGCTTCCATCTCTGGACTATTGTGAATAGAGCTGCAATGAACAATTTGGTACATGACTCTTTTTGAGTTATGGTTTTCTCAGGGTATATGCCCAGTAGTGGGATTGCTGGGTCATATGGTAGTTCTATTTGTAGTTTTTTAAGGAACCTCCATACTGTTCTCCATAGTGGCTGTACCAATTTACATTCCCACCAACAATGCAAGAGTGTTCCCTTTTCTCCACACCCTCTCCAGTGTTTATTGTTTGTGGATTTTTTGGTGATGACCATTCCGATCGGTGTGAAGTGATATCTCATTGCAGTTTTGATTTGCATTTCTCTAATAATTAGCGATGTTTAACATCCCTATGGCTTTGCATCTTCCTCTGTCTGACAGAAATTTAGGGTAAGCCCTACTTACCTTAAAGAAAAATCACAGACTTCTTTGATCACATTTAGGTAATAAAAACAACCTCAATTCAGTAATAGGAACACACGATGCTTGAACTCCATTCAAGGTTCAGCTTCTCTCCTTCCCCGGATCAGGCCTGCTCCAGGCTGGCTGTGGACAGTGTGAGAGGGTCTCTTCCACTCTTCCCCAGCTGACCCTCTACCTCACCCCTTCTTGCTACCTCCATGACTGACCCCGCCAGGATCAGAGCTGTGTGGAGGAGAGGGAGAAAAGGAAAGGAAAAGCCTGACTCAACCACATGGACTTTCCCTGGGCTCGGGAGCTCTTAGAAGCTGTTTCTCTCCTAAGACCATGTGCCCCATCACTGGGGGAGTCTTGGCTGCATTCCCTGTGTGGGAGATTGTATCTCCTCTGGCTGCTCACCTGGAGTTTCTTCTTCAGCCTCTGTGCATACAGTAGTCCATTCTTCTGTTAGGGTCACTTTGGACAGGCTCTCTGGCCCACATGCAAGGACACACACGAGTGTGTGTGTAACCATTTCCCTGACCATCTCTGTTAACACAGGTAATCTCCGGTGCATGGGCCTCTCTTTGCTCTAATATCTGAGCAGATGGCCATCCCACCTCTGCCTTTTACAGCCATCAGATAGTGGTTGGACACCAGTCCTTGTGGCACTCAGTGTTCAGGGAACACTCATCAAACTCTCCAGGTTCCAGAGGCTTGAGGTAGGGAGAAGCAAGCATCCTTCTTTAGGGATGGGCTATACAGCCCATTAACCACCAGACCCCCAGATTCTCTTTCCATCTTCCTGGCGTCTCCAACCTCCAACCTCTGTTTGTATTCAGAACACTCTACCTTTTAAAATTCCTTCCTCAAATCTTGTACAGTAGTTTCATACCTTACTTTGTACCATGGCATCTGTTGTCTTGGTGCTTCAAGCCAAATGAGACAAACATAATTCTCTCCTCTCTAGTAATTTTTTGCACAGTAGGAATGGCCACAAAAACTTATCTAATTCACTGATTTGTGTCTGAATGTGTAAGTGCTTATTGAATATTTATTGAATGCTGGATAAATGTGCTAATACAAGTTTCCTTTTTGTAGACATAAGTTGCTTAACTGGTTATGATGGAAAATGGTTTCCTCTGAGATCTTTCATCTTGGGTGAAGCTGTCCTGTCAGGAGGGGTTTGAGCTACCTTCCCTGAGATCAGTAATCAGGACTACCCTTTGTAGCCTTTTCCAAGCCTATGTTTCTAGAAGCAATGGTGCCAAACTTGTGAAAAACATCATAGCTTCCTGTTCCAGAAACAACTTGCTTTATCTCTTATTTTCTCCTGAATTCCATAATCCATTCATTTGGGGGCATTTTAGATTCTGAGAAAATGGATTCAAAGCCTGACTCATCATTTTTGTTCTGGCTTCCAGCTGCTAAATAACCCTCCAATAAGTAGGTAGAAAGGAAGTTTCACTTAACAGTCAGGCTTCTTCAAATCCCTGCTGGAAAGAAATCAGGCCCTTGGAAGGCATGAGATCCAGGGCCATCACGTCTGGGCTGGGTGAAGCAGACACACAGACTTGGAACCAGGAGTGGTAACTAACCTCTGTCTCCACAGCTGGGAGGAGGTAAGCTGCTGGGCAGCAAGGAGCAGTTATCTGCAAACGAGTCTCCTGCTGGAGGGACAGAGCTGATTCCTTGCCCACCACACTGAGAATGGACCCAAAGCCCTTACTGTGCTTAAGAGTTCATATCATTGTCACCTTGATCCCCTCCGTGGCTCGGGCCACTCCAGCCTGGCTTTCTTGGTGTTACTCATCCAAGGCAACTCATATCTGCCTCAGCCTCATCACCTGCTTTTCTCTCTATCTGGAAATGCCTTTCTCCACATCTGCGCATGGCTCAATCTTAACTTCTTTCTGTTCTCTGCTCTAAAGCCATTTCTTCAAAGAGAACTTCACTGACCATCTTACTTAAAATAGCTCCCAGCCCTCCACCTGAGTCACTGTACTCCCTCATCCTGCTGTATTGCAATGCACCTGTCCCTGTCTGATGTATTCATTCTTATTTATTTGCTTATTTTCTGGGTCCTTTCCTTGAGAGTAATCTTCATGAGGGCAGAGGCTTCATCCATGGCTGTTCACAACACCTCAAACACTTAGTGGTGTCCCATAAATATTTCTTGAATTAATAAGTGTTATCCTATTTGTTTTCACTTTTGTTTGCATAAAGTATCTCATATGCACAGAAGTCTGAGAGTGTGACTTACAAGCTAAATTGTGAGAAAATCTTATAACCCAAACAGGGACCTTTAGAATGGACACTGCAAAAATGGAGCCTCTGGCTTTCTCCAAAACTGCATTAGGAAATGACTCTGTATTAGTTTCCTATGGCTGCCACAGCAAATTACCACAAAGTAGGTGGCTCTGTGGTAATTTGTGTGTAAACAACAGAAATTTCTGTGTAAACAACAGAAATTTATTCCCTCACAGTTTTGGAGGCAAGAAGTTCAAAATCAAGTTGTCAGCAGGGACACACTCCTTCTGGGGCTCAAGGGGGCTGGGGAAGAAATCCCTATTTCACTTCTTCCAGTTTCTGGTGGCTGTTGGCATTCTTTGACTCCAATCTTTGCCTCCATCTTCACGTCATTTTCTCCTCTGTGTGTGTCTCTCTCCTCTAAGGACACGTGTCTGGATTTAGGAGACACCTGGGTAAACCAGGCTGATGACCTCATCTCAAAATCCTAAATTTAATTACACCTGCAAAGACTCTTTTTCCAGTAGGGTAACATTCATAGGTTCCGGGGGGGAGTTAAGACATGGACATATCTTTTTAGGGGTCCACTACAGATAATAAAGCTAAAATTTGAGTTTGGTATTTCAGATTCGTAGTTAAACTTACTAAGTCTATGGCTTCCACTTAGACAGCAGTATTTCAAAAACCTACTTTCAAAAGGAAATATAAAGTGTCAATCTAAAGCACATAGCACAAGTATAATTTGATATTTAATCAACTGAGGATAACTTAAACTGACTTTTCACTATACTTACTAAATAATCACCCCAAATCAGCCCCATGCAAAGGTGTGAAGCATGCAAATTTTGCCTTTACCCTTACTCTTTCTTTCCTTTTGTTAGCCTATTTCTTTTTAGCAGAACCCCTTCCATATTCTATACTGTATTAATCAACTGGCAGCTTTTCAGAAAAGTATTTCATGTTTTAACCTTGCCATCCATATTTATTCAGAAATTTTCTGCTTTCATTTTCTTCCCTTAGTGTTTGTTGAAGTAGTGTGGTTGGTCCTTGATAATTTTTGTTTGCAGTTCAGATTTTTGTTTTGTACTCATTGACACCCATGTTATGGGTTGAATTGTGGTCCCCCTACCACTGCACCAAAGATATATCACAAGTCCTAACCCCCAGTATCAGACTATCATCTTATTTGGAAACAGGGCTTTACAGAGGTAATCAAGTTAAAATGAGATTATCAGGGAACCCTAATTCAATCTGACTAGTGTCTGTATAAATGGGGGAAATTTAGACACAGAGACAGACAGGTACAGAGGAAAGACAGCCATGCAAAGATGGAGGACTGAAGTGACGCATCGATAAGCTGAGGAAAGCCAAGGATTGCTGGCAACTACCATAAGCTAGGAAGAGGCAAGGAAGGACCCTTCCCTACAGGGAAATCAGGCCCTGCCAGCACCTGATTTCATACTTCTAGCCTCCGTAATGGTGAGAAAATAAATGTCTGTTGTTTTCAGCCACCCAGTTTGCTGTACTTTGTTATGGCTGTCCTAGGAGATTAACATAAGCTCTGGCCTCTGTTACCCGCCTTCCTTAAGCGCACAGAATTCACTCTCCTCCTACTACTGCCCTCCTAGTTGCTATCTGGGTTTCTGTCTCAGTTCTTTGGTGAGACTTAGAATAATGAAGTGAAAGGCTAATCATTTGTTTGAAGCTCCAAAGAGGCTTTAGGAAAATTATTTCAAAATTTGAGGCAAGTGAATGCATGTGTAGTAGTTCAAGATAAGGGCTTATTTATACAATCTCAAATTGGCCAGTGAATATGTTAGTCATATAAAAGCTGCATAATTATTTAACATGGTTTAAGATATAACTTAAGAAGACAGGAATCCTGTTGTGAGAATAATTGGACACTGGGTAAAGCTGGAGTAATTGTCTCATATGAATTTTTTATTTATAAAAATATGAATTTTCCCCTTATCTCCTCTTTTCTCCACCCCCAGCCTCCCAACACGGCTCCATCTTTGCTCCTCAAGTGTGGCACACCCCATCTCCAGGGGCGGAGAGAAGAAGGACCCACTGGTGATCCCCAGGATGCAGCAGCAGGCTTGGCCCTGTGCCAGAACACTTGAAGTCTACCTGTGTCTCTAGATGAGGAAGGTGCTTCTCAGTGGCTGGTACTACTATGGGTTGTCCTCACCATTTTAGTATTGTTTAGATGGGAAAAGATGTCTGCATGAAATGGAATTTGTAGTTTTGTTCTATTTTTAACTCTGAGAAGGAAAAGTTTCCTATAATATATCCATTGTCAATATTTAATCATCTAACAAATGCATATTTTCTTATTTCCGTTCTGTGTGAAAGTAAGGCATTCATTCACATTCTTAGAAAAGGGATTACCTTCCCAGAATATATGTGCATTTTATTAGGGGCCCTGATCCGAAGACATTAATACCTGTATCTTATACTCTGTGGGGTTGGTGAGGGTAGATATTTTTGGCAGGGGTCTTGCCTAATGTGTCTCAAATCACACAACGGAATGGCTGCCCACATCATCTTTGTATAACGTTTTCCTGAAAGCTTGGCAAAATGAAAGTGCAGCACTGTGTACAAACTCTGACGGTCAAACAGTATGTGGCATCCCAGCTCATGGAGCAAAAAGGGTCGTACAAAGTGCCTGAGAGGAGTGCATGTCAGCCTTGCCTTATGCAGTGTACTGGGTGATGGTTGCCTCTCCCCTGGGACCGGTGCTCCGCCATACTACCCACAGATGATGTTTCCAAGACCTTTCTGAAGGAGCAACCAAGAAGTGTTGGGTCAATGTCACCATCTGGTGACTAGGGGCGCAAACCATGTAACCTGAAAGTTGTTCCTACTTTCTTGACCAAATTAGACAGAACAGAACCTAACTCCCAACAATCTGTTTTTCCTTAAGTGCCAGCATTCGCTATCAAGAATAAACAAAAATTTCCCCCAACTTTTCCCTCTTTTATTTAATTACCATATTGTAATAATATTTTCTATTTGAAATACATAACATTTTAAATTAAATGATTTTAATTTTAAATTAAATCTTTGAAGGTCAGTCTGGTGATCTACTTTCTGTGTATAACATTGTTACGGTGGTTAAATATCTTCACAGTTCCAAACTATTGAGATATTAGTAGAATTGACTTTTGGTTTGCGATTTCCTGATAATTTGGAAGAAAAAAATATGTAAATACACACACACACATATATACCACCAAATACTTCAATTTCAGGTTGCAAAATGTGTCATTTTCTTTCATCCTTTAAATAAAATGTAATATTTTCCAAATCTCCATCTTGCTATAATAGTGGGAAATTCAAACTCATTCATTATTGGATTCTCTTCCCCCAGTTTCACCAGGGTTATTCAAAGGTCCAAGGAGTCTTATTCAGGCCAGGTCTAATGTGAAGGGCCCTCTGGTCTTTGGTCTTCATGGTCACTGCTGATTGTGGTGGCAGCACGCAGAGAACAGTTGGTTCCACTGGTTTATCAACTCAGGGGCAGAGAGATCTTTGCCAAATATTGAGGTTCCCTTCCCAGAGTCTAGGCTGTCTAGTTGCACCAGACAGGCATTGCCTCCCCAGGGGTCCTGCAGTCCCCCTGGAATATCGTGATAGCTGTTCTCTCTCTGTCTTCCCACTGCCCAGTGCCACCTGCCCAGGTGGAGAGGATTCGTGTCCCTCCCTCAGGCCCCCATCTGCTTTCCTGGTCACAGCAATCTCTTTCAGCTCAGGCTACCCTGCACGTCCATTCCCAAACACACAGACCTCCATTCCTCACCCACCACCCCAATAAGGCAGAAATTTTCAGAATCTTTTAATTCTGAGCTGGGAGTAAAGAAAGTCACAGATCTTCTGGACTTCGATCCTTGCTCATCACCAAGGCTGGGATTGTGGGAGGAAGGACAAATACGCCTCATTCTTTCTCATTCTTCCACAGGCAAACAAGTAAAATAGAAAGCAAGCAAAATAGCTGATTCACTTTGTTATAAAACAGAAACTAACACACCATTGTAAAGCAATTATACTCCAATAAAGATGTTTAAAAAAAAAGTAACAAAGAAAACAAAAAGCCCCACAACATTAATATCTTAATAAATTGCCCTTCAACATGTGGGTACTTGTGACTGAACTCTGACGTTCTTAATCTTATAAGGTGTTTTCCACACTCAGAGCAGTTGCACGTTATGAAATTGTCATTGAGTCTTTGAAAAGGGTAGTAGCAGATATTGTTTGGATTGCATTTCGTGTAGCTCTAAAGACATACACCATTCTGATTTTTAAAACTGGGGTTATTTCAGAAAGGCTTTCACCTTTGTGTAACACACACACTCAACCCCAAAACATTTAAAAATAATTTTCGAGCTGAGAGGCAAGTCCTACTGGCGCAGTTGTGGTTGCTCTCATGCAATGCCTCCTATAGGCAGGGAGAGGTCCGGTACTAGCTTTTCCTTTCCTGATCCTCTCTCCATGCAGGACTCTCTCTAGACTCATTCACTTCGTCAGAGAGAGTTAAACATCCACAAGCAGCAAATATACTATTTATCTTCCTCCAAGGAGAATTACTTCAAAATCAAGATATGACTGTTGGATAATACATTTAAGAATTGAATGGGTTTTTTAAAATGTCCTTTTTCTCTGAAAACCACTTCCTTCAGTTTCCTTGGAAAAATTTAAAAATCCTGCAGAGCTGGTGATGATAAATACAGCCCTTGGCCAACTTTGCCTGTGTTGGAGGTGCTGATGTAGGTTTTTTTTTTTTTTTTTTTTTTTTTTTTAGTTATTTCGGGGAATAGAGCCTATTTAAATTCCACCATTTGAAAAAAGAACCCACCCTCAAACAGTGCTGTTTCATGTTGGTTGAATAATTCACGAATTGGCAGATGGAAGGACACATATAGCTACAAAATGAGTGTCCCTTCAGATAAGCACCCTTCTGTTAAACATTCCCTATCCAGTTCCTCATGGTTAAAGCAGTACTTGGGAGGAATGAACAAGATCACTTCTCCACTAAAATACCACGTGTATGCAGTACTTATTAAAACACTTACTAGCCAAGGTATATATCTCTGGAATCTTCTAGATCAAGACAGAGTAATCAGAGTCCAGGATCGTATTGCAAAATAAGCATCCTGTCAAAGAATTATGCTCCTGAGTTTATTTCTGAAAAAATTAATTTGTTTTGGAAAAGCACAATTATTGCTTTACCCATTCAAAAGCATGAGCAAATTGATACAGCCACTATGGAGAACAGTATGGAGGTTCCTTAAAAAACTACAAATAGAATTACCATATGACTCAGCAATCCCACTACTGGGCATATACCCTGAGAAAACCATAATTCAAAAAGAGTCATGTACCACAATGTTCACTGCAGCTCTATTTACAATAACCAGGACATGGGAGCAACCTAAGTGTCCATCGACAGATGAATGGATAAAGAAGATGTGGCACATATATACACAATGGAATATTACTCAGCCATAAAAAGAAATGAAACTGGTGAGTTATTTGTAGTGAGGTGGATGGACCTAGAGTCTCTCATACAGAGTGAAGTAGTCAGAAAGAGAAAAACAAATACTGTATGCTGACACATATATATGGAATCTTAAAAAAAAAAAAGGTCATGAAGAACCTAGGTGCAGGACAGGAATAAAGACGCATATGTAGAGAATGGACTTGAGGACATGAGGAGACGGAAGGGTAAGCTGTGACAAAGCGAGAGAGAGGCATGGACATATATACACTACCAAATGTAAAATAGATCACTAGTGGGAAGCAGCCGCATAGCACAAGGAGATCAGCTCGGTGCTTTGTGACCACCTAGAGGGGTGGGATAGGGAGGGTGGGAGGGAGGGAGACGCAAGAGGGAAGAGATATGAGAACATATGTATATGTATAACTGATTCACTTTGTTATAAAGCAGAAACTAACGCACCATTATAAAGCAATTATACTCCAATAAAGATGTTAAAAAAAAATAAAAACAGCAGATGATCTTTGAATAGTCAAAAAAAAAAAAAAAAAAAAAAAGCATGAGCAGAAAAGCAGAACTAAAGCCACTGCCATGTTTTCCTGAGACTCTCAGCCCAGGCCTCCTGCAGAGCAGCAGTGAGGGGTTGTGTGACTCAGGGAATCAAGCACCAGGCTCAGCTGCTGGGCCTCCACCTAATTTTCAGTGACCTTGTGAAAAATACTTCAAGTGTCTGTGCCTCTGCTTGCTTTTAAGGTGAGGAGAATATCAGCCTCCCACCAAGAGAGTATGGGGGTGAATAGCCAATGAGTGTAATTGAAATTGCCTTGCTAATACTGTGTGAAGAGCCATGTGAAGTGAGGAATGCTAAACCTACTCTGGTGTAGGGTGACCGGAAGGTGAAGGATAACAAATAGCCTGGTGTATTTCCAGATCTACAATTCAGTCATGCTGTAGCTTGGAATTCTTTGAAGGCTTTGTCATGGTCTAAGGCTATGAATGACTTGTTTTAGTCCTAAAGAAATGAAACATTAACAACTTGCATAATCAGGCATTTCAATAAGAATTTGGAAGATCTATGTCTATTTTTAGATCCTAGAGGCTTCAGAAGTCATTCAGTTCACCACCGCCCAGACCCAGTGATAAAGGAACCACATCCCTGAGTAGGGCCATTTCCCATGGAAAGACACTCACCATCTCCTGGTGAATATGTTAGGCGGCAATTCTTCCTGATACTGAATTGAATTCTGATTCCCTATAACGTCCATCCATTGGTTCTAGTCTTATTCTCTGAAACAACAAAATCAGTCTACTCCTATTTCCATGTGATAGACTTTCAAATTATTGAAGTCAGCACTCCCATTTTTCTTGAGTTTCTGTCTTCAGCTAAAATGTTTCCTTTTCCATTCCTTATATGACAAGGTACCTGTAGCTTCTCATCATCAATGCCATCCTCTTGTAATTCAGTCTAGCTTGTTTTTGTTTCTTTTAAACTGTAGTCTTCAGAATGCATCACCACCTTAAGCGGTGGGTCTAATAGTTCAAGGCTCAGTGAGGCCTCTTTTATTTACATTTTAATCAAACAGGTATTTATTCATTATCTCTATGGATATAATAATGAACAATACAGACATAATTCTTGGCCTTATGAAGCTTATGTTTGGAAATGGGAGAAGTGTATGGAGAAGACCCCCCTCCCAAAAAGACAGCTACACAAAGTCAATAAAATAATTCCAAGTCTTGAGACAAGGACAAGGAACAAACTCAGAACCAGGAGCAGAATTCTTGGGGTGGATATGGATGATTAGAACTCAACCTCCATTCCCCCCTCCTTCTAGTTCATCTTCCTTTTCTCCCTAGCTTGGAAAGCTAACACTATACTTCCCAGACAGCCTTGTAGGTAGGAGTCTGGATAGAAATTAGGTCCCACCATATAAATGCAACTCAGGTAAGCCCTTGTTAAGAAATTTTATTAATGAAATAAAAAGCCACTGAATAATTTTAAGCAACATTCTAACATTTATATCTTTAACAGGTTTAGATAACTGATAAGGTGAATTTCCCGTTATTTCTTTTGAAATTTTTAGGCTATTTTTCATTGAGTTATGCTTCTAGATGAATTTTGGGATAATTTTATCAATTAAAAAATCCAACGGTGGATGATTATACTGGGTTAAGCTTAAAAATTAATTTGAGAAGAATTGATTTAATTTTCCATCCTTGACATATTATTTCTCTCCACTTATGTAAATTTTCTATCTCTTAAAAAATTGAAAAGTAAGCTAAACATACTGAATATTGCTACAACGAGGAATTATTGGGACACTATGAGAACTTACAGTAGTGGAACCTAAGCCATACTCACTGTCAGAGGCAAGACTTTCCAAATGTGACATCTCAGTTGAGTCTTACAGAATGAATAGGAGTTCACAGCCAGAGAGAGAGGTGAGGGAAAAAACTTCCAGACAACTTGGTCAACTTATAGGAAGGCCCAGAGGCAAAAGAGAGTATGGGATGGTGCTTCAAGGTACTGAAAAAGTTTAAAATGGCTAGCACATAAAGTCCAAAAGCAGAGGAGGACAAAAATGGAACAATCTAGGTAAGCAATAGTCAAATTACGAATAGCTCTGTAAGCTGTATTTGGGTTTTTAGATGTATGCTTGGAGTTTAGATGGCAGAACCAACTTGACGTAGTAATAGAAGGGTAGGGATGGTGTTGGGAAGGGAGGTGTTAAGTAGAGTGCCCAGGCTTCTGGCTTTGGACCCAGGAGAATGGCTATGCTTTTCACAGAGACAGGAACACGAGATGGATCATATCTGAGGGGGAAAAGATCATTAATGCATGTTTGTACCTGTTGGATTTGTGGGCCCGGGGACACCCAAGTGGAAATGTTCATCAGACTTTGAATCACAACCAAAGAAGATCAAAACCACAGATGAGCGATGTAGATGGAGATATTGGTTTCTGAATCATTGTAACTGAAGGCACAGAAGTGGACAGGATCAGCCAAGGACAGTGTGAGGATTAAGAAGTTCAAGAAAAACAACATGTAACTTAGACCCTTTGCTCTGAGACCCAAGGATAACCTTGGTGACTTTAGAAGTCCCATTACATTGGTGACTCATACTGCACTCAAGTAAACCTTCTGGTTTCTTTCATGTAAACTCTAGCAAGGCCACCTTGTTGCAAGTGACAGAGACCCAACTCAAACTAGCTTAAGAAAGGGAAAAAAAGGAGCATGGGCTCAAAAACTAGGAGATCCAAGGTAGACTTTAGACATCACTACATCCAGGGGACTTGAAAGCTTATTTCTGATTTGTAAACTTTTATAGAGAATCTCCTTCTACATGGTAGGCAAGAGGAACCCCAGCCAACCTAGCTCACAACCTCAAAGCTTAGCAGTATCAGTAGAAATAATATTGCTCTCTTCAAGTGTGTGTGTGTGTGTGTGTGTGTGTGTGTGTATATATATATACATCTTAGAGAAGACACCAATTGGCCCTGCCTAGGTCTTATGCCCAACCATAATTCAATTGCAGTGGCCAAGATAATGGAGCATCTTATATCTGGATCTCTAAGAAAAGTTAAAATTCTTGAAATCCACTCCAGACCTTCTGAATCAGAATATCTGGGGAAGAGTCCCAGAAGTTACTAATTTTTACAAGTGGCTAGAGTGATTCTTATTGAAGTGGGGATCTTATTCACAGATCATGTTTTGAGAAATACTTCAGGCTCCAGAACTGCTGGGACAGGATGCTGCCTGAGAGGACCTCAGGTCTATACCCTGTCAGCTTTGGTGAATTTAGAAAATGTTCAGGCTTTTGAATGGACTTGAAAGGACTTGGGGTGAAATCTGGTCTGAATCACTTCATTAAATATATGACCAGGCAATTCATTTAACTCCCTTTGACATTTAGTTCCCTCATTTCAGCACACAGAGAAAATACCAGAATAGCTGTGCGAGGTTAAATCAAACATTTGTGAGGTCTGGCTGCCCACTAGCTTTCACCATTGCTGAGGGCCCTCAAACCCATGACTAATGTCTAGGTCTTCCATTTCTCGGGGTCGGTGCTGCCTCCAGTATCATCTGCCATTTGTTGCCTAAGACAGTGGCAATGTTCAATTCTTCCATATTCTTTTAGGT
Source organism: Mesoplodon densirostris (assembly GCF_025265405.1). NCBI lineage: Eukaryota > Metazoa > Chordata > Mammalia > Artiodactyla > Ziphiidae > Mesoplodon > Mesoplodon densirostris. The sequence continues at coordinate 31,984,452 of NC_082672.1, read as the reverse complement.
CCCTAGGCTGCATTTCCAGGATGGTAAACTCAGCCTGCCCACACAGACCCTCACTATCTCTCTGTTGCTCCTTTTACCTGCCATAGCTCTACCTGTCCCAACCTGCACACTCAGCTGCTCAGGGAGCTTTTTAAATCTCCACATTCTGTACTTCTGAACCCAGTCTATAGGCCTGGAATATATTTTCATGTATGACTTGGTACAAATAATATTGTTTCGAGGTGAAAGTTAATCTGGCTTTTAGAGACTGCCAGACTACAAGAGAAATAGCAATTATCTCTTTTTTTTTTCAGGAGAAAACGTCTCATATAAACGACTTGATAACAGACAGACTCATGAGACTCCTTGAAGAGCTACACTTAGATAAAAGTAGACAAAACCCCACAAATGCCACGCTACATTCTCCATGTACTTGGTCTTTCATCATTTTTTAATATTCTTTTTTTCCCAACTGCCATCTTGGGAGAAATAGAAAAGCAAAGAGGACACAGAAAACTGTTCTGTGATTTAAAAAGAAGATAACGCCACTTATGAGAGCCCTGATGGTGTCAACCAGCACATATTAGACATGGGACAAGGAACGAGATGGTGTCGGTGCTCTGTGAACTCATACCACCAGAAAGCACTTCTCCATGCTCTCAGAATGCTCCCAGATACATGCTGAGAAGAGGTTTGTACAATTGCTCTTATGTGAAAGCACGGCTTTTTCAGCTTCAACTTTCTTGGATATTAAAAGCACTGTGCTATATTTTGCGTATTTTCCCCTTCTGTGTGGTTTCTGTGTTGGTGCCAGAATATAAGTTAGTGGGACTCTCACCCAAATAGTCCAAAGACCTTTATTCTATACTTTGTTCCTTGCAGTCAAGTGCCATTTTTCTTCTAAAAAACTTAAAGTGACAAGATACTATTTTGGTATTATTTTATCCTCTATTATCATATTTTTCCCTCCCTGTATTTTCTTTGTTGAAACAGTTCCTAAGTTCCCTGCTCCCTGCCCCCACCCCTACCTCCAGAGAGGAAGGGACAGGATAAGCTTGGAAATTCTGGCTTTTATTTTCCAAATCCTAAGCCCTGGAGGGAGGAGAAAATTTGTGGGCCCAGAGAAAGTGACCTTAATAAGCATGGTGGGTAAAGGATTCCACAAGATGAGAAATAGTCCCCAGAGCCCAGGGCTGTGGAGAAAGAGATGGGCAAGTTCATGCCCTACTTCCTGGTCATGCTAGCAGGGAAGATCTTGGGTCTCAAGAGCAGAGGGGACTAAGGCAAGCAAGACCATGAAGACCAAGGCTTTGTGGGTTCTCTAACCAGGCTCATAAACTCAATGTATCCAGGTTCCTGGTGGGTAACATACATGTGAAGTTGGAAGTGGTGTGCATGGGAGACTAAGGGGGCTTGTACAAAACTCTAGAGTGTGTGCCCTGCCCAAAGGCAATCTAATTCTACATTTAAAAAGCACAAAAGAAACCAATTTGCTGTACTTGACAAGTTTTGGCCCATGGTCCAGGGGCCACACTGAATGGAACCATGGCTGTGTTAGTAGTATTTACTGTGGGCAGATTGCTAAGATTCAGGGTGCACCCAATGCCTTGATGCCACGTCAGCTCCCAAACATTTTCATTAACTCAGAGTAGAATAAGAGTGGTGGAATCTTGAAATGGCCCAGGTTAATAGTATTAGAAGTTTCAAGATGAGGCTTCAGATAGAAATTAAACTGAGTTAAAGAAATTTTTAAAAGTTTCTTGTATACCTGACTTTGTGGGCTGATGGTACTCCCATCATTAGAGAGGTGTCTAGGATAGTTTTGGCTTCACCAGTGTGGAGCTTGGTGCTACTAATAACTGGCTGCGTGATCTCCGGAAAGTCACTTAGCATCTCAAGCCTGTTTCTTCAGCTATTAGAGAGAAACAATAGTAATACCCCTTCAGAAGTTTGCTGCATTAAATGAGACAATGTAGGACAAGGACCTGGAACAATGCTTGCCTCCAAATAAGCAAGCCCTCAGATTGTAACTCTTCATACCAATGATGCTGATACCTTGTGTTCATTGCCTCACAGTGAGTTTGGTGAAATACTAATTGGCGAGCTTTGGTTGTATCAACTTTGAAGATGTCAATACATTGATTGTCTTGTCACTTAAGATGTGTTTCCCATCTTGCTCCTCTCACCCTCATATAAAGGTACTTTTAGAGTCTCCCCCATCAGGCTAGAGTCTCAGACATCCTCAGACTCACTTGAATTTTGGGTTTAACACAGCTTAGGATGAAGGTAGGGTCTTTACTACAACTTCCAGTGAAGTTGGACTTCAATTGATAGAGTAGAAGAAATCAGAAATTTCTTTTTAGAAATTTTATTTTTTTGTCAACCTTATTTTCATTTCCTGTTTAAGAGTCTGTGGAAGAACAGCTTAAGACCACTCAGTGGTTGTTCCTACCTACCCAGTGGCCTGAGCAGTAAGAACGGCAGACCAGTCTTCAGTGGCAGGCTGAACGCGCCAGCCCTCAGCAGGGAACTGCTGGATAGGCACAGGGGGAACGTGCACACCTTCAGACCAGTCTGCAACCTTAGGTTGTGTAGCAGTAAATTAGGGAGCTGGAGCAGTCCATTGACCCTGAAATTCCTCCTTGGTCACAGCCTTTTAATCAGTGGCTTACTATTCTATTGCAATCCCTTCAGGATCTCTGTAGAAGTAGAGATCAGACATGACCTCCCATAAGTGTTCACGGGGGGGGGGTGGCGCCACGCATGTATAGAACTTCCCTGGCTGCAATCCACCACCCCTCCCTGTTGTTGTACTGGGAGTACAATGTAATGTTTGCATAGCATGGAGGAGAGTCTATGTTACACAGAGCAACTGTAGGCGGATCAACATAAGCGCCTGCATGAGAGGCTGGTGGGCAGCCCTGGGATCAGTAACCACCGGAAATCTTGGCTCCCGGAAGCCTGCTGGGATCTGGTTGGTGAAGGTTCTAGGAGTGAAGCAGCCGGCAGTAGGAGCAGTAGCAGTGGCAGCAGCAAACTTCAGCACAGTCTGCTGGCTGGTATTCCTGGAGGATATGACACTGATGTTAGCCGGTTTCAATGGGCAACAGAGGCACGAGCTGCCAGCAGAAGCTTCTCCCAGGATCTCTTCAGATTTGTAATATAGATGCTACCATTTTTTCCTTTTGCAGATGTACTGTTCCATTCGGAAGTCAAGGTTGGTGCCACCTAAGTGGATTCCTCCTTTATTTGCAGGACATCAAGGGCTCCCGACATTGTGAAAATTTCCCTTTAAGTTACAACAGGAACCCAGAACAACGCCATATGGACCTCTCTCTGGATAGCTTGGAAAGGCCAGAAAATTTAATTGAAACTGAGTGAAGACACTTCTATGAGAGGCTAAGTTGCTGTGGTCCACAATTGTAGTCTTTGGGACTCTACTTTGATTCAAGAAGTGAAAATATTCACAGAGGTGGAAGGATAAGAATGTATCCTTTATACCAAAGACTTTAGATACCACTTCTCTCAGCTGAACTATTGAGTTATTGCAACTCCTCACTCCTGAAATGTTTTGTTTAGTTTTCTACTTAAACTGTTCACACGGGTGGAGAAAATCACGCAACTCATGGATCTTCAGCTGGACCTTTAGTTCTGCCTGGCAGTTCTGGACTTCCCTAGTTACTTTTCTCTTTGCCATTGTCTATAATGACTACTCAAACCACCTGTGCTGTGGCATCCTTCTTCACTTGCAGTAAATGATCTTGTTTTCTCCTTGCTCTGGATTTTCCCCTCCTGCCTCTGTGGCAGGCATCCTCCATCAGTTAGCCTCAGGGACCCCTGTATTTTCAGTTTCTCTCTTTACTGGTTCATCCTCATTATCTAAACTTGCTCACAGAGTTCCTTTAGTAAAAGACAAAGAACAAAAAAATGGAACTGTTGCTCGGTCTTAGGTTTCCCTGCAGCTGCCTGGCTATCTCTACCTTTCCCTTCCAAATCAAGCATTTGTAAATGTTGTGTCTGTTTCTCTCCCCACTTCCTCACCTCTCCGCCATTTCTCTGCCCACCAAAGTCTGGAGTATGCCTCTTGCCTTTCCATAGCAACTGCTCCTTCTAGACAAATCCAATGGCAAGTTTTGGGTCCTCACCTCCATCCAGTGGCATGTTTGACACTACTGACCCTCGGCTGTCCTCTCACCTGTCTGGGAACTCCTTCTAAATGTTCTCTGAGTGCGTTTCTCTGTTTGCCCAGTGTTTATACATCTACATTCTTTGAGGTTCTGCCTGAGACCTTTTCTCTCACTCTTTATTCTCTTTCTGGGTGAAGAATCTAATCCTGTGCCATCATTTACTGTGTTAAAAAAATCTAATAGTGTAATTGGAATCATTCTTATCTTTCCAGTTCCTCAAATTACATGTCCAGGCTCCAAGTCTTTTAGAATCCTCACATCAGATCTTTAAGATCATTGCCATTGCCCCAAACTACTTCAGATTCTTGTCATCTTTCACTAAACTTTTGAAGTAGACTTCTGGCTGGGCTACTGCGTCTCATCTTTGTTCCCTCTAATCAGCGTCACAGTCAGAGACCTCTCTGAAACAGTCAGCCAACGTTTTCTGTTAAGGGCCAATAGTAATTATCTTAGAGAGAGCCTGTGATCTCTGTTGCAACTATTCAAATCTACCTTTGTAGCACGACATCAGCCATAGACAATATGAAAATAAATAGGCATAAATGTGATTTAATAAAACTAGTTATGAAACAGGCAGTGGACCAGATTTGGCTTCTGATGCATAGATTGCTGATCCCTGTTTTGAAATACAATCTTGAATACATCCTTCCCACTGCCTTTTTCTTTTTTTTAAGTTCACAGATTTTATTATTTTTTTAAATTTATTTATTTATTTTTGGCTGCATTGGGTGTTTGTTGCTGTGTGCGGGCTCCTTATTGCAGTGGCTTCTTTTGTTGCAGAGCATGGGCTCTAGGCGTGAGGGCTTCAGTAGTTGTGGTACACGGGCTCAGTAGTTGTGGCTCGCAGGTTCTAGAGCTCAGGCTCAGTAGTTGCGGTGCATGGGCTTAGTTGCTCCGCGGCATGTGGGATCTTCCCGGACCAGGGCTTGAACCCGTGTCCCCTGCATTGGCAGGAGGATTCTTAACCACCGCACCACCAGGGAAGCCCCCACTGCCTTTAGAATAAATTATAAGTTCTTGAAAACAGCTTATGAGCCCGGCCAAACCGCTTACCATCCTCCTCTATCACAAACTCAGCTCCAGCCATACTGGAAGACTTGAATTGATTGCATTGTGTTTTGATCCGCAGCTAACCTATTAGGTCTACTGGGGGCTGATATTCCAAACAACACAAGCTTAAGAGGCATGAACTGATGTAGGTTTGAGTTATAGCTCTGTCCTCACTAAAACTGTGAAATCTCGCAACCCTCAACTTCTTCATTTATGAAAATAAATGGGGATACTTATATTATCCGGGAATAAGAATATTATCTGCCTCTTACATAATTCAGTTGCTTAAAATCAAATGGCATATTGAAGATGAAAAGCGTTCATAAACTGTAATGTGTTATATAAATGTCCATGTTGCCTACATAGGCTTGGCCAGTCCCCACCTCTCCTTTTCCCCATCAGAACATGTCAGCCGGGGTCTCTCTGATCTTGATCTCTATATCTACCTGCTTTTTTGGCAGCATGGGTCAGCTGCAGCTCAGCAGGGCCCTGGAGGATTCAGGCCACCTGCCCTCTCCTCAGATCGACCCACTCGTTCCTTTGCAGGGCAGCCCACTCTCACATCCCTCCCCAGCCCCAAATCTGGTGATGGAAACACTGGCCCAGACCCAGCCCGTTTCTGGAGCAATTTCTCACTCCCATGAGGGTTAATTAGAAATGATGTGTGTGTGTGTGTGTGTGTGTGTTGGGAGAGGTGGTGACAGACAAGGGAAGAATTAGGCTACTCACTATATCTAGCCTCTCTTGTTTCATTACTGTTCCAGGGAGGGGACGGTGCATTTCCAAATGGAGGAATCATAGACTGAGCAGATTGTAAGGAAAAGTATGTCACACCAGTGCATCTTAATGAATCATCTATGCCCTTTGTGAGCCTGGGGATTATTCCCACCTTTGCAGCACCAGAATATGGTCCATAATTTAACATCAAATGGGACTTTTAATTTTTATATTTACCTTTTTCTTTTTTTAAAAAAAGCTGCTTTATAGCTTCTAACTTTACTTGTCTTCTTATTTAAGGATTCTCTGACTCATTCAGGCTTCTTAACCCACCTATTGAAATTTTCTGACAGGAATCAAAAGCACAGAGAACTAATCTTCCACATTCTTTAAAGTTTTGAAGAAATAGCAGCCCTAACATCTGGGCACTGGGATCAATTACACAGGAGGACATTATAAAGAAGCAGCAAAGGAACAGAGCAGAGCGGTTGTTGTTGTTTTTTTCACTATCTAGAACTAGAGCAAATTACTTTTTCATGATAGAGAACTAGAAAATGCACTTTAAAAAATACTTTATAGAAGATTCATTTTTTTGGATTACAAAATTACTAAGATCATGACAGGCATTTACATACATAAATTTCATCTACTGTGAATGGTGCCTTACAAAGAATCTTTTGTATATATATAAAATCTTTTGTATATGTATAAATTGCATAGTATAACATTTTCACAAAAGAGGAAGTTCTGCAGGCATTTCTATAACTGATTTTCATTTCACATTTGATTAGAAATCCATTTCATTGTCTTAATTTCTTTCTTTTCCTGTGTAAAAAAATTCCTTTATGTAAATTAATTAACTATACAAAAGCTTCTAGACCTTGCACATTATGGCTACTACTATATATACCCCAAATATTATGTTAAATGTTAAACTGCAAGAATAGAGCTACCCAATCTATTATTAGATTTCCTGGGCATCTCTTTAAGTTTTTGAATGAGTATAGAGAGGCTTCATTATGAAACAGATATAACAATTATAAACGTATTATACACACCTGACAACAGAGCCCCAAAATATATGAAGCAAAAATTGACAGAATTAAAGGGAGAAATAGTTCTACAATAATAGCTGAGTATGGACTTCCCTGGTGGTGCAGTGGTTAAGAATCTGCCTGTCAATGCAGGGGACATGGGTTTGAGCCCTGGTCTGGGAAGATCCCACATGCTGCGGAGCAACTAAGCCTGCGTGACACAACTACTGAAGCCCACCTGCCTAGAGCCCCTGCTCTGCAACAAGAGAAGCCACTGAGAAGCCCACCCATGGCAGCAAAGAGTAATCCCAGCTTGCTGAAACTAGAGAAAAGCCCAAGTGCATCAACAAAGACCCAACACAGCCAAAAAAAAAAAAAAAAAATGGTGAGTGCTTCCATACCTTACTTTCTATAATGGACTGAACAACTAAACAGAGGATCAATAAGGAAATTGAAGATTTAAACAACACTATAAACAAACTCGCCCTGAGAGACATATATATAACACTCCACCCAAGCAAGCAGAATACACATTTTTCTCAAGTGCATTTGGAACATTTTCTAAGATAGACCATATGTTAGAATACAAAACAAGTCTCAATATATATTTTAAGTTTGAAATCATCCAAAGTATCTTCTCTGATCACAATGGAATAAAACTAGAAATCAATAACAGAAGGAAAACTGGAAAATTCACAAATTTGAAGAAATCAAAGAAATACTCTTAGCACAATTCAAACCATAACAAGGATTACTGGATTTTTTTCCCCTCAAGTCCAGTTAGAAAACTGGAAAATGACTCTAATGGCCCAACTGGAGATTAGGTGCTATCCCTGAACCAGTCAGTTGGGGCCAAGGTAACTGGAGTAAGAAGAGGCTAATCCTTGTATAGACACACAATGGGGTTTGGGTGATTTTCCAGGAACAGGAAAGGGACCTGATCAGACAATATGATAGGTCCACCATGCTGAGAGTGGTTCACATAAAGTCAAAAGAGTTATAAGGAAATTAATATTTAAGATACACATGGGGAAGGGAGGCTGGTAAGATAAGGATCATCTATTGCTCAGCTGGGTGAGGGGAAGCTTTCACCTCTGTTGCCCAGGCAACATGAATCTCTGCATCTGGAAGTAGCAAGGGCCAGTGAACCTGAGAGTAGTATCTCTGGCTTTCTAAGCCAAAGAGAGTAGAGCAAAATGCGTCATTAGAACAACATTCCCTGAGCTAAACATTGAGAGCTGAAGTACAGAAAAAAATCGGTTGAATAACCTAAGAAAGACATAAGATAGAGGCATAACTTAGACCAATGCCAGAGATCAGGCTGTTGCCCACAGAAGTACATATGCACGTTTCTAGAAGCATATGAGAAGGGTAGGCTAAGTCCAATAGCAAGACTTGATGATTTTAAGAATATCTTTATTTCTTTATTCTAATTCTTTCATATATATTTCATTTCTTTTGTTCTTTGTCTCTGGAGGTGGAATGGAAAGAATGCTTCTGCATTCTAGGAACAAAGGTTTATATTGCAATTGTCACTTAAAGGGGAAGACCTAGTAACAGGTGACAGGTCCCTTACCCACTTCAGGTAATCTCCCTGAGCGTTGTTTGTGGTGTCCCTCTTTTTTTTTTTTTTTTTTTTTTTTTTTTTTTTTTTTTTTTTTTTTTTTTTTGCTGTACGCGGGCCTCTCACTGCTGTGGCCTCTCCCGTTGCGGAGCACAGGCTCCGGACACACAGGCTCCGCGGCCATGGCTCACGGGCCCAGCCGCTCCGCGGCATGTGGGATCTTCCGGGATCGGGGCACGAACCCGTGTCCCCTGCATCGGCAGGCGGACTCTCAACCACTGCGCCACCAGGGAAGCCCTGTGGTGTCCCTCTTTTAATGGTGCTCATCTCCTTATCTGGATGCAGCAGAGAGGCAGGGAAAGCACCATGAGCATGTCAGAGCACTGACAGGGGATAGGTGGTTCTCAAGGCAGAGCTTTCTTTTGTCCAGAAACGGCCGAGCTCAGCTCTGTTGCTGGTAATTAACAGGCTCTTCACCCTTCTTCAGGAGAACTACCTTTTTCTTCTTGCCCTTGGCAGTGACCAGTCGCTCTGCTTTGACAGCTTAGTGAAATTCCTAGGAGAGAAAGGATAAGAATAGCTCTCAGCAGATTCATGAGGAAATTCTTTTGTAAGGAGTTTAAATTAGGAAATACATTGACTTTAAATAGTGTTTGTCTCATTTTGAAAACTTAGTGAAATGTCTTCAAATATTTTAGATTCATTTAAGTTCTTCTGATACATAAACTATGTGACAACTAGAAGAAACCTTCCTGAGTATTCTAAAAATATATTAAAAGAATTAACGTTACAATATTGAAGAAACTTAAATTTTGTTAAATGTCCTCAAACTGGACACAACCTAAGATTTCATTTTAAAATCACAAGTTTAAATTAATTATTCATTTTAAATTGGAATTACAAGGTTGATCTCTTACTCGAATTGGCTAAATTCTTATAAACATAACAAATATGAAATATTAATATTACACAGATTCAATAACATAAATATTAATGCTATGGTTTTGATTACTTATACATTTTTATATTTAATTCTAAATATTTACAGAATTGAAAAATGCTTAACTATCAAGGAGATATTTATGCCTTTGCAAACAATTTTGAAGGATATCTTCTCTGCCGGTTGAAATTCTGTAAGAGTGGAGGATTTCAGCTGAGTCACTGATTGGTTCTTGTGGATGACATTGATGGGCCATTTTTTGACCTGTTATATTAAGATCCTCTAAATAGGGTGGCCTGATGGCACTCGTGGTCCCTATTCCTGTGACTAGATTGTATATTACCCAATTCTTTTATCTACTCACAGAGTATGAGACTTCCTTTCAGCAGTACATAAATTATTCTCTTATATCTTTTTTTTTTCTTTCAGGGGATTCTGACTGAGGGATCTTGTACTGGCTACATATTTCTACATAATAAACTACTTCAAAACTTAGTGGCTTAAAAAAAAACTCTATTTTATTATATCTCACAATTTTGTGGGTCATAAATTTGGCAGGAATCAGCTGGTTCATTCTTCTGTTCCATCAAGTGACCTCCATTAACACCACGTGGAAGAGAAAGATTATCCAGCTGAACCCTACAGCATTCATGACCTACAAAACTGTGAAATCTAATAAAATGGTCTGAAAAGTCCAGAGAGGTTTTATTCCCATGTCTCATACTTTAGGAGAATGGCTGGAAGGCTGGGCTTAGTTGGGGCTGTCAATTGAAGTGCTTACATATGGTGTCTCTAGCAATGTGACCTTAGGGTAGTCAGACTTCTTACGTAGACTCTAAGGGCACTAAAAGTAAGTATTCTTGTAAGCAAGGTGGAAGCTGCACGAGCTTTTGTGATCTAACCTCAGAAGTCACATAGGGTTCCCTTGCTACGAGACTTGACTAGTTGAAGAGTCACAAGCCCCATCCATATTCAAGGAAAGGGGACATAGACACCCCTTTCTATGGCAGAAGTGTCAACAAATATGTGACCACACTTTAAACCTGCCACAAAGCTATTAAAATTATTAAAGGTCTTTTCCATTTAACTCAAAAGGTCTTTGACTTTGATGTGCATTCTTTTCAAATACTTCCTGTATGTTATGAACGCATAGATATTAAAACAATATCTGATTAATTCTAGGTATATTGCATGGCATTTTCTCACAATCTGGTCATGACTTTGAAAGGTCTTTCTATTTGGTAAAATGACCTCGAAAGATCATTCTACTCGATGAAATCCTGTATGAGAAAATTCCTGTACTTTATTTGCTAATGAGTCACAGATGCCATCTCTTGAAATGAACTCAGAGGTGAAATGTCCTGGTCTTACATTAATGATTTTTTGGATTTTTCTAACTGATAAATGTGCTATGAAGAATATTTTATGTTCTTATATACTCAATTCAACAAATATAGAATGATTATCTTCTGTAAGTGAAGTGCACATAAAAGAAAGGTTTGGATTTTATCAGGTGTAGATGGCTAAGAAGTCATTCAAAATGAATGGGACAAGACAGCAATCTAGGGAAGACATTTCTGGGGATAGTGTGCTAAGAAAAGATGCAAGAAGGTCTGCAACCTGCTTCATTCAGTCGGACTTGCAGACCAAATTCCTTCTGTTGTCTTACTCTATCTGGTTAACTCCTACAGGGTTCTTAATCTTGATTCCACTTTTTGGGTGATTCTGTCCATTGCCCCTCATTGAAACAAGAATTGGTAGATGTTGAATAAATATTTGTTGACTGAATAAATGAACGGCCAGTTTCAGAGAATTTAAATATAATAAATCAACTCTTCACACTAAAAGTATAGTGCTCATAATTTAATTTTTCAGTGATCGGAAAGCATTTTAAATTCTTACTAGTACCTTTGGTAATCATTGTAAATAATCAGTTATCATTGTTTTTGCCACTCAACTTATTTTGCTTTTCTGGGTATTTTAATTCCAGGTAAAGAAGCACATACTGTATTTCTCTCTAACTGTTTTTTCTATCTAAAAAAGATGATAGAGAATCAGGACTCTAAGAATTCAGAGTGAGCTCACTGATACACAAACCATCACCAGCTCTTTTCAGTGGCTACTGTAAAATATCCTTAGGAATAGAATCTTGTTTGGTTCCAGTGAAATGCCCTGAAGAATGCACAATGCTTGATGTGTGCTAAAGGCAAGATAATATTGCAAAGTTGCCATCCCCTAAATTTAGGTGGTTTTGATCTCACTCAGTTGTGTCCTATAATGTGGGTCTGGAGAGAGATTTGCTTGATCTGCCACTGATTTAGTTGCCGGATCGCCCTACCTTTTACATTTCATTTGTTTGTTCTATCTCCAAGTTAATCTCCTCTTTCCACTCCAAATATCATGTCCTCTTTGTTTTGTCTCACAGGCTTTGTGCTGCTCTTGAAAATAACCTACCATAGTTAAGGGGGCCCAAGAGGAAAAGCTATCTGTGATTTAGGGTGATGATTTCAATTTCAAATGCCCTCTAAATATAGAGTCTACTTGCTTGAAAAAATGTGTTTAGAATGGGATCATTTGTGGCAGGTTTCTTGCTTTCAGGAATCTGAAGGGAGTGCTGAACAGAGGGGAGGAATGAAATGTGAAATGAGTTTCGTAGTCCTGAACGTTGGCAGGCTGAGCTGTGTCACGGTGGGAAACAATTCAGGGGGAGTGTGACATGGGCGAGTGGATGTGTTTTCTCCTTATGCTATTGCAGCTAAGTGACGGGGGTGTCAGTATTTTGCTACTATTTAAAAACAAAAAGGGTTCGTGGTAGGAGGGCCTCTAGTTATTTTTGATTTATTACTTAATTTTCAGACACTAGAAATTAACAAGAAATGAACATGGGCAGAGAATAGCAGAAGCTCTGCAATGATGATTCATTCATATGAATAAATAACATCATTTCAGCATTAAGACAAACTAGGTGTGGCCATTTTCGAAACACCAAGGTCTTTGTTATCTTTTATTTCCTAGAATTACATCACTGTACACTGTACAATGAAGAAATTGTGCAAAGAGCTGCTCATGAACATTAGCCTCTTTCCTAAACTGGTCCATGAGATTTCTAGTAAGTAGTCTTTGGAGGGGAAAAAGGGTTTTTTTTTTCCCCCTTTGAAAAATGAAGTAAGAGAAAGGAGGATTGCTGATCTAGTGTGCTTAAAATTGTAAAAAAAAAAAAAATCAGTAAAAAAATTTTCATGTACAAAGATTCTAATGCCGATCTGGCCTCCTTTTCCATGGAATATAAATCTGTCTGATTCAGCTAATTTTGCCACATGGTTTTTACTCAGGTAATGCAGTAATAGATTAAAAAAATTTTATATATTTTTTATGCTGCATTTGCTAATATTGTTGATGGCAGTGATCAGTCATTTCTGATTTTAGTGAAAATGGATTTAGTATGTTTTAATTTAACTTGATGTTTCCTTTGGTTTGGATAGTAGGTTGCATAAGGTTCCCCGGTTCTTTCCATCCTGGTTACACCTCCCCACTGTGTCATGGTGGTAGAGTGTACTCCTCTGCCCCATTGATGTTGGGCTTGGCTGTGTAACCTGAGTTGGCCATTGGAGTATTAATGTACACTACTAAAGCAAAGTCTTCAAAACTGTTCCTTTGATCTGCCCCAGGTAGCTGGAACACCTTTTGTGAAGGTCTAAGAATGAAGATACTTTTAACAAAAATAAACTGGACCCGAAGCCTGGAGTTCAGCTTGTCACTGCAAAGCCCAGCCTAGATAAGCCAAACTACTGCAAAGTGCAGACCTGTGAAGATGAAAAGAATTGTTTATTGTTGCAAGCCACTGAAATTCTGAGTTTCTATTATGTAGCAAAAATTGACTAATTCAGACATTGGTTCTAGAAGTGGCTGTTGTTTTTACAAAAACCTAATATATATGGTATTATTACTTTTGGGACTAGGGGGCAGGTGGTATAAACACTTGTACAGAAAGTTGGAAAACTTACAATCTGTGCTAAACATTTGTTTAGCTATTATACTGTACTGTATAATGTACTGACAAAACATTTGTTTAAACTATTATATGCCATACCCTTGAAGGCAGAAAATGTACCTAATGAACTTGTGGAATTAGAAAGATATTTCAAGGCAGAATGTTGATAGCATGAGCAGGTTGTTGTAAGAAATGACCTCAGAAAAAAAACTGGCCAATTTGCAAGCAGAATTGAAAGAAAACAAAGAGTCCAAACAATGCAGTTTGGATAATGAAACTGTCTCTCACTGAATCATAGCAATGGCCATGAAGACATAGGACAAAGACAAATCAAAGATGAGACCTATGGCATCCTTTTTTAAGACCTGAAAAAATTAGAGTAGTGCTAGGAGATCCTTCCAGAAAGGTAAATTTTGCTGACATCCAATTTATAATTGGATTCTTTAATAGTTTTTCTTGTGCCTTATCTAAGATTTTTTGCTTATCCCAGAGTTGAAGAGATATTCTTCTATTTTATCCTAGAAAATTTATAGTCTTAGTTTTCACATTAAGGTCAATGATCCTTCTTGAATTAATTTTTTTATGATGTGAAGAAGGAGTTAAGATCAAAATTTTTTTCCCTCAATGGCTATCCAATTTCTTCAGCACCATTTTTTTTTTTTTTTTTTGCGGTACACGGGCCTCTCACTGTTGTGGCCTCTCCCATTGCGGAGCACAGGCTCCAGACGCGCAGGCTCAGCGGCCATGGCTCACAGGCCCAGCCGCTCCACGGCATGTGGGATCTTCCCGGACCAGGGCACGAACCTGTGTCCCCTGCATTGGCAGGCAGACTCTCAACCACTGTGCCACCAGGAAAGCCCTGCATATTCACTTTTTAAAAACAATAGACAACTCTTTAGATTTTCTATGTATTCTTGTGCCAGTTTCAGTAAGTTATGTTTTTCAAGAAATTTATCAATTTCCTCTGAGTTGTTAAATATATTTCCATAAAATTGTTCATAAAATATTTGATTTTTATCGTGTTAATATCTGTAGGTTATGTTCGTTATGTAATATTTTCACTGACTGATTTTTGCCTACCTGTCCTACTAATTGCTAAGAAGTGTATGCTAAAAACTCTGATGATTATGAAGCTATCTGTCCATTTCTTCTTTATTTTTGTCTATTTTTTTTTGGCTGAATTTCTTTTGAAGCAACACTATTAGATGCACATGTAATTAGGATTGTCATATGTTTCTAATGGATTGACCCATTTATTATTATGAAATATCCTACTGTATCTCTAGTAATATCCTTTATCTGAAGTCTGTTGTATCTGCTATTAATATAATCATGCCAAAAACTTAGTATTTGGATGATATAACTTTTCAGTCTTCTTCTTTTATCCTATGTTCTTATATTTAAAGTGTGACACTTTGCCTAGATGTCAGTTCATTTCCTCACTAAAAAGAAGTAGATACCCCTAAAGAATGATTGAGTTCATGACTGAACAGAGATGAGAAAAAAAAAGGGGAGGGGGCTGGAATATTTTTTTGTGCCAGAAATTAAGGAAAGCACTAAAAGTAAAATTGGTTCATGTTAAAAGTATGCAGGAGTCAGCTTTAAGGTTCTCCCATTAGCCAAATATGGGATAGTTTGAACATCAGAATAGGTAAGGACAATAATAAGTTATAATTCAGTGAAGAAAATAAGAATACAAGTGTCTGTACTGGAAAGGAAGGAAGGAAGGAAGGAAGAAAGGAAGGTGTATGTGGGCTCTACCTTATGGTAGAATGTCAATTGATAAATATAAAACAAGTGATAAAGTTTTAAAAATCATCCCTTAGAACATCATATTAAAAATAGATTCAGGTAAGAAACACAAATAAAAGTAATTAAAATCATCTATGGTAGTATTTAGTACAGTAGGGGGACAATTTGATGAAGAAAATGATATTTATATTATCCAAAAAAATTCCCCAGAAGTTGTTTATTAACCATTAAAGGAAAAATAGTAACTCTTCAAGTGGAGAAAACAGGGGGAAATAAACATCACATGCCTCTAGATATGATACTTTGGGAAGATCATAATATCATTTATGTAGTATTTCACCAAAAATGCATAACTTAAATCTAATCATAGGACAAGGATATCTGGATAAAAAAATTAATTTTTAATTGTCAAGGTTGGATATTTCCTGCAGTAAGTTTAGGATAAAAAAAGCTCACTTCACTAGTAAATCAGTAAGAGCTGACTGTGAATGACAGGATTTCTTACTGATGCCATTCAGATTCTAACATGATGGACAATCGGTACAGACAGAACTGGTCAGTCAGAAACAGAGAATGAGTATGTTCTGGCAACAACAATAATATATCTTCTAAAAAATGTTTTCAACTACTTTTCTCCAAAACTGTGCTCCTTAGACAGCTATTCAGTAAGTAATAATAATGACAAAAACAACAGTAATGCTAGGAAGGAGGGGAAGTCAAGGAGAAAGGGGCAAACAACTATTGGGCTTTTATTTAGTGCAGGGAACTGCACTAAGTCTTTCTGAATTATAACAAGTTCTATTATTATTCCCATTGAATGAAGGAGGAAAACAAGGCACAGAGAAGTTATACTACTGGATCAATGCAAGAGCATCTATCTAAGATCTACTTTACCTCTGCAATGAGTAGAGTAATGATTTTTGGGGAATTGGCCTTGGACAAAGTGGTGAATCTATTTGAGTCAAAGGTAATTCAGTCACTTTTACCAGTGATTGATTTAAATTGGGTTAATGACCCAAATCTGGCCAATGAGACATGAGGAGAGGTTTGATGGAATCTTTAGAGAAAGGCCTTAGTTTGCTTTAAAAGCCAATCTCACTCTCCCAGTGGGCTTGAACTAGGAGGCACATAGCTGTGATTGCTACTGGTGGCCACCTCACAACTGCAAAAGGAACCAGCTTTATTATGATGTATGGAGATAGTATGTATTAGATAGACAGAAAGAACTTGGGTGCTGATGAGAATGAATTGCTTCTGAAGCTGCCCACCTCTGGAATTCTTACATAAAATAGCTTTTTTTCTTCTTTTTTTGCTTAAACTAGTTTGCATATGAGTAGAGTGAGACTAGAGTAACACTTATCTTTAATCCTTAAATTCCAATAAATATTTCATTTGTACTGCTGAACCACAAAATAAACCCACACCAATCTTTGCATACCTTGTTTGATTGAACATTTTTTATACTTTTTCTTTTATTGTTTAAAAACCAGTATGTTTATCATTCATATCACAAAGGGCTACTTTTCCTAATAAACAAGAAGTTCTTCAAATCAATAAGAAAATAACAATTGAATAGAAGAATAAGCAAATGCCATAAACAGACAATTCACAGGAAAGGAAATAAAAATAGATCTTAAATATAAAAGAGGCTTACTTTCACTCATAATAAGATAAATGAAAATGAAAATTACACTACTTTACACTATTTTTCTTCCATCAGATTGCAAAGACAAAACTACTTGATAACACTATTCTGGCAGGTGTGGAGAAATGGCATTATCATATGTTACTGATGGTTATTTAATTGGTACAAATTTTATGAAGGGTCATGTGGCACCATCGTTTTCTATTGGAGTATAATTGCTTTACAATGTCGTGTTAGTTTCTGCTGTATAACAAAGTGAATCAGCTATATGTATACATATATCCCCTCCCTCTTGGACCTCCCCCACTCCCATCCCACCCATCTAGGTCACCATAGAGCATAAAGCTGAGCTCCCTGTGCTATACAGCAGGTTCACTAGCTAGATACACTAGCTATCTATTTTACATATAATAGTGTATATATGTCAATGCTACTCTCTCAATCTGTCTCATTCTCCCCTTCCCCGCTGTGTCCACAAGTCTGTTTTCTAAACTGCATCTCTTTTCCTGCCCTGCAAATAAGTTCATCAGTACCATTTTTCTAGATTCCATATATATGTGTTAATATACAATATTTGTTTTTCTCTTTCTGACTTACTTCACTCTGTATGACAGACTCTAGGTCCATCCACGTCTCTACAAATGACCTAATTTCGTTCCTTTTTATGGCTGAGTAATATTCCTTTGAATATATGTGCCACATCTTCTTTATCCATTCATCTGTCGATGGACATTTATGTTGCTTCCATGTCCTGACTATTGTAAATAATGCTGCAATGAACATTGGGATACATGACTCTTTTTGAATTATGGTTTTCTCAGGGTATATGTCCAGTAGTGGGATTGCTGGGTCATACGGTTCTAGCAATTCCATTTATGGAAATTGAACTTACAAATATAATTATACTCATTGAAATTATATTTTCACAAGTTTATTACTTTTAGTTTTGTTTGCCATAGCAAAAGATTGGAAACAACCTATATGTCTAGGTACATAAAACTAGTTAAATAAATTAGGGTGTACTATATAATGTAATACCGTGGAAGTATTAAAAAAATGGATAAAATCATCTAGAAAGAGAAAAAGTGATATCAAAGATATATTGTTTAAAATAGGTACAGAGCAGTATATATAATGTGCTATCAATTATGTAAAAGGAGAAAATAATGTTTTGGAATTTATATGCATTTGTGTTTGCATAAATTTATATTTTTGCAATATATGAATTTGCTCAACTTTTGTAAACTATCTCTAAAAGGATACACAGGTAAGTAAGTGATGACATTTTTTGCCTTCAGGAAGGGAAACCAGGGGGTTAGAGGTCAGCATCAGATGAGACTTGAACTTTTTGAATTTAAATACAAAAATATTTTGAAAAATAATAAAGCACAATTATAAAAACCAAATAGCCAAACAAGTATATATATGTATATATATATATATATGTATGCATACATATAGACATGAGAACAATTTCTGTTAGTAATTTCTAAAAATCGTTTTAAAGAATTTATTTTAAGGATTTCTTTTTCTCTAAAGCTGCATCTTCATATTCTTCAGGCATGTTTTTTGAGTAAATAAGGATGTACATTCAAATTTATTGACACAGAAAGATGCCCACATGACATACCATACAAAATTGCATATATATGTATATATACTTAGAAGACAGATGTATACACACACAGACACACACACACACATACTAACTCCTAGAGAGACACTTGGAAGTAGTGCAGGTATCAAGTATTATCCATAACAATCTCTCTCTCTAAGTGATAGAATTTTCATGATTTTTGCTTTCTTCTTTGTACTTTTCTATAATTGAATTTACTACACACAATGAATATGTATCTCTTCTCCCCTAAAGAATAAAGTTTTTGTAAAAGAATACAAAATATTCATAAGTTGGAAAAATTTATCCCGTAGTGAATAATGGCATTGTGTAGTATTTTTTTCTAAATTGCCACTCGAAATTAGAATAAAAACACCGCATTTAAAAATAAAAACTGCTAGTTCCCTTCCTTAATAGCATACCAGCCTAATAGGAGCAGTATTTTTCTAAGGTTCCAGCTATTTCCAGGCGTCACAGACCACGTGTTTTCCTGCCAGTGCTTTCCTGGCTGCAATGTTGTTTTTTCTTGCAAAAAAAGATTTACAGAAAAAAGCTTGTAAAAGAAAGGCACTACTTCAGCAAAATTTTTAGAATCTTTTATCAGATAGGATTTGCAGGCTGAACACGACCAGCCTTACCCTAGCCTAAAGTAAGAGGGATGGTTTGGCCTGACATTTATACCCCTTTTCTGGAGAACTGCTAGGTTATTTCTCCTCTCCACCCCGGCCTTTGGCACTGATGAATTTTATTCAAGCTCCTCTTCAAGTCTTGCAAAGTTGCCAGCACACTTGCTCCCTACACTATATTGTTACATGACCTCTTAACCCAGTAACTCCCATCTTATAATTACAACACAGAAAGAAGTACAGAATTTCCAATGCCAATCACCAGTGTGCACATCCTAAAAAACCAAAACATAGATATAATACATATGATTACACACAAAGAAAAACATTGTCTTTTTCCTGTGTTGTGCCAGTTCTTCAGGATCAATAGATTTAAACTTGCTGGATTATCCAACCTAAATCATGAAACAATAAATGATTTTAAAATATGCCTACAGGGACTTCCCTGGTGGCACAGGTGTTAGGAGTCTGCCTGCCAATGGAGAGGACATGGGTTCGATCCCTGGTCTGGGAAGATCCCACCTGCCACGGAACAACTAAGTCCGTGCACCACTACTAATGAGCCTGTTCTCTAGAGCCCGCGAGCCACAACTACTGAGCCCGCGTGCCACAGCTCCTGAAGCCCGCACACCTAGAGCCTATGCCCCACAATAAGAGAAGCCACTGCAGCGAGAAGTACCGCAACAAAGAGTAACCCCCGCTCGCCACAACTAGAGAAAGCCCGCGCGCAGCAACGAAGACCCAATGCAGCCAAAATAAATAAATAAATAAGTAAATAAATTTAAAAATATGCCTACAATAACTAATCTACTCAGTGAGCACTATGGGGCTATGGACTATGATAGGTACTTTATGTTCATTATCTCCACCTGCCAAGGAAACTTCATACTGTTTTCCATAGTGACTGTACCAATTTATAGTGTCACCAACAGCACACTAGGGTTAACAGTGCACTCATTTAAAGAATGAGAATTCTTTACACTAAGTTTGCCAACTACACATCATCTACACCCAACCTACAGGAAGGGGTCAATGGGGTGTGTTGGCTGAGCCTGCCCTTTTTTTAAATTTAATTTAATTTAATTTATATTTTATTTTTTAAATTATTTTTTACTTTTTTTATGCCCTTTTTTATTATGTAAGCAAACTTTTCCAGATGCCCCACTCAAGACACTCCATTTGTTGGTCAGAACTGCAGTGTAAGGCCAGTCCTGGCTGGAAGACATCAAGGGAAAGGGGTTGGAGCTGAGGGTCAGCTGACCAGGATGTGGGTCAAGGAGAGAGAATATAAGAGAGGAGAGGAGAAGGGTGAATGGGGCTGAGCAGAAGATGGGGAAGAGGACCTGTCACCTCCACCTGGGAAGATTGTGCTTGGGGATGGGAGACGGAGGGAGCGTGATGTAGACACCTTGGCTGTCTTTACTGCGCCTTCCTGCTCTACCATATATCATCCCCACAGCTCTCCCTTATGACCAGGATATGGCACAATGCCCTTAGGCCAGTCTTTTCTCTGCATTCTAACTTCATCCAATATGGAATTGATTGTCCCTTAAAAACCTTAGCTCTTTTTTTAAATTGAATTATAGTTGATTTACAATGTTTCAGCTGTACAGCAAAGTGATTCAGCCATATATATACACTCACACATATATATATTCTTTTTCAGGTTTTTTTCCATTGTAGGTTATTATGCAATATTTAGTATAGTTCCCTGTGCTATACGGTAGGTTCTTGATGTTTATCTAATTTATATATAGGATTCATGGCAAGAACTGTAAAGGGTCTGAGACCTTAACCCTACTTACAGGCTAAGAGGTTATCATGGATGATGGCAGAAGACATGAGATTCTGGGGTCAGAGATAAAGAATATTACCTCTCATAGAAAAAGCAGTACATAGACTTTCATGTTCATTTGCATCAGTTTCCCATGGCCCCCAAGTCCAGGCACTATACAAAGAGCCCTTGATGGATGCCTGTAGATGCATTGAGTTGCATTACAGGAGAACACTGATCTTGGGGAATCTTTCACTTTTAGAGTGAGCCTACTCTTAGTCTTGGGGAGATGTACCTCACCCCTCAAGTTTGTTTCCTACAAACACCATCCTGAAAAAGGCCTAGTAAATATCTGTCAGGGTCTTGTAATCTTGGCATACCAAGCAAGGATGTGCAGGACTGCTCAGAACCCATGGCAAAATTGCCTCTCCCAAAGGGGCAGAGGGTGGGAAATTACAGACTGCATGAAATCTGGACTGCTACCTGTCTTTTTACTATCCATGAGCTAAGGAAGGTTTTTACATTTGAACTCTGAATAAAAAAAAATTATTATGCCCCACAAAAGAGA
The DNA here is from genome assembly GCF_025265405.1 of Mesoplodon densirostris. Lineage (NCBI taxonomy): Eukaryota > Metazoa > Chordata > Mammalia > Artiodactyla > Ziphiidae > Mesoplodon > Mesoplodon densirostris. The sequence continues at coordinate 31,963,010 of NC_082672.1, read as the reverse complement.
ATTCTATTCTTCTCATTAATAGACCCATATTACAAAAAAGTTTACTCAATTGTTATTAAAATACCTTGATTTTTATCAATAAAAAATCTCTTCTGTTTAATGTTTCTATATAGTATCATTGATTTTGTTTCTTTGCTTGCAAGCCCTAAATTATCTGACTCTTGACAGAAAAAGTTTGCTGGCTTCTGATCTAGGTGATTGAGAAAAAATTCACAAATGGTTCTGCTTATTTGCCATTTTTGTAACTGCTAATTTCATTGCTAAGCTTAGAGGAAATGTGTGACTAACCAAATTAGTTCAGGTGTGTGCAGATTCTTTTTTTAAATATAATTTTTGAATAGGTAAACATGTACATTATTTAATTCAAATCAGAATTTAAAAGGCTTCTTACCAGCTTTTCTCCCCTAGTCAGGTTGATCTTTGAGTCTCCCATCGCCAAAGCTGAGGTTTATCACTTAAAAACACCTTGGGGGCTTCCCTGGTGGCGCAGTGGTTGAGAGTCCGCCTGCCGATGCAGGGGACAGGGGTTCGTGCCCCAGTCCGGGAAGATCACCCACGCTGCGGAGCGGCTGGGCCCGTGAGCCATGGCTGCTGAGCCTGCGCGTCAGAAGCCTGTGCTCCTCAATGGGAGAGGCCACAACAGTGAGAGGCCCGCGTACCGCAAAAAGAAACAAAAGAAAAACAAACAAAAAACACCTTGGCTTTATATTTAGTATGATAATAAAAAAGACTAGCATGCTTGAATTAGAGGGATAGGATACTGCTTATCCAAACTGTTTTTTATTTGTATCATTTCCTCTTCTTTCTTGGATCCAGCTTGCCTGGATTAGCTTTATTTAGTCCTCAGTACAAATGTCAAACTAGTTCAAGTTGGTGTTTCAGTTATGTATCGGTGCATAATAAATTACGTCCAAACTTAGAGGCTTGGAGCAATGACAATGCATTATATCTCACAATTCTGTGGGTTGACCAGATGGTTCTCCTGCATTCTGGAGGTGTCAGCTGGATTGCTGAGATGGCTGGAAGGGCCGTAATGGCCTCACTCATGTTGTTGGCTGTTGGTGCTAGGGGCCAGCCGGGAACATAGTTGGGATTATTGGCTGGGGCCTTGGTTCTTCTCTAAGCGGGTCTCTCACATGGCTGCTGGGTTTTTTATCGAGTGGACGTTGGGCTCTGAGAAAGAGCATTCCAAACCTAGTCTAAGAAGTTACACACACACCATTGAATTACATTGATCAAAATATATCACAGAAATGTATCCTGGTTATGCAAGATGTTAACGTTATGGGAAGCTGGGTGAAGGGTACACAGGACCCTATCATATTATGTTTGCAACTCTTCTACAAATAAAAATTATTTAAAAATAAAAAGTTTACAAAGAAATAAGTCATGGGGTTAGCTCAGATTTAAGAGGCGGGTAAATAGACTCCACTTTAAAAAAAACTATTTATTTTATTTATTTATTTTTGGCTGCATTGGGTCTTCGTTTCTGCACGTGGGCTTTCTCTAGTTGCGGCGAGCGGGGCTACTTTTCATTGCAGTGGTTTCTCTTGTTGCAGAACATGGGCCCTAGGCTCGTGGGCTTCAGTAGTTGTGGCACGTGGGCTCAGTAGTTGTGCCTTGCAGGCTCTAGAGCGCGGGGTCAGTAGTTGTGGTGCACGGGCTTAGTTGCTCTGTGGCATGTGGGATCTTCCTGGACCATGGATTGAACCCATGTCCCTGCACTGGCAAGCGGATTCTTAACCACTGCGCCACCAGGGAAGTCCCTAGACTCCACTTTTTGATGGGGAAATGACCAGGTTATATTACAAGAGAGCATGTTTTATGGGAGGGGTTGTTGTAGCAACCTAGTGGGCTTCTAACAGTGTCCTCTGTTCAGTGTCCTCTTAGCCATGGCATGAGTTGGAGAGAGAGTGTGTGTGTGTGTGTGTGTCTGATTTCTAATGCCTTCCCACCTGAATTTCACAATTTCACTTTTGAGCCAACTATTAAGAAATACTTCTGGGTTCGTATCGCCATCCACTCCTCCTTGGATCACGTTTTTTGAACATGATCCAGAAAAAATAGGTTGTTTTGGGTAAAGTTAAGGAATGGTCACTGACTTGACTACTGTGATGTGCTGATCCCGAGATTGGGATTCAGACATAGAAATTCATCACATGCAAATGGCACATGAGCTAAAGTAGAGAGCATTTGTTCCTGAAGGACCTGGGTCTCTCGGTTGCAACCTCTAGAATCTAGATGAACTGCTAATCATCAGTATTTGCTTTGTGAGCTAATCAATCACAAAACACTTTAAATTTGAAAGCTTGGCTATGATAATTTGCAAGTCATTTGTAAACACCTCAGAATTTATTTAAACTACATTTTAGTGTCTGCCTTTGTCTTTCCTGAAGTTCCAAATTCCACTTTCTGCTCTTTTAACCTTTTATCATACCCCAGCATGGGAATAGAGGATTTATGAGGGAAGAGGAAGAAATCTGGGGTTGTTTGGCACAGAGATTCTATCCAAAACTTGTTTAAGAAAGTGCCATATTCGTAAATGAAAGTGATCTATGTTTTACCTCTTGTGCTGTCTATCTATATCGGATTTAGTATAAGAGACATGCTAGTTTTCCAAAATGAACTGGAAAGGTTTCCATCTTTGCATGTTCAGCAAAAATTTAAATAACACAGGAGCCATCTGTTCTTTGAGTGGGACACATTTTTTAGAAATAGGCCTTTGGTAAGTTAAAAAATTTTTTTCAGTGACAGTCTATTCTAGTTTTCTATTTATTCTTGAATCAATTTTTAAAATTTATTTTTCTAGAAAATCAGCAACTTCACCTAGATCTTCGAATTTCTTGGCAAAAAGCTGCACATGATAGTTTATTATGACCTTTCAAATGTATCCCTATTTTTGGTTTTACTGTCTTTCTCGCTGATAGTTTTTCCTTTTTGTTTTATCTCTTTTCCTTGGTTAATCTTAGCTATCCTTTTTCTTTTTTATTGTCTTTTTGGAAGAAAAAGCTCTGATTCTACTTATTAATTTTACTTTTCTGTTTGCTTTCTAATTTATTAATTTTATTAATTTCTTTGGCTTTGTGACTACTCTCAGTTTACTGATAAAGTCCAGAAGCTGAGAAAACTGAGTGGTAAAATTTCAACGTGGGTATGAAAGTTTTCGAAATTGGTGGTGAGGCATGTGGTAGAGAGGGAGGCTGTTGGATGTGGAAGGGCCTTCTGAATGATCAGTAAACAAAGTTGGGAGATGAGGGACCACTTAATTTAGTATGAGTGGTAATCCAAAGACAGTCCTTTTGAGTGATTTCCCTGAAATGTAGTGAATCATTTAAAGATGTTTATAGTAAGTAGAGCATAAAGAACAGAAAGGAAATAAAACGAGCATATTTAATGGTGCTTAGGTAGATCTACTCTTTTCTGACTGCTGTCAAATTGTTTTACAGCAATCAAGAGCTTCATGATTTCTAGGAAAAAAATTACTCAGAAGGTTATACTTCTAAATTCAAATTTATGAAATATTTTGTTATTCAGTGATGCCTTTTCTTCCATCCAGAGCTATGAACTTCCCACATCAAGATGTAGAATCTCTCCTTCTTGAAACAAAGGCAGATTCCTAATGAGCAGAAAGAGGTTTTTAATGCCACTGGGAAAGCAAACTATCCTTCTGCCATTTTGATAACTTAAGGAGAATAATTGACATTGAATTAGGAATGGAGGGCTTTGTCTCAGGCTTCAACAACTAATAAAGTATTACAGAGAAGCAATTCCTTGGATTCAGATTCATCTGGGATCAAGTGTCTGTCTTACTGAATTTGAATGCAGAGCATACAAAATTTGTCCCAGCATTTAATGCAAACCAGATAATGAAGCATTTATATGTACTGCTCTCAGCAATATCCAACGATTTTCATTACATCCCCCATCTTTAATTCCCTGGCCTCAAGAACCTGGGCCCCATAAACCTCTTAAAATGAAAATTTTCACATTATTCTCTTCCATCCTATTATTATCTCCTCATGGGTCTCCAAACCTCCTAGTTTTGCCTATCCTGAACTCAACCATCTTTGAATTTTTTGCCTACCCTCATTTTCCTCTTACAACTAATGGTTTTTAAATTCAGCTGTACACATGTGGTTCAGATGCAGTCTTGCTTTCAGAGTAACTAGGAGTCACCAAACACCAAAATATATTAGACACTGTGGCAGGCATTGGCTACCTAACAAGATTTACTCTCCCCTTTCCTTTAATAAGAAAGTCATGATTTTAAGCTGGCCACATAACTGCTCAACCAAAAGGAAATCTTCTTAAAAGGGAGTGTGTAGGTTTTTCTCCTATCCTTTCTTTGTCCAGCTGTCCAAAAGAGGGGTCACAGGTCAGTGAACTATAGTCTTTGGATAAGAAAAGTAGGAAATTTGGTGAGAAGAGTTACTGTGGATTATGAATTGTGTCTTCTACCCTCAAGTCTTACATTGAAGCCCTAACCCCCAATGTGACTGTATTTGGAGATAGGGTCTTTAGGGAGACCATTAAGGTGAAATGAGGTCATAAATGTGGTGCCCTAATCTGATAGGACTGGTGTCCTTGTTAGAAGAGGAAGAGACACCAGATCTCTTCTCTTCTCTCTCTCTCTCTCTCTCTCTCTCTCTCTCTGTGAATACAAAAATGCCATGGAGGATACAATAAGAAGGCGGCTGTCTACAAACCAGGAAGAGAGGCCTCACCAGAAACCAAATCGGATAGCACCTTGATCTTGGACTTCTAGCCTATAGAACTGTGAGAAAACAAATGTTGTTTATGCCACCCAGTCTGTGGTATCTTGTTGTTGCAACCTTAGCAGGCTAATACAGGTGTATGGGAACTCTCTGTACTATCTTTGCAACTTTTCTGTAAATTGACAATTATTTTTAAATAAAAAACTTATTAAAGAAAAATACAGTGAGAAGAAAGAAGAGAAAGAAAGGTAGAACACAAAATGGACAGAAGGCATAAATACAAAACTAGGCTGTGTTGGAGAATGGTTCTTCTCCACCTCATTGCTTTAAGTCAACCGCTGCCATTTTTGAATTCATTCCCTTCACCTTCCTGCTTTACCTCCCCTGCCTTCTTCATTGTACTTCCATATGATTAGCCCTCTATTTTGTGAGTCCTCCCATCTTCCTCCTCCCTCATATCTGTATATTATCTTCTTGGTTATAAGAATTAAACAAGCTATGTACTATAGCTACTTCACGCAGCCCGTGTTATTTCATGATTATGATGTGATTCTTATAATGTTCAAGGCCACAGGTAACACATGCCAAATGAATGGCATAGACACTGAAGATGACTGGATTCCAGGGACAAAGGGAGTCTGGTAGGGACCTGAATGGATTCTGACAATATTCTCTGCGTGTATAATGATATAACAAATAAGGAAACTGGGGTTCAAAGAAACCAGGTAACTTTCTAAAGTTACCCCCTGCTATATGATCTGAATGCTTGTGTATCCCCAAAATTTATATGTTGATATCTTGACCCCTAAGGTGATGCTCTTAGGAGGTGAGGCCTTTGAGAGGTAATTAGGTCATGAAGGTGGAGCCCTCATGAATGGGATCAGTTCCCTTATAAAAGAGACTCCAGAGGGATCCTTTGCCCATTCTTCTGCCATATGAAGGTACAATGAGAAACCTGCTGTCTGCAAAAGGACCTTCACCCATCCATGCTAGAACCTTGATCTTGGGTTTCCATCCTCCAAAACTGTGTGCAATAAACTTCTCTTATTTTTAAGTCACCCAGTCTGCAGCCCAAATGGACTTAGACATCCCCTTACCAATACCAGTAAGTCTACATTAATAAAGAATCCTAGCTATTTAGTCCCAAGCCTCAAAGTACCTGGCACACAGGGACACTCATTAAGTGCCTATTGTGTGAATGTCTCCTTCCTCTTCAGTTGTTACATTGGAGTGCATAGTGCACAGCCTCTAATTTAAATCCCTGGCTACTTTGCTACATTGTCATCATCCTTGGATGGTGGTTGTTAGGACCTTTGAATAAGAAAAGAATAATTGAATATTTCTCCAAATAATCTCCTTTTATACACTGTCACTGTCTTTGGGCTTAACAGCCCCACATCCTGTCACCATGACAACACACTGTCCTTAGTCCCATTCAGACCATTAGACATACTTTATAAATAGAATACTTGGTTTCATTCTACCCCATTTTGACTTAACTTTTTTGTGTGTGATAAAACCAGAGATACTAAACAACAAATTAAGTCTTTGCTTTAAAACTCAAACCATGGTGTTTTCATGAGGTTTTGATTTAATAGTTCACACAGGTCATGTGAGACTTGTCATGAACATTTAACATTTAGAAACTATTTATTTTGTCCTTGCAACAAGTAGCAAGAAACTTCTATCTGGTAGGTGTAAAATTAGGTGCCAGAAACACGAAGATAAGCAAAAAACGCCTTTCCTTCCCTGGGGACACTAACAATACAACACCTAGTATATTCATGTGTATGATGCATGGATCTGTAAATTTAAAATTAGAGATAATATGGTCAGATAGTGTTTCCCTCTTTTCTGCTAACATAAACCCAACCAACTATTGATGTCCTCATATTTGCAGTTTGTTTTAGATTTTACTCAGAGTCTCAGATTATCTTAATGCTGAAGGGTTTATAACCTGTCAAATGACAAGACAGTTAAATTAGTGAAAGAAGAGACAGCACATTAATTCCAATCAGTGGGTTGTCTTCCTGTCTTATTTCAAAATACATTTGGTAGAGAAGCAGTTTCCTTTACCTCAGGTAATAAAATATGCTCTAGGAAAGTTTCCAGAAAATAAAAAAATTCCACTCTATTTAATTATATTTTATATTCTGTCTTAATGATTATCTTTCAGATTTTTCTAGGCGTAGGAAGAACGTGCAGAACTAACTGGGATTGGTAATACCAATGGTAATAATAGTTATTATATGTATTAGGCATGGTGATCTGCCTATTTACACTCATTACCTCATTTAATCCTTATAATAATCTAGTGGAATATGTACTATCATCAGCCCCATTTAAAAAATGAGGACTCTGAGGCTTAAAGAGATTAAGTAATTTGCTGAGCTCCTAAATAGTGGAGGAGAGGGGAGGAAGTTTTGGATCTTATTGGGACTCATCTTCATTAATAAAACGTCCATCTTCATTTGTTCTCAAAATAAATGTCACACAGGCCATTTGCAGCAGAATTTTTACTATCAGGGAATATTTTATTAAGCCAAGACATTTCTAGTCCCTTGTCATATATCTTGGGTTATTAACGTCTCTCTTGTTATGAGTTAAATCTACTTCCTGTCGCTCTGTAATACCAAAATATCTCCAGTTAGTTAGACTGTGGAATCCAGAACACTACCCCTGAGGTCGTTGTGATGTTGATGTTTCCATCTGGATCTTCCTCCTCTTCTTTTCTGGGAACCATGCTCTGCATCCCTGACTCACAGCACATGCTAACGGCTCCGGGTGGCAATGATGCAACCCGCCTTAGTTAATAAGCCCATTAGCAGTCAGCACTGTTGTGGGTGGAAGTGAAAACAACTCTCAGTTTGGGGTGAAATAAAAATACACACTGTATGCTGAGGCAACAGAAAGGAATGGGAGTACAACTGTGAAAGGCACAGTTATCATTCACTTAGAGACCCCGTACTGTACAAAGCTCCTTAAAATATTTTATTCTCATCTTTCCATGACTGAGTATTTCTTAATGTTGAAAACAGAAGAAAAAAAAAAAAAAAAACCCACTGAAACTAAAACCTGAAAGTTAATGGAAAGAATTAGGTTTCACCCAGAGTCCTGTAAATGGTCCAAGAAGAAAAATCAGAGTTTAAAAAAGGAAAGAAAGAAAAAGCAGAGCTCTTTAGGATTTCAGAGTTCCTGAAACCTCCAAAGTGCTGGCCACTTGAAAGCAACTTAGATGAACATCCAGAAGTCTGAGACTTCACTAAGGAGCAGCCCAATTACTCCGATCTACAGTGACAGGAAAAAAGAGGTTGCTCTGCAAGATTCTTGTCTTCCAGGGGTGATTAAAATATGGTCCTAATTCCAAGATGCATCTTAGGGTGGCCTAGACGATGGTTTCTTAGCCTCAGCACCACTGACATTAGGGCCAGGTGATTCTTTGCTGTGGGGCCTGTCTTTTGCATTGTGGGATGTTTACCAGCATCCCTGCCCTGTCCACTAGATGCTGGGAACATACCCCCTCCCTCAGTCATGACAATCAAAAATGTCTCTAGACATTGTCAAGTGTTCCATATGGAGCAAAATCACCCATGGTTTAGAGAACCAATGGCTTAGATGTCCCTTGTTCATGCTCCTATAATGTGTGGTGACCCAGCTGACACTTCTTCAGGAGACCTATCTATATAGGGTCAACTTATATAGGGGTAAGGACTTCTACACTCCTTCAGATGGCTTTGAATTCCAACTCATTTACTTACTAGCTGTATGGTCCTGGTCAAGTTACAGAATAATAAAATATCAGTAGCTAATATTTATTAAGTGCATATGCATTCACTTTTTAACCAGAGTGTACTGAAGGAGACAGGAAATATACTAGGTCCTGTGGATATGATTCTGAGCCAGAATAATACTGACTCTGATTTCGTGGAACTTAAAAGCCTAGCGATGGGATGGAAATTAATCAAACAACTGCTCATGTAAATGCATAACTACCCAGTTAGATGAGTGCTGCGAAGTAAAGTACATGGCATTAGCATGTACATAGGTCCTATGGTTGGAGAAAGCATCAGGCATTCTGAAAGATCAATGTGGTTGAACCACAGAAGGCAGATTTGCCAGAGGCCAGACAGTTTGCTAAGCACGTTCCCTGGAGGATGGCATGGAGTGGGTTCATGCCACATGATACGGGTACTGTTGTTAATACCATTATTTTTTAAAACAAAATTCATAAGTTATCCCTCCCCTCCTTTCCCCTTTGGTAACCATATGTTTGTTTTCTATGTCTGTGAGTCTGTTTCTGTTTCATAACTAAAAACGTTTGTACCATTATTTAGATTCCACATATAAGTGATATATTCATCTTTCTCTGTCTGACTTAGTTCACTTAGTATGATCATCTCTGGGTCTAACCATGTTGCTGCAAATGGCATTATTTCATTCTTTTTTATGGCTGAGTTGTATTCCATTGTATATATGTACATCTTCTTTACCCGTTCATCTGTCGATGGACATTTAGGTTGATTCCATGCCTTGGCTATTGTCAATAGTGCTGCTATGAACATTGGAGTGCAAGTAATTTTTCAAATTAGAGTTTTCTCTGGATATATGTCCAGGAGTGAGATTGCTGGATCATATGGTAGCTCTATTTTTAGTTTTTAAAGAAACCTCCATACTGTTTTCCATAGTGGCTGCACCAATTCACATTCCCAACAACAGTGTAGGGAGGTTCCCTTTTCTTCACATCTTTTCCAGCATTTATTATTTGTAGACTTTTTGAGGTGATACCTCATTGTAGTTTTCATTTGTATTTCTCTGATAATTAGTGATGTTGAGCATCTTTTCATGTGCCTATTGGCCATCTGAATGTCTTCTTTGGAGAAATGTCTACTTCGGTCTTCTGTCCATTTTTTGATTGGGTATTTTGTTTTTTGTTATTGAGTTGTATGAACTGTTTGTATATTTTGGAAATTAAGCCCTTGTCGGTCACATCATTTGCAAGCATCACTAATTTTGATGCTGACAAATTTATCATCCTTTTGTTTACGGTATTTACATTTTGTGTGTCATTTAAGAAAACCTTTCTTACCCAAAACCATGACGACATTTTCTTATAAAATGTCTAGAGTTTTATTCTGTTTTATTTTTTTTATAAATTTATTTATTTATTTGGCTGTGTTTGGTCTTCGTTGCTGCATGCAGGCTTTCTCTATTTGCAGTTAGCAGGGGCTACTCTTCATTGTGGTGCGTGGGCTTCTCACTGTGGTGGCTTCTCTTGTTGTGGAGCATGGGTTCTAGGCACGTGGGCTTCAGTATTCGTGGCATGCAGGCTCAGCAGTTGTGGCTTGCAGGCTCTAGAGTTGCTCTGTGGCTCACAGGCTCTAAGTTGCTCTGTGGCAGGCTCAGTAGTTGTGGCACATGGGCTTAGTTGCTCTGAGGCATGTGGGATCTTCCTGGACCAGGGATCGAACCTGTGTCCCCTGCAATGGAGGGCAGATTCTTAACCACTGTGCCACCAGGGAAGTCCCTAAAGTTTTATTTTTTAATGTAAGCCTCTCACACACCTAGAGGTGATTTCTGTATGCAGTGTAATGTAGGAATCCGATTTTGTACTTTTCATATGGATAACCAATTGCTCTAGCACTCCTGAACTCCGCTGATCAGTATTGCCACCTCTGTCACATAAACATTAACCAAATGTGTATAGATCTGCTTCTGGGCTATCTCTTCTCTTCTATTTGTCTTTCCTGTCACATTGTCTTTGTTATTACAGTTTTGTAATAAGTCTTTATCTGGTAGCGTATGTCTTGATCCTATCTAATATTGTTTTTAATACTCTTGACCCTTTGTTTCTCCATGTAGATTTTAGGGTAAACTTTCAAGTTCTACCAAATCTTGTGGGCCTTTTTTTTTTTTTTTTTTTTTTGCTGTACGCGGGCCTCTCACTGCTGTGGCCTCTCCCGTTGCGGAGCACAGGCTCCGGACACACAGGCTCCGCGGCCATGGCTCGCGGGCCCAGCCGCTCCGCGGCATGTGGGATCCTCCGGGATCGGGGCACGAACCCGTGTCCCCTGCATCGGCAGGCGGACTCTCAACCACTGCGCCACCAGGGAAGCCCCTTGTGGGCCTTTTTTATTGGAATTATATTGAATTTAAAGATTAATCTGAAAGAAGTATTATATTTTGATTTTCTAAATAGATACATCTCTACTTATTTTGGTTTTCTTTAATACCCTTCAGTAAAGTTTATAATTTTCTCCAAGTCAAGCACATATTTTACTATGTTTGTTTCTAGATTCTTCATGTTTTAAAATTACATTTTCTAACTATCTGTTGCTAACATATAAAAATGCAATTGATTTTTGTATATTGCTCTTATATCCAACAGTCTTGCTGAACTCTCTGTTCAGATCTCATAAGTTGTCTGTAGATTTTCTTGGGTTTTCTAAGTAGACAAACATAATGACTATACTCATGCACCAATACACATATTTATCACATGAGGATCTGTGATGTTGTCACTCAGCCAGGGTCACATGATTTGAGAGCAGGGAAGCTGTGGTTCAAGACCAGATCTGTTGTACTTAACAGCCTGTGTTCTTTCACCACTTAATTATGCTACCTCTTCATTATCCCATCTTTTAGTGTTTTGTTTGATTGATTCTTTTTGTTCTTTTTTTCAATTCTTATGTATTTTATTTTGAAGACTTTTTCTTTTTGAATTGTTATGTTTTAAATATATTTTTCTTGCTGCAATAGCTAAGACTTCCAGGGGTAGCTTGGACTTGCATTAAAATATAAAATATAAGCAATACAGTAGGCATTCTTGATTTGTTCTTGGTTTTAAAGAACTGTTTCTACATTTCCACCATCAGGTATGATATTTACTGTAGAATTAAACATAAATTAAATATATATATAAATATATATATCCCCTATACTAGATTAAGAAATTACTTCTATGCAAATATTGCTCAAACATTCATCAATGGAAACTAAATTTTTTCTAGTGCTTTTTTTCTGCATGTACTTAGACTTTTTTCCTCCAAACTATTATTGCAGTGACTTACATTATTGGATGTGGTAAATTACAGTAATAGATTTGAGCTTCAGATTTCTCATCTGAAAATTGAGAAAAATCTTTACTTTGCTTGTTTTGGTGAGGAATAAATTAAATAATGTCTATGAAGAATTGCCACGCAGACACAAAATAAAGACCACACCCATGTCTTCATTTTGTTCCATGATCCACTCTCTGCTCTGACATTGTGCCCTAGGACTGTGTTAATAATTAATGGCTCCTTTGTTGCTGCCTCTAGTTAAGTTCAGCAAACGGGCGGTGGCAGCAGGCTACTGAAGTATTGGAAAAGGGTGAATGGAGTGTTTATTCTACCAGCCATGTCCTCAACAGGCCACACCAGATTGTGTGCATTTCTCTACTGAAGAGGTCAGTTCCTATCATGTAGCCCTCTCCACAGAGCTGCCTCATCCAGATCCTGTTAACCATACCCTCTCCCGCCTCTTTGAGTCCAGAGGTGATATAGTTCTCCACACCCACATGCACTTACCAGACTCTGAGTCTTGCTCTCTTCACCTTGGTTTCCTTAATCTCTGCCCACATCTTTGTGAAATGTCCCTTTACTTAACTGTCCTCAAATGATTCAGTTTGAGTGCCTGTGTTTCATCCTGGGAACCTGATGAATACAGAGAAAAATAAATAAATTGTTCATTCCATCCCACTACAACTTGAATATGGAAATGGATGAGCTATTTATTTATCTATTTTTTGCAATTCTAATTTTTTAATGTCCCTCTATTTTCACAGTTTTCAGGCAATGAAAGCATTTTAGGAAATTTAAAAGACTGGCAATCTGCCTGAGTGGAAATGGATGAGGTTTTTTTTTTTTTTTTTAACATCTTTATTGGACTATAATTGCTTTACAATGGTGTGTTAGTTTCTGCTTTATAACAAAGTGAATCAGTTATACATATATATATGTCCCCATATCTCTTCCCTCTTTCATCTCCCTCCCTCCCACCCTCCCTATCCCACCCTTCTAGGTGGTCACAAAGTACCAATCTGATCTTCCTGTGCTATGCGGCTGCTTCCCACTAGCTATCTATTTTATGTTTGGTAGTGTATATATGTCCATGCCACTCTCTCACCTTGTCCCTGCTTACCCTTCCCCCTCCCCATATCCTCAAGTCCATTCTCTAGTAGGTCTGCATCTTTACTCCCGTCTTGCCCCTAGGTTCTTCATGACCATTTTTGTTTTGTTTTTTTTAGATTCCACATATATTTGTGTTAGCATATTTGTTTTTCTCTTTCTGGCTTACTTCATTCTGTATGACAGTCTCTAGGTCCATCCACCTCACTACAAATAACTCAGTTTCATCCCTTTTTATGGCTGAGTAATATTCCACTGTATATATGTGCCACATCTTCTTCTTCCTTTCATCTGTTGATGGACACTTAGGTTGCTTCCATGTCCTGGCTATTGTAAATAGAGCTGCAATGAACATTTTGGTACATGACTCTTTTTACATTATGGTTTTCTCCGAGTATATACCCAGTAGTGGAATTGCTGGGTCATATGGTAGTTCTATTTGTAGTTTTTTAAGGAACCTCCATACTGTTCTCCATAGTGGCTGTATCAATTTACATTCCTACTAACAGCACAGCAGGCTTTCCTTTTCTCCATACCCTCTCCAGCATTTATTGCTTGTAAATTTTTTGATGATGGTCATTCTGACCAGTGTGAGGTGATACCTCAATGAAGTTTTAGTTCGCATTTCTCTAATGATTAGTGATGTTGAGCATTCTTTCATGTGTTTGTTGGCAGTCTGTATATCTTCTTTGGAGAAATGCCTATTTAAGTCTTCTGCCCATTTTTGGATTGGGTTGTTTGTTTTTTTGATATCGAGCTCCATGAGCTGCTTGTAAATTTTGGAGATTAATCCTCTGTCAGTTGCTTTGTTTGCAAATATTTTCTCCCATTCTGTGTGTTGTCTTTTCATCATGTTTATGGTTTCCTTTGCTGTGCAAAAGCTTTTAAGTTTCATTAGGTCTCATTTGTTTATTTTTGTTTTTATTTCCATTTCTCTAGGAGGTGAGTCAAAAAGGATCTTGCTGTGATTTATGTCATAGAGCATTCTGCCTATGTTTTCCTCTAAGAGTTTGATGGTGTCTGGCCTTACATTTAGGTCTTTAATCCATTTTGAGTTTATTTTTGTGTATGGTGTTAGGGAGTGTTCTAATTTCATTCTTTTACATGTAGCTGTTCAGATGGATGAGTTTTAAATCAAGTATTTCTTTTGTTCAGTGAAACAACTATTCATTGTCCTGATTTAAATGATTGAATTAATAATTATTATCTCTGGTTTTGTCAAAACTGTTTTCTCTGTTGTAATTGTTTGGAAATACTTGCAGCTTTCAAATCAGAGTTGAATAAGTAATGTATATAAAGCACCTAGCACTATGCTTTGAGGCATTTTAAAGGCACTCTAACATTTGTTTTGTTTAAAAGGAAGAAATAAAAGGTATTGTGAAGGGTTTCAGGAGTAGAAATTTGAGCCATTTTAATAACTTTCAAGCTCACTGTGCTCTGCAAACCTAATATTACTTCCATTTTGTGATATTATAATGGAAATTATAGAGCACAAGTCAGACCTGGAAGGCAAAGATATGGAAATTATTTAACATATCAAAAGGAACCCACATTTACTCTAATTTTCTTCTTGGTTATGCTGACAATCTTTCTCATTTTGGAATGTCTTCCATAGCTTGTAAAAGGTCATAGACGGACATAATGGGCCCAGTAGAGTTTAAGTTGAAATTGGAAAATTGTTCAATAATCATCCCAGTGAGAAAACTGTAGCAATCCTTCATTCGATTATATTCTTCCTTATAGTATATTTTGAATTATTCTCAGATAAAAAGAAATTTTGGGTGAATTTAAAAATCCAAGTTATTGGAGACTACAGCTTTCTAGCTTTTTCAGGGGTTAAACAAATACCTCTGGAAAAAAGTATTATTGAAAACAATAATCCACTGACCAGTCTCTTCTGTGGTGTTAAAAATTCGGTATTTAATCTATATAGGTATGATATAGAGTCTTGTTAAGAAAAATAGATAATATATTACTGAGTTTGGTTACTTTCAAAAATATTCTAGATACATAGTTTTAAAATAGGCAGTTCTAAAAATAGTGTCACATTACTGAATCTCTGCATTTACCATCTTCCTCACTAGTCACATTAGAAGAACATGTACTTGTGTTTAAATAAAGTATTTATTTGCTTATTTTTAATGGTTGTTTCAATTCTGTCTCCAATTACATTTTTTTATTGAAGTATAATTGCTTTACGATGTTGTGTTAGTTTCTGCCGTACAACAAAGTGAATCAGCTATATGTATACATATATCCCATCCCTCTTGAGCCTCCCTCTCACCTCCCGCCCCCATCCCACCTGTCTAGGTCATCATGCTACACAGCAGGTTCCCACTATCTATTTTACATATGGTAGTGTATATATGTCACTGCTATTCTCTCAATTTGTCCCACCCTCCCCTTCCCCATTGTGTCCACAAGTCCTTTCTCTACATCTGCATCTCTTTTCCTACCCTGCAAATAGGTTCATCAGTACCATTTTTCTAGATTCCATATATATGTGTTAATATATGATATTTGTTTTTCTCTTTCTGACTTACTTCACTCTGTGTGACAAACTCTAGGTCCATCCACCTCACTAAATAACTCAGATTTGTTTCTTTTTATGGCTGAGTATTATTCCATTTTATATATGTGCCACATCTTCTTTATCCATTCATCTGTCGATGGACACTTAGGTTGGTTCCACGTCTTGGCTATTGTAAATAGTGATGCAATGAACTGTGGTACGTGACTCTTTTTTTGTGTGTGTGTGTTACATGGGCCTCTCACTGCCGTGGCCTCTCCCGTTGCGGAGCACAGGCTCCGGACGCGCAGGCTCAGCGGCCATGGCTCACGGGCCCAGCCGCTCTGCGGCATGTGGGATCCTCCCAGATCAGGTCACGAACCTGTGTCCCCTGCATTGGCATGCGGACTCTCAACCACTGCACCACCAGGGAAGCCCACGTGACTCTTTTTGAATTATGGTTTTCTCAGGGTATACGCCCAGCAGTGGGATTGCTGGGTTGTAGTTGTAGTTGTAGTTGTAGTTCTATTTTTATTCTTTTAAGGAACCTCCATATTGTTTTCCATAGTGGCTGTATCTATTTACATCCCCACCAACAGTGCAAGAGGGATCCTTTTCTCCACACCCTCGCTAGCATTTACTGTTTGTAAATTTTTTGATGATGGCCATTCTGACTGGTGTGAGGTGATACCTCATTGTAGTTTTGATTTGCATTTCTCTAGTGATTAGTGATGTTGAGCATCCTTTCATGTGTTTGTTGGCAATCTGTATATCTTCGTTGGAGAAATGTCTATTTAGGTCTTCTGCCCACTTTTTTTTTTTTTTTTTTTTTTTGCGGTATGCGGGCCTCTCACTGTTGTGGCCTCCCCCGTTGCGGAGCACAGGCTCCGGATGCGCAGGCTCCGGACGCGCAGGCTCAGCGGCCATGGCTCACGGGCCCAGCCGCTCCGCGGCATATGGGATCCTCCCAGACCGGGGCACGAACCCGTATCCCCTGCATCGGCAGGCGGACTCTCAACCACTTGCGCCACCAGGGAGGCCCCTGCCCACTTTTTGATTGGGTTGTTTCTTTTTTTGATATTGAGCTGCATGAGCTGCTTGTATATTTTGGAGATTAATCCTTTGTCAATATTTTCTCCCATTCAGAGGGTTGTCTTTTCATCTTTTTTATGGTTTCCTTTGCTGTGCAAAAGCTTTTAAGTTTCTTTAGCTCCCATTTATTAATTTTTGTTTTTATTTCCATTTCTCTGGGAGGTGAGTCAAAAAGGATCTTGCTGCAATTTATATCAAAGACTGTTCTGCCTATGCTTTCTTCTAAGAGTTTTATAGTATCCAGTCTTACATTTAGGTCTTTAATCCATTTTGAGTTTATTTTTGTGTACGGTGTTAGGGAGTGTTCTAATTTCATTCTTTTATATGTAGTTGTCCAGTTTTCCCAGCACCACTTATTGAAGAGGCTGTCTTTTCTCCATCGTATATTCTTGCCTCCTTTGTCAAAAATAAGGTGACCATAGGTGTGTGGGTTTAGCTCTGTGCTTTCTATCCTGATCCATTGATCTATATTTCTGTTTTTGTGCCAGTACCACACTGTCTTGATTACTGTAACTTTGTAGTTTAGGCTGAAGTCCTGGAGCCTGATTCCTCCAGCTCCATTTTTCTTTCTCAAGATTGCTTTGAACCAGTGGGAGGTAGCTGTGAAGGAGGAAAGGTTTCCACACACTAGGAAGACCCTTCGCGGGCAGAGACTGCGGGTGGCGGAGGGGGGAAGCTTCGAAGCCATGAAGGAGAGCGCAGCAAAAGGGGTGCAGAGGGCAAAGCAGAGAGATTCCCGCACAGAGGATCAGAGCTGACCAGCATTCACCAGCCCGAGAGGCTTGTCTGCTCACCTGCTGGGATAGGTGGAGGCTGGGAGCTGGGGTTCGGGCTTTGGAGGTCATACCCCAAGGAGAGGACTGGGGTTGGCTGCGTGAACACAGCCTGAAGGGGGCTAGTGTGAAGCTAGCCAGGAGGGAGGCTGGGAAAAAGTCTGGAGCTGCGAACAGGCAAGAGACTTTTTCTTGCCTCTTTGTTTCCTGGTGCACGAGGAGAGGGGATTAAGAGCACTGCTTAAAGGAGCTCCAGAGATGGGCATGAGCCGCGGCTATCAGCGCAGACCACAGATGCGGGCATGAGACACTAAGGCTGCTGCTGCAGCCACCAAGAAGCCTGTGTGCAAGCACAGGTCACTATCCACACCTCACCTCCTGCGAGCCTGTGCAGCCTGCCACTGCCAGGGTCCCATGATCCAGAGACAACTTCCCCGGGAGAACACATGGCACGCCTCGGGCTCTGTGTGCAATGTCACGCCCGGCTCTGGTGCCGCAGACTCGCCCCACATTCGGTGCCCCTCCCTCCCCCCCAGCCTGAGTGAGCCAGAGCCCCCGAATCAGCTGCTTCTTTAACCCTGTCCTGTCTGAGGTGACCTATATGCAGAGGCAGGGCCAAATCCAAAGCTGAACCCCAGGAGCTGTGCGATCAAAGAAGAGAAAGGGAAATCTCTCCCAGCAGCATCAGGAGCAGCGGATTAAATCTCCAAAATCAACTTGATGTACCCTGTATCTGTGGAATACTTGAATAGACAATGAGTCATCCCAACTTGAGGAGGTGGACTTTGGGACAAACGATATATATATTTTTTCCCTTCTTCTCTTTTTGTGAGTGTGTATGTGTATGCTTCTGTGTGTGTTTTTGTCTGCATAGCTTTGCTTTTACCATTGGTCCTAGGGTTCTGTCTGTCCAGTTTTTTGGTTTTGTTTTTTTTTCAGTATAGTTTTTAGTGCTTGTTATCAGTGGTGGATTTGTTTTTTGGTTTGGTGGCTCTCTCCTGTCTTTCTTTCCTTTTGATTTTTATTACTTAAAAATGTTTTTAATAATTATTTGTTATTTTAATAACTTTATTTTATTTTGTTTATTTTATTTTCTTCTTTCTTTCTTTTTCTCCCTTTTATTCTGAGCCGTGTGGATGACAGGCTATTAGTGCTCCAGCCAGGTGTCAGGGCTGTGCCTCTGAGGTGGGAGAGTCAAACTCAGCACATTGGTCCACAAGAGACCTCCCAGCTCCATGTAATATCAAATGGTGGAAATCTCCCAGAGATCTCCATCTCAATGCCAAAACCCAGCTCCACTCAACAACCATCAAGATACAGTGCTGGACACCCTATGCCAAACAACTAGCAAGACAAGAATACAACCCCACCCATTAGCAGAGAGGCTGCCTAAAATCATAATAAAGACACAGACACCCCAAAATATACCACCAGACGTGGACCTGCCCAGCAGAAAGCCAAGATCCAGCCTCATCCACCAGAACACAGGCACTAGTCCCCTCCACCAGGAAGCCTACACAACCCACTGAACCAACCTTAGCCACTGGGGACAGACACCAAAAACAACGGGAACTATGAACCTGCAGCCTGTGAAAAGGAGACCCCAAACACAGTAAGTTACAAAAAATGAGAAGACAGAGAAATACACAGCAGATGAAGGAGCAATGTAAAAACCCACCAGAACTAACAAATGAAGAGGAAATAGGCAGCCTACCTGAAAAAGAATTCAGACTAATGATAGTAAAGATGATCCACCCAAGAGGGAAGAGATGTGGAGATATATGTGTATGTATAACTGATTCACTTTGTTATAAATCAGAAACTAACACACCATTGTAAAGCAATTATACTCCAATAAAGATGTTTTAAAAAAAGAAAAGAAAGCCATAAAAAAAAAAGATTGCTTTGGCTACTCGGGGTCTTTTGTGTTTCCATACAAATTGTGCAATTTTTTGTTCTTTTTCTGTGAAAAATACCATTGGTAATTTGATAGGTATTGCATTGAGCCTGTAGATTGCTTTGGATAGTATAGTCATTTTCACAATATTGATTCTTCCAATCCAGGAGCATGGTATATCTCTCCACCTGTTTGTGTTGTCTTTGATTTCTTTCATCAGTGTCTCATAGTTTTCTGCATACAGGTCTTTTACCTCTATAGGTAGGTTTATTCTTAGGTATTTTATTCTTTTTGTTGCAATGGTAAATGAGATGGTTTTCTTAATTTCTCTTTCTGATTTTTCATGTTTAGTGTATAGGAATGCTAGAGATATCTGTGTATCAACTTGATATCCTGCAACTTTACTAAATTCATTGATTAGCGCTAGTAGTTTTCTGGTGGCATCTTTAAGATTTTCTATATATAGTATAATGTCATCTGCAAACAGTGACAGTTTTGCTTCTTTTCCAATTTGTATTCTTTTTATTTCTTTTTCTTCTCTGATTGCCATGGCTAGGACTTCCAAAACTATGTTGAAAAATAGTGGTGAGAGTGGGCACCCTTGTCTTGTTCCTGATCTTAGAGGAAATGCTTCCAGTTTTTCACCATTGAGAATAATATTTGCTGTGGTTTTGTCATATATGGCCTTTATTATGTTGAGGTAGTTTCCCTCTATGCCCACTTTCTGGAGAGTTTTTATCATAAATGGGTGTTGAATTTTGTCAAAAGCTTTTCTGCATCTATTGAGATTATCATATGGTTTTTATCCTTCAGTTTGTTAATATGGTTTATTACATTGATTGATTTGCATATATTGAAGAATCCTCACGTATATTGAAGAATCCTTGCAAGTGATAAATGTCACTTGACCATGGTTTATGATCCTTTTAATGTGTTGTTGGATTCTGTTTGCTAGTATTTTGGTGAGGATTTTTGCCTCTATGTTCATCAGTGGTATTGGTCTATAATTTTCTTTTTTGGGGATATCTTTGTCTGGTTTTGGTATCAGGGTGATGTTGGCTTTATAGAATGAGTTTGGGAGTGTTCTTTCCTCTGTAATTTTTTGGAAGAGTTTGAGAAGGATGGGTGTTAACTCTTCTCTAAATGTTTGATAGAATTTACCTGTGAAGCCGTCTGGTCCTGGGCTTTTGTTTGTTGGAAGATTTTTAATCACAGTTTCAATTTCAGTGCTTGTGATTGGTCTGTTCATATTTTCTATTTCTTCCCAGTTCAGTCTTGGAAGGTTGCACTTTTCTAAGAATTTGTCCATTTCTTCCAGGTTTTCATTTTATTGGCATATAGTTGCTTGTAGTAGTCTCTTACAATCCTTTGTATTTCTACGGTGTCTGTTTTAACATCTCCTTTTTCACTTCTAATTCTATTGATCTGAGTCTTCTCCCTTTTTTTCTTGATGAGTCTGGCTAAAGGTTTATAAATTTTGTTTATTATCTCAGAGAATCAGCTTTTAGTTTTATTGATCTTTACTACTGTTTTCTTCATTTCTTTTTCCAATAATGTATTTAAAAGCTCTAATAATTATATGAAAATACACCAAATAGAAAACAAACAATGTAGAGATTCTCTGGACTGACTCATTTAAAATCCTCCCCAACATCAATTCTATTGTGCCTTTCTGTGTGTAAAACTAACAGTTACATTCCGCCGTCTCTCTTAAAGGTAGAGTTCCAGGTGTAACTCAGGTTGCAACATTCAAAGAGGTTCTCCCTCGGAGTTATGTGGAGGGAAAAGAAGAGTTTGGGGCATCCATTTCGCCAATAGAAATCATTGCACCAGTGGCATATTGCTGTCAGCAGTAGTGGCTTTCAGATTCAACAGCTTCCTATTGTGGAAGAGCCAGCAGCTTCTGAAGTTCAGCCCATTTCTGCAGTCACCCCAACAATTCTGGGAGTTGTCTCTATCCCTGAAAAAAAACTCTTTCACTAGTGGAGTGGATTCTGTTGCCTACCACTAAAGACTCTGCCTAAAACAATTGGTATAGTGTATCACTGAATCCTTGGTATAGCTGAAATGAACCATAATAGGAAAAGAAGAAGACCTTTGAAAGAGTAGAGTCGATTCACTTAGTCTGCACCAGGTGTTGTGCTCTGCAAAGTGCTTGTAGTACAGCCCCTAAGGAGCTCCCCATGAGCGTTTTTGTACGTGGGTGTGGGGAATGGTGTGGTTTGGGAGGGAGGCAAGGAGAAGCTGACAGAGAAAAACAACAAAATATTAAACATGGCGGTAAGAGCAGCATATTTTATAAAACTTGCCACGGTTTGAAACCTGACACCTTTTAAAATCAGAGAATTTAGGAAGGGAGGAAGGAGAAGAGAGAAGAAGGAAGGAAGGAAAAGAAAGGAAAGAGGAAGAATATCTGACGCATGTAGATATTATTTGTCCAGCATGATGTACAAACATTATCTTATTTAAAATGCCATCACGGTATACCAGATACATTGAGAATAGTGATCCTGTTTTAGAGATGAGAAAATTGAGGCTCAGAGTCTGGGATTTAAATCCACATCCATCTATACCAAGAACTCACACTGTTTTTAACTTAGTGTAGTGTGATGGGGATAGGGAGAGACAATAAAATTTAGGGTTATCTTTACAAAGTTATTAATTGAATACCCAGTCTGTAGAATGAGATTTAGAATTGTGAGCATTTTTTCCCTTAAATTTTAATTACAGCTTGCTGATTTTTCCTCTACATAAATTCAAATTTTTATACTATGGACATTTACGGGACAAATTTGAAATGAGGACATGAATGTTTCTGGATATTTCTTACCACTCCTGAAAATTTTGCTGATTTGGCCTGATAGTTCTTATAAATAACTTTGTGAGGTGGGGTAGTGTAAAGTTAGTAGGAACAAGTTTACCAGAATGAACTATGATTAATGACAGCACGTAATTCCCTTAAAGTTTTAAACTAAGAATGCATGTAAATGAATAACCTTTTTAAGGACAGACATGCTGCATCACCAGTAGAATTTACTTAATTTATTTTGACAACTGCTTCTAATTACTTATATAACGCATTACATGGGTAATAAAAATGCTTAATAGGATGAGACCTCATTGCTATTTCGGATCAAGTGAGAGGTGTGTGTGTTGATTTGCCAGGCAGTTGTGTGTGTGTGTGTGTGTGTGTATGTGTGTGTGCGCATGCTGGGAGGATTCATTCAAAGAAACTTTTGAAATCTCAGGTGTAAAAAAATATTAATTCCCACGTGGAATGTGGAAAAACTCTTCAATTGGTGAATACTGACAATTCTCAGCTGTGGAAAACAATAGCTAAAATTTATTTTAGGTTAAATTATATTCTAAAGCTAAGTTAAATGTTGGTTCTTGCGCGCGTCAACCTATTATATGTTAATCTAGCGCCCCCTTGTGTAATAGATTTTAATAAAGTTTGGGAGTCAGTATTTATATACTATGTTTTCTGATAAAGTCCTGGTATCTATAATATATAAACAATTCTTACAACTCAGCGACAAAACCCCCAACTATCCAATTAAAAAATGAACAATGAATCTGAACGTACATTTCTCCGAGGAAGATATACCAAATGGCCAATAAGCACATGAAAATTTGCTCACATTATTAATCCTTAGGGAAACGCAAATCAAAACCACAATGAAATCGCACTTCACACCCATTAGGATGGCTTATATACTGTATTTTGATTTCTAATTTCTAAAGGAATATTGGATCATGATATTATTTTACCTTTGTTTGGTTTTTTTTTTTTTTTGGTATTTCGAAAGGCATACATAATAAAAAATATAGAAAGGAGTGAGACTGAAATTTTCAGGTTTCATACTATGCCTATGACTGTCATTGAACAAAAACCGCTTATGCATCAGGACATTTCTTAAGAAAATCAGATTCACTCTCAGGAATAAAGGAAAAATAACTTTGTAAAACAGGAGAATTTGTTCTGATTCTCGGAATTTCAGGGCAAGAAGAAAATGTGGAGACCTAGTGAGAGGCAGGAAGTGGTTGGCATTTGTGTTTCCTGTGCAAATACTGCTGTCACCGTGTGAGGGCAGCACAGGCGAAACGGCATTATTAGTCCTTCATATGGAGCGTGGTTTTATGACAAATTTCTCTCTCTCTCTCTCTCTTTCTTTTTTTTTTTTTTTTTTTGCGGTACGCGGGCCTCTCACTGTTGTGGCCTCTCCCGTTGCGGAGAACAGGCTCCGGATGCGCAGGCTCAGCGGCCATGGCTCACAGGCCCAGCCGCTCCGTGGCATGTGGGATCTTCCCGGACTGGGGCACGAACCCGTGTCCCCTGCACCGGTAGGCAGACTCCCAACCACTGCGCGCCACCAGGGAAGCCCTACTTTTGTTTTTCATCTCTTGATTCCTTCCCAGGAATCTGTAAGGCTCAGGCTGCTTTTTAGGGTTAACATACAAGTTTATAAGTAAAAACATATGGGAATTTATCCTCCTTTCCTCATAATAGATTGTAAACTCCTCTGAGACAGAGGAACCCGCCTTCTACAAGATGCCTTCTATTATGTACTATGCAAACGGGGGAGAGTTTTCAAACATGAATTGACTGACTAGACCCCTCCATTCTGATGGGAATGCTGGCAGCTCCATCCTCAGTGTCACAGGTGAAAATAACAAATAGCACGAGATGTTCCAAACGTGTTTGTTTTTCTTTCCCAAGAGGACTACCTTATGCTTCCCTAAGCCATTTCTCCTGGTGGCTCACCAAACCGTAACTCTGCCCAATAAACTTGTCTGACAAATGACCTCATAGAAGCTGAAGCTAATAACCTTGAGGACAAACCAGGATTTCTGGATTCACCTGTTGGCTCGAAGTATCTGGAGTGCTTGTCCATGTTTTCTTAACTTTGTTCCACATTTAATTTTATTAAAAAACATTGTATTAATTGGCAAATTAATGAGGTTTCATAAGATAAAAATGTAAAATACTTAACACAGCTCTGACACCAAGCAAGCTCTCCCTACGTGAGCTAATCTTATTACCCGATCTTCAGAGATATCACCTTATTCATCATTCTCTCCCATAATCATATACCACTATATGAGAAAGCAATGTCTAAGTTGTTTAACTTTTTGCTTGATATATATTTTAAGGTATGCCTCCTCCTATTTTTCCTGCATTTGCTACTTTCTAAAGTGGTCACAAATATTAGCACAGTAAGAAGTACATGAAAAGAAACTGCATTCTCTGTGCATTATTCATGGCCTTCATTACCCAGAAAGGGCCAGCTTAGTTTTCTATTTCCACATGGACATTTTGCACAGCCCACATTCAGCATGACTGGTAGCATCATGGCAGGTAATATTTTATTCAGCCGGATCTAGACATCCACACAAGCCTAAATCTTGATAAGAAAGCTGAAGCCCCTCTTGGGAAATTGCCTTGCAGGAAATGTACTGCCTTGTTTGGGTAGTGTGTCCACTCTGAGATGGATCTCTAAGGACCTTATGACGGGATTCAAGTCAGTAAAATGTGCAGGGGACGTTTTCCTGTTTTGAACTTGCTTCTCCTCCAGCCAAGGAGGTAAGTTACCTTTGCCTACTAACGAGATTTCAATGAGGACTGGCAATGCCAATGTCAGCTTGGTTCAGTGGTTCTCAAATTTTCATCTGCTTCAAAATCATTTGAGAAGTTTGAGAAAAGTCAGAATCCAGGTCCTCTTCACTCACTTCCCCCCTCCACACAGATTCTAATTTGCTAGACCAGGGAGGGGGTCCTAGGAATCTGTTTTTTTAACTCGTCCACTGGATGACTCATTGGCAGGTGGTACACAGACCACAATTTGAGAAACACTGAGAAGGCCCATTTATAGTCTCCCACTTAACAAGCATTTACTTGGTGCACAGGGTAAAACTGGGCATCAGGAGTAAAACTAGGCATGCAGTGTATTCAAAGAGAATACAAAGCACTGATGAAATAGACAGTTTTCAAAGCATGTTCACATCTTTTGTTTCCTCTCCACGTCAACCATGTGAGAGAGGCAGGGTACAGATTGGCTCTTAGATTGAGAGGCTGGTGTCTTTAGTGGCTAATTGATTACTTTTAACGAGATGAAATGTTTTTTGTGCTAGTCAATACTGAAGTTAGTTTTTTTGAAAAACAAAAGACTACTTTTTTTCTTCATTCTACTCATGAAGAATATAACATTTCATTCCTATAGGAGTGCCTTGTAACATTTCTAGATCACGGAACCCCACCCCCTCTTAAGAATCTGATGAAAGTGAGGAACTGGCCTCTGAGTGTACAGATGTGCATGCCCATGAAACACTGCAGAAAATTCCATCCATGGACACCAGTTAATCTACCTTGTCCTAGAAGTTTGCTCTTTTCAAATGCAAATCTAACACTGTTTATTCAGCAAATATTTTTAGAGCACTTACACTATGCAAAAGCACTGTGTTCGATGTGGGGTAGCAATTTGTGTTTTAACAAGCCCTACAGGTGATTCTGATGTATGCTAAAGTTTGATATCTACTGGCCTAAACCAAAATGCTCCCCATAGGTTCTGATTTATTTGTGGGGCACCATCAGTGGTGTTTTTAAAACCTCTTCAGGAAATTTTCATACACAGGCAGAGCTGAGACTCATTGGTTTAAACTTTGGAAATGTGGTTTCTGGTCCCTGATAAACACTCACCGTCCCCAAAAGAAGAAAATTCGATGTCCACACCTATGTATCTATGACTCCCAGCATGCACGATGACACTAGGCTTGGAGTTTTAAAGGTGTCCATTACGACCAGGCAGCCCTTTTGCAGTCATGAGGTCACTTTGGAGGTGATGTTCCAATGCTCCTCCTCCTTCCAACTAATTTAAGAGCAGAAGCCCCAGGTCCTGCTTTCTAGTTAATTAATAAATATTAATTTATCTTTTAGAGTTGTTTTAATGGAAAATATAAAACACAATCTCTGAGTGGTTTGTATGACACTAGAGGATAGAAAATCCATTCCTGGGGTGGAGGCTTTTAACTTCCAATTGCTGTCCTTAGTGACAAATAGATCAATTTTTGTTACTGATCAGTTGCTCTGCTAACAGTTTCTGTTAAGACATCTATTTCACAACTAATGGAGAAATTGTTGTTTTGAAGAGCTTGTAGGCTTTTGATTCACACAAGAAGAAATTTTTGCAAGTCACTGTCTTCTGGAATATCTGCATAGGGTCACTAAAGTCAGGTAAAAGACATTGCCTTGCCCAATAGAATGATTTTTATTAAATAAGGAAATATACACATGCATGTATATATAATTTAAAAATAATAGCCATTATTATTCATTATAATTAATCTACAATAATTTGAGTGTTTATTATAGATGGACACTGTATTAGACACATTACATACATTAGTTAGTATATTCTTCACCAGACTCATTCAAAGTTATTATTATCCCCATTTTGTAGATGTTGTTCAAGGTCAAATACTCTGGATTCAAAGCCAGACATTTCTGATTCCAGAATCTATGAACTTTTCACAATATTGCACTATCTTCTATCCTATTATGACACATAGAGTCCTAATATTCATATCATGCTTCATCAATTACCATGAGGAAGACTATTACGACAGAATTCCAAACTCCTCGTGTAACTGAACGTTTAAAATGTTTGAGGGGAATTCCTTGGCAGTCCAGTGGTTAAGACTCAGTGCTTCCACTGTAGGGGACGTGGGTTCAATCCCTGGTCGGGGAACTAAGATCCTGCAAGCGGTGCACTGTGGCCAAAAAAAAAAAAAAAAAATTTGAGGAACTAACTGCACAATGCTCATCATCACCCTTTCTAGTTCCTATGAGAGCTGCCTCTGTTTTAAGCTGGTAAAATACTCTTATTCAGTATTGGGTTTATCTTGGCGGTTGTATGAGAGCTTGTAGAATGGATAACTTTGGAATTTTAACAGCAATTTCAATAGTAGTGAAGAGTGAAACAATCTAAATATTCATTATTCAAGTTAATTGTGGTAAGATCATTTGATAGAATATTGATATCTCTTTAAAGCATTCTTCAAAAAATTATTCATAATATAGGAACTGTTTAGAAAATAATTTTAAGAGAATAAAATGAGATATAAAATTGTTCCCAATGAACAAAATTGTTTGCAATGAACCACACATGTAAATACATGAAATATTAGTAACATAGCAGAATATTAGCAATATTTATATATGAGAGGTAGGGTTGTGGGTAAAGTTCATTTTCTTATTTTTTCTATATTTTCAATATTTTACAATGGGCACATATCCATTTTTAATAATAAAAATATTATGTTGCTCTATCATCAGGAAGAAAAATAAAAATTATGAGGAACCTGACAGATTATTAATAATTGAGTTGTCTAATTGAAATGATAAATGTCTCCAATCAGTCTCATTAGAGATATTCATGTTTGGATATAAAACTTTTCTGAAACTACGTCTGTTTTATAGAAAGCCACACGTTACTAACGCTTTCCTTGTGAGTTTGGCATTATAAAATATTGGTTTATATATATTCATTGTTTTCATGCTAGAAATAGAGTAGAAGTTTCCTGGTACAAAGTATGTTCTCAATAAATATTTGCTGAATGAATGAATGAGTAGGAGATGATTTCTCAGGTTGTATTGCATAAAGAGGTCACTTTCTGTCAACTTTCTTTTACCGTTGCAATCTTGGATTCTTTTTTTTTTTAAATCAATCAGCTGGTATGTTTATGAGCATTGTCCTATAAATATTTTAATCATAATTTTCTCTAAGCCTTCTCTTGGAGGATTAGTGTAAATATGCTTAAAACAGAAATATGAATTCAACTAATACTAAAACTACATGTGTCTTAATGAGGGTGTAACTTCTTTTTGTCAATGTAGAAAAGAAAGCATCAAATCTTAAACTTGCCTACAATTGTCTGAAATCCTTGAAAACAGTAGAAGCTCTTCCCAATAGCACAAATCTTCCTGGAAGTTCACTTGTAATAGAGTTTGGCAACAAAGTCCATGGACATTACACTGTAAATACCACTTATATCCCTGCTTACAACAGCCTTGTTGGCAAAAATTTTGAAACTTTGGAAGTACCGTACCAGAAGGTAGACCTCAGTGGGAATGGAAAACAGTGGATATTCCTAAATCTGAGAAAAGAGCAGTGACTAGATCCACCCAAATGAGAAACCACTTATCCCTAACTAAAGTTGTATTTTTATACTCTTAGGGCTTTGTGGCTGTTCCCCCAGTCTCTATTTGCCACTGACTCTCACAAACAATTTAGGACCACTTTTTCAACAGATACAAATAAATCAGCCTATGGCATTTCAAGAAAAAATAATTGTATATCAAAACATTTAAAATTTACTATTTAGTTGCTTATTTATTTTTCCCATGCTTTGAGACTATGAAGAATTTGAGGGTGCTTTTAGGCAACACACATAATCTAATAATCAAAAATATACTAAAAATCAGGATCAGATAAAATGAAAGTGAACACACACACACACACACACACACACACACACATACACACACAAAATCAGCTTTGAGCTTCCTGGAAAACGTAGCCCCAAAGAAAAGTCCAAAAGAAGAAAACTTAACTTTCTCAGGCCAAGCAACACTTTATAGCATTCAGTTCTGAAATAAATTACTCAGAGGACTTCGTGTAGGGAACACTTAAAGATATAGCACACAATAACTTCAATAATAACTCCACTGCAAATATAGATATAGATATAAATATATAAATATATAGATATAAATATAGATATAAAGCTGCTTATATCTAAGGCTTATAAGATATAAGGCTTCTTCTTATTGTGTCCTTCCAAAAAGATCAATTTCATGATACTAAAAAGCAACCCTGGGAGATCAGTCTGCAGTGAATCAAAACAGTGCCCAAGGATATTACTTTCTTAGATTGTGGTTCAAACCCTGAATAAAACCTACATTTAAAAAAGCCAGAATGGGTCTTCCTTGGTGGCGCAGTGGTTGAGAGTCCACCTGCAGATGCAGGGGACACGGGTTTGTGCCCCGGTCTGGGAAGATTCCGCATGCCACGGAGCGGCTGGGCCCGTGAGCCATGGCCGCTGAGCCTGCGCATCCGGAGCCTGTGCTTCACGGCGGGAGAGGCCACTACAGTGGGAGGCCTGCATAACACACACACACACACACACAAATCAGAATGGATGAATTGCTTCACTTAAGATCACTCATCTATTAATAGATGTAGGTATATATTGAAGGATGTTCCAGGCAAATACTGTAAGATCAACTAATAGGGGAGTGGCCGAGATGGCAGAGTAGGAAGACCCTGAACTCATCTCCTCTATGGGCACACCAAAATTACAACTATTTATAGAGAAACTCTTGATGAGAAAAACTGGAAGACTGCAGAAAAGATCTTCTACAATTAAAGATATAAAGAAGTAACCATGAGATGGGTAGGAGGAGCAGAGATATGGTATAGTCAAGACCTATACCTCTCGGTGGGCAATTTACAAATGGGAGGATAATTACAATGGCAGAGGTTCTCCTCAAGAAGTGAGTAGTCTTAGTCCTACATTAGGCTCCCAAGCCTGGGGATCCTGCACCAGGAATGTGAGCTTCCAGAACGTTTGACTTTGAAGGCCAGCATGGCTTACTTTCAGGAGAGCCAGAGGGCTGTGGGAAATAGAGACTCCACTCTTAAAGGGCCTACACAAAATCTCACATGCTCTGGAATCCAGGGCAAAAGCAGTAATTTGAAAGGAGCCTGGGTCAGACCTACCTGCAATTCTTGGAGGACCTCCCGAAGAGGCAGGAGGCAATCTGGGGGCATAGACACTGGCAGCAGAGCTCCTCAGATGCATAGGACATCTCCTACCAAAGGCCACTTCTCCAAGGCCAGGGAACATAACCTACCTACAAGATACATAGAAATAAAATCAGCAAATTAGGCAAAGTAAGGCAACAGAGGAATATGTCCAAAATGAAGGAACAGGATAAAATCTCAGAAGAACTAAGTGAAGTGGAGATAGGCAATCTACTCTAAAGAATTCAAGATAATGGTTATAAAGATGTTCCAAGAACTGAGGAGAAGACTGGATGAACAGAGGGAGAAGTTAGCAGTTTTTAACAAAGGGTTAGGAAATATAAAGAAGAACCAAACAGAGATGAAGACTACAATAACTGAAATGAAAAATACATTATAAGGAATCAATAGTAAATTACATGATACAGAGGAATGGATCAGCAAACTGGAAGACAGAGTAGTAGAAAACACTGAAGCTGAACAGGAAAAAGAAAAAAAAATGAGGACAGTTTAAGAGACAACATCAAGCATAGCATTTGCATTATAGAAGTCCCAGAATTAGACGAGAGAGAGAAAGGGGCAGAGAACTTATGTGAAGACATAATAGCTGAAAACTTCTCTAACTTGGGAAAGGAAACAGACATCCAGGTCCAATAAGCACAGAGAGTCCCAAATAGGGTCAACTCAAAGAGGACCACAGCAAGACACACTGTAGTTAAAATGGCAAAAATTAAAGATAAAGAGAGAATATTAAAAGCAGCAAGGGAAAAGCAACAAGTTACATACAAGGGAACTCCCATAGCGCTATCAGCTGACTATCCAGCAGAAAGTCTGCAGGCCAGAAGGGAGTGGCAGGGTATATTTAAAGTGATGAAAGGGAAAAATCTACAACTAAGAATATTCTACCCGGCAAGGCTTTTCATTCAGATTTGATGGAGAGATCAAAATATTTAGAGACAAACAAAAGCTAAAAGAGTTCAGCACCACCAAACCAGCTTTACAAGAAATGTTAAGACAACTTATCTAAACAAAAGAGGAAAGGCCACAACTAGAAACATGACAATTATGAAAGGAAAATCTCATTGGTAAAGGCAAATATACAATAAAGATAGTAAATGTAAGTGTGCACGTATACAGGTCAGAGGAGCTCTGTCCTTCACCAGAGAATTTATAGCATATAAGCTAAAAAACTGAGTGGCTGCCTTGAAAGTGCTGGACTCTGCCAAGTAAAGATGTTTCATGATCGCAGAGGTGACTCTCATTCGTCCTTAACTCTGGAAAGCCAGAGAGCCAAGCCTCCTTGCTGATGTGTCCTGATGACACATCTTCAAACGGTTTACCCAGAGAGTGGATATCTTGTCGATGCCCCCTTTTGGGAAATGTCACTGGAAAGACCATAAGTTCAACTTTCTACTGTATTTTGCCAGAATACTCTCAAAAATTCACCTGTAAACTTCTAGTTTCCAAGAATAGTAGGCTAGGTTATTAATATCATCTCTCTTGATGACAACAACTAAAAATAATGGGCAAAACTCACTTAAAAGCAGTGATGACCTAACATGACAGTAAAGAATTATGAGGTTAAAATTAAAAGGGAAAATGGGAGCCTCAGGAAGTAAGCTAGAAGAGAAGCTGCTTTTGCTCTGGAGCATTTGAAAATTCAGGTAAATTTTAACTTTTGTTTTGACAGCCTTGTGGAGTGAAATGGATATAAATCAAAGCTCAGGGCACATAAAAAGTTCAGAAGTAAAGAAGAGACCTTAAAAAAAAGCTGTGACCCTTTAGAGGGACTATCCTCAGAGTAAGGTGGACAAGAAGTTAACCAGTTTTTACAAAGATTTGCATCCAAGTTTCAATTCACCTGGGTGACACTGAGACCCTGAGCCCTGAATTGGATTTAAGGTAGTTCTAGACTTGCTGTGCCCCAGGTACCTGGAAACTACACAGATTTTATCGGAGGAAGATACTTTTATCATCTCCTCACATTATTCCTGAAAATATTTTCATTAACAATGACCAGCACAAAGGTGACCTAGCATTAAAAAAATAAATCACTATAAGAAAGAAACAATAAGAATAGAAGTAGGCCTACAAAGATTTCAAACACTAATTACCAGCTACAGACTACAAGCTGACTATATTTACTATGTTTAAAGAAATGAAAGACAAACTTGGAAATAGCTACAGGGAGAAGAAACCCATATCAAAAAATGGATAATAATTGAGAATTCATTAAAGAGATTTAGCTGATGGACAAATTATTGAACCAGGGAATAGATCAGAAGATGTTCCTTAGAATGCAACATGGGAAGATAAAAAGACAAAAAGAGCAAGAGATAAGAGAATAGACTTAGAAGGCCTAACATACTTTTAACTTTAATCCCAGAAGGAGCGGAGGAAGAAGCTGAGGCAGAGAATATGAGACACTTGCACATATAAAAATGGCTGGGAATTAAAAAAAACCTGATAAACAATATTTATCCAAACAAATCCAAGAAAGATATATAGAAATGCACAGCTAGACCCAGCACACCAAAACTACAGAAAGCCATAGGCAAAGAGAAAAATCTTGAAAACAACTAGACAAAACCCCACTTTCCTCCAGAAATGCCTCATTGGAAGCTTAGATAACATAATTTCCAGAGGATGAGCCAAGATAACCTTAAAACAAAATCCTGCCGTCTCTTAGATTAACACACTTCTGGTTTCCATTAATAGTTACAAGAAATTGATATCCAGTGTCGATTAATACACAGACACACTAAAACTCCTCAGCAAAAAATAAAATTTTGTTTTTAATTTCAGTTTAATTTTCCAGAGAAGTCAGACTTTGAGGGCATCCACCATTTAGTAGGACAAATCAAAAGAAAGTAACCACTGAAACATAATATATAATGATTTGACTCTCTGGGTCTAGGTAGAGAACCTGATGAATTTTCTACAGATTCTTTGTCAACTTTTTCAGAGTATATGGTTCACTACTCACCAGGTTTCATTTCTGAAAGATTCCGAGAATCCTTTTAATTTTTTAAAAGCTAAGGTTTGACTGTCTCATTTATAAGAATAAAGAAGTCTTGCAGGTGAAGAGAGGTGGCATGAGAAGTGGGAAGAGCATTAGAGGGGTCCAAGAAACGTGGACTCCGTTCTCAGCTCTAGACTCAATTCGTTGTGTGAGTTGAACAAGCTGCTCTACCTCAGGGGACATGGTTTTTCCATATGCCTGCCTTCCTACATTCCCAGCCACATTACCTTGGAGTAAATCTAGATCCCAATAACAGGCATACACAGTAGTTCTCTGGCTCCAATCTTTGCCTGTTAGTGCAGGACCTTAAGTCCCCACACTATTTCTAGGGTACTCTCAGGTGACTCACATGTGCTCATGAAACAAGCGATTATCATTTCTGTGATTTATACCTTCTTCCTTCTCTCTTAGATTCTGTCTGGGAGTCTGCTGCTGCAGCTTCCAAAATGAAACTTAAATATCTTCCCCATCCCAAGGCTGCAGTTCAGGGTCCCCTTGGGAACTGAGGGATAGCTCTGGAGACTTCAGGGCACCAGGTGGGTGGGTCTTCCACTTTGGGGTTACTCACTGTCTCCTGGTGCAGTGCTGCCCCGAGCTCCTATGCTCATAGAGAGATCAGTGACATCCTGACATTTTGTTTCCTATAGCCTCCACACCCTCAGGAGGACTGCCTCAAGTCTGACTGGGTAAAGAGAGGAAGGCAAAGAAAGAGGAGGAGGCTATGAATACATAGTCATGAAGTGACATGAGCCAGACACTCAGAGTGAAGCTTCTTTCATGGCCGCCCACTCTGCTTAAGCTTCTAGCATGCCTCAAAAGGTTAGAAGAGTTCCTTCCTAGAGACATGACTAGGTAACGTACCAGGGATCATTAGTTTGAACATTTCTATAAAATCAAAGTGTTCCAGGAGCGGGCCCCTTCTTATTGTATTGGGTTTAAAGAGTTCGGGCAAAAAAGAGTGGATATATGTATATGTATAGCTGAATCAGTTTGCTGTACAGCAGAAACTAACACAACATTGTAAATCAACTATACTCCAATAAAATTTTTTTTAAAAAAAAAGAACACTCAGTAATTCAAGAAAGCTTAAGAACCACCAAGCTGGAAACACTGGTGCCGAGCGCGAATGTCCCATCTGTAGCACATACATCGTAGACCCACCCCGCTGCTGTCGTACCCACACCTCTCACACCCGCCCTGACCCAGACTGAGATGAAACAGGCTCCAAAGCCAGCCTTTCAGGTCGCTTCCCGAGTAAGAGATGGCTTAAAGAAAAAGAAAATCTTTAATGGGATCAGTTCTCAAATAATATGTTACAACAAAACATAAAGAATGTACACAGGGCCTCCCTGGTGGCGCAGTGGTTAAGAGTCCGCCTGCCGATGCAGGGGATACGGGTTCGTGCCCCGGTCTGGGAGGATCCCATATGCCGCGGAGCGGCTGGGCCCGTGAGCCATGGCCGCTGGGCCTGCGCGTCCGGAGCCTGTGCTCCGCAACGGGAGAGGCCACAACAGTGAGAGGCCCACATACCGCAAAAAGAAAAAAAAAAAAAAAAAAAAAAAAAAAAAGAATGTACACAATACAAAAATATTTAGAAGAAAAAAAGAAAGTTTGGGCAATGCATCAAACAAAATGGTTCCCTGAAATCACTTCATTAGAGATTTAGTCCTTTGGATTTTTTGTACTTTCTAGTTCTTTATAAATGTGCTAAGACTCCTGGGCTTCATTGGAAGACAGTCTTGTTTCTTAGTTGGCTGATGAAAGGACAATGCAGAGATGGGCCACAGTTTGAAGCCTTAGAAAGAGGTAGAGAGTAAGAGCTATATGATTTTTTGGTTTCTCTCATCATGTAACTTATTTATTCATCTTTTCTTTTTATTGCAAAACCATTAGCTGGGGGGCTGTTAAGGGTTGCACTGTGTTCCCCCAAAGATATGGTGAAGTCCTTATCTCCAGTCCCTCAGAATGTGGCCATATTTGGAAACAGGGTCATTGCATACATGTATAACTAGTCAAATGAGGTCATACTGAAGTAGGGTGGGCCCTAATCCAATATGACCTGTGACCTTATAAGAAGATGGCCATGGGAAAACACAGAGACACAGGGAGAAGACCATGTGAAGATGGAGGATTAGGGTGATGCATCTACAAGCCAAGGAATACCAAAGGTCGCTGGAAAACCACCAGAAGCTAGGAAGAGGCAAGAAACGATTCTCCTATCAGTTTCAGGAGGAGCATGGCTCTGTGACGCCTTGATTTCAAACTTCCAGCCTCCAGAATTATGAGATAACAGATTTCTGCTCTTTTAAGTCATCCAGTTTGTGATATTTTGTTATGGCAGCTCTAGGCAACTAATACAAGGGCCTATGTGTCAAACCTCATTCTAGTGGCTTTGGATCAAAGTCAAATAAGATGTGGTCCCATCTTCAGGAAAGTGCTAGATAGGACTTCAGAGAGAGAGAGACAGAGACAGAGACAGAGACAGAGAGAGAGAGTGAAAGATGGAGGGAGAGAAGGAGAGATATTAGATAAGAGGTTTGTATTACGAGGAGAAGGGCTTTAAAAACTTAATATGTACACTCTAAAATAAATGAAAAGATAGAGCTGGAAAAACTGGAGCTCTGATAGGATGATACAGGTAAGATTCCCTCTGTCTTCTTCCTTTAGAAGTCCTGAGATGACAGCTTTGGAGATCAAAAAGATGGTTTATGTTCACAACAAAAAGGAAACAGTAATCACTAGAAGTCAGCATGGGTTTACCCAGAAGAGAGTGTCTCTCAGGGTCAATTCATCACCTTTGACAGGGAAGTCTGACTGGTAAGTGACAAAATGTAGCAGGTAAAGTGTAGCAAGAATTTATTGACATACCTGGCAGTCTTCCTTATGATATCCTTACAGCTAAGATAGAGTGGTTGAGCTGGGAATTGAGGGAACAGCTGTACCTATGGATCCATGACTAATTAATGGAACTATGGCAATCTGGGCTGAGGTTTCCATCAGAATACCAAGGAGCTCTTTCATAGGTGCTGCCCTGTTCAGTATTTTTATCAGTGAATTGGAAAGTCAAGCATTACCAAATTTGTCTTTGATGGGCTAGATGACTCCATCTACACCTGGATGTGTGCACTTGGTTCTGGATGGAATCACATAGTTAAGGAGGCCATAGGGAAGCCAGAAGATGTTTTGAAGGGAATGACCAAGTTGATGACCTGAAGGAGAGTAGCCATCAATGTAATATAAGAAACTGGTGAGGTATTTGGGGATATACAGGCTAAACAATAGAGAATGCAAGAAAGACATGAAGCTGAGGGATAGTGTTTTATTGGATTGAAGGGTTGTAATCACCAGGTCAAGTAACAGGAAGGCAACCTCAGCTTGATATAGAAGGAACTTTCAGATGTTAGAGTAAAAATAATATACCCACAGTGAAACCTGAAAGATATCAAATCTCTATGGACAGAGTAAAAATAATACACCCACAATGAAACCTGAAAGATATCAAATCTCTATGGACTCATCTACAAATTTAGTAAAGATCCTAGCAGGATTTTTTTTAAGGAACCCAACAACTTATTCTGAATATGTAGATAAACAGGCTCATAAATAGCTAAATCAGTTTTGAAAAAGAAGAGCAAAATGTTACTGTTAACTGAAGAATGGTAAGATATACTGTAAAGTCAGGATAATCAAAGAGTGTGGATCTGGTACAGCCACAGGTAAATAAGCCAGTGGATCAGAAGAAAGAGCCCATGTGTCTAGGGGAACTTGGTACACAAGGGAAATACCACTTGAATCCATGAGGCAAAATGGAAGGATGGCTCAGTGGCTGTTGTTGAAGAAACTGATGGACTCTACAAGGGAAAATAGAGCTGAAAAACTTGCACAATGTACAAAGTTGGGTGTAGATGGATTAAAGAACTGAAAGTGAAACATAAACTCTAAAGCAAATAGGAGAAAATACAGAAATATATATTTGTGATTTTGGAGTAGAAAGGACTTTAATGAAACTTCCAAAGTGCAAAGCATAAGGAAAAAATTATTCAACTGTCTATTTAAAAAATAAGAATCTTGAGTGATGACATATAAAATTATCAGGTTACTGACAGATTAGAAAAAAGTTATTTGCAATGTGAAACCATAAGAGGTTAATACTTAGCTATACAAAATACCCCAAGTAAATATCTAGGATATATTGGGTTGGCCAAAAATTTCATTTGGGTTTTTCTATAAGATCTTACACACTGGTCTGACAGGCACACATAGCTGACACTTCATCTGCGTTTAGAATGTAAAGTCCAGTGGTTAGGTGGATCCAGAATGCCTATGACTGTGTCATGACTCTTCCTCTTTGTGACATTTGGCAACCCCTCTGAACTTTAGTTGCTTCATCAATAAAATAACACAAATAATGAGACTGGTCATAATTCACATAAGGATTAAATGAGATAATATAAAACAGAACAGCATCTGGCACATGATAAAAACTCAGTCGTGGCTGTTTTTGCATCTCTATTTCATTTTGATATTATGAGCCCAATAACTGTTACTTTCCCACATATCGTATTTCAAAATTAGTATGGTAACACTTCTGGGTTATTAATCAGGCTTACTTTTTTCTTTAATTAATAATCAGAAAAGGAAGTTATATGCCTTCCCTGAGACTGTGCTCTGGTGGTGTATGAGGTGTGCCTCGTGGATTAACTATTAATCCCAGAGTGAAAACTGAATTCAGCGTTGTAGAGCTGGAAAGGATGTGGGAGACCATCTTGCTAGTCCCAGCCCTTTCGACACAGGAGGATGCAAAGACCTGGAGGAGGTAAGTGCCATGCCTTGAGTTTGCACCACAAGAACCATAGCATTTCTTCTGTGGTTTTGACTAATTATTTATGACTAGAAAAGATAATGACGA
This sequence comes from Mesoplodon densirostris, assembly GCF_025265405.1. NCBI lineage: Eukaryota > Metazoa > Chordata > Mammalia > Artiodactyla > Ziphiidae > Mesoplodon > Mesoplodon densirostris. The sequence goes on along the minus strand of NC_082672.1, from coordinate 31,925,126 downwards.
TTAGGAAATCAAAGTGGTGATTAGGAAAGATTAATGTCACCAGCTGGCTTTGTCAAATGGGTGTGAACTGTTTACATGAATAATCTCACTTAATTAGAGACTTAGACCCGGAGGACTCATAGTTATTCCAAGTATGAACTTGCTGGACTTCCACTTGACTGCTGCTTTGTTTCAGTAGGTGGAGCCACTCTCCCTCATTAGAATAAAGTAAACAGATTTAACTCAATTATAAATACAAAAAAATGTGTGCTCTCCGTCACGGAGAGTTGCACAGAGTGACGACTGGCTCGAGACCTTGGGTGCAGCGGTGAGCAGTGCTGGAGCATGAGTTCCAAGCCAAAATCCATAGGGATCATCGGAGCTCCTTTCTCAAAGGGCCAGGTGAGTAAAAACCCTGGCTTTGAATAACCAGAATTTATGAGAAAGTTTCGAACTTCAAAATTAGTAAGATGTTAATGTCTAGTTAGTTAAATTCCCTGATACAATCTGACCTGAAATCTCTATATTTTAAAGTCCTGTCACCATTTTGCATCATTGTATAATTATGGTCACAAATCCATTTATTCTTATGGCTCCTAATCTCAGCCACAGCTAACTTTATTTAAATCTGCTGAATTTTTCCTCATATTTTTTAAGAGAAAATATTTTTATTTGAATGGTAATAGACTATTTCTGCATTGTAGCTGCTCATTTAGATTTCCGTGCTTTCGTTGCTTTCGGTGTTACTGTGTATATGTAGAAGGAGATAGAATTTTAAAACACATTTGTTTAGTTATGTAATTAACACCTAGAAAAATTTCATAGACGGGCAGCAACCTTTAGAATTTAAAAATGTGGATAACCTAAACATTATTGATTTATCAACTTTGTGAGTGATTTATATTATTTTAGGGCTTTCATGATTCTATAAAAGTACTGATTTCATGGACTAGGTAGAGTCCCTTGTGCACCTCTCTTTGAGGGAGGAAAAAGAAAAACAAAAAAGGAAACCCACCTACAAGTTGACCACATTGAAAGGACTAATGAATTTATCAAACTCCCAGATTCCAAAACATGCCAGCAACACGTAAATATAGTCTTTTTTTTTCTGCACAGGCACACTCATTCTGATAAATCTAATGAGATTACAGATATCTTCGACGCCTGTAAGCATCTGTGCTAAAAGAGAGGGGATGTGGAAGAACAAAAAAACCCAAACAGGATAGGGTGTGAATTGACACCTTCCCAGGCTGATTTTTTGTGGTTGTGGCTGTTTTAAATGGGGTTTCTCAGGTTTCTTAGAACTTTCTCTTTGCCCATCTGAGCAATGTATTTCTTCTCTTAGTTTTGAACTCTTGCTTTGCACTCTGGCTTTTTTATTACAAAACAAATTGGGACAGGTCGGAGGTTAGAGATGCAAGCTGCATTTGGACTGTCAGTCAATACTGCTTCACTTTCCCTGGAAATCTTTCAAAGGTCTCTCCTGAAACACAGGGACATTTTGCTGACAAAGAAGTGTTTCTTTTTTTTTTTTTTTTTTTTTCTTTTTGCGGTATGCGGGCCTCTCACTGTTGTGGCCTCTCCCGTTGCGGAGCACAGGCTCCGGACGCGCAGGCCCAGCGGCCATGGCTCACGGGCCCAGTCGCTCCGCGGCATATGGGATCCTCCCAGACCGGGGCACGAACCCGTATCCCTGCATCGGCAGGCGGACTCTTAACCACTGCGCCACCAGGGAGGCCCAGAAGTGTTTCTTTTAATGCTGGGGGTAATTGCAAAATCCACAATGTGCTCACCTATTCTTGGGACAGGTTCTAACAAAGATAGCACTGAAATAACTGATAAAAAAAGAAGGAACGGGCTTCCCTGGTGGCGCAGTGGTTGAGAGTCTGCCTGCTGATGCAGGGGACACGGGTTCGTGCCCCAGTCTGGGAAGATCCCACATGCCGCGGAGTGGCTGGGCCCATGAGCCATGGCCGCTGAGCCTGCACGTCCGGAGCCTGTGCTCCGCAACGGGAGAGGCCACACGGTGAGAGGCCCGCGTACCGCAAAAAAAAAAAAAAAAAAAAAAAAAAAAAAGGAAGGAAAGAAGAGAGGAGGGAAGAAGGAAGGGAGGAAAAGGCTTGAATATGCTCTGACCCCTGGACCTCAGCAGAAGGCCAAATGCTGATAATAACAGCCACTCTAGGGGATAATATTTTGAAATATAGCCAGATGCATTTTCCATTCTCCATAATTCTTCCTTCCTGCCTTCTACAGCTCTTCCTTATTAAAACATGGCCCCATGAGAATGAAGCTTATTGTCTTGTGATAGTAAGAACTCAGAGAGAGAGATTTTTCTACACTAAGCCATAGCATAGAAGGGAAAAAAATGGCCAACATATAAATTTCTGTCCTCACTTAAAGGAGGTAAAGTTGGATAACTAGGCAAAAGAGAGGATTCAAGGGCTAGAAGGTTGAATCTGAAAAAGGACTCCATTCCCTTGCAGGGCAGTGGTTAAGGGGACGAGGTGGTGGCAAAGAATTAAGTAGGTATTATATTTATTTTACTGTTGAGTTAACTAAGGCTCAGAGAGATTTGAGAATTTGCTCAAGGTCACACAGCTTTGACTGTGTAATTCCAGACAGGACTGTCTGATACCAAAGCCTGTGCTCCTGACCTGCACTGGTGCAAATTTAGATCTACAGCGGACCTTAAGAGTTGCGGTCAGTTAGGGAATGGAGCCCAGCTTCAAAGTCAGTAGAGCTAACAAAGAGCAATGAGAAAAGATCAATCATTAGAAGCAGTTTGAATCAGACAAAAAAAAAAAAAAAAAAAAGCTAAAAAGTGTCACTCTGTGAAATTGATCGACTGTGATATTGTAATAAATATACAGCCAGGCATCCATATCTGCGGGTTCTGTATCTGGAATATCTTTATGTCATTTTATGCAAGGGACTTGAGCATCCGTGCAGGGGGCAGGGGATAGGGGGGAGTAGGGGTGGGGGGATGGGGAGGTCATGGGGTAGGGTGGGTGTCCTGGAACCAATCCTCTACAGACACTGAGGAAGGACTTTCGTATCAGCTAAGGGGTGTATAAGATTTTTTTTTTTTTTATAATTCTTAAAGTTCAGAATGGTGTTATTTTATTATTTTTTAAATTTTTATTGAAATATAGTTGATTTACAATGTTGTGTTAGTTTTGAGGGTACAGCAAAGTGATTCAGTTTTATATATGTACATAAATTTTAAATTCTTTTCTATTATAGGTTATTACAAGATGTTGAGTATAGTTTCCTGTGCTATACAGTAGGTGCTTGTTGGTTATCTATTTTATATAGAGTAGTGTGTATATTTTAATCCTACTTTATCCCCTCCTCCATCTCCCCTTTGGTAAACATAAGTTTGTTTTGTAGGTCTGTGAGTCTATTTCTGTTTTGTAAATAAGTTCATTTGTAAGGGGTGTATGAGATTTGTTCTAAAGTTTGAAAGGGAGAGGGAAAAAGGGCAGGGAGTTTTATCAAATTGACAATTTTTGAGCATCTACTAAGTGTCAGCTCCATACTACAAAATACAGTGCTGGAAGTGTAGAAAAAACTGGACTGAAATCTAATAATGGAGAAAAGACAAAAACAAACACAAAACCAAGGCAAAATTTGAGCCAAGTAGCATGCTGTTGGAGTTTAAAGAAGGAGAAATTGTGTCTACTTGAGAGGGGGTGGGAGTCATACATAAAAGGAGTGGCGTGAAGGAGCAAATATGTCCAGCTGAGCGTGGGACATCCCTGGCTGCCAGGGACAGGAATTTGACAAGGAGGATTTGCCTGGCAGCCAGGGCAAGTCATCCGGTAATTTGAGTTGGGTAGAAATATCTACTTAGTTTGGTGCCACAGCACAATCCTGGGGATAGATCCACCTGTCTTTTGGCACACCTTCTCCCCTGAGAACACAAAGTAACCTGCTGTATTGAAAAGGCTTGTTGGAAATTAGAATCAGAGAGACACATGCAAGAACCGGTTCTTTAGATGGCTAATCTGCCAGGAGGCTGAAGAAGACTTACAGCCGGGAAGAAGCGTGTTAGCTTCCCTGATGTAAAATGAGCAAAGGAAGAATTGTGCCAACTGTGCTTAAGCAGCTCAAAACTTAAAATACCGGGTTAGTTTTGTGGTTTCGGCTCCTGGGTGATGATTTTCCCTGCTGCCTGCTTTCTCCCCAAGAGCCCTAACTTACGACCGTGAGGACCTGCAAGTAGGTCTTTCTCACGCCAGACTCTTTTTTTTTTTTTCCTTATGTTTTTACTCAAGCTGTTCCCCTGCTTTGCAAAGTTTCTCTGTCACCCTATCTATTTTCCTGAACACCTACTCATGTTGCAGGACTCAGCAGAAATATCAGCCTACTCCACGCAGACTTCTCTGACACACTCTGCCCCTGGCAGAGTTAGGATCATCCTGTTTTTGTGGTTATGAATCTTGTATCTGCGTTGAAGCAAGTCTCTACTGTAATTGGGATTGCATATCCAAATCCCCTATTAGCTTGTTAGTTACTCAAAGACGAAAGCCCTCTCCTTTTAATCACTGTATCTCCATCTCTCAGAGTGCTTTTGTACAAAATATGTGTTCATTGTGCTGGTAACACGGTGTGATGGAGAAGAGGAGATGCAAGTTTTGGAATCTAAAGAATGTGGATGTGAACTAAGGCTCTCCCACTTGTTAGGAAAGTTATATAACCTTTCTGATCCTGGATCTTCATATTTGACATAGGGGTAATTCAATCTACCTTGCCACGATGATTAAATGAGATCATGTAAATTCCTGACTCTGTAGGTATTCAAAAATTGATACTCTTCAATTGATTAACGAAAAGGGTTCTTTTGTGGGCATCAGATGGTCATGATAATGTCTGAATTACTCTATTTTTTAATTGCTCAGCCACGAGGAGGGGTGGAAGAAGGCCCTACAGTATTGAGGAAGGCTGGTCTGCTTGAGAAACTTAAAGAACTAGGTAATTTAAAAAAATTAATTAATTACTTTGTATTGAAGTACAGTTAATGTACAATATTATATGTTACATATATGTACAATATAATGCTTCACATTTTTAAAGGTTATACTCCACTTACAGTTATGATAAAATGTTGGCTTATATTTCCTGTGTTGTACAATATATCCTTGTAGCTTATTTTGTACATAATAGTTCGTTACTCTTAATCCCTTACCCTTATATTGCCCTTTTCCACTGGTAACCACTAGTTTGAGCAAGGTAATTTTTAACTTGAAAGATCAGCCTGATTTTCTTCTCACTCTGAAGGAAGGACCAGGCTCCTGCTAAAAGAGGGTGTGTCTGGAGTGACATTTATACCACAGAATTGCAGCATTGGCTATAACCTTAGGAGTACATCCTATAAAAAAAGCAGTGATGGGGAGCATGCTCAGTAAATACTGTTGGATGAATATCCTCACTCAGATATTTTGTCTTTCCAGCCAGACTCTTGTATAAAAGAATGTGTGTGTGCAAGAACTGGGGGTGGGTGGTAGGGGAGTCAGGGGAATTGAAAACGAAAAGCCAAGGGCAGCAGGAAGTACACTACTAGCAAGAGGACCCCTATTTGTGAAAGGAAAGAAAATACGACAGTTATATAATAATAATAATAGTACCTAGTGTTTGCATGGTGTGTATATGTGTGTATGTGTACACATATACATATACATACATATATACGAGCATGCAAATGCAAAGTGATATAATTTTAAAAGTATGGGCAAAAGTAAACGTCATCTTTATATTTAAAACTCTGATGAAGTGTTGGGGAGGATATGGAGCATCTGGAACCCTCGTGTATTTCTGGTGGGAATGCATAATGATACAGCCACTTTGGAAAGCACTTTAGCAGTTTCTTAAATAAACATACATTTACCTCTTGGCCCAGCAAATCTTCTCCTAGATATTTACCCAAGAGAAGTGAAAACATATACTATAAACACTACTACCTGAATGTTTGTAGCAGTGTTATTTATAAAAGCCAAGAAATGGAAACAAAATGCCTATCAACCGGTGAATGGATAAACAAAAAGTGGTACATCCATACTATGGGATAGTACTCAACAATAAAAAGGAACAGACTGCTGACATAGGCAAGAACATGGATGAATGGCAAAGACATCATGCTGAGTGAAAGAGGCCAGACACAAAAGACTACCAACTGTATGATTTGTATGAAATTTTAGAAAAGGCGAAAGCATAGCAAGACAAAGATCAGTAGTTGCCTGAGGGTGGGGCAGGGATTGACCATAAAGGGGCACGAGGGAATTTAGGGGGTGATGAAAATATTCTAAATCGTGATTATGGTGATGGTTGCAAGACTGTAGATATTTCTAAGACTGGTTGACCTGTACATTTAAAGTGAGTGAATTTTAATGAATAACAATTATACCTCATAAAGCCAAAAAAAAAAAAAAAGACCCCAAGAGATAACAGAAGGCTTGGGGAAATGGACTAGACTAGTCCGTCTGTTAACAAGCATAATTTGGTCATATTTTATATCAGGTTGAATCTCTTGAAGGTGTTAGTGAATTATGGATACACACAGACATTTAATGACTACAGCGTACAATGACTGGTTAGTTCAGATCACTGTACTTATATCACATGAAGTTCTGCAAATTGAAGCCTAAACAGGGCCTTTTAGGGAGTGACCTAGGTCCTTAGAAACTTTGGGCTAGCTGCAATTTCTTTATTAAAGAAGTATAATAATAGAGCTTTTATTTCCTGACCTCACAAAAGCTTTAAAGCTCATTGCTAATCATATGTTCTTATTTAATTCAGACAGTACCACTATGAGGCAGGTACGATGGACAGAGCAGGGAGCTGAGCTGCTTCAGCTGGTGACAGATTGGACTGAAACCACGGGCTGTTAATATAGTGTAAGAAAATTTAGAAAATATTGGTGTATTTTCTTCTGGGCATAAATATATATGTATACATATTCTTTTAAAAACAATTTCTTCATTACATATACAAAACACGTTTATTGTAGAAAAGTAGACAGCACATAAACAGAGACAGAGACCAAGACAGTGATGCCACCCATTAAGCTCAAACCAGCTTATCACTGTTACACTTTCGTGTCTAGCCTAACTGGCTCGATTCAAGAAGTATCGATATTTGCAGAGAACCCAGGATACAGCAGGCACGGGTGTACAGCAAAGGTGGGATGATGCTGTCAGGCAACAGTGGACAAGGTTTTTACCTTCACAAGTTTTTACAGCCATTCCGGACTTTTTTTTTTTTTTTTTTTGCAAATACACCTATTTGGTAAAATTGGAATCATCCTACAGGCTGTTTTGTAATCTCTTTTTTTACTTAGTAACCTGAAACTTTTAATTTTAATTATAGAGTGTGATGTGAAAGATTATGGGGCCCTGACCTTTGCTGATGTCCCTAATGACAGTCCCTTTCAAATCGTGAAGAATCCAAGGTCTGTGGGAAAAGCAACTGAACAGCTGGCTGATGTGGTGGCAGAAATCAAGAGGAACGGAAGGACCAGTCTTGTACTGGGCGGAGACCACAGGTCTTTTTTAATGATTATCTCTATGGAAGTCAGGCACAAATACTGTAAAGGAAGTATCACCAAAACCATGAGAAGAGATAAAATAAGGAAGGGAGAGCATTGATCAATATTTTATACCAAATTTTCTGTCTTTTTTCTTTTAATTTTATTGGTTACTACTTTATTTTGGAGACATAAATTTAGCTCTGGTTGAAGGCTTGCATTATCTTTATAACAGCAGAAAATACATGACATATGAATGGATTTAGGCAAAATATTCAGGCTTACATTTCTAAATAAATGAGCACTGAGGAAATTCATAGTCAGCTTATTGTACTTGATTACTGATAATAGAAACAACTCATTTAGGTCAACAACTAAAGCATGTGTTTCCCATTATAAAAGTTAATAATTGTAAAAATTTTGAAATACACACACATATATAAAAGGGAAAAAACAATGGCAGTTGTAATTCTCTAACAACCGTTTCTACTGGAATTTTGAAAATCTGGCATACTTCCTTTCTGCCATAATTTTTTCCTTGTGTATGATTTTAACAATTGTGTATTATCCTGTTTTGTTCTTAATCTACACTACAAATTTCCTTATGTTACTTCATGATATATACAAGCATAATTGTTTATTGTTGCTTAATTTTTCATCAAGGTATGATATCACTATATATATCCATATTTTCAGATATTCAGGTTATTTTCAAATTTTCACCATTATAAATAGTGTGGCAAAGATAATTTTTGCGTGCACATCTTTCCATGTTTACTCTCAAGGTCCCACGATATGTTATCAGAAGAAGTATAATTAGATAAAAAGTACAAACATTACAATAGCTCTTGATGCAAGAGTCAGTTACTTCATCCTCCTCCGTTTTCTCCCCTAAAGCCAAAGTGTTACCAGGGCTTCTGTGACAAAACTGCCATTGAGAAACTGGAGCTCACTTTCTTTTTTAAGTGGAAAAATTTGTAAGTGGAAATTTTAAGAGTGGCAAATGGCCAAAGGAAAAGAAACCTGTAGGAAAAGACAAACATCAAGCTGAATCATCAATACCTGAACATCAAGAAACGACTGCTTCCACTTTGAGAATCTGAAAGTTCACGATTCTCTGGAGGATTCCTGAACATTCACAAGAGGGAGAATGCAAGCACTGCATGGCAAATCCTGATCTTTTAACTTTTGTGTAAGATATTACTTAGCATTTTCATTCCGGCAAGTTTTCTGGAGCTTGGAATATTTGAGATGAACTTTGAGGTTTCTGGATCTGGCTAAAAGGGGGTCCTTAAATATATAGCAGGAGACTAGAAATTTCCAGCAGAGGATCTGAGTGAGTGAGCTCCCAGGATACACTGGCTGAAGTGGATGTAAGGACTTCTGAGTGGTGCTCCCCTATTGTAAAAGAATTGGATTTTAAGAAAAATGGAAGGACTCTTATGACTCCAAGTCATAATTCACTTCGGAGAATTAATATTTACCAAGAGAGATGAGAGTACAGAAAATGAGCCTGATTTAACCCTGAGAGTTGAGTGGTGTCTCATGCTAAAAAATTTCTTGTGTGGCTACTGTCTTTTCACACAGTTAATTTTTAGTTAAACTATAATTTGCAATTTTATTAGAAGGTGGTTTTGAAAAAAAATTACAAATTTATTAGTAATGCCATTGAAGTGAATAAATATAACTTGTTAGTAAATATTAAGTATAAGCTATACTTTCTCTACTGTTGTAATTGTTTAATTGGCATCTCGTTTAAAACCTCTCAGAAATATTAGCCACTTTGACTTAAAGGAAAATCAGGTGAGGATATTGCATTTATGATATGATGTATGTAATAATACTGCAAGCCTGATGTCCATACAAACTTCTTTTCCTCTAAAGTTTGGCAATTGGCAGCATCTCTGGCCATGCCAGGGTCCACCCAGATCTCTGTGTCATTTGGGTGGATGCTCACACCGACATCAACACTCCACTGACAACCACAACAGGGAACTTACATGGACAACCTGTATCTTTCCTCCTGAAGGAACTAAAGGGAAAGGTAAACAGCTGGTTGGTATTTTGTTACAAAAGAATTATCTTTAGCAGAAGTTCAGGAGGCGGAAGGGAAGTAAGAACCCCTGTGCCATCTTCTTGATTAATTTCTCAAACCCTTTTCTGGGCAGCCAATAAGCAATGGGTGGGCGGATAGAGGTGGTGAGGCTCTGTACCTCTACCTTATTTGATAGTTTGCAAACTGACTTCATATGTAGCTTCCCTTTTGATTCTTAAACTACCCTTTTTAGTAGGTGGGGCAGAGAGGAATCCTCTATAAGAAAGTTAACAGAGGTTCAGAGGTAAACAGACATACCAAATGTGCAGCAAGGACCAGAACTGGTCTCCTGGCACCTCCTCCTTCTACTACAAACCCCATAGCCAGCCTCTCATTCTTACCAAGTGTCCCCTCCACATCATAGGGCCTTTTCAAACATGGAGTTTTAAAATGAGGATTATGGTGGTTTATTATTTAACATCTTTACTATGAGAAACATATATCTAAACCACAAGAGGAAGAACTACCTCCTCCTTAGAAACTTCTTTTCTAAAAGACATTAAGATGAAATTCCAGAATAAGATTTAACATTGTGGTTCATAATTTTATTGATATGCTGTAGCATATCAATAAAACAATTTTTATTGATTCAACCGTAGCAAATTGGCCGTTGTGATGATAGTTGGGGATCAAAACCTCCTTAACGTTAAATGTCGGCAACAATGTTTTCTGAACAGATGACCAAAGTGATAGGCTTGCAAAATGCGTAGCTAGCTCATGGGAACAGCCAAGCTTGGCTCCAGGACATCTGAAGATATGGTCAAACCAAAGGTCTGATCGAAAATTTCCCTTAGCCACTCTCAACCACCCTCTGGATTAAGTCTTTACTGAGAAAGAGAAGAAAAGAAGGAAGCTATGAAAGTAATGGAAGCACACTGATTTCTTTACAGAAGAGTTCCAGGAAAGCAGGGCGGAGTGGAAATGGGGCGCAGGGCAGGTAAACGCTGACAAGTGATTCAGGTTAGGTGTGGGCCACAGGGTGAAGCTGGGTAAGGCCAAAGCAAACAAGGGTAGCACAGGCGGGCAGGCACTTCATTCTTAATTTTGTATTATATTTTAATGATTTCCCTGGGATTTATGTTCTAAACAAGATACATGCAATCTACCAAGTGTCCTTAACTTTCAATGTAAGATTTGCTCAAGAGAAGCATATATAACCCAATGGAACCATTGCAATTCTAGATTCCCGATGTCCCAGGTTTCTCCTGGGTGACTCCCTGCCTATCTGCCAAAGATATTGTGTATATCGGCCTGAGAGACGTGGACCCTGGGGAACAGTAAGTTTATTCCTTGATGTGACTTATCTTCCTTTCTGTCCTTTCTCTTGCTAGGCGTGCTGGTGGAGCTGACGAGAAAAAATTATTTTCAGCACCAAGTCTATATATCTATATCTACACATATTTATATGTATACATGTACATACATATATGTGTATGTATTCAGGTGATTTTTACCTTGACTTGCTATTTAGAAATATATTGATATATACATAGTTCACCAAACTTAAATATTTTTTTAATCTCACCACACCGATCTTTTCTTTAAAAGGAAACAAGAGGGCATAGGGTCAGCCTCCTTATAAATTGTAGATTAATATATCCTCTTTCATAGCTACATTTTGAAAATTCTGGGAATTAAATACTTTTCAATGACTGAAGTGGATAAACTGGGAATTGGCAAGGTGATGGAAGAAGCATTCAGCTATCTACTAGGAAGGTATGATACTTTGTGTGTATGTGTGTGTCTATGTGTGTAACATAAATATTATGAAAAGGACTTGCTACTGACACTGGTCAATGTAACTTATTAATAAAGCCAGTAAGTACAATCATGGAACTTCACTGGGTTGTTACTTTTTATAAAGCAAAGTAAGAACTGTATTTTTCTACAAAATATTAAACCACCAACTTTAAACTGAATTCCTTTCGCACCTCTTAAAAGAAAGAAAAGGCCAATTCATTTGAGCTTTGATGTTGATGGACTGGACCCATCTTTCACACCAGCTACTGGCACACCAGTCCAGGGAGGTCTGTCTTACAGAGAAGGTCTCTACATCACAGAAGAAATTTACAAAACAGGTATGTAAAAATCGGAGTGAATAAAGAAGGAAGTGTACACCCGGCCAATATATATTGATACCTCCCAAATCTGAAAATCGAGCCTCAACAGACTTCCTAAATGTCCACTGCATGATGCAATGACTGAAATGTTTTCAGTTGTTACACCTTTCTATTCCCAGATAATATTTCAAGTCAGTCTGTACTAAATTTAAAATGTCAACTATTTAATAAATTACATTATTTCCATTTGTTGTTGTAGGTCTACTGTCAGGATTAGATATAATGGAAGTGAATCCATCTCTGGGGAAGACACCAGAAGAAGTAACTCGGACAGTGAACACAGCAGTAGCAATAACCTTGGCTTGTTTTGGAGTTGCTCGGGAGGGTAACCATAAGCCTATTGATTACCTTAACCCGCCTAAGTAAACATGGAAACATCATATAAAAATCTCACAGTTAATGACATAATTAGCAAATCGACTAGATTAGTTAAACTCCTAGTTATCCTCCCAAAGGTTTGGTCTTTCAGAAAAATGTTTTGCCTTGGTAAAGTTAGTATAATTAGTATAAACTGTATCAATTCCCTCTGGGTATGAAATTCAAGATATGGAAATGCTAACTTTTGTGAAATTAAAAAGCTTACATTCCCATTTTGGCAAAAGCCTTATCGTTAGAGAAATACACATTCATTTCCAAATAAAAATGTGCTGGCATTAAAAATAAACACCTATATCAGCCCCCGCACATAGAGTGGAACTCTTGATTTCAGGAGATAAAGCTACCCAACCTGAAAAGGGACCATATTTCCATGTTGTTGAAAGCTGTAATCCCTAGAAATTTCTTTTATCTTTATTCTTTGTAAGATTCTGTCACTGCTACACAGGTTTCTAAATACATGCAAAACACACACACACACAGACATAGATACACACACATCCTGCTTAAGACTACTACAAATATTAAAAAGCCACAGTGAAATCATTAGCCCCAAAACACTGTAAGAGCTTGGTGAAGTTATTTAAACTCTCTGGCTCTGGTTCCTTCATCTATAAAATGAGCAATCATAAGGCTTGGGCAATCTCCAACTTCATTATTGTTAGATGACCATGTTTTACTTTTTTTAAGTCTCAAACATGATATTGGTTGATATTTTAAGTATGACTGCTATTCTGATGATAGTCTTTTGGGAAAGAGGAAAGAAATCAAACTGTTTTATTTTTAAGATATGCTAATTCAGATCTGAATTTCACCTAAAATTATTTGTGGCTTCCAAATGCCCCCACCTTTCACTCATTGCAATTACAGTGTGTCTCATTTGTTGAACTCCTAAACATCCTAAAAACTCAGCTCGGCTGTTATATAGTGAAGGAAGTGGAAAAATAAATTAGAATAAACTATAATCAAAACAAGGGAAGCAAACTCTTCCCCTTTCCTCTAACTTACATAGAACTCAAAGTGGACTGTAATGAAGCAGGCTCTGTTAAAGAATTTTTACTGTCGTTCTTGTTATAATTGCTTTATGTGTTAAAAAGCCTCTACCATCTGATTTTTTGCCTGCAACCCAGAATTTTAAACCTGTTGACACTATGGACTTTGTAGAATAAATATTTTACTGAATGACTTTTAGGTAAGAGCAATTATAATGGATCTTACTCTACAGAACATCATCCAATACAGCAGCCACAGGCGGCTAAATTAATTAAAGCTTAATAAAATAACAAATTCAGTTCCACATTTCAAGTGCTCAACAGGCACATGGAGCTACTAACTACTGTACTGTGCAGCACAGATATAGACTATTTCTACCATTGCAGAAATGCCTAGTGAACACAGCCACTCCAAAGTTACTATTAGTTTTCAAAAAGAAGAATTTTAGGATGTAATGGAAATAAATATTTTTTCCTCAGCTGCATTCTAAACACATAAAGCTTCTGTCTTCTATTAATGCCACTGATTAATAATAATAATCTCTTAAAAGCCTATTTGGGGAAAATCATATTCCCATTTTTTTAAGCTAGAGAGGAAAAATTGAATTTTTAATAAAATTAATTGGAATGTGTATGTCCTTAAGAAAGTGATACTGATTTTCATTTCCCTTTATTATGGTTGTATAATACCAGTGTTACAATTATTCCCATTCTAGGATCTCAAAGCAATATAGTCCTTGAGGCAGCAAAAATATATTGAGACTAGGTTAAGAGTTATACTTGAAATCATTTCTACCATAAAATTTCTGGAGAATTTTAAGAATATTATTAGCTTAGAAAAATTGCTTATACCATTATATAAATTTTAAACTGTCCTTGCAAGACAAATAAACATTTAGTGATTATGATAATATGAAACATGAAGAAGATGAAGGTCTAGGAGGAATGTATTTGGAAATAAAAATTTGAAGTACAGTTGGTTAAACTTCACTAATTCTTTTTTAAAAAAGATGTACCTCTTAATTCCTAGGTCAATGTCAGTCACCACCTACAGTGTACAACCCATGGAAGTAGCTCAGTTCTCTGTTCTAATCCAGCCAGTACACTGCCTGGCACACAGCAGATGCTCATTCAAACTGAGTAATTAATCAGACAGTTTATTCATTCAACAGATTTTACTAATTATTTTTCAACTCTTTTACAATCTTAATGCCACCCCCCTCGTTGACAGTATGTCTCTCAAAATCTAATAAACTCAAAAGAACCAAAATGTACATGATATTTAAAAATATAAATACTTAAAAATCTTAACACTATAAAAATTCAAAGAATCACATCGCTTGTCAGGTGAGAGTGTCAACCTGGAAAAGCAACTGATTTATTTTTAAAAACAGAGATTTAAGAATCACCACTTAAGGATGATTTTATTAAGTCTATGCATTTCTAGCTGTTATTTTCTTTCTTTTTTTTTTTTTTAAAGAAGATGTTGGGGGTAGGAGTTTATTTATTTATTTATTTATTTTGGCTGTGTTGGGTCTTCGTTTCTGTGAGAGGGCTTTCTCTAGTTGTGGCAAGCGGGGGCCACTCTTCATCGCGGTGCACGGGCCTCTCACTATCGCAGCCTCTCGTTGCGGAGCACAGGCTCCAGACGCGCAGGCTCAGTAGTTGTGGCTCACGGGCCTAGTTGCTCGACGGCATGTGGGATCCTCCCAGACCAGGGCTCGAACCCGTGTCCCCTGCATTAGCATGCAGATTCTCAACCACTGCGCACCAGGGAAGCCCTAGCTATGTTATTTTCTTACAGGACTTCCAACTCATTTCATATAGTAAGTTCAAGTCCATGGCAAAGGCAAAAACTTGCCAATCTACACTAGAAATATTAGCCCATTTACTTGGAAATCTATGATCAAAAATTTAAGCCATTTTAAAAAGAATATGAACCTATTTGCTCCAGTAATGCAATGAAATCTAGAGTCCTTTACTTGACAAAAATCTCTTATCCCAGATACACCAAAAGAGATTTATGAATAAAAGGATTTGTAATAACTATTTTACATGTGTGGTACCTTTAACACAGTGTATTTGAAGACTGAATAAGTCATTAATACTAAAAAATAAAAACAATGG
Source organism: Mesoplodon densirostris (assembly GCF_025265405.1). Taxonomy (NCBI): domain Eukaryota; kingdom Metazoa; phylum Chordata; class Mammalia; order Artiodactyla; family Ziphiidae; genus Mesoplodon; species Mesoplodon densirostris. The sequence goes on along the minus strand of NC_082672.1, from coordinate 31,909,913 downwards.
CCAAGATAGGAAAGATTGAGAGTGCCTAGTAAAAGTCATTTGATCAGATATGTCCCCATTCCTAGGTAGCTCTAGTACATTGTTGTGGATATGAACAACGTGTAGCTTACTTTATCTCTTAGAGACAAAAACATAGGGAGATGGGAGTTGGAAGTCAACAGATTCACCATTTGAATCAGAATAAAACAATCTGAACATCACTGCCTCTACTCCACCACTATGTAGCGCGATCATGTTCAGATTTAATAGATTCGAGTCCGTGTTCACCACAGCACACCCTGACTTCACTGAGTCACTGGTAGAGACACTGGCACCTGATTAGACTGAGGTGCTGGAGACCCACTATTGATGGCTTGTGGAGGCACTGCAGCTGGTTCCATCTTGCTGATGTGAGTGATGAATCGAAGACGAAGTTTTAAAGCTGGTTTTAAATTACAGATAATCTTCTCCACCTAAAAAATAAAAACACATTAAAAAGTATTTTAACCAGAGAACTTCAATTTCCAACCTTTAAAGAAGCAATTTATACATATCCTGAGACAATAAACTAGGGAGTGGAACGGGTAGATGAGATGTTTCTCTGCATGTTTTGTGTTTTAACAAAAGCAGATAAAACTCTCCCTTACATGAGAAAAAACATGTGTTGTCCCTCACACACACATTATATATATATGTATATATGTGTATGTGCATCTATCTATGTATGCATACACTTACAAAAACATACTCATTTACCTAGCTAGCCAGTCGTCCCACTGAGGATAGCAAGTAGAGTTCACACTGGGAATTCTACATACCCACCAAGGGGATCATCCTTTTAAGATACCATCTTCACGTAAGGTATCACATAAGGGAAGCATAAAGCACGATTATAGTCGAAGTTCTTTGAATAACTTACATTCATAACATTTATCTATAAAGCCAACTTTTTGGTTTTGATTTACACTTGGAATTCAAACTAAATAATATTAGATCTACTCTTACTTAAAAAACTTTAAAGAAATAAATACATCAAGCAGTTCCATAGCTTTCTTAGCTTTATTCAAATGTTTTTGGATCTTACTAGGAAAGATCAGCCCATTAATAATTCTTCCTTTTTGTATTCCCCTTGTGTCAAAGTTTCTTAGGCCCAAATATAAGGAATATGCTAACGAGAACATTTCTGAATTGGTTCCCACTTGACCATCCTGCTGAGGCATGAAGGAGTTGACACCCTCCCCATCCCATGTCGCCAGCTCCAAGGAACGAATCCCTCAGACTAGGAGTCATATGTTTACGTCTATCAATTTATGTTCCTTTCCCATTTTAGAGAGAAATAACATTGAAGTATGGAGGGGAGGTCACTTAATTCCACCTATCTGCCCTCTCTCCACCCTTCTAAAACAGCTGAGATCCTGGTTCCCACAGACAGGAAACTCAGTTATGATTTAAGGAGGACCCTTCCACTTTGAGACAGCTCTCCCAGGGAATGGCTCTTTATATGTTGAGTTACAACGTGCCTCCCTTTAACTTCACCAGTTTGTATACCTTTTAAACTGACACAGAACAAATTTAATACCTATTCCAAATGGCAACGCCCAAATAGTAAGAATACAATTAATTCCCCAGAACTTCAAAAATTCAAGTTAAGCACCCCCAGTTCCTTCAAATACCCTTCATTAGTTATTCTCCTGACCCTCCCGGTTTTAGTCTTCTTGTCATGCTGCGATTTGTCTCACATCCTCACAGTGTACCCTAATCACTGTGAGGAAAACTAGGCCCTGCTTCACTTATAACACAAGGCCTCTCTGATCTTTTCAGTAGCCATACCGTACTGTTTCTTCCTAATGAGTTTACTGTTAATAAACCCCCAGGTCTTTTTCAGATGTTTTGCTGCAAATATCAAGGGAAAAAGTGTGAGAAATTATAATAGGTATTTACTTTAACACTATGTCCACAGTAATATGCCATGTAGCCTAAAAAGGTCTATTAAACTTGTCCCCTTAAAAGAAAAAAATTAACCAAAAAACCCCACTCACCCAAACAAAAAAGTCTATCCGCCATATATTTAAGTTTTCTAAACTAAATGTCATTAAAAAATAATTAAAGTGAACTTACTTGCTCTTTTACACTGTCACCAGTAAACATGTACTTCATATGATACAGGAAGTCACAGATGGGATCCATGTAGTTTAAGTGGGTGCTACACTGGTCTACATTCAGCAACATGTCATAAAATGCCACACCAATCTATTTAACAAATAATATAAAATTATTTAAATGGTTAGAAAATGGTTCAGTAATTCAGCTTGATGCAACTAGACTCCACTACAAGACTAGCACAGAGGATAACATGTTTGTTGAGGGACTGTCACTATCATACAGACCTTATGCACATGGGTGACATGATACTGCCTGCATTTATAATGGAATCCAGAGTGCTACAAACTGCCTCCTTATTAGAGCTTAAATGTAATTTCTCTTTCTAATAGTATTCTCTTAAACTTAAGAGCTAGACAATCCCTGTTCTAGAAACCACCTCTCAATTTCTGGGATATCTGCAATCTCAGGGAGCCTTTATACTGGACTTTCTTAGTTCCATGTGGTGGCTCATACTTTAAGGGTCTACTCCTGGCTCATTTTCTTTTATCTACACTCTTTTTTTTTTTTTTTGCGGTACGCGGGCCTCTCACTGTTGTGGCCTCTCCCGTTGTGGAGCACAGGCTCCGGACACGCAGGCTCAGTGGCCATGGCTCACGGGCCCAGCCTCTTTGCGGCATGTGGGATCGTCCCGGACCGGGGCACGAACCCGTATCCCCTGCATCGGCAGGTGGACTCTCAACCACTGCGCCACCAGGGAAGCCCTATCTATACTCTTGTTATAGGTGATTGACTTCAACCATTCCCATGATTTTAATGAATTCCTCTGTACTACAGAGAATGTTCTCAAATGCACTTCTCCGTCCTTAACTTTCTTCTCAACCTTGATGACAGATATTTTCCCCTGCATCTCCAGTTCAACACATCACACATCAAACTCGTTATAGGCATACTAAGTTATGGGGACACTAAGGCCTCAAAAATTGCTCTTAGATCCCACTAAAATGATTTTCCTACTAATGGTAATGATATGCAGTTTGAAGAACACTGGGAAAGAAAACTTAATATATCTTTTAGAACTTAATCTTATCACAGAAAACCCAGATTTTATTCTACCTCTATCATACATCGAGTTCTCTCTTGCTGAAATCTTTGTAAAAATGGTCCCACGAGATGGTACACATAAAGCAACTGGAACTCAGTCTTCACTATAGGAAGAAGTACTTCAGTGAGAAACCTAAAATTTAAAAATAAAAATTTATTGTTACTTGAAATCAGTTGAATTGTTTGAACTTTGTTAATACAGCCTACCCGAGTATTTGCAAAATTTGTAATCTTTTAAAAAAAGTTTCCTTTAATTTTGGTAACATTTTAAATTAATCTCACATCTCTCACTGGCTCTTATTTTCATTTGATTATTGAAATAAATTACTTCAGATTTAGAAGTCATTCCTAATAGTAAAATTATTGAATGACAGAATGTGAATTCTTTGAAATAAAAAGAGAATAACCAACCTAATACAAAGGCCATTCTCAAGAAATGTGAATCTAATTAATACCAATTATAGAGTCAAAAAAATATCAGAAGATAGCCTAATATTAGTTATGCAGTTCAAAAGCCAACTTTTGGGATATATTCTGGAAAAAGAATGCATTTGACTAAGCCTCCCAAAATGGTAATGGAAAACAAGATACCAGATTGTTACTTGTACATACAAATTAATTTCATTCAAACAATTCTGAAATAAAGGAAGGCTTCCTGATACCTAGAATCTACTTAAGACTTTTACTTCTAAGTTGTTCTATTGAATGAGATATATACCTATGCATAAATGAGATTAAAAAACAAAAACAAAATGATAACTCAAATGTCTTTAAGAAATCATAATACCTACTTGGGAATGAGAGAAAGTTGCCCAATGCTAGAATGGTGCCACACCGCATGTGCCAGAGCTAACGTGTAGCTGCAGCTCATCTCAGAGTAGGACTGATGACAAGCAGTGAAATCAAAGAGGCGGAAAGGATAGCCGACCCACTCTGTCTCAGACGTCAGGCTGGGACTGCTGATAACACTCACAATTCGATCATGAAGGACAATCCAATACGGCTCCTTTAAAACCAGGAGAAAGCCTGGTGAAAAATAGCATTTGTCCAGTATTCCACCCCATATCCAGTATTCTACTCCAAAGCTTAAAATAATAGCACTTTCTCATGTCCAGTTCATTTAGTATCTGATATTTACTACATGGTAAATTGTCTTTGCCTATATTTATTATACAGATAACACTGGTACACATTTATAATTCATAACTATGTGTGTGTGTGTGTATATATATTTTGGAGGAGTGTAAGGAAAAAGTGATTCATAAAGGTACATAAAAAACAAGTGTGGAAAGCTCAGGTTTAGACAATATTACTGACATTCAAAGATGTCAGACAACTGTGTGGTGCTGACTAGACACATGTGGAGGTCACAGAAGGGAGACTTCACATGGGCGTAGAAGTCATGGAAGACTTCACTGACGAAGCAAGCCCTAAGCCAGCAGAGAATGAGTAAGCTTTAGAGAAGGTGACAGAAGGAATAAGCGTTCTGATATATTCTCTTACACGGCAGAAGTACCTGAAACATGTCTCAACAAGCATCATTTGCAGGAGCAAAGGCTCTAGATACATAACATGTTACGGGTTGAAAGTAGATCAGATTTTAATGGGAAAACTAAGGTTGGATAGGTAAGGTGGGACCAGAGATGCAGGGACCCATAAGTCAGGTAGATTTATTTAGATCTGATGCAAAATGCAAACAAAATAGTCATTGTAGATTTCTGAAGCAATAACAACATGAAAGCTTAAGAAATATGAAACATTTCATTAATTGCATGACGAGCTTATACAAATCACAATGATTAACTCACTGGTAGGGCAGTGATGATCAATCCAATTGCATTCATCCATGCTGTAATGTTCTCTCTTGGCACTAAAGGCTGACTATTAGTGGGGAAAAAAGAATAAAAGAGTGAAATTATAAAAGTGACAATGGATCTTATTTTGAGAACATATATCATTTGGGGGGTGACAACTGACCTATTTCAATAAAACTACAATGGATTTTTAGCGAGTAAAAATATAAACGAGCTAAAAAGGCTTTTCTTCTTTTTTTGGTTGTCTTCTTTAAAAATGGTTGCTGAGCTAAAAGACTATTTCACTTATGTATACTTCTTCTCCAATCATTATCCCCTACTTTATGTTGGTCTTTAAGAAGGGAATCTTGAAAGACTATCTTTAGTGAGAAGTTAACATTATTCCTAAATTAAATGTCAAACAGCTAATAAAGAGTAGAAGTGGGAACAAACCCAGGTCTTCTGACCCTGTTCAGGGCTCATTCCATTTCATCTATATTACAAAGACAAGATCTGGACCCAAAAGACAGTCGTTATTCAACGTGCATTGGCCATGGGACAACAGGTTTGTCAAAGAGCTCCAAATAAAATATCATTCTCTACAAATAAACAATGAATCTTATTGCAGGAAACAGGATACACACCTTTTCAGGACAACATTTAGAAGAGCATTTCCAACATCTTGGCCTGAAACAGCCAAGGCCATGAGCTCCACACAAGTAACGTGCAGTGCGTGTGCAGCGGGGTTGGGAAACTCATTGAATCTCCAGTCACAGTTTGGGAAGGGACCAGGAGATTTGCCAGCCATTGGTGCAGATGATTAAAGCAATAACTATTTGATTATTTTGAGATTAAAGGCTCACATTTGTATGCTTTACAGTTTTTAAATGTTTCACATGTAAACATCTCATTCGATTACCAATTCATCTGATTATGAGGCCTCAAGAAGTGATTTATTGGAGAGCTTAAGAGGCAAACAATACAAACCAAATACAAATAAATTTGACATGACCAAAGTGTACTGACAGCAACCATGTGGTCAACCACAGGTATAAACGGTTGGTCTTATATAAGTGGGCTCTTGTAACTGTGACATGATAGCTATAGATGCAACCAAGGTATCTGTAGGCTTTATCAACCTATTTTCTTTTAATAGTTATAGGAAAGTTAATAAGAACATTACTTTCTCATGAGTAATTCTTTTATTTCAGGAAATAATTCCTTGCATACGAAATCATGCCCATTTATGTAAAATTGCTCTATCTAGTAAATAGTGGCATGGTGTATAGATATATTAAGCACAGTGTGCTAATAATTTAAAACAACATAAAAGTGAAGAAATAAAAATACCAATATAGAATCTCTTTCACTAAAAAAAAAAAAATAAGGTTTTATTGTTATCTATTAATGTTTTAAAAAACATTTAGGGATTTATTTAAAGCAACAAAATTCTATGTTCTCCAGTGGCAAACAGATGTATGTACTATAACACATAGTACATTTATTTAGGAATAGGATTTTTTTTCTTTAAAACAGATCTCTTCTCTAAGGTCTTTTTTGAAATACAAATTTTAATGGAGTAAATTTCGGCCTATCTGGCATAATGCTGCTAATTTAAGATTTCAAAACCTTCAAAACATTTCAAATAAAATGATCTTAAAAAATTGAAATATTAGAATATATCAAAATCTTGGAATATTTAAAGACAATATATGTTCACACAAACCAACATATAGTTATTTCTGAAGAGTCTGGAAAAATCACAGTAAAAAGGATATTATCTACTAGTCTGCCAATCAATTTGCAATAGTAGGAGTCATCTGGGACCCAGGGATTGTCTTCTCGTGCATTCATAGCACATTTCAGGTAAGTGTCACTTAGACACCAGCCCTGTGGTCGATTATCCTTGAGCGACCCAATGATTGCATGGACAAGTTTTCGTTTGAGACTTTCGCGATTTCTCAGGTGCATTTCATAATAGTGCAGAGTGTTATACAAATAGGTCACTGGACGATCTGCCAAGAAGAGAACAGATCATTACAGTGTTACCTGGTTACTGACAACTGTGAAAAACGAATCCTCTATTTTCAAGATTACCAAAAAACAGCTCAGAAGGTTATAAAACTATTTCACATGTTGGGTAATTGCACACAATGAATATTTTTACTCTAGGACAACGCAGAAGGCTTCTAACAATATACACAGCTTATACTGAAGGATATTCATCACATTCTGACATAGCAATTCCAGTCCTGGAAATTTATCCTGAAAAAATGACTTATGTGTAAGCAACATTGCTGCAGCCCTGTTTATACTAGCAAAAGATTAGAACAGTGTAAATGGTGAAAAACAGGGGACTGGTTAGGTCAATTATGGTATGTGTGAAGCAGATTTGTATGTACTGATACAAAATAATCAACCCTAATACATTATAAAGGTTAAAAAAAATAAGGTGCAGAACAATGTGTATATTACATAATATTTGTGAAAAAAAATAAACTACCAACTCCAGAGTATTTAAGGTAGGATACACAAGAAACTGGTAATAGCGATTGCCGATAGGGAAAGAAACTGCCTAGCTGGAGGATAGGGATGGGACTAACTACTTTTCACTGCATCATGTGCAGACATTACCTAATACAGAAGAAAAGCATTTTTAAAGGAATGCTCCCTTGAACTTCATACTACTCTGCTGTGCTAAACCGCAATTCAGACTTCTGCTTTGAAAGGAGACATCTCAGATCAAGGACTAAGAAGAACTGCCCCCCAGATAAATATGCCCTGTCCCCACAGTGGCTCCTCCAGGACTTCTGTGCTCTGTCACTGACCTCACCATGCTCCAGTTACCAGGCTCAAAACTTTAGAGTTGTCCTTGATTTCTTTCTTTTGATATTTTCTCCACAACTGGTCAATCAAGCCCAATTCCTACTTCCTTGACTATCTGTCCCTTCTTTCTCATTTTCAATGCCACCATGCTTGTTTAGATGCTAATCATACACCTGAACGTCTTGACCTAAGTCTTTGAAATGGCTTCCTCCTTCCAAGACGTGCTGCGGCTAGAACTGGATTCACTTTTCTAAAAGAATGCTTTCCATACCATGACTTTACTCAATAACTTCTAGTTAACTCTTGATTATCTGCAGGTTATAAAATCATAACTTCTCAGCCTGGCATTTACGGTGATCTACCACCAGGTACAATTTAGCCTGTTGTTTTCAAAATGCCTTGTTTTTAACACCTCCATGATTTTTCCAAAGGATTCTTTCTGCTTATCATGCTCTCTTCTCCTTTCTCTTTATACAAATCACATATATCATTGTTCAAACACTATCCATCCAAGAAGCCTGCCAAGATCTGTTCAGTTCATAGTAACATTAGTCTGTTCTGAACTCATACTTCCCTCCTTCTATACTGATTTGGTAATTAATCACACAATATATAAAATAAGGGATCTCCTATATATTACTTTTTTTTTGGCTATGATTTAACTATTGATATTTTTATGTTTTCTATTTTATACTTCATGGCATCTTCACATAGCACTGCCCCTCAAAAACACTTTTATTAAAAATTATTAAAATAAAACCTTTAGAACTACTATTACCCAAATGGTCATGCCCAGCCTACTTTTGTCTATAGAGCTATTAGATGGAATTAAAATTTGAAAAAGCTCACCATGAAATTTATATAAACCTCCCAGGTGATCTAGTAGAGTCTCCAATGACTTGGATACTGGGAGCAACTCTAAAAATCTGTGGATTACTATATCAAATACTGGAAGGAATCGGAGACACACATTTCCAAAATAGATGGGCAGATATGGAGACTGGATCGGCACAGGAGGATCGACCTGCTCTGCCAGGCCCTCAAAATAGAGCTTCTCCGGATATTTCTGTGGAAGTGAGGAAATGGTAAATGTTTACGTGATCTTTTGTAATTTTCTTAAAAAAGGAGCTAAATAAACCTGTCATTTTTCGAAGAATATGAAACTGTGTTTGTTCCTGCAATGCAACAAAATCTAGAGTCCTTTACTCACCCCAAATCTCTATTATCCCAAAGATATACCAAAAGAGATTTACATACGAAAGGACTGGTAATAACTCTTTTCATTTTGTATTGTAAGTACCCATGTCTACTAAAACTGTAGCTTCAATTTATTCTTAACATTAGAGATACTCTAGAACCTTGAGAAAGTTTAGGGAGCTAATTCACTTCTATACAGACCAGAGAGAAAAGAGCAGAGCTGCAGAGAAAACAGCCAAGTCAGTTAGCCAAATACCTAAAGTTTGGCCTTAAAAAGGATTAATTGAAGCACTAATTTTAATTAGTACCTTGTGATAATTCATGTGCTTGGTGTGCCAGTCATTCTGTAGCCAGTGTTCTGGGGAATTTTCCTTCACAAAGTCACTTACTCGATTTCTAAAATCATTTGGTTTGAGCAACAGCAACTGAATTATGAAATAACAAACCTGGGCTTCATTCCCTTCATGACTACGCATGGCCTTTGGAGAAGAACAGAAAAATTAAATGAAAATGCCTGACCTGTGCAAAAGCATGGCTCTAAAGAGTCTAAATTTGAAAACAGTAAAACTCACGATTATTAAAATTTCATTATATGTCTAGTCTACCCCAAAACAACTGTTCAGCATTCCTCAAACATATCTGACCCTTTCTTGCCTATTTTTGGCTCTCACCTAGAATATCCATCTTTATTTTTTGAAATTTAAACTACCTTTTAAGATCCACCACCTAGGTAGATGTCATCTCTCATTGTTGCCTGGCAATATTTTCCCTACACCTCTAACTTACCCTTTTATTTTACTGATTTATAGACTGACCTTATTTCCCTTACTAGACTATAACCATCTTTATATCTATGCTCTACAGCTAAGAGGTAAATGTTAACCACTTAAGCTCCCTAAATATCACCACTATAGTATTAAAAAAAATGTAGCATTGTCCAGCCTGGTTCAGTGATTTTTCTTAAAATTTGGCCTGAAATAGACATCAAAACCAGGAGAAAAAATGCTTGGGGAATACTGGATGGCTATAAGAAACACTCAGTTATGACTACGGCTACCAAAGTGCACAGAAATGGTTATAAGTACTCAAAAAAGATTCAGTGACTTTTTACTACTTCCTGCCTCTAGTAGGAGCCTTTGAGAATCAACTCAGGCATTTCAAGGCCAGGACCACATCTGTCTTATGTACTTCTATACCTTCTGTGCATACAACACAGTAGATATTCAATACATGCTTATTGAATGAATGAAGACATTGGGGAACCTCTAGTTCCTTAGGGAATTGATAGCAATACTTGATTTATAGTATAAATTTATTAAATCCTTAGAAACAACATAGAACAGATCAGCACAAGATCCATTAGCCATACACATCAATCCAAAAGAGAATGGGACTGCTTAGAAATCTGTTCTTAAGTAAGTGTATTCTTACCAGGCAGAGAATTAATCTGTCCAATGTAACAATGTTGTACTTCCATACCATGTCATTAAGAATTTCAATGCATTTGTTGAGTTGCTGACCCCCAGCTGATGTAGAGAACTCATATACCAGGAAATCTGCAAATGTTCTCACATGGACTACCAAGGCCCTAGCTCCAATTCGCTCTAACACTCTGGAAAGCAGAGAGTAAAAAATAAATTGCATTGCTGTAGGGTATAATGGATTGCCAAATGGAATGCAGATCTAGGTTTCTGGCTTACCTATAGCCTATCTGATTAATATGATCTGTTTCCAGGAGCATTTTCCAGAGAAGACAAAGGAAGAGAGGAGGAGAGCGCTGTGCAGAAAAGTGGGTAATGATGTCATTTTCATTCGTCATTGACTTCCACTTCCTATACTCCTCCTCCACGTTTTTCTTCAGATTAAAACGGCTTTCCTGAGGTACATTATTTTGTTTAAAGAATGCCTACAAGGAAGATCAGAAATTTATTTCAATGGTTGTAGTAAAAAGGGCTATGGCTACAGAGTCAAGAAACCAGCTCCAGGCTTGACTCTAACGCTAATAAATTCCAGGTGACTTCAAGCAGCTCAGTAATCAAGGCCTGAATTTCTATACTGGGAAAATACAAAGGCTTGATTGTGTGATTCTGTGTGATTTTTAAAAATCAGTCAAATGTACATGATGTGTATTCTGTGAAGCTCCATTACATTGTATTTCTCCCCATTCCTGTTCTATGAGAAAGAATTTTTCAGTTAATGTGTTAAATCTCACAAGATTCTAAAACTGTTAACTAGTAAGATGAAGCCATAACAATTAAATTTTTAGAAACATATCCAGTCCTATAATGAGACAAGGAAAAACTCAAGAGATTTTGGAAGTAATAGAAAGGATTTACAAAAAAAGAAATAAAAGCTAATTTTCTCTGGGTATCATCCAAACTCTCTAGAATAACACAGTAAATGGGAAGAATGATTTCATATACTGTATATTCAATATACAATTCAAGAGGAAATTACCTGCAGTGGACCTGGAAAACAACTAAGAGTGTGTGAAGCCCAATTATGAGGAGTAAAACTCATGATGGTCTGAAGGATGTCTTTACACCAAGTTCCCTGAATTGAATCAGAGCCTGTAAAAAAATCTAAACACAAGCAAACAAATGTAACCCAGATATAAAAGATCATGGCCACAATTCATAAATGATTTCACAGAAAAGTCACAAGTATGTACACTCAGAGAATTTCACTGCAGTGCATTCACTACTTAACGAGTAATCACATCGGTAAATATGAACATAACTAGTGAAAAGAAGACAAAAGACATTTGGTATCTTTTTTTTTTTTTTTAATTACAGAGCACCAATGATAAAAGATTGGTACAGGCCCATCATGACTGCTCATTTAGCTCACTCTGACAGTGAGGTATTAGCACTTTACTGAGCCAAGGAAATAGAATTAATAAAGTACCACATATCTTTTCTGGTGGTTGAAACAGCTATAGACTATAACTCTCTAAACCAAAGAAGTTTATTTATGTAAAATAAGACAGTGTACACAAAGGTTGCAAAATTCAATAGCTATTTCTTTAAAATAGCCATTCTCAAAGTGTGGTCTGTAGACTCTGTGGGTCCCCACTATCCTTTCAAGGATTCGATGAGGTCAATGCTATGGAAATAATACTACTACTAAGATATCACTGGCCTTTTTACTGTGTTGAAATGTGCACTGATGTCACAAAAGCAATGGTGGGTAACACTGCTGGCCCTCAGAATAAATCAAACAGTGGCACCAAACAATACTAATAGCCACTGTAATCTTCACCACAAAACACTCTTAGCAGGAAAAAAAAAAAAGTGCCCGTTTCACTTAAGAATATCCTTGATAAAGTAGTAAAAAAAGATTGTATCTCAGCCCTTAAGTACATCTATTTGTAATATTCTGTGTGATAAAATGGAAGTACGCATAAGGTGTTCCACCTACACACCAAAGTATGATGGGTATCTTGAGGAAAAATACTTGTGCGATTGAGTACTGGGTCAAATTAGTTCTTTTTTTTCAATGGAATTCCAATTTTACTTGAAAGAACATATAGTTTTCTGGATTTGGGCATTAGGCAGACATTTTCTTGAAAATTAACAAAGGGAGTCTGTCACTTCAAGAAGAACAAATGACTGCATCTTTTGCCAATGATAAAATTTGACCCTTCAAGTGAAAATTAGAATTTTGGAAAACTTATATACACTACCACAAACCTAATAGTTTTCCAAAACTTAAAGAATTTTTCTAATGAAATCTGTAGTGAGATTAAAAAATGTAATTTTCTTATACTACATAATGAAATGTGTCAACATTTACAAGCTCTATCTACAGAACTCAGTAAACCAATGTTTTCTAAAAAAACAATTCATGAATTTACAAAATATGCATGAACACAAAATCCATTAAATGTACAAAGTAGACTAGTGGGTTATAAGGTAACAGAGTACGAAGAGTTCACTGATAGGACTTTATATGCCATTTAAGAAACTATCAATTTTTCAATTTTGTGCGACATCAAACAATATTCATAATTAGCTGAAAAAGCCATTAAAATACTCTTCCCCTTTCCATCTCCTACCTGTGTGAGGCCATTTCTTTTTTACTTACTTCTACTAAAATAACATTTGCAATAGATGAGATGTAGAAGCAAATATGAGAATCCAGCAATGTTCCTTTACATCAGACATTAAATAAAGATGCAAAGGGCTTCCCTGGTGGCACAATGTTTAAGCATCTGCCTGCCCATGCAGGGGACACGGGTTTGAGCCCTGGTCTGGAAGGATCCCACATGCCACAGAGCAACTAAGCCCGTGTGCCACAACTACTGAGCCTGCACTCTAGGACCCACGAGCCACAACTACTGAGCCCACATGCCACAACTACTAAAGCCCGGCACGCCTGGAGTCTGTGCTCCGTAACAAGAGAAGCCACCGCAATGAGGGCCGCGCACTGCAACAAAGAGTAGCCCCTGCTCACCGCAACTAGAGAAAGCCCGCGCACAGCAACAAAGACCCGATGCAGCCAAAAATAAATAAATAAATAAATAAATAAATGAATGAAAGCAGCTCTATTAAAAAAAGAAAGATGCAAAAAAAATGTAAAACAATGGTACTTCTCACTAAAGTTTTGTTTTGGAGACAATAGGGTTTATTTTATTTTTCATAAAAATTACATCATGTATGTTAACATGCAATAGGTTTATTACTGTTATTTTAAATTAAATCAAATATTTAAAAAACTCCTACTTTAATATCTAACAAAGTAAATATCATATATGTAATCCATATAACAGAAAATCTTTGGGAATTTCAATTATTATTATTATTTTTTAAGAGTATAAAGTGGTCCTGAGACCAAAAAGCTCAGGAACCATGACTTTAAAATGATGTTAGATGACCAAAAACTGATGTGCAACCTAGTTAAAATGGTAGTACACACAGAAGAATTTATGTTAATTACTGAAATGGTGAAGATATCAAAACAACTGGTTTTTTGGAAACAAGTGAGAAGAATCTTTTCAGTGGGTTACCCTCCCCCCTGCCTCTTAGTAGTCAGGAGGGACACAGCACACTCTGACTCATCTGTTTGTTGGTGGTGGCTGTATATTCACTGTACCTGTTACGTGAGTTGCTCTAGCTAAGGTCAATATCAAGGCGCGGTTCAGTTCTTCAGATTCCGCTGAAAGCACCGTTTTGGGATCGCTAAGGAAACGCGTAAACTGTGGCTGTACCTCCGAGCTACCTAAGGCTGTTATAAGCCTGAGTGCAGTGCTCTCAACACTGAAAAGTGGGAAAACAAAAACAATCATTAAAAGATTAAGCTGCAGATAAAATCTCAGAACTATAGAATTAAATCTAATTCTAGGTTAATCACAACGGGAAAACATGCAAACTATAAATTTCCCTTCTTTGGTTAAAAACAAACAGACAGATGAACTCATCTGTTGTGTGAGAATGAGCTTTGCTTAATTTGTTTTAAAAGCCCAAGGTGCCAAATTTTACAGCAAAAACCAACTGACATTTTTACACATTTGAAAAAGACAGCTTGTAGCCTGCAGGACTAAAAAATTTCACCTGGATGCACAGCATTTCAAAAAGTACATCTTTTAAAATTTGAAATGTATTTTCACTTAGAGAAAATCAAAATGACATGATACTTTAACCATAATCTGAACTATATTTGAATCCAGTATTCTAAAGGGCTAAGTTAGAATACAATGTCAAAGGTCTTGGAAGTACTTGTTCTCAGTCCAAAGATCCCTAGGCAATAATTCAACTCTCTTACTAGGTTTCTATTTAAGAAGCTGGACTCTACTTCTTCTATACTGGAAATAAAACACTCCAGAAGCCCTGGAGTTTTATGACAGTGAATAAAAATACTGTAAGGTAATGGATTAAGTTCCCCATCTCCAACAAAGTTTCTAATAAATCCAAGGAAAGACAGTCTCCAATGAGCTCACCAGAGATGGAGCTGGTTCTGGTTTGTTTGTGCAACTGCAGCCAAAGTGTGAAGATGACTCAGGAGCTGAACTCTGTAATGAGGCTGAATGTGGTGCATCCGGTAGCTGAACATCTCAAGAAGCGTGTGCAAGATTCCCCAGGCATGAGACTTGAAAACAGTTGGCAAAAGCTGACCTTGAGGAACAAGACAATTTAAGGTACCAATCAGTAAAAGCTATGTATTAAAAGATACCTGAAGAGAAGTCACACTGAATAAAATCCATGCAAAGATTCTGATCATGAACACACATGCATACAAACATACAGATACACATGCACACATATATACTCATATATTTTCCAAACTTTCTCCATAATTTGTATTTTAATTTTAAGGAAGAAAATCCAGATCCTTATTTTTGGGTTGGCCAAAAAGTTCGTTCAAGTTTTTCTGTTACAAAACGAACTTTTTGGCCAACCCAACAATACCAACTTTGCTTTTTTTTTTCTTCCTGGAATTTGACAAATGATACTCAAGTCCATCTGGAAAGGTAAAATAAGAGCCAGGATATGGAAAAAAATTACTCTAACCTTCCTCACTTCTTTATTTATTTTTATTTAGTTATCTTTTAAATTACTTTTATAACGTTACTGTTCCCAGCCTTTTGAAGCATGAGGATCACTTTCTAATACACAAATTGTATCACACCCCTTCCTCCCTGCTAATAAAGTTTAATTTGACTTTCAATTATCTGGAAAAGAAGGGTAACCATGGTTAAAATGATACTGTATCAATAAAAAGTTAAAATTACCTCAAATCAGAAAAACACTTCCATATTAGAAAATATCTATTATTTAGAACTGCATAACAACCAACAGACATCGTACAATGTCTTCTGCAATGCAGGAACACCCCCTGCCTATTGCCAGTAAGACTTGGTACTCATTGCTGTCCCGGGCAAACCAGAAAGAGAGGCAAATGGGACCGTTGGTTTTTATATGAGTACAGGCATCACGTCTGTCCAGCTCACTGCATCCCAAGCATCTAGCACAATTACATGCCCCCCTTTTTTAACCATAACTTTACTTTAAAACATGCATCCCACTCCCTTGACCCTTTGTGAGGGTCTATCCCTCTCTTTTGTTTTATTTTTCTCTGTAAGGTTTATCACCTGACATATTCCATATTTCGATTATTTACAATTTTTGTCTGTCTTCCTCATTTAGCAGGTAATCTCTATGATGGCAGTGACTTCTGTACACTGCTATATCCCTAGCAAATAGAAAAGTATACGTTGAATGAATGGAAGCGTTAATAGTTAAAAACACCAGAAAGTCCTGTCTTACTGATAAATCCTTTGATGCCCAAAGACTCTATTTCCATATAGACCAATAAACGGCTGTACGTTTCCACTAGGGCTGGAGCCAAGGCCACACTGGACTTTGCATGAGCAAGTTTTATCACTCTGGTAGCAATGCTGTGGATAAGGCTGAGGAGAAACAACAAAATAAAAGAAAATTAAAATTCATTATTATTATTATTTTTTTTGTGGTATGCGGGCCTCTCACTGCTGTGGCCTCTCCCGCTGCGGAGCACAGGCTCCGGACGCGCAGGCTCAGCAGCCATGGCTCACGGGCCCAGCCGCTCCGCAGCACATGGGATCCTCCCGGACTGGGGCACGAACCCTTGTCCCCTGCATCGGCAGGCAGACCCCCAACCACTGCGCCACCAGGGAAGCCCTAAAATTCATTACTTTTGACACATAAACACAGGAATTATTCTACTTATAGAGAACTTGGTATAAATCTGAACTTAAATATATGAAATGAATCAGCTGTTTTAATCATTTAGGTTGTACAGGACACATGGTAGTGATGCACTGTACAACCTGAGACTAATTCTGGTTTCCACGCTGCTTTCAATGTGCCTCAGGATCTCTCTGCTCACGGAAAAGCAAAATTTGGGTACAACTCATGTACCGAACTCAAAATTTGGGTACATGCTTGAATGGTTTCAGGCTGTTTTTGTTTTTCAAATATGTAACTAAAACCATTTAAGAAATTAACTTTTGTTATAGAATTACTTAACAAATCACTGGTAAGACCCAAATGTTAGGTACTAAAGGGACTTTCCTCAATTTCGTCACATATGCCAGTAAAGTGCTTGTACAATTCTAGCACAATGTTAACCATTTGAAAAAGAGCATGGTTTTTCTAGAACCAATGACCCCCCACCTGGAGGCCCACACATGCATTCTCTTTGACCTAGGCAGTGTTTGAAGTTTGAGCCAACACTTAATGGTTGAGAGTCTAGAAATAAAAGCCCTTTCCAAAAAAAAACAAGAACTAGCTACACTAATGTTCATTCTTACATTGCAGAAATTAGCACAAGTGGCAGTACCGTAAGTTGAGCCCCTCCCGTTCCAGTCAGCCTCAACCCCTCTATACACACAGGCTTCTGTGCACACTATTACCTGACTCGCCTTCACGCAGCCCCAGGCAGGCATCACTCACTTACATTATCAGCTTGGCTCCTATGGGCACCTGAGGTTCTAGAATCACACCCAACAGAGCCCTTTCTGTCTTTTAGAAACCATAAATGTCAATTCTAAAAGCACTCTTATGTATAGTCAACATAGGAAAGATATTACAGTTTTTGCATCCCTGGACTCAGCAATTCTACTTCCAGCAAATTATTTAATAAAAATGGAATTATGGATAGGTGCAAAGACAGCCAGAAAGGTGCAAAGACAGCCAGAAAGGTGCAAAGACAGCCAGAAAGATAATCTTCATAGCCATCTTTATAACACTGAGACACTGCAATCTCAGTATCCTACTACGTGGACCTGACTAAAGAATCATAGACACACAAAAGACCTCTTTGTAGCAATTAAAACAGATGTTCCTGAAGAGCACTAGATCTAAAAACGTGTTTAATTAAAAAACAAACAAACAGGTGTTTAATAGATTATATGAGAAAAAGGTGGTTATAAAATAGTACTGTAGTTAAGAACACATTTTGAAAAAACAAAAATACCCCCTATAAATTCATATATTTATACATAGAAAAAAGACTCAACACATATATATAATTTTACAATGCTTATTTCTTATGGAGGGATTATAGCAATTATTTTCATTTTCTTTGGGTTTATTTGTATATTCTAGAATTCCTATAATACACAATACCATTTTTGTAATAAAATAAACCTAAAGGATTTTTAAAATATACCTGGCCATAAAATATACACACATAATCATGAAATCAAGTCTTTGCTGAACTGATATCTTCCCTGGCATAGGACCAAATAAATAAAAAAGAACATACCTCATTTTGGCATGAACTGTCAGTGAATCCAGGAGGTTCATTGGTAAGGGAGTAATGGATCCTGAAGCCAAACAGCTCGTTCCAGGAAGAGGTATCCTCATAATTCCATTTCCATAAATAGTTTCTACCAGAGCTCCCATGGGTAATGTAAAACATTCTGAATTTGTAGAGTATGCATTACACAGCAGGGCGATCTTATAGTCATTCATCTGTAAACTTTTATTTCTAAGACTCTGCTGTAGGAACCTAAAATTTCGAGTTCCATTCAACAGAAAAAAATGCAAATAATTTCTAGAAAGGTAACTTGCATTTCTAAAAAAAGTTTAATTTCATGCAACTATATATTTATTCCTATAGGTATTATAGTTTCTGCCCAAAACATAGTGTTAACACATATAAAAGACTGAGAAGCATTTCAGAAAGAATGTAAGTAATCATAAGTGAACACTGAATGGTTGTTAAGTATGTACTAGATATACTGCACTAAGATTCAGATAATGAAGAAATAACTCACAGATTCATGAACTAGCCTTCTACTTATCTGTCTGCTTAAGTACAATAATATACCTTCATTACAGATGTCACTAAGAAAAAATTGTTAAGGGTTACCTCATAAAATGAAAGCCAAATGAAATGTGAAGTCTGACTACCCTACAGTCTCCTATGAAGAGATCTGACAGTCAGTCCTTTTCAGAAGTTCAGCTATTCCTAACACCCTTGATGGAAGCCCAGTCCTATCTAAAAGAGGGCATCTTCTTTGAATAATTGCAGCTTTGGAAATGATGCAAGGGAGCATGCCAGCCAGATCAGCTCAATCAATCCTGGCAGCCCAGGGAGTGAAAGATATCTCAGTCAGATCATGCTCAAATTCCAAGTACTTAAGCAATTTTGAAACATTTTCACATAGTTTTGGAAATTAAGTATTTTAACTAAGGTAAAACGTGTAAAAGCAAAGATTAGACCTGAAAGTTAAAAGAATATATATATATAAAAATATATATCTCCACATACATATAAACAGGCTTGGTTAATCTTCTAGTTGCTTTCTGCTGCAATTGATCAGGTTCCCTTAGCTATAACGTACACATTAAATATTTACCCTTACCTCCAGTGGATGTGGGAAGATTTCCATACTTCACATAAATACTGAGACCAATATTAGTCTACAACCCACTATTTATTAAATTAAAAAAATGAACTGTCAAGCTACAAACAACTTACTCATGGTGAAGCTTTAGGGAATGAGGTATTGGAATCTGTAGCTTGGAGTTGTCATTTTGGGCTTTTCTATTGAGGTGAATCCAAATGCAGGTCATTGCAAAGGCATGAGTTGACTGGGGTTTGTTAATGTCAGGAACTGGGATAAACTAAAAAAGAACAATTTAAATATAAGAAAGAGTAGAATTAACTAATTATATATATTTTAGTAATCCATTTCTGCTATATCTCATAATTTAGCCCAACTGTCCTTTGACTGTTCAATAACACAAATCAGAAGATCTAACAGCTATCAAATATTGAAACTATTATAAGATTGTTTTTACTTGCCAAGAAAATAACAGAAATCCACAGGTGCTTAGTCAAGCTTTTCCTACTGCCACAAAGCATTCATAATCACTAAATTTTTATTCTTGGACTCCCCTGGTGGCGCAGTGGTTAAGAATCCGCCCGCCAATGCAGGGGACCCGGGTTCGAGCCCTGGTCCAGGAAGATCCCACATGCCACGGAGCAACTAAGCCCGTGTGCCACAACTACTGAGCCTGCGCTCTAGAGACTGCGAGCCACAACTACTGAAGCCTGCACGCCTAGAGCCCATGCTCCACAGCAAGAGAAGCCACCGCAACAAGAAGCCTGTGCACTGCAACAAAGAGTAGCCCCGCTCGCCGCAACTAGAGAAAGCCCGTGTGCAGCAATGAAGATCCAATGAAGCCAAAAATAAATAATAAAATAAATTTATTTAAAAAATAATTTTATTCTTTAAAAATTAAACACATCATTATGAAAAAAATCACACCATTATCTTACTGAGTGTGATAAATATGAATACAGTTTCTAAAAGTCACATATATGCTTTCCAAGAACATATAAGAGACATGCAATCTAAATGAGTAGCATCAAACATATTGTTTATTGATGGGTGAAATGACATGGATGTCTGGAATTTGCTTTAAAATCATCCGGCATTAATAAAAAAGCTGAGGAAAGGAGATGAAATAAGAATATTTCACGGGCAAATAAGCCCGTGTGCCACAACTACTGAAGCCTGTGTGCTGCAACTACTGAAGCCCGTGCACCTAGAGCCTGTGCTCTGCAGCAAAGAGAAGCCACTGCAATGAGAAGCCCATGCACAGCAATGAAGACCCAATGCAGCCAAAAAAAAAAAAGAATATTTCTTGGTGATGGGACAGGAGTTTCTTTTTCTATTTACTCTACATTTTTTGTGCATTTTAAAATTTCCATAATAAAATGTTTCTAGAAAATGACAATCATCAATATATACCATATTTTATTCAAATACCTTATATAATAAAACACTAGTGTGACACACTCAATTGGCAAACAACCAAAAAAACCATATTAACAGATACTGATATTATGTGGTCATTCAATGTGTATAGATTAAAACAGTTTCATGCTTTTAAAAACTGTAACCCTGTTTAGAATGTAGAGGAAGGCCTTGTCATACTAGATGTTCAACTGTGATTTAAGATAAACTTCAAAAATAATCTAGTTCAATTTCATCACTTTATACAGGAGTAAACTAATGTCAAGAAAAACTGAATGTCTATCCCATGATCACAGCAATCACAAAAACTGGGAAAAGAACCATGTTTCCAGCTTTCAAGTCCAGTGCTCTTTTCACAAAATCACACTAAAATCCTTAAACATAAATTAGACATAATTCTAATCACATTGTTAACTATTTAGTAAAACTTACTTCTTTTTCTGGGTACAGAAGGTCAAAGAGCTTCATGACAGGGAGAAAATCAGCTAGTGCATTTTTCTGAATACTTCCAGAAATGAATTGCAAGAGAACCCACATCAGATGATCTCTGCCTTTAATCAGTCCTCGCCCTGCTAACTGTAAAAAATGTTTAAATACAAATCTACACAGCCAGTTAAAGAAACAGATACAGTAAAGTTTAAAGAAAAAAAAAAAAGAGAGAGAGAGAGAGAAACCTTGTTCTCAGAAAGTTAGCATCTAACATTTGCATTTACTAATTACTTTTTCTCCACTCAAGGCACACCAGCAAAGCCTTTTAAATTATTTTAATATTATATGTTTTCTCCCTGACCTCCAAAACAACTATGCGTATCAAAAATTAAATGTTTTAAAACATGATTAAGTCGATAATGTATGCATGAGAATCAAGTTTAATTTGGCAATATTACTAAAAATATTTCATCAAAACACAAGGAGTACTTTATTATACCAAAAGGATTAAATTTATTTTTTTTACTCCTCAAGGACTGGTTATCAAAAACACTTTTCCTGGTTTCCTGTAGATTATAACAGAAACCAGTGGTGGTGATAGGGGTGGTGGGTAAGAGGTGGTTGAAAGGATTTTAACAACTCTTTTGAAAAAATTTCCCCCAAATAATCTAGACTATCAAGATGTTACAGATACAACAACACTATTTTATTCCCATTCAATGTGTCCAAAGCCTTATGCCTAAAACCAACCCTTTCCACAACTTACTCTTCCACTCGTGTTCCCTGTTTTGGATTCATTGATCTACTCTTTCATTCACTGCCTAAGCAGAAACCAGTGAGTGATCCTAGATTCCTGTTACTCCCTGTCACCTACTGTCACCAAGTCGTATTCACCTCCCAGCATACCAGGTTTCTGGCTCCTCCTCTCTGTCCTGGTTTAGGTCTTCAGCGTCTCTCACCCAGACCACTGCAACAGCTCCCTTACTAATTTCTTTGCTTCTGATTTTGGCTCTATCCATCTCTACATCACTGTCTTCCTACATGTGGTCATTAGCAGTAATTTTTCCAACTTGTATATGATGATGTCATTCCCTTCCTCATTTGCTTCCCAAAGTAAATTTAACTCAGAACAAACACAGGGTCATATAAAGTTCTCCATGTCTGGTCTTACCTTCCTGCTTTCTTCATCTCACCAACACTTTCCCTTTTATATTTTTCTTTCCAGTTATGACACACTTCTGTCCCTTTCCAAATGACTATCTTATTGTTATGGAAGCGCTTTCTTATCTTTTCCTCTTGGCAAATTTCTACTTGTCTTTCAAGTAGTAGCTTCAAGATCCCTTTGATAAAGCCACTCCTGATGTCTTTAATAGGGACTCTTCTCTCATTCCTATCACAAGGAAACATGTTTCCATTATGTGAACTATAATATTATAATCAAATTGTTTATACGCATATCTTCCCACCGGTAAAGAGATCTTTGAGGGTACTATACTAGTGCCTTTTCATTTTGTATCTCCTGGTCCTTGCACTGTGAATATGTGGAATGAATAAGTGAATGCAGTTTTTACGGTGACAAGAAAATGAGAAGTTAAGAAATCATAAAGGCACCGAACAAAACAGAAATCTGAGCTCGGAACTTCTGTTCACTAGGTAACATCCACACCAGTCTAAAACATACTAATCAACAGGGAAAGTGGCTCTGACAAAGGGTGTGGTACTTACCTTCTGATGAAGAGAAAGGACCATATGTGGAAAACTTGCAAACTGGAAAAGCACAAAGAAAATGAGCTGACTCGAGAGATGCTGCCAGAGGAGTTGGCTTGTTCCCCCATCATCAAACTTCTCCTCGGTCTCCGATCGCTCCATGGCATAAACCACCAGATCCACCAACTGGTCCTCCAGCACAGGGCAGCGCTGCTTGTGCTGTAGGGCAGAGATTAAATACAGTATTCCAAAAGCCTCCCGGTTAGTTTCAGAAGTTACCAGTTAATGGGCATTAATCGTAACAAGAGGCTGAGAAGCATGGAATGAAGTTGAACTTAGAAAGTTAAGGTTAGATTTAGTCTGTTAAAGCTGCATCATGTTACATTATCATAGAGGATGAGTATCATAAAAAATTATTTTTCAGGTCTCACACAAAACAACCTTCCCATTAACCTTTGACTTTCACTATAGACATCACTGTTCCAATATGACAAAGGGCACTGCACAGTAGAAAATTTTGTTATTTATTTTTTGAACAAAGATCATTTAAAAGACAAACGAAATGGGGATAACAGTACTAATTTTGCAATCTAGCTCAAAATATGAAAACCCTGGATTTCCAGGAATTAAATACTATGACAGGAGAGCAAACAAAGCAGTGTGTGATCTATTTATTTAAAAGCAATCACCACATGTTTATACTAACTTTATATACAGAGGTATATCTAAATAGCTTCCAGATTACTCAATGTCTATTTTTCAACGTGTGGTATTGATCTGATACTGAAAGGAAAACTTCCTCTACAAAAAAAAAACAACAACAACTTGATCTCAAAGCTAAATCTCTGCTCTTCCCTCTTAGAAGCCAAACATAATGCAGCTTTAATTTTAAATTAGACTATTTTAAAAATCTAAAACAAGAAAAAGAATTGAGTTTAAACACTAAAAATGAAAATGCAACTTCCCTTTCTAGAGGCAAAAAGATTTTTGCTTTTTTAAAGTGATTTTTAAAAATGTACTTTTACCAAAGGAAATATGTTAAGCCACATTTTAAGCCATTTTTATACTTTTAATAAAATGTTATATGACTTAATAGCCAGGCAGTTGGAAGCCTTTCTAATGAATACAATACTAACATAGATGCTTTCCCTATAAACTTTAGATGTGATTATTAGTCTTTTGCCATGAAAAAGGGATATGATTTCTTTAAATTTAGGGGGAAAATGCAAAATGGGGACGAATTTGGAAAAAAAACAAAACATAATGAATAGCATCCCCTCTTTTGCATGCTTTCTGCCAGCTCCAAACTTGTAAAGCTCCAATATAGCTGCACTTTCTTAAAGCATGCAAATAAAACAAACATCTATCCAAAACAGTAAGCATCAATGGTTGTTTCATATTTTTTCCAAAAACACAATGCCATGATCACAGTTCAATCACATTACAGGTTTACGAAGAGCAATATTAACACCACCAGTTGGGACTACAGTACTTTTCCTCCAAATGTAATTATCATTATGAAGCAGAGCAAAGTGCAACAGACAACACTACAAACTAGTTCTTAAATCGGCATGCACAACTACTGTGTACAGGGCTTGAAATTCACTAGTTCTGCCAACCACCAACAACCTAAGGAATGTGTCAGACAACACGAATTTAGAGCGAGATCATTCAAAGTATACAAGAGTCAGAAAAATTTGTGAAAAGAAGTAAAGCCAGAATTTCCAGTAGGAATTTTTCTTCAGTGATGGGAATTTGCTGCTTGTTGGAAACTGACCAATTTGGCATCTATTCCTCCGTCCATGATGGTCTTCCATCAGTCTGCTTCAGGAAAAAAGAATAAACTAAACAAAATTGGTTTTTAGCACCTGGGTCATTTTTGAGTTTCCCTTATTAGTATTAGCTATTTGTTTCAGAGAACTGGATTTTTACCTACATATTTTTAGGACTGCAGTGATTGGTGGTCATATAGTTAATGATTTACAGGAAAACCAAAAATATTAAGATTTTGGCAAAGTAAGAACAGCTAGGAAATTTACAGCCAAAGCAGATGAGCTTTCAGTTTATACCATGACTCAAGACTACCCCCAGATTTTCTGTTAACAATTAAATCAGTCAGGAATCTCTATGGCACCAAATGCACTGGTTAGTCTGAGGGTAGCAGAACATCTGTCAGAATGAACTCTATATCTCCCAGGTGTTTTTGGTTAAATCCAAGGATAGTTCTCAAATCAAGTTTAGGGATAGCTTACACATGTTCCTTTTTTTTACTTGCCAATTTTAATAATACCAAAAAAAAAAAAAAGAGGGAAAAGTCTGGAATATAAAATGATCTGTGCTACTAACTACTTTAGAATAAGTTTTGCTTTAGTTTTCAACTGCTAAAAGATAACGACATTAAAATTAAGATTCTCCACCACATAAATTATTTTATAAAGTGGAAGAAATGAAAAATTGTAAATCAGTTTAATGATCTGTGAATAAAGGCTAATTATCAATCATAGGGTGTGATAATTCTGGTAGCCAATGGATGCTATGTCTATGGCTATTCACAACTTGCGGAAAGCTTTCATAAATTTAAGTCTTCAAGATACAGGCATACAAATTGAATTAGTTTACATCATATGTATATGTATGTTTAGTTAAATCCTGTTTTAACAATAAGAATCTAAATTCAGTATTTTAACAATGCAATTTCTGCATAACAGCTCAAACTGTATTGGAAACTTGTATTAAATTTTCAGTTTTGGTAAACGCTGAAAATCAGGCACAAGGAATTAATAGAAACATTAACATTAAGCCCCACCCATGCCCCTGATTTTTTCCCACCACTGTTTAAAATGGCAAATGATAATGCTTTCCGTCTTAGTAAGCATATCCTATATTAAGTGGCCCCTGACATTTTCATATAACAGTTTTGGTACTGCTTATGTGGCGCAATTTTAACATATTGTACTTAGGTGGGCGTAAGTTAACTTAAAATCATTATTTCAGTGCTAGAAATCAATTTTAAAGCAGTATCTATTTAGGACAGGTTGGGAAGCAAAATCCCATTGTATGTCATTTATCATATTCTCTACCAATCAGAACTGGAGTCCCATGCCAGTTAATACCACTTTCAATGGTGCCTTTTAAGGATAAACTGAGTGATCAGTCTAGTACTTCACTGTCTCAGGGTAGCCAGAGTTCATATACCACCACATAAGAGCTTGAGGAGTGAATCTGTTCTGTAATGCTCTTATTCAGTAGAAAGAATACAAACTCTTGTGCAAATACACAAAACAGGATTCTTACACTATGAACACTACCTTGCTGGTCACAGAACTGGGCTATTTATGACCTTCTGAATGCAACCAATTATCGGATAAAATACCATAGCCCAATTCCTACTGGAAAATGCAATATGGACAGCTCTTAAAAGGTTTCAAAGCTTTAAGTAAATTATTGCATTGCTAGAGAGAGGACAAGAAAGTATAGTGCAGGATATAGTTCTGTAATGATAAAAAGATGTGATGAGATAACTTGTTTATTTTTAATCATATGCTTCTTATACAGTGTGCTCTCATTGTCTACCCTACTGTCCAGGTGGTAAAAATAATATATCAAGTCAATGCAGCATATATCTTACAAGTGCGCTCACTACAGTTTTCTCCCAAAACAATTAATGATGAATTGTGAACTTTTGACAATGTTTACACTACAGTGAGATCAATATTAATAATGTTCTGTCAGCATTTCCATTATAAACTTTATTTTTTACGGATTTATGTCTTAGTCATAAACTTTTTTTAGGTTGAAACTTGTTACTGAAAGGATCAGATCAGAAACACCCTTCTCTAAATTTTGTCAATTTCTAGTTTGAGAAGAGCTGCCCCCCAAAAGCAAAAAGCTAAGGATGGTTAAGGATATCTGGGGGAAGGTACTTGCAGCTCAAATGACCATGGGTACGTTTATTCATCAAACTGCAAAAAGAAACGGAGTCAAGTATGCCTTAAAGTTCACGGCAAAAATTAGTTTTAAGACATAGCATGAAGCATTCTTTCAAGGTTCACTGAATACTTACCTCTAACTCAAGTGAAAGCTGATCAGAGTTAAAGACTTGGTGTTTAAGATGTTACATTGACAGGTTATGTGAGGTTAACTGTCAGATACTGTGGTGTGAAGCAGTTTCAGTTTCACATGAACAAAGGCTTGTCCAAACAAGGAGACTTGGTAAATTTTTCAGAAGAAAAAACTTAAAATAATAAAAGAGATACTGCTACTAGGGTGAGGTTTGGCATGCAAAGTTTCAACACTGAGCAAGTTTTATGGCCAAGCTATATGTCCTTAAAAATAGGGCTTTATAAATGGAAGCACTGGCACAACCTTCACTATAGTATTGCAAACAGCAACGCTATGTTATATAACCTAGACAAGAATGTCTTTTTAAAATCAAAAAGCTGGTCTATTTTAATATGTTGGGCTCAAAAATTTTTAACAAAAATAAAGAGAACCACTATTTTGCTTAAAATCTCAAAGGTGAAAAGTCCTGGAACAGACTTGGGACTGTATAAGAGTTTGGTTTATAAAGTTTGGCCATTTCGTGTTCCTCCTGCCACAGGTGGACTTCAGCTGTGAGGCGCTCACTGCAGGAGGAGGACACTCCTGGCAAAGACTGACAAAGAAGGGTGTTTGTCAAGCAGGTGTGGGGTCACCTAAGAGTGTGACATTTCTTAGTCAATCTCCATGTTTCCAAAAAAACTTCCCCATGTAAAGCGTACCACTCCAACTTTTAAAAGTAACATATCTCTGTTAAAGTGCTTTTGTTCTCTTTTTTGTTTTGTTTTTAATTTGTTTTTGTTTTTAGGCAAAGCAACATAAGTATTTTTATTGATGTTGTTGTTTGTTTATGTTTTAATAGTCTGGAAAGATAAAGGCCACCACAAATCTTTCCATCTCTGAAAATTCCACCAGGCTAGCTTTAGCCCTAAGGTATGAAAAACAGTAAACTGGAGTGGGAAGGAAAAACAACCCATCAAAAAAGTGACAGGCTTTATCATGTGCCAGGTGTTGTCTCTTGATTTGATTAAAAAAAAAAAAAAGAATATTAAAAAAAACAAACACCAAAAACCAAAAACAAAAACAATCCACCAAAAACAACTCTCATATCCCAAGAAGAAATTCATTTTAGTGGCCTTGGTCTCAGCATGGTCCTGCCAATTTCAAGCCCCGACCATACATGTATTTTCTAAATGGAATCAGTGGCTACAAAGCGGCCAGCGTATCGTTAGTCACAATACAACAGTAAGGTTGTGAACATACCTGAGCAATGTTCAAGGTCTAGAGCATTGGAGGATGGGCAGGACAAGACAGGACAGAACAAAAATAAAGGAAGAAAAAAAGAAAAGACAAAACAGTGACTATGAGGCCAGCCTCAAGGAACCCAGAGTCAGCACAAACCCTCCCACATGTTAAACCACCAAAAACAAACACACACCAAAAAGAAAAAAAATAAATCAGCAATTGAGGCCATGCTGAAAATACCAAGGGTTATAAAAATAGACACCCAAACAACAAAAAAAGTCAAAAATTCTGGTTAAGTCATGTGTAGGTTTCTCTGGCAAAAGGTATACTTGAAACTGGCCTTATAGAAAAAAAAGCAATGCAAAATAAACCAATTTTTAAAATATCTCCTTCTTAATTTAAATATTCTTAAAGCAATATATAAATGATAAGAACAATACATTGTTTAATAAACCATATATTAAAAAAAATCACTGAATAGTTCTTAACTGTTTTGCTCAGTTAGCTATAGCAAAGAAAAGAGAAAAGAATAGTGCAGATTCTATGCAGAATTTACTAGGTTTCCAGCACAGTACAGTACCTGCTTATTTAAACCTAGCATATTGCAGACCATATCCCTGGAATAAGGCTGCTCCAAAACATATCTCAACAAAGCAGTCTGTGGTTCAAACAGATCCTTTAAAGAAAATAAAGAAAATTATTGCTTCAAGATCAAAGTTAATGTTAATTCAAATAATTTGAAATTGGGACCAAAAAATCCTCTAAAGGCACTTGTTACCTTCACACAGTAGGCAGTATCTAGTGGAAAAAAATCATAGGATTTTAGTGCTTACAATTAATCTGTTCCCACCCCTCATTTGATAAATGATGTAACTGAGGTGAAGGGACTTGCCCAAGGTCATAGAGGAAAACTTAGAAATGGCTTCAGCTACAGTCACGTGAAAGTCTTAAGCATCACTGTAGGGAAAGGATTTTTTCCCCCAGAAATCTAATCAAAGAGGAATGGAGGAAGTTTCTAATCATTCTCCTACAAGTGTAAACATAAACATCATTTCCAAATTTGGAGAGGACTTGATAGCACACGGGTTAAGAGTTCAAATCCTGACTCTACTATTTCCTAAATGTGGGGTCTTTTAATCAAGTTACTACCCCACTCACTGTCTCAGTTTCATCATCTGGATAATGGAAATATTAAGATGATAGTTAAGAATAAAAGTTGTTGCAAAGTAAGCTCTTAAAACAGTGCCTGGCACATAGTAAGTTCACAATAAGTTTCTCTGTTTTCATTATTACTGCTATCATGATTGCAAATTCCATTTAGTTTACCACTTTTTCATCTTCTAAAGTTTTGCTGACTAATATGCCAAGAACCCAGAATTGTCACTTTAGTTGCACTATTTTACGCTCCTCACTTTTGGAAAAGTTTCCTAATCACTGTCTATGTCATTTTTGACATGAAACATTTACATGAAAACTATCTTGCCCTCCCCATACCCTGCTCTGTCACTACTCAAAACCCCAAGATAATAAAATAAATTTTATATTTCATTATAGCTTTATGTCTATATCACATATTTCATTTTATGGATATTTGTGGATTTTTTTCCTTTGAGAAATTTCTACTCTACTTTTGTCCTCCCCTTTTGAAAAAAATCTAACAAATAGGAGGCTCACTCTTCAAATTTTAGGGACACTGCAAATTCATTTTTGGTCCCTGCTTTGTAAAGGAAAAGTGAAAACAAGGAATCAATTAAAAACTTCAATTTTCTAACACCAAGTGCTTTGCCAGAAGTGGACCATTGGAACATAGACACCTGCAATATCATAAACCACAGGCTGTACTTGGATATTGAAATCATATGATAAACCATAAACTATCTTTCATTAAATATTTACTTCTTCAGTCTATGAAGAGACAATTTAGCATTACACATCAAATAAGCCAGGATGAAGACTCTTAGATGGATCAAAAAAGTTCCATCGTATTTAGTAACATACCTTATCATATGGCAAGAGGCCTTTCAAAGGAAAACGGAGAGTTGCAGGGTCCAATTTCCATGAATTACAAATGGCGCCTGAGTTATTTACAACTGGCAGAAGGCTGCAACGGCCTGTATGCATTACAAAAAAATGTTTCTAAATAAATGTGAACATAGCAATGCCTGGTCCTTCATTCACTCTACAACTATTGAATGAATATCTATGCTGAACCAGGCACTGGTTAAAGATATGTTTTAATTAGATATAAGTTTGGGAATTTTCTTTGATTATTTTTAGCCCAGATGGTTAAAGAGCAATTTGTACAGGCCTTCCAAACTCACAAATGTTGCATTTGTCCAGGGACAGAGGTCTGCAAGCTACAATCCAAGGACAAAATCCACCTGTTTTTGTAAAGCTGTACTGGAACACTGTTGCTTTTGCACTGTAATGGCAGAGTTGAGTAGTTGCAGCAGACTGTATAG
The DNA here is from genome assembly GCF_025265405.1 of Mesoplodon densirostris. NCBI lineage: Eukaryota > Metazoa > Chordata > Mammalia > Artiodactyla > Ziphiidae > Mesoplodon > Mesoplodon densirostris. Next base: position 31,879,281 of record NC_082672.1, on the reverse strand, counting down.
CCCACAAAGCCTAAAATATTTGTTATATCACCATTTATAGAAGAAGTTTACAGACGCTTAATCTAGGGTCAACCTGAGTAACTTTAAACATGATGCTCCTAGAAGCCTTAGATGTAGTATATGACCATCATTCAGTTCATGTATCCAAAGGCCTGATAAATACTGTCACTGCGATGTCCCACAGGCACCTCAAGTTCAACATAACTTAAACTAAATTCATCATCATCCTTCTCAATCCTTCCATAATTCATTAAGTGATGTCAGTATCTACTCAGTTACAAAAGCTAAAAGCCTAAGAATTATCTGTCTAGTGTCTGTTTAGTTTATTTTTGTATTTCCAGTGTCCAGAATAGCACCTGACTCACAGAAAGTGCTAAAAACTTCATCATTGACTAAATAATGTCTATATTCCAGGCTGTTCTGAGGCCACCATGATTTCTAGAAATTATTCAGGAATATATATGAGCACTGCAAAAATTGAAAAACACATGCTTATTTTTAAAAGAAAATTCTGAGAATCTAACAAACATGAAAAAATGGAAAACAAAATAAATGAAATACAGAGCAAAGGTGTAAACTGGAATGGGCTGAGAGAGTCAGATAATCGAGGGGCAGATCTACTGCGACTTCCAGTTGCCTAGAGATTCCATGGCGCTTTACTAGCTCTACTAAAAGTTCCCTCTAATCACCAGGAAACACACCTTCTAGAATGGTTCTATCTGAAGCTTAGACCAGTCCAGACAGTTGCTTTTCCTTCCCTGTACTTAACACACAAAGTACCTGAAGCAAGTAAAAGGACATTATTAAGCTCCTAGAGTTATACTAAAATGACAAGTCACCAAGACATATATAAGATACCATCCATCAACTTTGTTCAATAGTCAGATCACTAAAGACCAGGTACTATTTAGTATATGTTGAATTATAATCCTACCGCAAATGGAGTTGATCCTTGCTGTGGGCCTGAAGGTATCCACAAAGTCTGATACCAGGTTTCCAAGTAACTAAAACAAAACAAAACAAAACAGAAAACAAATAAGTATAAAAATAAAATCAAGATTGCTCTGAATACAATAATCATTTACATAAAATGAGATAATATGTAAAGATTTAGTACAATTCCTGGCACATAAAATTATTCAAAGGTTAGTTCTCTTTTGCTTCCTTCCTTCCAATTACTTACCAGTTCATTTCTTCCTGAATTAAGCCAGGTCATACCACCATGTTCTTAGCTATTTGATGAAGCTATGTATATTTCATCACATAATATATAAACTGTCTCAGCAGGACAGCAGAGAAATGAAAGAAATACATATTATGTATTATCTAAGGATAAAGTGACTGGTAAAAGAATAAGCACACAAAAAAATCACATTATTATCTAAGAATAAAGTGACCATTAAAAGAATAAGCACACAAAAATCAGATTAATATAATGATTTTTAATAAAACTTTCTATTAAAAATTCTAGAAAATATCAAATTTACCCAGTGTGGAAGTTTTCCCTCAGGATATAATTTCCTGATCTCTGTGACTGCAAAATATGCTGGTAATAAACAAGCATTTCTTTCCAAGATATATGCTATAACCTAAGAAAAATAAGAGGGTCATGTTATTATTTTGACTACTCCCACAGAAAAGCCCCGTAAATGCAACAACAACAAGAACTATGGTATTAAAAAGTAGAGATATTACTTCATGGATTCACTGGGCTTAAACTGTAGCACAAAAAATTTGTTTATATGTGAATATCTAAAAATGAAGATTAATAAATAATAAAATGACTGCTGAGAGTAAGAAACATTGAAAATTCGTCAATTATTTGCAGACTCCAACAGGAAGGCAACAGACTAACAATTCTTGCAACATTAGTTACAAAGCACAAAGATCTTTTAAGTGGTCCACAGCTGATGTTTTAAAATGGTTGAAAATACTTTAATATCAATACTGTTGTTTTCATAGTTAAAAACCATGAATTAATTAAAATATAAAATTTCCCTTTGAAATATAACGAAAGTGAAATAGAACCTTTAAAACACGATTTTTGTAGAAGTAAAGAAATGGAACGTTTTACAAACTACCATAAGTTTTAAAAGTACAGAACTATGTAAAACTAGACTTTTTTTAGGATATGATCAATGAATTGCAGACATGTTTAAATTACCTCTCTTGCTGCTAGAAGCTGCTGTACAACAGCTGAGCTCACTGTATTGGGAATTGTTAAGGTTTTCTCCAAAATCACTTTTAAGAGATCTCGAACACCCTGATAGAACAAAAAAAGTCATAGGTTAAAATATAAGAACGTCCCCGGTGCTATTTAAAACATCTAAAGTTTTCAAGGTTATATACTTGGAAAAAAAAATGTTACCCTCAAGGTCACACTTTTGATTTTTTTCTGAACCAGAGCTAACATTCAACCCCCTAACATTAACCCAAGAGAAGTGTCATGTTCCAAAGCAGAATTCTAAAGAATGGCTTGCAATATGAATGAATGAAGAAAGTCACTTATAAATAAAAATTAGGGCTTCCCTAGTGGTGCAGTGGTTGAGAGTCCGCCTGCTGATGCAGGGGACACGGGTTCGTGCCCTGGTCCGGGAGGATCCCACATGCTGCGGAGCGGCTAGGCCCGTGAGCCATGGCTGCTGAGCCTGCGTGTCCAGAGCCTGTGCTCCGCAACGGGAGAGGCCACAACAGTGAGAGGCCCACGTACCGCAAAATAAATAAATAAATAAATAAATAAATAAAAATAAAATTAAACTTTCCACACTCTGCTAAGCTTTTTTGACCTTCACAACATTAGAAGAGTTTCTATTACTATGAGGGTCCAAAAAGTTTAATTTGAGCTTAACAGACAGAAATATAGTTGAATATAACTTGAAAATACTCTGAAAACATGGACAATAATACAAACTTTCTGGCAGATGACCTTTTCTACTCCTTCCCGTTGCCTATTCTAACTTTATTCCCCCTTCTCATCATCCATCACATACTTTAATCCCTCAAACTTAGCGAATAAGGCCATTCTGTTAACTGGTCATCTACTCATATCTGTTACCAGTTGCATTATTTCAGAGCAGAATCTGATATATAGAGAAGAAATTTCATTCCATAGTATAAACAGTGTGACCAATCTTGTAAAAAAGACAGACAAAACATATATATGAAAGAAAATAGAAACAATTATAAAGCACCATACAAATAAGTAAGGAGGTAAAAACTACATATTAATGCTAAGGGAAGTAAAAGTACAGAGAAAATAATCAGAAAAAGCTTCTTAGAATTAATTTTGTATTAAATCATGATTCAAGCCAATACTTATCAGTTAAGTCATTTTAGATTAGCAAAAATACAGACATAAAGCACAGGGTCAGGTATTGGCAAGTCTTTCAGAAAGGACAATAACAAAAGTGGCTTGAATGAAGGAGAAGCTTTTGCAGCTATGGAGCTCCTGAGATGTATTATGAGACACAATTAGAGAGTGTATGCTGTTGTTTTGGGTCAAGAGCAGAGTGCTGAAGACACCAGTTAAGGAAGGAAATGTGTCCAAGGGAGGTCAAGGTGAAGCAGGACTTGCTCCCTTCATCTGCTGATGCCTGCATCTCTTCTCAGTTCCATACACACCTGCTCTGTGCTTTCACTGGAAAGGGGCCCCAACATCCTAAGATCTGTGGCATGAAGGGACCCAGAGTCTGCTTGGTGCCTTCCCTACTTGTCACAGAAAGTTACCAGCCACCTGCATTTTTAAGAATGTTGGGAGGGGAGCAGAGAAGCTGTGAGAAACACTGAGCAATTTTAAATCCCTTCAGGAGATACAACAAAAAAGGAGACTTTGTAAGTGGTTCCACTTCACTTCTCCCATGTGAAATTAAGATATGTACACTGAAAAAGTAATCACACCTAACAACGATTACTTTTTATATTGAATAATTAGGAAAAAAATACCTTGTAATCCACTCCTCCAATTATTTTCCGAACCAGTTTAAATGTTAAGGCCCAAAGCTGTGTTCTTTCCCATTCAAGTGTGTCAGAGTTTATCAGGGATTCACAAACCATCCTAGAAAAAAGGAATACCCATTCCAATTACAAGACAGAATTTTTGCAAGTTCTCTAATAGCCAAGGTCTGCGTACTCTGGACATGATATTTGCCATAGTAAGTTTTTTAGCTGCGTTGGGTCTTCATTGCTGTGTGCGGGTTTTCTCTAGTTGTGGTGAGCGGGGGCTACTCTTCGTTGTGGTGCGTGGGCTTCTCATTGCGGTGGCTTCTCTTCTTGCAGAGCACGGGCTCTAAGGCACATGGGCTCAGCAGTTGTGGCGCACAGGCTTAGATCTCCATGGCATGTGGGATCTTCCCAGACCAGGGCTCGAACCCATGTCCCCTGTATTGGCAGGCGGATTCTTAACCACTGTGCCACCAGGGAAGTCCCAGTAAGTATTTTTCATAAAGGTACATATTACTCAAGCACACTTTCAAAAAATTACGTATAGTATTTTACATTTTTTGCTTATATGAAAGACTAAACACAAAGTAGAACTAAATAATATTAATTACATTATATTTTTACTAGAAAGATATGTACCAAAAGCTATTGGTTAAATAGTTACCATTTACCAGTTTGTGGCAAACTGTATTTTTCCAAGATGGCTGCAAGAAGACTTTTGATCCCACATGCTCTTCTAAAATGTGACACTGATACTCCTCCCATGAAAAGTATCAGTGTCATTCTCTACCCCTCAACCTGGGCAGGCCTAATACCGGCAAATGGGACGCTGTATGACTTTCAAGGCAAGGTGATAAAGCTTCTGCCCAGCCCTCTTATGAATGCTTGCTCTTGGACTCCACTATGCTGTGAGAAAGTCCAGGTTACATGGAGAAGGCACATGTAGGTTCTGGCCAACAGTGCCAGCTGATGTCTCAGATGACAGCCAGGTATCATCCAACAGATATGAATGGGGAAACCCTCGTCATGACTCCAGTCCTAGCCACTATCTGATTGCAATCACTAAACCTGAGAAAAAACTACATACTACTTGCCCAGTCAAGCACTATAATCATGAATGTTAATAATAAAAGGATTATTATTGTTTTAAGCCACAAAGTATTGAAGTAATTCATCACGCAGCAAAAGTAAACTGGAACCGACTGAGCAATTCCACTCCTGGGTATATAGCCAAAAAAAACCAAAAACACTAAACTGAAAAGATACATGCACCCCAATGTTCATAGCAGGATTATTTACAATTGCCAAGATATGGAAGCATCGTAAGTGTCCCTCAACAGATGAATGGATAAAGAAGACATGCCACACACACACACACACACACACACACACACACACAGTGGAACACTACTCATCAAAAAAAAAAAAAAGAATGAAATTGTGTCATCTGCAACAACATGGATGGACTTGAAGGGTATTGTGCTAAGTGAAATAAGTCAGACAGAGAAAGAAAAATACTGTATGATATCCCTTATATGTAGAATCTAAAAAGTACAATAAACAAACTAGTGAATATAACAAAAACAACAAAAGTTAACTGGAACAAGCTCATCAACATGAGTGATTTTAGTCTCTGGACTGAAAGGCAAAGTCTGCCTGGTTTTGAGCACCATAAGTACATAATTCTAAGAATACTGCATCCTAGAAATTAAAAATGAGATATTACAAAGGATTTCTTGTTGAGCCAAACTTCCTTCTTCATTCCCTTATCCTTTTACAACAACAACCTCAACTAATTTCTAAACTTTAATAAAAAAGAAAATTCTGGGCTTCCCTGGTGGCACAGTGGTTAAGAATCCACCTGCCAATATAGGGAACACGGGTTCGAGCCCTGGTCTGGGAAGATCCCACATGCTGTGGAGCAACTAAGTCCGTGTGCCACAACTACTGAGCCTGCGCTCCAGAGCCTGTGAGCCACAACTATGGAGCCCGTGAGCCACAACTACTGAGTCCATGCTCCACAACTACTGAAGCCTGGGCGCCCTAGAGCCCGTGCTCCGCAGCAAGAGAAGCCACCTCAATGAGAAGCCCGCGCACGGCAACGAAGAGTAGCCCCCACTCACTGCAACTAGAGAAAGCCTGCGCACAGTAACAAAGACCCAATGCAGCCAAAAATAAAATAAAATAAAATAAAATAAATAAATTTATAAAAAAAAAAGAAAGAAAGAAAATTCTTTAGATTGCTCATAATCACCATTAAACATACCTGGGTGGAAGGAGACCAGTCTCGACCGCCATTGCTAAGCAGTCATAAAGAAAAGAAATTCTTTTAGGACTATGCTGGCCATGAATGAATTTAACAATCCACTGGATGCATTGTTCGTGAGATTCCTGGAAAATCAGAAAATGATTAAACTTTAGGTCTAAACTTACATTTTGCAACTAACAAATAGCTAATAGTACCTGGGAGTATATCAAGACTATGAATGAGATACCCCATTATAAATTCATGGATGAAAACAAATTCTAAAAAAAAAAACTGAAAAAAATTCAGATTTAGTACTTGAGTTATAGTAAGCTTAAAATCATACAATTACATAAACTTCCACCATTTTTACTACCTGGCACCTCCAAAAGGAGTACGATTTTATTAGCATATTCATGATCAATAGAAAACTCTAGCAAAGATTGTGTACGGCATTGTAAGCAGTGCCCTTAATGGCAGATATAAATATTCCTGTCACTGGAGGAAAAATCCACTATGAATTAGTATATCAGCCTCATGAGAATTTCTTGAGTCTAATCCCTAAGAGCCCAATGAGTTATGAATCTAATGACATAACCAATTTCTAGACTTGCAAAACTTTAAATCTGATACCAAAATGTAGTACCCAAATCACAGATTATCTTCTAGGATATACTCAAGATGTCTTGCTCCTCTGTGCTACCACTGTCCCTGATACATACTTCTACTGTTGAACATATAATGCTGATTTAGAAATACTTATTTTCTTCCCAGGTCCTCCATTAGAATATAAAATTTTCGAAGACAAGGGCTGTATCTTAACTCATAAAATGTTTAATGAATTATTAAAATATTAAAGTATGTCATAAAAATGTTCAACCTCACTCAGAGAAATGCAAAAATAAAACCACACTGAAATAAAATTTCTCCTGTTTTAGATAGGCAAAGATCAAAAAGTTCAAAGATCAAAAAGTAGATTACCACTCTACTATGAGGCTCTAGGGAACATATAGGTACTCTTATACATTGCTATCGGGAGTATAAATTGGTAAAACCCTTATGGAAAGCTATTAGGCAATTTCTATAAAAACTACACATAGACATACCCTCTGACCCAGCAATACTATAAATTTATTCTGTGTCCCATGCATAAAACTGTTCATTATAGTATTATTTAAAGTGAAAAAAGGTAAGAAGCAACCTGTCAGTTGGTAGGAAACTGGTTAAATAAAGGAAGGTGCAGCCATATAATAGAATATTATGTTGCTATAAGTAAGAAAGGAAGGCAGAAGTAACTCTTAATGGATGGATGTAGAATTACTTTGAGAATTTAATATTAAGAGGAAAAAAGCAAGGTGCTAATGAACAGTGTACACGGCATATGAACATTCTATAAAAATGATTCTATGCATAAAACACTTCTAGGGGCTTCCCTGGTGGTGTAGTGGTTAAGAATCCACCTGCCAATGCAGGAGACACAGGTTCAAGCCCTGGTCGGGGAAGATCCCACATGCTGCAGAGCAATTAAGTCCCTGCACCACAACTACTAAGCCTGCACTCTAGAGCCCACACGCCACAAATACTGAAGCCTGTGCACCTAGAGCTTGTGCTCTGCAACAAGAGGAGCCACTGCAATGAGAAGCCCGCGCACCTCAATGAAGACTAGCTCCTGCTCGCCGCAACTAGAGAAAGCCTGCGCGCAGCAACGAACACCCAATGCAGCCAAAAATAAATAAATAAATGTATTTTAAAAAAACGCTTCTAGAAGGAAACATAAACTGGGAATGCTGTTTGCAGACAGAAAAAAAAACAAGCAATTAAGCTAAGAGAGATGGAAGGCAGATTCATCATTGGGTCCAACTTTTGGTCCAACCCTTTGCATTTTGTACCGTATGAATATATTATCTATTAGAAAATAATTAGGGTGCTTCCCTGGTGGCACAGTGGTTAAGAATCCGCCTGCCAACGCAGGGGACATGGGTTTGAGCCCTGGTCCAGGAAGATCCCACATGCCACGGAGCAACTAAGTGCGTGTGCCACAAGTACTGGGCCTCCAATCCAGAGCTCACGAGCCAGAACTACTGAGCGTGTGTGCCACAACTACTGAAGGCCGCGTGCCTAGAGCCCGTGCTCTGCAACAAGAGTAGCCACCACAATGACAAGCCTGCGCACCACGACTAAGAGTAGCCCCCGCCTGCCACAACTAGAGAAAGTCCACATGCAGCAATGAAGACCCAACACAGCCATAAATAAATAAATAAAAAGAAAACAAATAAGTAAAAGAAATTAAAAAAAACTAATATATTGAAACTCTGTGATTCATGTCTGAGTAGCAAGTCTTAACCACCAGCAGCTCAACTGCAAACAGTTCTCATTTTCCTACCAAAATGCACCATGAGAAGATAAGGTACTACTGGACTATGAGCTCTTTAAGGATCACACACTTTGTCTTTTTCAAGGCTGAATTTTCTGGTGAATGTTTTCTGTTACTAAGTTTTACTGTTCCTTTCCTCAGTTTTATTATATCTTTGTATCCTTATTGTGGTATCTTTGTATCAATGCTGGGCCAGTTCCTTTGTTGAGTAAATGAATGAAATTTTTATCCATTACAATCCCTAACACAGCTGTTGTGAAGTGCACCAAATAAATCAGCATAGGATCAAAATGGTTTTATATAATCTAACCTGGGAGAGATTTATAAAAACAACTCACACTGTGCTGTCGTCAACCTGATTTTTCAATACAGATTCTCTACTGGAAGAATACAAATTGAAACAAATGGAAATCAGAATAGACAAATAAAAGATGATGACAATTTTATTTCTCCTTTTCCAGAAAGACCTTAACAGCATCAAAGAAAATGTGAAAAAAGAAAGGGTCAAAAATCATCAGCTGAGTGTATTAAAAATGCAGAGCTCACCTGAGAAAGACCACCCCAAAACTGTCTGAAGGCCCCCAAACAGCTAATTAGTTTTGTTTTTTCATCTTCAGGGGTGTCCATAAACATGCTAAAAAACAAAAATAGCATTATTTGCCACTAGTTTTAAAAAGGTAATTCAACATAACCAGAATAGTGGATCTTATAAACCTCCAAGACAGGCCTAAATAAAATCTTTAAAAGGTACTATCAGGTAAAAACACAAAAATCTGCCATGCATATACTCACCCAGGGAAAGCCTCTTCTATAATTTCCGTTTTCTGTTAAAAAAAAAAAAGTAAACGATGTGAATTTTGTTTTTTAAAAAGGGAGGGGGAGGGGCGTCCCCGAGCAAAATAATACAGTGCAACAAGGGCAAGTCACCTTAATCAGCAACGCGCAGAAATAAACAATACCTGCCTGCTTGGCCTGTAACAAAGGGTGTTGTGGATTTAAAAGGAGACTTGGAATTGGACAGCAGTTTGAGAACTGCTCAACCGTTGCACACATACACGGTTTCACAACAAAGAAGAGATGGAGGAGAGGTTGCCCGGGCCAGGTTTCTTGAGCCGTTGCCCGCGAGCCACCCCCTCTCCCAGCCATCGTCCTGGATCCCTGGCCGTTCCACTCACCACCACCTCCTCAAAAATGCTCTGCAGTTGCGTCTCCATCTGGACCATCTCCCCCGCCTTCCTTGGACACCAGGCGCACTGCCCGGGTCAGGCCCGAGATCCGGCAATGGAGGGGCAGAGGGCCGCAGACGCCTGTAGGAAACCTCAGCTCGCCGGGGTCGGTTTCTTCCCCAAGCGCCCAGCTGAGTCCGGCCCCTGTTTGTTCAGGGCCCAGCAAACAACCGGAAGCTGCACGGAAGCCGGAGCGCTGGGTGCCCGCTGATTACGAAACCCGCAGAAACCGGGGACCCAGTCAGATGGTTCCGCATGTGGAGAAGTGCGGCTCGCGAGCCAGACGAGAGCGCCCCTAAGTGGAACCTCGAGCCTAAGTCACCCCGAGGCCCGGTCGGCTGCAGGCCGCCACTTCCCGGCTGAAGCGGGAATTGCTTCCAGCTTGGTGCTGATGCTTTTGCACGGCGGGAAGAAAACAAGCTTGAGACCCAGGGGCTAGAGCCTGCTGGAAATGCTCCTCTTGAGACCTGGGTCAACCTGATGTCTACGAGCTGCTGACCTTCTAGGACTGTCAGCAGCCTGGAGCCAGGAGTTGAAAGCTCACTTTTCTAGACGACAGGGACAATGCCTTCTCGACTATGGTAACCCCAGTGCCTTACAGAGTGCCAGAAGCACAGCAGGCTTTCAATGAAGGTTGAAAAGGTGAATGAACGCATCACTACTGATTTTTAATTAAAATAATCGAATAATAATATATACTGTTTTCAGTTATGATCATCTAAAATAATATTTATCAATAACTGAATATATATAGCCTCTTTGGTGGTGGGTAGGGATGGAGAAGGGTGGCAAAGAGGAAGGTTGATTCAGTGGCATGGTCGGAGCAGATACACTGAGTGGTGTGCCCCCCACCGCTGTATTCTTTCAAGCATCAGTTGACATTTTTGTGGAAACTTGCTCTCATTCTTCAAGCTGATTTAGGCGTCTCTTCTTTGTCTTCATATAACACTTTTGTGTATAAGTAGTAGAGGACTTCATTTATGGAATATTTATCCACTGTTCCCTCAGTGCTAGACACGATGTTAGGTATTCAATGAACTGTATTGCAGAGTGTATTTTTCAGAATATCTGAGCTATTATAGAAGGGTGACAGAGCCAGAATTATTAAAATCCAAGTACCCTAGCAACCTATTGTTCTTTTTTGTATGCTAAACAGATTATTTTATTGTGGATTGTCTTCAACCAGATTCACTTCTAAGACAGCTTTCATTTGCTAGCAGATTTCCACGTTTCGGCTCTGTGTTTAGAAATTGGTATATTCTCTCTCTCTTTTTTTTTAAACATCTTTATTGGAGTATAATTGCTTTACAATGGTGTGTTAGTTTCCGCTTTATAACAAAGTGAATCTGCTACACATATACATATATCCCCATATCTCCTCCCTCTTGTATCTCCCTCTCACCCTCCCTACCCCACACCTCTAGGTGGTCTCAAAGCGCCAAGCTGATCTCCTTGTGCTATGCGGCTGCTTCCCACTAGCTATCTATTTTACATTCGGTAGTGTATATATGTCCATGCCACTCTCTCACTTCGTCCCAGCTTACCCTTCCCCCTCCCCGTGTCCTCAACTCCATTCTCTAGTCTGCGTCTTTATTCCTGTCCTGCTCCTAGGTTCTTCAGGGAAATCGGTATATTCTCAGCAAATGCCAGCTACTCTTGATATTGGCCAGGGTTTGTACAATTAAGTAGGTAAAATGGTCAGGTAAGAATTATTTGTCATTACCAAATACAAATTAATTTTTATATTATGCTTGCTGATGCTCTATTCATTGAATAAAAGTTGACCATCCATTTCTAGACCTTCTTCAAGTGTTTCCCCCCAAGTCATTTTTTTAAATTGATGTATAATTTGTATACAGTGAAATGGATATTTTAAATATACAGCTCCATGAATTTTGACAAATGTTGACACTTGTTTAACTACTACCTCAGGCAAGATATAGAATATTTCTATCTTCCCAGAGAGTTCTTAGAGTCCTTTTGCACGCAATCCCCCTCCCAGAGGCAAACACTGGTTTAATTTAAGTAATCATTAATTAGTTTGCATGTTCTCAAAGTTTATATAATTGGATTCACACAGTATTTACTCTTTTGTGTCTAACTTCTTTCACACAACTTTGTATTTTGAGATCTATCCATGTATATCATTCCATTTTATGAATATACCACAGATTATTTTTCAATTCACCTGTTGATGGATATTTACATTTTCAGTTTTGACTACTACAAATAAAGTTGCTATGAACATTCTCAAACAAGTCTCTCTGTAGAGACATATATTATTTTTCTAAGAGCAGAATTTTGGAGTCATATGGTGAGTATATGCTTAACTTTATAAGAAGTTAAGAAGCAAACAGTTCTCCAGAATGGTTTTTACTCTTTTTACACTCTGATACTACAGATCTGTGTGGTTTCTAATTGTTCTACATCCTTGTCAGCGTTTAGTGTTGTCAATCTTTTTACTTTTAGCCGTTCCAATGGGTGTGGATTTTCCTAGTGACTAATGATGTTGATTTTTTTTTAAATGTGTATCTTATAAGCTATTCAGATATCTCTTGTGAAGGGTCTGTTTAAGCCTTTTGCTTACTATTAATCAGGTGATTTCTTATATACTCATTTGTTTGTAGGAGTACTTATATATTCTGTATACAAGCCTTTTATCAAATCAATGTATGGTGAACGTTTTCTCTCTGTTTTGGCTTGCTTTTTCATTTTTAAAATGATGTCTTTGGGCTTCCCTGGTGGCGCAGTGGTTGGGGGTCCGCCTGCTGATGCAGGGGGCGCGGGTTCGTGCCCCGGTCAGGGGGGATCCCACGTGCCGTGGGGTCGCTGGGCCTGTGGGCCATGGCCGCTGGGCCTGCGCATTCGGAGCCTGTGCTCCGCGGCGGGAGGGGCCGTGGCGGTGGGAGGCCCGCGTACCGCAAAAGAAAAAAAAATGATGTCTTTGATTAGCAGAAAATTTTAATTTTGATGAAGTCCAATTTATTATGTTTAAATTTTATGGTTATTGTTTTAAGTAGCCTATGAAATCTTTGTCTACCCTAAGGTCATGGAGCTATCCTCCAATGTTTTCTTCTAAGAACTAAGCTTTATATTTAGTATAGATAGTGTAGATATATATTTCAAATATTTAGATCCATGATTCATCTTTAATTAGTTTTTGTAGGTGGGGTGCATGTGTGTGTATGTGTTAGGTGGGGCAGGGCTCTCTCCTCCTTGTTTCCAGAGGGGTCATGGCTGCTGCCTAGGGCTGAGTTGCTCAGCTGCCACCCTGATGGGCCTAGAGAACAGAGCCTCAAGCTAAAGAGAATTATTCTTGAGCCTTAAAATCTAATGGAATTTTCCCTGCCAGGTCCCAGACTCGCTTGGGACCCATGTGACCCCTTCTTTTTGACTTCTTCTTTTGGAATAGGAATGCTGGTCTCACCAGTGTATTTTGAAGCAGATAACTTGTTTTGTAGTTTCACATGTTCATAGAAAGGAATTTTGCCAAAGGATGAATCATACCTCTAGTTTCATCCATTTGTTCTATCACTGTTTGTTGAAATTACCCTTCTTTCTTCATTGCATTGCCTTGTATTAGTCTGGGTCTCTTTTTAGACTCTCTATTCTGTTCTTTTGATCTATTTGTCTATCCTTATACCAATATCATATTGTCTCAATTGCTGTAGCTAATTACTAAGTCTTGAAGTAAGGTAGCTTAAGTTCTCCAAATTTATTTTTTAAGCTTATTTTGGTTATTCTAAATCCTTTGCATTTCCATATAAATTTTAAAATCAGCTTGTCAATTTTGATAAAAAAATACTGAGATTTTTATTGGGATTAAATTGAAGCTATAGTGTAATTTGGAGATAATTGATACCTAAGCAATATTAACTCTTTTAGTCCACAAACAGAGTTGATCTCTCCATTTATTTAGTCTTTTATTTTTTTCAGCAATCTTTTATAGTTTTCAGTGTTCAGATATTACATATCTTCTGTTAAATTTAATCTTATGTATTTTATATGCGTTTTGGGGGAGATGGTATTTCACATAGCATTTTAAAAATTCTGTTTTCCAGTTGTTTATTGCTAACATATAGAAATACAATTGATCTTTGGATATTGGTCATTAATCCTGTGACCTTGCTCAATTCACTTTTTAGTTCTAGTAGTTTTTTATAGAACCCTTAGAATCATCTATGTCCACAATTGGTCATCTGTAAATAGGACAGTTTTACTTCTTCCTTTCCAACTTACTTCTTCCTTTATTTCTGTTTCATGCTTTACTGTATTGGCTAGGACCTTCAGCAGTACAATGTTGAATAGAAGTGGTGAGAACACACACCTTTGCCATGTTCTTGATCTTAGGGGGAAAACAGCCTTTCATAAAGTCTGATGCTAGCTGTAGGTTTTTCACTGATTTTCATTATCATTTCATTGATACTGTTTGTCAGATTGAGGAAGTTCTTTTCTATTCCTAGTTTACTGGAAGTTTTTATCATGAATAGATATTGAATTTTGTCAAATGTTTCTCTGCCTCTATTGAGATTTTTCAGTTTTACTCTGTTAATGTGATGGGTTTAATTGATGGGGTTTTGAATTGTGGGAGAAGGGAATTTCCCCCTCTTTTTCCTCTTAGTTCTTTTGGATGGCAATTAAAAGGACATAAGGCAGATTAACAGGAGAAAGTCAAATTTATTACATATATACAGGGAACCCTCATAAGCGTAAAGAATTCCAAAGACAGTAAGGCAAGATGAGGTATATTTATTATTCTGGACTGGAGAGAAGGAGGTAGGGGTCTGGGACTTCAAAGGGACATAAGGCATTCACAGGAAGATGAAAAGAATTAATATTTGGTAAGCATATGTTTGCTAGGCCATCTAGAGACAGTGGAACACAGATAGGACTTTAATCTAACTAGCCTTGGTAGGTTCCTCCTACCAAGGTGTCTACCACACCTAGCTTATATTTTACTATAGTATCTATGGTGTTGACTCCTTCCTCAAACAGGTCTTCTATCATAAATTATTTTAGACAATAAATGGGGGAAGTTCAAAGGTTCTTCCTGAGCCTTTTCAGCATGCCAGAGTGGCACATCTTGGGGCAGCCTGCCCTGAACCCCATCAAAATGCTAAACCAATTTTGCTTCCATGGGATACATACTATTCGGTCATGATATGTTATCCTTTCTATATATTTCTGGATTCTCTCTGCTAATATTTTATTGAGATTGTATTTTTTTTTCATATGCTACTATCATCGCCAACTCCTAACAAAACATGCCTTTTTTTGAATAATCAACTTTAACTAGTGAAGAAAACTGCTAGGAGTCATAGGCCTCCAAAAGCCCTTTAACTTTTTTTTTTTTTTTTTTTTGAAGGCTGTGGAATATCTTGTACAGCTGAACTCATGTCGTTCACTTGCTAGGTGATGAACTAATAATTCTCCTGTCGTGGCTTTGACCTGGCAGATATTTAGTTCCCTAACATTTGTAATATGTATATACAACACAATATGCCCTTGTTACCACGTAAGAGCTTCTAAAAACCTGAAATGAAAGAATTCAAATTTCCTGCTACAGAGTAGCTTCAAGAGTTAGGCTGAGTGTATTAGTTTGCTAGGGCTGCCGTAACAATAGAAACTGGCTGGCTTAAACAATAGAAATGTACTTTCTCACAATTCTGGAGGTTAGAGGTCTGAGATCAAGGCGCTAGAAATTTGAGATCAAGGTTTCCTATTTTACTCAATAAGTCAAAATCCATTATTATCATTACTTATTTTGATAAATATATAAGAAATATTTATGATTCATAAATTTATCAGTTGGTTGGTTTCTTCAGAGGCTTTTCTCCTTGGCTTGCAGATGGCTGTCTTCTCCCTGTGTCTTCACATGGTCTTCCCTCTGTGCATGTCTGTGGCTAATTTCCTCTTCTTATAATGATACCAGTCATATTGGATTAGGGCCCACCATTATGACCTCATTTTAACTTAATTACCTCTTTATTTGGACCCTCTGTCCAAATAAATTACATCTTCAACATGTGAATTTGGAGGCATACAATTCAGCCTCAAAACTCCTTCCTCTGGGCCCCCAAATGCATGTCCTTCTAGCATGCAAAATACATTCAACCCATTCCAACAGCTCTCAAATCTTAACCGTTCCAGCATCAATTCCAAGTACAAACTCTTGTCTAAATATCCTCTAAATCAGTATAGGTGCTTCAGGTGTGAGGCATTCTGAGGCAAAATTCCCCTTCAGCTATGAGACTGTGAAACCATATAACAAGTTATCTGCTTCCAAAGCACAATGATAGGACACGCCTAGGATATACATTCCCATTCCAAAAGGGAAAAATTGAAAAGAATAAAGGGGTCACAAGTTCCAGGCAACTCTGAAATGTAACTGGGCAATTTCCACTAGATTTTGAGGCTTGAGAATAATCCTTTTCAGTTTGATTATTTGCTCTGTCCTCCAGGATGGGGGGTGGGGGGGTGGCTCGGTGAAGCTTGTAGGCACCTAAGTGGCGTGACATGGGCATCCAAGCATGGGAGGGGTGGTGGTGAGGTTGAGAGGCTGGTTGCATACAGGGGAGTTTATCAACTAAGCAGAAATAGTAAGTTCGGTGAAAGTCTGGTTTCACATTGTGGGAGAAGAGGAATACCTATGTGGAAAGAGAAAACTAGGATGAACCCTACAGTGCTTGATTGAAATTGGATATTTTGATATGAACTCATGGATCTAATAGATGGGTAGTTTTAGAAATAAATACAGTATGAGCTGTCCTAGCTTTCCTCAAACATGACCAAAGCTTTAGCAGAAAGAAAAATTATGTGGAGCAGCAGATTGAGCAAAAGGGTGAACATAAAACTGTACCTAAGGAAGTATAGTAGTATTCAAATCAGTGTGATTTATCAGTGCAATTTTGCATAGTGGAGGCTTGGTGCTGAGAACAGGAAATATGTCAAAAGTTCAGAAAACAAGCTAAGGCAGAAATAGAGGTAGAGGTGACCAGCAGGACTTGTGAGATCAACCAGGATGTCTTTGTAAAAATGACATCTTGTGAGACCAGCAGGACTTGTGAGATCAACCAGGATGTCTTTGTAAAAACGGCTAGTATATTTGGATCGCTGTTAGAGCTGGTCTTAGGACAAATAGTTGAATCATCCTGGAGAGTGAGTCAAAGGTAGTACCTCTCAGAATTGGAGAGCCCTGAAAGCCAGGATGGGTTGTTTGAGTCATCAGCTAATGTGATGATCACTTTGGGCTTGTAAATAATGGAGTGAGCTAAGAGACAGAAAGAAAATTTGGTTTCCTTTCTGTCTCTTAGAAAATAAACATTTGGTTTAGAAGAAATACTGGGCCAGATTTGAGGATCAGGGGCTGCACCTACCTCCCTAAGGAATAGGATATAGCAATTCTAACGGAAAGCTGGAAACCATAGATGCTGAGGATGGAGATGAAGCAGCTTAGAATCTTTGGAGGATGGGAAGAGACCAGTCAGTTGTCTCCTACTGTTGTCATCTTCTTCTCCCCCTAGCTTGGTGATGCTTGTCTTAGTTGAAGCCAGGTGTAGAAACAGGGGTCAAAGTCCATTCAGGTGGAGGAGGCTTTTTGTTTGTTTGTTTGTTTGTTTTTGGCGGTATGTGGGCCTCTCACTGTTGTGGCCTCTCCCATTGCGGAGCACAGGCTCCGGACACACAGGCTAAGCAGCCATGGCTCACGGGCCCAGCCGCTCCGCGGCATGTGGGATCCTCCTGGACCGGGGCACGAACCCGTGTCCCCTGCATCGGCAGGCGGACTCTCAACCACTGCGCCACCAGGGAAGCCCTATTCAGGTGGAGGAGGCTTTTTAAAATGAGAGATGTGAACCATGAATTATTGTCTTTCAGTTTGGCTGTGCGTGGATTAGTTACTAATACCTGATAAGGTTCTTCCCATTGTGGCTGCAAATAATCTTTTATTTGATATCCTTTCCAATAAACAAAATCTCTAGGTTGTAATTTATGATCCTTTTCATTTCTTGGGCATTTGCTGTAAAGGTAGTTACTAATTTTTTTAAAGTGTCTTAATAAGACCCTGGCAATAACGTAATATATTTCCTTTGAACCATTGTGGGTGAAAGTTTCCAAAATATTGTTTTCCCAGAAAACCATTTTCTCAGATGCCCAATGGATTAAAGAATGTACATGCTGGGGAGGCTTCCCTGGTGGCGCCGTGGTTAAGAATCCGCCTACCAATGCAGGGGACACGGGTTTGAACCCTGGTCCAGGAAGATCCCACATGCTGCGGAGTAACTAAGTCCAGCGCCACAACTACTGAGCCTGCACTCTAGAGCCCGCGAGCCACAACTACTGCACCCGCGTGCCTAGAGCCCGTGTTCCACAACAAAGAGAAGCCACTGCAATGAGAAGCCCGCGCACCGCAACGAAGGTAGTAGCCCCTGCTCTCTGCAACTAGAGAAAGCCCTTGTGCAGCAAGAAAGACCCAACGCAGCCAAAAATTTATTTAAAAAAAAAAGAATGTACATGCTGGAGTAACGGCAATTTGGCTTCACTAGACTATAAGTTTTGTTTTGTTTTGTTTCATCAGGTCTAAACCATATATGCGCAGTGGGATCAAAATTCCCCCCTTTTGTTGACGTGTCCATTTCCCTTCTGTAGTGGCAATTTCTTTTTCTTTTTTTTTTTATACAACTTTATTGGAGTATAATTGCTTCACAATGGTGTATTAGTTTCTGCTTTATAACAAAGTGAATCAGTTATACATATACATCTGTTCCCATATCCCTTCCCTCTTGCGTCTCCCTCCCTCCCACCCTCCCTATCCCACCCCTCCAGGCGGTCACAAAGCACGGAGCTGACCTCCCTGTGCTATGCGGCTGCTTCCCACTAGCTATCTATTTTATGTTTGGTAGTGTATATATGTCCATGCCTTTCTCTCGCTTTGTCACAGCTTACCCTTCCCCCTCCCCGTATCCTCAAGTCCATTCTCTAGTAGGTCTGTGTTTTTATTCCTGTCTTACCCCTAGGTTCTTCATGACATTTTTTTTCTTAAATTCCATATATATGTGTTAGCATACGGTATTTGTCTTTCTCTTTCTGACTTACTTCTGTAGAAAGAAACCTTTTACTGGGTTAGCAGGGTTAACGGCGAGCATTCTTGAGGCTGAACACGATGAATATTTAAAGCTGCTTGTTGGGCTGCAGCAACAGCAAGCTGTTTCTTTTAGCTTCCCTAGTGTCAGATTTGGAATGCCCTGTTGTCTTGATAATTGCTAACTGTTTTGGCAATTGTATAACAGTTAATAACTCTGCAACTTGTCTTTTATTTTAGTTTTTACAGGTTGTGCTGAAGAGGTTAAAAACCTCATCGTTTTCATAGCATTCCAAAGTTTTGTGCCACTCCAAAAGAATAGCAACCATCTTTATAAATATTTGTCACCTGGTCTTTAGCTAGTTGACAAGCTAGAGTTAAGGCAATTCATTTGGCTTGTTGTGCTGACTTTTTTTCTGATAAATAAAAGCTTTCAGTTATATCCTCTACGGATGTGATTGCATCTCCAGCTCTGTAATGTCCCTGCTCATCCCTTACGTAGGAACCATTTGTAAATCTAATTAGATCAGCCTTATCAATGGGGCTTCTTGTAAGTCATTCCAGGGAGCAAGAAGATAATCTGTCAACAAAACGCAGTCGTAGTTCTTTTCTTCCTGTGATGCTGGAAGCAAGGTTACAAGATTAATGTTATTACATCAAACCAAGGTGGTATGAGGTGCAGAAAGCAACATTACTTCATAAGAAGTTTGTTGGCTTTCAGAATGTTGCTGAATGTGGTGAGAGTTTAGAATTCTAGAGACTCAACTGGGTGTGTTTGAGTCTGAGTCTGTTTCTCCCTCCAATGGTCTAAAACTGCTCAGGGCACTAGGCGATTAGCTTTTATAATGCAACCTGGCGAGCAGGATTTACTTAGTGATTGTAGTGGGATCCTCTGTGGGACCACTACCTGGCAGGAGGATTGACCCTCAGACACTACATGTGCTGTGGCCAGAAGGAGCAGATGTCTCTTTTTCTTCAGACTTGACCAGGCTCAGTCTTTCATTTCACTAGCAAACAGTTTGTTCAGACCAAATATACATATCTTTCCAATTTAAGGCAACTTTTAAAAAAGGACAGCCAGCCAATTTACTCCAAAATTCCCCCTAGGTCCCTACCTAGGAAATGTACTGGTATACTCTTAGGACTCCAAATCCCAAGAAAAACAGCTGGAGTAAAATTCAGGACATTTAAAGCAATGATGTCTGGATATCACGAGAACTCACCAAAGCACCTGAGGAATACCAGTAAACAGGTGGGGCTCAAAGGGCCCATGCTGATATCAAGCACTGGTTCAGGGCAGGTGCCAGGTTTGATATCCTACCGACTACGCCAAGAAAATGTCGACAAACATTCAATTAACTGTCAAGTTAAGAAGAAAAAAAGGGAACTTTATTTGAGCCAAACTGAGGACTATAACCTGGGCAGCTCTGAGAACTTTCTGCCTGTTAGAAGTCAAATGCACAGCCTTATACATTTTCAAGGCAAAGGATCATACATCAAATGACATAATAATATTTTACATAAAGTGCACCAAGGGTGCACAGTCCAGGTAAGCATGTACAAAGTGAGCAGGAAGTCACCATGACCCCATGCTATTCTTTAAGAAGTTACATTGCTAGCGTCAGAAGAAAGAAAAAAATTGATCTTTACAGTTGAACAGGCTCTCCCATCTTTGAGGAGCTCTGGTTATTGTGCAGTGTAGATGCACACAGCACATTAGGGAGGGAGGAGGCCCAAACACAGAGATTTTTTTTTTTTGGTACACGGGCCTCTCACTGTTGTGGCCTCTCCCGTTGCGGAGCACAGGCTCCGGACGCGCAGGCTCAGCGGCCATGGCTCACGGGCCCAGCCGCTCCACGGCACGTGGGATCTTCCCGGACCGGGGCACAAACCCGTGTCCCCTGCATCAGCAGGCGGACTCTCAACCACTGCGCCACCAGGGAAGACCCAAACACAGAGAATTTTATGTTTAATTTTTCTTGTCCTGCCTTAAAATAGAAATTTTATTTCATCAAAGCATAAAAGTATTTTTGCCTATGGTAGCCAGAATCATGGCTCCCCCCAAAGATGTCCATGTCCTAATCCCCAGAATTTGAAAATATGTTAGATTACATAGCAAAGGGGAATTAAATTTACAGATGGAATGAAGATTGCTAATCTGCTACCCCTAAAATAAGGAGATTATCCTGGATTATCTGGGTAGGTCCAATCGCAGGGCCTTTAACAGTGGAAGAGGGAGGCTGAAGAGGAGAGTCAGAAGGAGATATGACTAAGGAAGAATGGTCAGGAAGATGCAAGTTTTCTAGCCTAGAAGACTGAGGAAAGGAGTCACAGGGAATGTAGGTGGCTCCTAGAAGCTAGAAAAGGCAATAAAACAGATTCTCCCCAAGAGGCTCCAGAAAGGAACTCAGCCCATCTGACATCTTGATTTTAGTCCAGTGAGATCTGGATGGAACTTTAAACCAGCAGGACTTTAAAATAATAAATCTGTGGTGTTTTGAGCCATTGTTTGTGGTAATTTGCTATAGCAGCCACAGAAAACTTATATAAATGCCTAGTATCAACATTGGCTACCTGAGAGGGATGGGAGAGATTACTGGATGTGTTATACTATTTATTATGAAGTACTACTTTAAAAAATACAATAGAGGCATTTTTACACTTCTTTCCTAAAAGATATTCTCTTTACTTTTGGTGCTGAATAATTCAAGATATGTGTTCTATAAATACCTCCGCCTCATTCGGTCCAAAACCTACTTGTCAGCTTTCCAGAAAACTAGCCTCCCATCCTGATGCCCCTCTCTCTGCTCAGGCCCCACTCTTCTCTGGGTCACCTGGGTTTAGACTCATTCTCCAAGCTCAGGCTTCATATTTCTCAAACCCAACATGTATTAGCCTTTTCCACAGCCTTCATCTGACTTGTGACCTCTCACGGGACTGTGACAGCTACATCTACCTGGCCCCTCTGCTTTCATCTCTCCCCACTCCGGTCCATTCCATTCTCTAGAACCGGGAAAATGTTCCTAAAGCACATCTTTTATCATGTTACTTTCTGCCTCTAAATCCAGCCTTGGTGTTTCATTTTCAACAGACTCACATTTCAATTTCTTCAGTTTGAACCTTTTCATTTCTTCTTTCTTTCTTTTGCCACAAAATGCTTTTTGCCTCCAAATTTATTATTCTTTTAATCCTATCACGTAGATTTTACAGACTGAAGAAATCTGATTTTTATCATCGATTCAGTCATGTAAAAACTTCAGTGTCCTGGGTCCTTTTATTTGTATATAGAAACTTTGATGCAAATAGTACTTTAACTCAGACCAGTAGTGATCACTGTGCTGTCCAGAGTTTAAAACTTTAGTTTTTGGTTATTCACTGTGAAATCAATTGATAATACTATTACTATAATTGTTAATTTCTTTTTGGTATTCTAATTTGTCAAAGTAATAATATATGTAAAAAGATGACTAATTGTTATATAATATTGTACATCAATAATACTTCAATAAAAAGATGACTAATTCTCCAAACCTCATATTTAAAGTATATCCATTCCAACCAAACTCCTCCCCACCTTCAACTCTCATGCCCCAGAATTAACCACTTTCATTTCTTTTTAAAAATAATATGCTTTATCCCACCATTTCTTGCTCTTTCAGTTCTAGGTATTATATATTGACTTACAATGAAAGATGAGCGTTTAGTGTTCCTGAATACCTCTCACATTTCCTCCTTCTCTATCCCACTCGTGTATCAGAATTTATCGGTTAGATTACAGACTGTTTATATTGTTCTGACTCTATAGCTATTATTTACACAATGCAATAGAGTGCATTGTGATTATATTTTCCTTTTCTGTACAACTTTTTGTTTTGTTTTAGGGGTTAATCATTGTGCCATGTTTTTTCTTTGCTTAGCTTGGGATGTGCCTATGACTAATTCATCCAGAAACCTCCATCTGAGATAATAGTCTCTTCTCAGGATTTTATCTTCCTCTTGCAGACATCCCTCCTGGAACTTCTGTCCTCCTCTGCCCGTGTGGATTGGCTACTCTCTAAGCTTGCCTCCTGGCTACTATCCTGGCTAGTGTCCTGGAGATTCTCTTTTGTTCTCTCTTACAGGCATCTTCTGTTTGCTCAGTTTCATGTCTTCCTCTTTCTCAATATACTCTCCTGTTTGAAGATGGAAGAGATCATATCCTCCATTAATTTCCTCAGAAAGACTATTTCTTTTCCCCCCAACTTTTTATTTTGAGAAAATTTAAACCTAGAGAAAAATGGCAGGAATTTTGCAATCATCACATGTTATTTTAAATATTTTACCATATTTGCTATTTCTCTCTGTCTCTTCCTGTCTCTCTCTCTCTCCTCTCTGTCCCTCGTCTTCTCTCTATCAATCTATTATCTTTATATGAACTATGTGAGAATTATTTACAGATGTCATAATTCACTCCTGAATACTTCACTGTGTGCTTTCTGAAAGTCATGCATGTGGGACCTGACTTTCATAACCACAGTACACATAGCACACTCAGGAAATTTAACATCAGTATAATACTGTTATCTAAAATACATCCATACTCACAGTTCCTCAACTGTCCCAATAATGTCCTTCACATATTTTTTGTTCTCCCATCCAGGAGCCAAACAAGGGTCTTGCATTGCATTTAGTTGTTAGGTTTTTGTGATCTCCTTTAACTGAAAGAGTTCACTAACCCATTCTTTTCCCCACTTTTCATAAAATTGACATTTTTGAAGATTCCAGGGCAGTTGTTTTGCAGAATGTCCCTTGATTTGGGTTTGTCTCATTTCTCATGATTATATTCAGGTTAAACATATTTTGTTTTCTGTAGGTATGCTATTGTATCCTTAAAAGTGTTATTTTTAGAAGGTTTAGCTCTTGCCTTTGAGACTCTGAGGTAAGCTATATAGAAAACAAATACATACATATACCTATGCATATACCTACACATATATACACATAAAGTTTGTGCATAATTTCAAGTGGTCCACAGACCTTCCCTTTAAGCCTATCCATGTAAGCACATGAAATCTTGGCAAAGTTTCTGCTGTAAGTACAATTGGCACGGGTGATGGGACTCATGTTTTCACTACTCAACAACAGTGCTTGAGTTACTTTTTAAGTCACATAGTGCTTATTAGAAATGTTACCTCTTAAGGTACTGTTATGGGCTGACTCGTTTCCCCCAAATTCATATGTTGAAGTCCTAATCCTCCGTACCTTAGGATGTGACTGTTTTTAGAATAGGGTCTTTAAAGAGGTAATTAAGTTAAAATAAAGTCATTAGGGTGGGTCCTAATCCATGATGGTTGGTGTCCTTATGAGAAGAGAAGATTATGACACAAAGACATCAGGGAAGTGCACACACAGGGAGACCACTGTGTGAAGACAGCCATCTGCACATCAAGGGTAGAGGCTTTAGAAAAATGCAACTCTGTGACAACTTGATCTTAAATTTCTAGCCTCCAAAATTATGAGAGAATACATTTCTGTTGTTTACACCACTTAGTCTGGGCTACCTTGTTATGGCAGCCCTAGCAAACTAATATAGGTACCTTTCTGAATCCCCTGAAAAAAGTTTATTATTTCCTCTTCTATTCCCCTGGCATTTCATTAATACTACTAGTATAGCACATCTCACATTATATTATGGTTTAACATGTCTGTTTCTTCTACCAGAATGAAGTTCTTTAGAAGAGATACAGAAACGGAACATTCTTGCATCTCCTAACACCTGGCATAAAATCTGGGGCTTGGTGGTTCTCAGTTATTATTGTTACTCTGCATTGAATAAAAGCACCCAACGTGGCATTATTTCATGGGTGAGGCTCCCTTTGAGGTAATAGCTATTTCTGAAATGCTGGATGTAGAGAAAGATTTGGATCACATACCTGTAAGGTTGTCATAATTTATAACAATTTGTTTCACTAGACATTTATGACTTAAACCTCCAAGGTCATGTCTGAAACCATTAAATAATTTCAGCAAATGTTCATTGAATGTTTTCTAGGTGCCAGCCATTGTGCTAGGTAAAATGGAACAAAATGGCAAGCCTAAACTAATGTAGCCCCTGCCTCAATGGAGCTGGAATGCCAGAGAGATTCCAGGTTTTGGGGAAATAGCCCAGTGCCTGTCAGGGTTTAAAGAAGTGGAGTGAACTCACAGCCCTTATCTTCATGGACTGACACTTGTGGGGCTGCTGTCCCAAACACTGGTGAACTCAGGCAGCATGGCGGGACTCCGATTTTGGGATGTCCCTTCTGGAGATGTCCCTAGAAATTGTGTCATGAATGACACTCCCTTGAAAACACTAAAAACACCAAGAGCCTAGGAAAGCTTGGACATTTTTTGGAAATAAATTATTTCTGAGTTTTGAAATGAACAAGAGTGGGCCACTGGAATTCTAACACTAGTAGGGCAGATCTGCACTTGAGGCAAAGAAAGAGAAGTAGTTCTCCAGACCCCAGACACAACCTTAGAAAAGTTGACTGTTCAGTAGAAGACAATTGCTACAATTGGAGGCATCAAATCAGGTTTCTGACTTTTTGAATCATCAGAGGTAGTAATCAATGGTTCAAGTGATGAGCTGGGGTGGGTTTCTCTCATTAAGTACATTAGTGCCAGCCTCCAAAACTGCAGAGGGTCAGTTAGTGAATATTTTAAGCTTTGTGGGCCAAGAGGCATAACCAAAGATACTATGTAGGTATGTGTATGAAATTAAAAATGTGTGTACTTATATAGTAAAAGGAAACAAATTTCACAAATTTTTATTGATAAAAATAAAGTAGTAGAGCTTTTTTTCCCCTAGGATTGGGGGATAACATTTTGTTTAGTTGAGGTTCAAAATTACTGTTACCTGTCTTCAATATTCATCTATGCTGACTGGTAATGAGATTTTATGTATTTCATCTTGAAAAGTGTTTTTTCATACACGTAGGTATGCAGTCCACAGCATTGATTCTACTTTATCAATCACTGGTTGGATGTCTAGTAACCCAGTCACTTTATTAGTATTTCAGTTCCAAGAACAAGGGTCCTATAGTCCATGGTGAGATTTTGCCTTGTCCCTTCCTATATACTGCTGCCTCTTGGCCCTGGTTTGGCATTGCTAACACCAGTCCCACCTGGACAGCTTGGTCTAGATTCAGCTCCAATATTGGATCACCACTTGCCAAGGGCTAGCATCTGTGCTTTCTATACCACCTGCCTATCTGGTTAGCCTTTTTTCATAATAAGCCTTCCTTGAAGTTGGCCACCTGCCCACACATCCCTGCTCTTATGTTACTTGAGGTCTCCCTGTCTTGATGGACTTTTTCTGCTGGACCTGAGCCTAATATCCCCTTCACCTCCACCACCCTCAGAGTATCTAGTTTCTCTGAACTTTCCCAGTCTGGCTTGTCCAACTACCACCCAAGCTCGAGTGGGAGAACCAGGAAGGGCCGTTCTATAAGACCTATGGAAGTTGATGTTGGCAGGCCCTTGGGGTTTTCCCGAGACATTAACAAGTGGGCTTTCTGTAATTTTAGAAAATTCCCAGAAATCTGTGGACAGGGGGACCTTGTAGAATGTAAAACATATTTATGATGGGTGGGGGATGTAATGATAGCTGCCTTTCAGAGCCCAAGTGTTCTAAGCATTAGAATATGCAGAGTGAAGCTTTCAGAACCCAGAAGGTGGAGATTGTTCTAAAACGGAAGGGAAGAAGAATAGTGAGGCTTCCAAGATTCAAGTAACTTAGAGAGCATAGGTTCAGATGACACAGGCAGTCTAGTCCAAAGTCTAAATTGCCTGGAAGCTGTGGATTTGGCTGGTGTGCAATGTTTAGGAGAACTGCTAAGAAGTTTCTAAGACTTGAGAAGCTCAAAAGAGGTTGGAGCTTAGGACTCAGGGGAATTGTTATAGCAGAAAATATGACTAGAAGCTGGGCAATGCCAACATCTCTACTGTACATACCTGTACATGTCCCAGGTAGATTCTCTGAGGTTTACTACCCTCAGGAACTGAAGGATTAAGATATTTCTCCATTATAATATCCAACATTTATTAGCATGGAGATAATCTGAGATCACTTTGAAAACGAAGAATCTAATGTCAAGAGTCAATTAACTTGTAACAGACATAAGACTTTATCAGAGGCCTCCTAACTTCCTTACCTAATGTTTTCTTGTGTTCTCAAGGTTGAAGGGGGTTGGGGAACAAGGGTGGAAGAAGAGAGGAGGGGTGTTCTGACAGTGTGGGAGATTAAACAACTGGTTATGATAGCATAGCCAAGTTGACATACAAAACAAAC
Source organism: Mesoplodon densirostris (assembly GCF_025265405.1). NCBI lineage: Eukaryota > Metazoa > Chordata > Mammalia > Artiodactyla > Ziphiidae > Mesoplodon > Mesoplodon densirostris. The sequence continues at coordinate 31,852,107 of NC_082672.1, read as the reverse complement.
CACCACAGAGAGGTAGATAAAGCCAGGAGCACTGTGAACCAGACTCAAGGAGACTAGATAGATTGTCCTAATTGCAAATAGGCAATTAGAACCCAGAACCCAAGAAAAACTGAAGGCTTAAGTCAGATGAGTACACAAAAGCCGTAGGTCCTAGGAATCTCCTAATTTTGAGGCAAATTGCGATGTAGACTTTATCTTTTATAAAATCAGTATGTCATAACACAACAATAACAACAAAATACTCTGCAGTGGAAGCCTGAAGACATGGCAGAATCTCATTTCTGAGAGATTGCTCACCAAGGTGATCTGGGCAGATGATCAAGTCCCTTGGGTCCTCTAGCCTTATCTGTACAGTCATCAATTTTGATTAGAATCCAGAGTGAAAGTTTGCAGAAGAGAATCCAAAAGTGCATACAGGACTCAAAGCAAGTGTTTAGACTTGATTTCAGAGAGGCAGCAGTGAGTGGTGGCTTGAAGAGAGATCTTAGTTCCCTGCCCAGGAGTTGAACCTGGGTAACCTGGATGAAAACCAGGAATCCTAGCCACTAGACCAGCAAGGGGTAGAGGCTAGAAGCAAATTTTCCCTGGCCCTTTCCCCCATTGAAAAATGCATTTCTCAAGGAGGCAAAAACTTTAAAAACAGGTACAAAGTTTATTATTAGAGACACAGCACAACAAGTGGAAGAGCGCACAGAGAGACAGTTTGTTTAGTTAAGACAGAAGCAAGGCAGAGATACACACCAGGAGAGGAAGGGTATGGGCGTCCCCCCCAATGAGGAGGAGCCCCGTAAAAGGCGGTTAAGTCATTTATATAGGTCAGTGCTTCCAGTCTTTGTCTTCCCTCTGGCCAATTGTCTTGTTTTGTCCCCTTGGCTAATTTGTCTCAGGACCCTCCCCTAGGTGCACGTGCACCCCTCAGCCAAGATGGATTTCAATGCAAAGGTATCTGGGAAGAAAAAAGCAGGACATTATGGCCCGGCATCCCCTGACTTTTGACCCCCAAAGAGCCTTTCTTTGCATGTGTAGTATCTCCCTTGCCCCAAGGAGGGGAAATATGTTACCTCTTGAGCCTTTACTCAAACAGGGTTTAGCTCCTGTGACTGGTATCTTAAGGTGTCCACAGGAGACAAAGCTTGGCTATTTACCCTCTTTCTGTTGTTACTTCCATTTCAGAGTAAACAGGAGGCTGATTGTAAATGCCTACCCTGGAGCCCATCTATCTCCTGCCTCAGATTGATCTCGGCTACATAAAGAAAATCACGTGGAAGGATACTTAAAAATACTGCTGCCTTTGTCAAAAGTCCAGAAGATTCTAATTCAATCAATGTGGAGCCTGGGCTTCAGAATTTAAAAACTTAAAATTAAAAAACTACTTTGGGTGCTTCTAAGTTTACCCGGTACAAAGAACCATTTGCCAAAGGTATTCAAATACGTTTTTGTTCATTTCTGAATTTTTAAAGACCTGGTAGTTCATTGTGGTCCATGGAAAGAAGTCTGCAAGACCGTGAATTAGATTTTCTCTAAACCTTAATTCCTTGTTACTGCAACAAATGCAGATGCTTCCACTAGTAAGTCTGTAGGTGGAATTGGTGAAGTGGGGGGCATAGTGGATGGAGAAAGTGATGGGAAAGAATAGCACAAATCCTCAAAGCCACAAAAGGAAACCTGGCTTTTATGCTGCAGATTTTTTCATGAAAGGAGTGCACTTCAGTAACAGAAAAAGGGATTTAGCTACAATTTTCATAAATATTCTTAATATTTATGTCATATTGTATATTGTATATTAGGATAGATTCATTACCTATTTCTTTTCATGGTCTTTAGGGTTGGAATAATTTGAATAGTGGTTTCCAAAGAATGTACTGCAGTCTACAGGATTTTTATAATCTTTACACTAAAAGAGAGTGTTCAAGCTTTATTTGATTAAATAAAGGAGGTTATCATAGGACTAATGTTCTGTTGACTTAAAAAAATGCACAACGTGAGAGTTGTGAGTAAAGTTTTATTTGGGGCAAAATGAGGACTGCGACCTGGGAGACGGCGTTTCAGATGCTTCTGAGAAACTGCTCCGAAGAGGCAAGGCGAGGAGCCAGTTTATATAGAAGTTTTGTAACAAAGGGCAGGTAGTCTGAACGTCAAAAATTTACTGTTAATTAAAGAAAACCAGGGCTTCCCTGGTGGCGCAGTGGTTGAGAGTCCGCCTGCCGATGCAGGGGACACGGGTTCGTGCCCCGGTCCGGGAGGATCCCACGTTCCGCGGAGCGGCTGGGCCCGTGAGCCATGGCCGCTGAGCCTGCACGTCCGGAGTCTGTGCTCCACAGTGGGAGAGGCCATGGCACTGAGAGGCCCGCGTACCGCAAAAAAAAAAAAAAAAAAAAAAAAAAATTAAAGAAAACCAGATACCTCAAGTTAAGGAATTTAGTACTCTTCTATGTATGGGAAGATGCAAGAGTCTGGGCTCACTGAAATCATTCCTTTGATGTGCACCTCAACTCTCTGGGGGCCAGTATCCTGTGTTTTCATATCCTGAGTTTCCTCAGGGCTCACGGTAGGGAGTAGCTGCCGTCTGATGGCTGCTAGATGGCAGGTATTCTTTTCAGCCTTGGGTTTCCTCAGGGCTCGCCGGCTCATGTTGGAGGGTGGCAATCGTTGATGACTGTGACACCCTTTGCTTACTGACATGGCAGAAAATATTTCATTTATCAGTTCCATGGAATCACACTTGGAGAATTATTGCCTTAGGGCCATTTAAAATAGAAATGTGTAAAACCCACCATTTATTAGAACTCTCTTCGGCCACACTGCTACTAATTTAGCTTCTTTCATCAGAAATCAGTAACCCCCTCTCAGCATGAAATATATGTATCATGAGACCATTCTCATCTATGTAAATAAGAAAGGATCATGTTTAATTAGTGAAATTTACCTTGGATTTGGGGCTATAGAAGACTTGGGTTCCAGTTCCACTTCTGGCATGTAGTAAATGTGACTTGGGACAAGTAAGTCACATAATTTAAATAATCAGAGCCTTACTTTACTCATCTTACAAAATAGGGATACAATGTTTGTAAGGGATTCTGTTATGTTTGACATGAGATAATGCATGTGAAAACATGTCAAAGTGTGAATGCTCTAAAATGCAAGTCATAATTATCACATGATTAATACTTTATACAGATTTAGCAGAGTTGGAGTTTTTATATTGTTAAAGCACATGGTTAATATGTTAGTTTTCAACAGTGACAGGAAGTTTATATAAATGTAGAAACTTTCTAGAATTTTGGTAACAAGTTGTTTTGTTTTGGGTTATTTTTAAAGAAAATCAATGATCATTGTATTAAAATTTGATTATTGTATTATTCTTGTTACATATATTTTGATTAGTATTTAGTAGAAACTATAAGGAGAGAAAGAACAGTTGTCTACAATGTACTAGAAATGAACTTTCATCTCTCGACATTGTTATTACTTTTTCCCTCTCTCTTGATTGCCCAATCACTAAAGAGCTGTGCTCTTCCCAAACATTTAAAAGTCAGTTACAGCCACGCACTTCATACAGTTTCTCTTTGCCAGACTAGAAAAAGGGAGTTCTACCATTTTCTGGTTGAACAGGTTTATACAGCTAACAGAACAATGGATTCTACGCTGAATTTATCAACAGAAGAACCTGTTATGAGAAACACTATTAAGAAGTACAAAATAATTTGTATTGTAAGTACATTTTAACATTTTCGTCTCTGTAGGTTTGTGACTAATGGTAGGGGTATGACTCCCCGATTGTATTTGTTTGTGTTGTTATTTAAATGTAAAGTTTTAAGTAATTGTGTTCAGTTTTATCCCTTATGACAACTCTAAAGCAAAGTGAATCACATTTTGCAAATAAGAAATTTGAGTGACAACAAATTAATATTTGATCAATCTAAAAGGTTGGGATCTGTGGCAGAACATTTAGCAGCACTAATTTTACCATGATTATAATTATATTTATCTCCCAAGTCACCATTTTTTATTTTTTTGCATGAATATTTTAAGACAAGAGAGTGAGGAATTAAAATCACCGTGTCTTATATTCTTTGTTGGACTCTTGATTTTATCCTATTTTACTTCACTCCTAGAGATGGTCTCTTTTTCCTATTTTCTCTTTCTTGTTCCCTTACATGGTAAGATCTTCCCTGTCCTAAAATAACAACAATGATAACAAAACAAAAACAAAAATAAAAAAACTTTCCTTGACTTTATTACATTCTCTTTTCCTTTTACCATCAAACTTTCAGCTCTAGCCATTGTCTCAATTTTCTTACCACCCAACCATTTTTTGTTCTCTAGCTTTGTTTTTACTGTACTCAAGTCACCTCCTCAAAAGTCAGCCCTTCTCCCCTGGCCTTCTCCTGCTGAGTCTCCTAACAATAATACACAGATATTGTGGAGTAATTTCTCATTTTGAATTCTTCTCTCCCCTTGCTTTCATGATGGCATTGACATTCCCATTTTTATCACTTTTCTCCTTATCTGCTTTATTGGCTGATTTATCTTTCTTCTCATTATGCATTTCACCAAACCCTATCTAAAGATCTTTTCTTTAGGAAATCTCACCTTCTTTAATGGTTTTAAGAGCATATTCTCCACCAAGAATTCCAAGTCAGCCACTAGTTCTGACCTCTTGCTGAGTTTCTACCACACCATTCCAAGCACCATTCCTGCTTGCTGGCTCCTCATCCAGCACCTTCCTTGTAGCCAAAACCATTTGCATAGTTTTCTCACACCTATACCGCTGCAGTTTTCTCCTAAATTCCCTACTTTTCTTAATGTCATTGCCATTCTCTCTGTCACGCAAGCATTGTTTGGAGGAGTAAAGGAAACAGTGTGTATAAGTATTGAGCTCAGTGACTATAACAAAGGAAACTCTCAAGATATTCTATTTATTCATTATTCTGGGAACTTTGGCATTCTCTTTTAGCTCTTATGCCATTTACTATATTTATCTTATCTTATTAATCAGGGAATTATCAACTCCTCAGGAGCAAAGTCTGTTCATCATTTATTTCCCTTCGTTGTATCCTTTTAGTGGGTTGTTAGTACACTAAATAGAAGCTCAATAGTTTAAAATCAGTTTCAAAGTTACCCTACTGTTTCTAAATTTTAGTAAAAGTTTTATTTAAAAAATTTTAATGTATCTATTGTGTTTCTAGCCTTCTTTTTTCAGCCAAGCTAAAGCCAAATGTTGGTTTCTCAGTGATTTCTGGAGTCCAAAGCACTCCCCTCTCCACTTTGTAGATAGCACAAGTAGTTTAAGATATATTTGCACCTTAATATCATGAAGCTGATTCAGAATTACATACTTAGAGTCAATGATTATACAAGATTAAAAATGAACCTCTTTACCCTTCAGGAGATTACAGAATAATGTGGAGAGCAAGTCATAAATATATGGAACACGGGCCTCCCTGGTGGCGCAGTGGTTAAGAGTCCGCCTGCCGATGCAGGGGATACGGGTTCGTGCCCCGGTCTGGGAGGATCCCATATGCTGCGGAGCAGCTGGGCCCGTGAGCCATGGCCGCTGGGCCTGCGCATCCGGAGCCTGTGCTCCGCAACGGGAGAGGCCACAACAGTGAGAGGCCCGCATACCGCAAAAAGAAAAAATAAATAAATAAATAAATAAATAAATAAATAAATAAATATATGGAACAAGTACAAAATCATTAAGAAATAGACATGAAGATTTAACATTACAAAGTTTTAAAGCATCCTAAGGACAGCTAGGTGTTGTCTATTTTTCCAGCAAGTTTGAATGGCCAAAGGACCAAAAATAAGATGTAAACTGAGATATAGCCGAAATGTAAATCTATGACACATGAGGTTTACCATAGGAAAGTTTCTCAGGGCTTTGTTGCTTTGTAGCATTAGTAGCCTTAGTCACCTGTGGCTCTTGAGCATCATAATAAGGGAAAAAGTGCTAATGATATTATTTAATAACTGTTTATGTTTACTTTTCCCTCTCCATCCTCTCCACTGAATGAATACCTGCTGGAAGGTCACTGACCCTTGGGCTGATTTTTTTTTTTTTTTTTTTTTTTTGTGGTACGCGGGCCTCTCACTGTTGTGGACTCTCCCATTGCAGAGCACAGGCTCAGATGTGTAGGCTCAGCGACCATGGCTCACGCTGCTCTGCGGCATGTGGGATCTTCCTGGACCGGGGCACGAACCCGTGTCCCCTGCATCAGCAGGCGGACTCTCAACCACTGCGCCACCAGGGAAGCCCCTTGGGCTAATTTTGAGTCTTCATGTAAAAATTGTTTTCACAGTATTTTAACCATATTTTCCTAATCACTGAATTCACTTCTACTGTAAAAATTAGATATGTTAATTTTCAGATGATTTTCAGAAGAAAAACAGACAAAATATATAGTTTATGTAGGGTTTTTATTATCTAAGCAAATTTTGATGTTGTTTTTTTCTTTTATAAAAGTGATTTTTAAAAAAGAAACATAACAAAGTTTATTTGTATTGTAAAATACTTTAAGTAATCTGTGTACCTGTTGCATTTGTATTCTTTATGGTGATACATATTATTTAAGCTCTATCATCCAGTATGCTTATCATTGGACTTAATGGATAGGGAAGGAGGTCAGTGGGAAGAATTCTCTTTAATTTATATCATAGTTTAATTTCAGTCATAGTATAAAGTCCATAACACTGAAGAGCTTTGTCAGTAGTAGTGATAATAAATGACATACACAATCTTTGGTTACGTGACCTCCCGGTTACCCTAAAACATCTGTTTGCACTGTAGATCAAAGCAGATAATTTGCTAGTTAATTATTTGGACATTATATTTTTATATGTTAAATATTCTCGTTATTCTCTTATGGTCAGAGTGGGAGAAAAAAACCCTGCTTCCTGGGAATGAGGTCGTTAATGATTTCACAGTTTTGGAATGCTTTGAAATAAATGATCTCCAAACATGTATCTAGTTAAGAAAGGAAAATGGGCAAAGGTAAATGGCCCCTTGGTTTCATTTGTACTTTAACTCAATTTGGGGTTAAACTAACTAGGACTAACGTATTTGAATTTGAAGATCTGCAATAAATGGTATTTTAACATTCTTCCCAAACCTTTCTTACTTAATGCCTGAAAATAATCAGGCATTAAATAAAATTCTGTCCCCTTATCATTGTTGGATCTGGTAACGCGAAAAGCTAGCAGGCTGTGCCCCCTTAACAATCACCAAGGGAGGGCGGTTATCTGGGTCTTTGTATATTTTAACAAAATGGTACAAGTCACATTTTTTTGGTAATAGGTTCTTCTCACTTTGTTGGTGGCTGTGTCACTTGCGTTAGGCCTGGTGGCTGGACTCAGGCAACAAGAAGAGCAAGGTACTCCCCTCAGCATTTTCTCAGAAACTTTCCTTCTTTCTTCTTTCTCCTCCCCTTCCCTGTTATAACCTGGACTCACCTCCTTTCTAGGCTAGGCTAGGCTCCCCTTTCTCCCATGCTCCACTTGTCAGGAGCCCACATCTGTGGTTAGCACTCTCCACTGCCGCTTCTGGACTTTCCTCTTTGACCTCATCTCCCTGCTTCTCTGAGATTCATATCATTCCAGTATTTCCCCCTTTTCTATAGTTCTGCCTACCACACACCTCTATTGAGTTTTCCATTACTGCTCTCATGTTTTTATTTCCAAGAGCACCCTGAACGTGATTTCCCTTTTTAAAATTATAGTTTACTTTCTTATTTAATGGACGGGATTTCTTTTCTGAGCATCTCAATATCAGTTGTGTGTTTGTGTGTGCGTGAGCGTGTGTGTGTTTAACTCTTCTGCTCCTTGCAATATTTCCTCTTCAAAAGTTTTTCTTTTTCTCTTGTTTTTTTGGTCTTTCATGTTGGATGCTATCCTCCAAGGTCTGGTAATCATCTGTTCACATTTAAGAGTAAGACTTGTTCATCTTTTTTTCTCATTATGGCCATCCTCCATGTCTGCTGTCTCTGTGATGAAAGCAACTCCTCCCAATTTCTTCCAAAGTTTGAGCCTTCTATTCTGAAGTGGGAGGTGGGGTGGGTAGCTGCTGCTTCATATCCAGACTTTCAACCAATTCCACTACATTTAGCCTCTGCTTGTCCCTCCTACCCTCTCCTTATGGCCCCTGGTGTATCTGAGTCTGGGACCTCTCTGGAGTCCTGGGGAAAAATCACTCATATGTATTACTCATTATTTATCACTTTACACTGATGAGGCATACAGTGCAATACAAATTATCTAATTGTCTGACCTAGTCTGTGCTGGGTACTTCTTGTGCTTGCACCATTGAGCTATGAGACTTCGGATAACTTCTAAGCACAGATTTCCTTCTTCTTTCACTCTACAGGCAGCTGCAGGAAAAAATGCTTTGATGCTTCACATAGAGGACTAGAGGGCTGCCGGTGTGATGTGGGATGTAAAGGCCGAGGCGACTGCTGCTGGGACTTTGAAGACACCTGTGTGGAATCAAGTACGAATCCTGAGAGCAAGTTTATTAGCATGTTGGTTGTGCTATCATTAATACATGTGCAAATGCTCACCTTATGTATTAGTTTGCTCAGGCTGCCATAACAAAGTCCCACGAACTGGGTGGCTTAAACAACAGAAATTCATTTTCTCACAGTTCTGGAAACTAGAAGTCCAAGATCTAGGTTTGGCAGGGTTGGTTCCTTCTGAGGCTGTGAGGGAGAATCTGTTCCATGCTTCTCTCCTAGCTTTTGGCGGGTCGCCAGCCATCTTGCGTGTTCCTCCACTTGTGGCAGACATAACTCAAAGCTCTGCCTTCGTCTTCAGATGGACTTTTCCCCATGTCCTCACAGCCTTCCCTCTGGGTGTGTCCACGTCTGAATTTCCTCTTGTTGTAAGAAGAATACCAGTCATACTGGATTGGGGTCCACTCTAAAGACCTGATTTTAACTTGATTATCTGCAAAATCCTTTTCTAAATAAGGTCACATTCATAGTCATGGGGGATTAAGACTTCAACATTTTAGGGGAGGGACACAATTCAGCCCATTACACCTTGTATTCAGGATCTAGTATTATCCTGACCCCCCTTTCAGTACTAAAGATAGAATCCACACTTTATTTAGTTGAGGTTGAGGAATAACAGTCTCCAGTAGATGAAATGTTGTCAAATTACACAAGTTTCAAGGAAGTTTTCTCATGGCTTATCATCTTATTTAGTTTCATTTTTAGTGGTTCTCAAATTTCAGGATGCATACGACTCCACTGGAAAGCTGGTGATCCTTAGCGATTCTGATGCCAGCGGTCCACAGAACACAACTTGAGAAACACTGTTCTTGAGACAGAAGAGACAGTTTGCAATATTTAATTTTCTAAGAAATCAAGGAGGTGGTGGGGGGAGGTGTCTCGTGGTTCGAGGAGAGAAGATTAGGACAGTACGGCTCCTTAAATTATGCTCTCTGAAAAGGGCAAGAAGGAGGGTATAGCCTAGTATGGATAAGATGTGTACTCCTTTTAATTCATCTCCAGAACTCTTTTCTTTCTAAGTACGTAGTATATAATTAAGAATGAAGAACTCTGTGCATGACTGAAACACACAGCTGTCACCTAGCCAATGCATTTGTCTGAGCACAGGGGCTGATGTTGATTCTAGTCACTGTTTCCTGGCAGGTGGCCCTAGGAAGCAGCCTCAGTCCAGCCTCTTGCTGCTGTTAGCCCTGGGATTTATTGAAAGTGATCTCACATTCAGTGCCTAGCCTGGGAAAATATCAGAGGCGTGGTGGGGAGCTGATCTACCTTTCTTTCACTCTCAGCTGGGAGGTACCCTGCCTGCCTACATTCTTACAGACCTGACCATGTTCCTGTTACTTCTGTTGCCACTGCCACTTCCTTGTTGTCTGTCCTTATATAAGGCTGGGCAGGCTGCTCTTGGGTGGCAACAGTCACTCAAGGTTAGTAGTTCCTTACCATTGGAAGTTCCTACCCTTGGGTGGGAATAGGACAGGTGTTCAGAGTTTCTCCAAACTCAGAGGTGTACCTGATAGGTAGACCAGAGCTACAGCTTATAAAGCTACATTTCTCTCTGCCACCCATGCCAAACGAAGAAAAGTGGTGGATTGCCCCTTATTTGTATTATGAATTTTCATTTATGAATGCAGATAGACCAAGAATTTGACCATAGGATAATACAAGAAGAAATGCATGGAATTTGTATTTTTGTTATTGGATGCTTAAATTAAGTTGTATGCTCAAAACCGAATTGTGTAATTTTCCAGCTCGAGTATGGACGTGCAATAAATTTCGTTGTGGGGAGACCAGACTGGCATCCAGCCTTTGCTCTTGTTCAGATGACTGTTTACAGAAGAAAGACTGCTGTGCTGACTATAAGAGTGTTTGCCAAGGTAAGCAGGTGTTGGCCCATTTGCCTCCATGAGTTCAGTGACCCTAGAGCTGGCCTAGGCTGCAAACATTAAAACAAGTCAAAGAATTTTTAGCCACTCTATGTGGAAGAAAAGACCCAATGTGTTTACTGTGGGAAGAAATGGGTTTTGTGCACGATAGAGGAAGGGAGCTCATAGCAAAGATATTAAAGAGAAGAGAAAAGTTAACATTCCACATGTTCTGTAAAGCAAGGTCTTTTTCAGTCCAATGACTATGCTAGACATTCTTGTGGTTTGAGACACTGGACAGCAGATCCTAAAGTTAAAACATCACAGAAGAGATTCTCTGGCCTGAATAGCAGTTAGTTAAAGCAATGTGATTGTTGAAACAACTATGTCCTCAGTGGTTTAATGACTGATTTAGGACTGGCAGGGAGGTAATGCAGAGAGCCAAGGTTAGAATCCAGGTTATTCAATGCCTGATTTCACCTGCTTTGCCACTTTATAAGTGATGTAGATTTTTTAAAAAAATCACCAATCCCTCTGCACATCTGATGAGACTTAGGAAAAACCTACATATACACATAGCAACAAGATTGCTTCAAGCTATCAACCCCTTTTTCCTAACACCACACCCAGTAGAGCTAACTAACTTACATGTGTAATATTTTTATACAGAAAAAGAGATTAAGGTGAATTTTGATTTTTTTTAAATAAGAGGAAAATGTTACAGTAGAAACATTATTAAGTATAGTCCCTCAGTAAAAAATAGGTTTTACACTAATAGATGAATCAGTTTTTATGCAAAATATAACTGAAAATCCACTAAAAAGGGCAACCAGAAAGGAAAGTAGAAGCCTGAAATGGTAAGTCTGTTTTTAAATAATAATTGATATTTAATAGTGAATATCGTGTCATTAAAAATCCCCCTAAATTCACAAAGGCAAGTGTAGTTTGCAGTTTGCTTATTTCTCTAATAAGTTCATTGAGCATAGTGCCTCTGAGCTTTGTGGCCTCCTGCCTTCTGCCCTAATTTTATAACTCTTAACTTTTAATCTCAGTAGTGATCCTCAGGTCATGTGGCAAATTTTCTCACTGAATTCATTGCACAACATTTCTTGAATTTAATGGAAACAAAAGTAATTTTTATAAGCAGTGTTGATGTTTACCTTTACACTAATTAACCACTTTGATGGTGTTCATTGAATCATTTCAGTTTATTTTTTAAACAAAGGTAAATGTTTTCTCACTCTAAGAACTCAACACTTTAAAGATGTTAAATGTTTCTTGCCAAAATTGTATCTCCAGACCATAGTTGGAGGGAATTTGAATAATTTTTGTGCAAGAAACCAGCTAGTTTACTTTTATATTTTAAGTTCAGAATTTTGAAAAGAGATATGATGAATTTCTAACATATGGAAAGAATAGTGTGTTTAACCATATGTCCATCACCTTGCTTCTGTAGTGATCAACTCATGCCCAATCTTGTCTCATACCAATACAGAATGAATGTTAAGCTGGCTCAGAGGATCAAAGAGACTAGAACTGAGAGAATGTTGGAATAAAATCACTAAAGATGTAACTTGTGGTGGGATACAAATGATTTGCTTTGCTACAGGACAATTTATCTGCTATCAGATAAGAATCAGTTACACTGCTATTAGTCTTCTACCAATTAACTCCTACCCTTACTAAGTTGTAAAATGAATAAGTGGTAAAGAATAAGCTAGATAAATGTATATACTCCTAGGTAACTAGATAATCCATAGGTGGGCTTTTAAAATAATTCCCAGCATGACATTAAAATGAAGTTTAATGATCAGTCCTCCTTTTGCTTATTTTCAAGTTTTGGGGTTTTTTTTCTTAATAAAATACCTCCAACCTCTCTTTGAAAATTTTAGATTACTACAAAGCAAATCCCAAGGTTAATATCATTCATCTATAAATATTTTCAGTATGTATCTAAAAAAGATGAAGATTTAACAAAATTAGAATACCATCAATATATCTAAAAATGTCTTCAATAATTATTTATTGTTAACAAATGTCCAATCTGTGTTCAGATTTTTTTGTTTTATGATATTAAAAAATATTTGTTTGAGGTAGGATCCAAACAGATTCCATACATTGCAACTGGCTGATATATTTCAAGTCCTTTAAAAGTGGGTTCTCCCTTCCTTTTTTCCACCCCATGCAATTTACATGTTGGATAAATGGAGTCACTTGTCCGGTAGAATTTTCCAGTCTGGGTGTTGCAGATTGCATCCTCTGTGACTTAAGCAGTTTGTCATCCCCTATATTTCCTGCAAATTGGTAGTTAGAACTAAAGGACTCTTCAGATTCAGGTGTTTATCTTTATATCTATCTATCTATCTATCTATCTACCTGTTTACCATGTACCCTTCACAGGTAGTAGTGTTACTTCCATCAAAAGGCACATCTTGTCTGCTTGTCTCTTTTTTGGTCATGTTAGCCATTGATGATCATTGCCTAGATCCATTAGGGGTTACAAATGATGACATTCATATTCTATCATTTCTACTTATTAACTAGTGGGAATGTTTTATAAACAGAAACATCCATGGAGTGAGAATTTTTTAGTTACGATCTTAAAAATTTGTTTGTTTGATTTTCCCCATTTGATGTTAATATCAATTATTCTCATTGGCTATTTCTCTTTTCTTTTCATGCTTTCCTTTCATTTTTCTTTAGATTATATACCTATATTTATTAAACTCATTTTTCCTAGCAGTTGGGAAAACACTGTCCTTGAGGGAAAAAACATTATTTAAAAAAGAAAGAAGAAATTGTCCCTTTCCAGTTAAAGGAATTCCCTTTATTTTCTTGGTAAAGATGGGCTTCCTGGTATTCAGTTAGTGTAGATTACTAATCTGTGCCAATCGCTAGAGGCACTGACCTTGCCAACATGTGAAGTAGCATTTAACATGTTCTGAAAGAATTTTGTCATTGGAGTAACATGAATTAAGTTTGGAAAGAGCATGTCCATTGAACATTGGTTTCTGTTTTCTTATCTAAAGAATTTGATCTTATGCTTTTCAGGAGAACCCTCATGGGTTGAAGAAGAGTGTGGCACAGCCCAGCAGCCTCAGTGCCCAGAAGGGTGAGAAGGACATGGGTGTATTTATTCTCCTTTAACAGATGGCATGCAGGAATGTAGCTGAGAGGCAGGGTGGAATTCCCCCACTCTGTTTACATCTTAGAGCAAAACAGTTAACAAAAGATTAGATCCCTTGTGGCTTCCAACTCATAACATACTTTCGTTTGCTTTATTGTTTAAAAAGCATTTTTACATTAAGTTATTATATTCATATTTTACAACAATGACTTTAAAAATGGTTGAAATATTTGTACTAACATCCCAAGGTCCTACGATCAGGATTAGAATTTAGATCTAAATGACTCCAGCCAGGACTCTTTTCTATTATCATCCTGGCACCTCAGATTTATTCTCACTGAGGGAAGGGGAAGAGGATTGTCCATGGATGGCCTCACAGGGAAGGATGGACCTTGAAGAATGGATGAGGAGAACACTGTCAGATGGGCACGGGTGATGGACATGTGAGGCCCTCCTCACCCCACCCTTGGCACGCATTTCCTTCACACGTTTATGATGGTTGCTCCCCAGACTTTGTCCAACCCTGGAAACATGCCCCTTGTCACCTCCCAGTCAAGGTGGACTTCTCCTTTTCCTCTAGTTGTCCCTTCTGCCCTTTACCTGCTGCACTCTTCTGACCCAAGCAGTGGGAGGATGACAGTGAGATAAAAGAAGGAGAAAGGAATATCTGACTATAGAAAGAATTGATGGAGACATTTTTAGATAACGTTATTTTGTTAAAAAAAATGTGTGTGTATGTGTCTGTTTGTATATCATGTTACTTTGGTTTACACCAGTCCTCAGATCCAGCTGCCCTCTTCAGAAGCTTCTAGGTAGAAGAGTAAAGAATTTAGAATAGGGCTTCCCTGGTGGCGCAGTGGTTGAGAGCCCACCTGCCGATGCAGGGAACACGGGTTCGTGCCCCGGTCCGGGAAGATCCCACATACCGTGGAGCGGCTGGGCCCGTATGCCATGGCCGCTGAGCCTGCGCATCCGGAGCCTGTGCTCTGCAACGGGAGAGGCCACAACAGTGAGAGGCCCGCATACCACAAAAAAAAAAAAAAAAAAAAGAATTTTGAATTTAAAAAAAAGACTTGAGTTTTAGTCCTGGTTTTGCCTGTGGGACTTTGCACTGGTAACTTCCCTAAGCTTCATCTGTAAAATCAGAATAATAGTAAAAATAATAACAACAACAGTAATGTGCCAAGTTCAGAAGATTTCATATGAGAATTGAATCAACATCCTGATCACATAGCTGTATGGCCCTGTTTTTTTTTTTTCCATGCTTAAATTTTTTTTTTTTTTTAAGTAGAGGACTGTTTTGAGCAGTTGTAGACATACACACATACAGATGCATTTATATTTCTTTTTTTTTTTTTTTTTTGTGGTACGCGGGCCTCTCACTGTTGTGGCCTCTCCCGTTGCGGAGCACAGGCTCCGGACGCGCAGGCTCAGCGGCCATGGCTCACGGGCCCAGCCGCTCCGCGGCATGTGGGATCTTCCCGGACCGGGGCACGAACCCGTGTCCCCTGCATTGGCAGGCGGACTCTCAACCACTGCGCCACCAGGGAAGCCCCGCATTTATATTTCTTTTACCCCCAAACCTGAAATCATGTGAACAATGTGTCAGACTTTATTAAAATCTTTGGAAAGACCGTTAGTTCAGTGTTTTCCCTTGGTGAGTGACCAGCACCAAGCCCTCCGTTTGAAGCTGGGAACCCTGGAATTCACACCGCCAATTATGCAATACTAGAACACTGGGAAGCATTTCTGGCTGGCTCAGCTGGTGATCCGATTTTACCCTGCAGCATCAAGATTGAGAGACCTTATAGTTTTATCCTAGTTAGTGCGGATGCTGTTCTTACAGAAGTTTTTTTTAAAAAAACCCCTACCCTGTTTTTAAGCTGCATGGTTATTTTGATGGCATATTTATAAATATAAATTTTAAAATCAGCATTATGCTAATGACTTTATGAAAAAATAAGTATTTTCCAATGCAAATTGCAATATGTCATGTTAATTTCTTTCTTTTTTTTTTTTTTTTTTTTTTTTTTTTTTGCGGTACGCGGGCCTCTCACTGCTGTGGCCTCTAACATTGCGGAGCACAGGCTCCGAACGCACAGGCTCAGCAGCCATGGCTCACGGGCCCAGCCGTTCCGCGGCATGTGGGATCTTCCCAGACCGGGGCACGAACCCGTGTCCCCTGCATCGGCAGGCGGACTCTCAACCACTGCGCCACCAGGGAAGCCCCATGTTAATTTCTTGATGAATTTTTTTACACATTGTAGTTAAAACAGTCAAAATTTTCCATTCTTAATTTTTGAGGTGTAGTTCATATACACTGAAGTGTTCACACTTATGTATACAGTACAATGAGATTTGGAAATTCAGAAATCTCTGTAACCCACAGATACAGAATATTTCCATCTCCACAGAAAGAGGTCATATTCAGATTTTCATCACCATAGATTCTTGTTTTAGAACTTCATATAAATGGAAGCATACCATATATCCTCTTGAGTCTATTTTTGTGGGGTTTTTTTGTTTTTTGTTTTTTTTTGCAGTACGCGGGCCTCACACTGTTGTGGCCTCTCCCCTTGCGGAGCACAGGCTCCGGATGCGCAGGCTCAGTGGCCATGGCTCACGGGCCCAGCTGCTCTGCGGCATGTGGGATCTTCCCGGACCGGGGCACGAACCTGTGTCCCCTGCATCGGCAGGCGGACTCTCAACCACTGCGCCACCAGGGAAGCCCTGTTCGTTTGTTTTTTGCTTAACACAATGTTTTGTTTTTGAGACTCCTAAATGTTATTATATGCATCATTTATCTCACATGAGCTTTTGCAACATGTGTTCTCCGTGAGTAAAACATCGGTCCCATTCTTTTCTCATATTATTTTTATTTGTTCTTTAGGGGTCAGTTCACAGGCCATACCCCCTGGAGAGCTGCTCTCACCTTACAAAGATCGAATCTGATGTCCTCCTATGTACTTGAATAGCATCCTGTACCCAAATCTAGTCATTAACCACTTCTGTTTACTTCTCAATTTCATCCCCTAGATAAGGACTGCAATTCCTTCATGCCTTTATTCTGTGTCTGGCACAATGTCGCACGCAAATATTTGTTAAATGAGCTACCTACAATAAATACATATTCTGGGAAACCAAATACACATCCTCCAGACTCTCCTCACAGTTTCTTTTGCAATGTGCAAATAGATGGCTATGCTACTATTTTTTTCTAGCTCTACTCAAACACATTGAAAAGAACTGAAATTATTTTTCTTACTTTTAGCTGGTACCAGCATTCAGAAGTTTCTTTACAATACTATTGGGTCTTTGTCAGAATTTTTAAAGACAAATTCTAATCAAATTTCTTGAAAACTTATGTTCTTGTTCAAAAATTTAGATGTGAAACTGCTTGAGCACTGAGTTGAAAATTCCTTTTGGCATTCTTGTGGTTTTTTTTTTTTTTTTTTTTTTTTTTTTTTTTTTTTTTTTTGCGGTATGTAGGCCTCTCACTGTTGTGTCCTCTCCCGTTGCGGAGCACAGGCTCCGGACGCGCAGCCTCAGCAGCCATGACTCACGGGCCTAGTCGCTCTGCAGCATGTGGGATCTTCCCGGACCTGGGCACGAACCCGTGTCCCACGCATCGGCAGGTGGACTCGCAACCACTGCGCCACCAGGGAATCCCTTGGCATTCTTATTTGCATGCACTATGTTTGTTTTTGTTTTTTTTTTGGTCACACCATGTGGCATGCAGGTTCTTAGTTCCCCAACCAGGGATTGAACCGCGTCTCCTGCAGTGGAAGCAGTCTTAACTGCTATACCGCCGGGGAAGTCCCATGTGTGCACTATGTTTGGAATTTAAGACAAACTTACTCTGTTAATAGTTGTTATCCATAATAGCCCTAAACTGGAAAGTATTCAAATGTCCATCAGCAGAATGAATAAGTTGTGGTTTATTCATTCACTGCAGTTCTAGACAGTCATGAGAATGAATGATCTACAACTATATGCAAAAATACGGATGAATCTCAAACATAATGTTAAGTAAAAGAAGTTAGACACAGCAGAATATATAATGTATGATTCTGTTTGCATATAAATATAAGTACAAAAATAGACACAGCTAATCTATGCTGTTAGAAGTCATGACACTGATCGTCTGTGGTGAGTGTTTTGCAGAGGTTGGTGACTAGAAAGGAGACCGAGGGAAGGATTCTAAGTAATATTCTGTTTCTTGATCTGGGTGATGGCTACACAGTGGAGTTCAGTTAGGAAAAATTTATGAAACTATACATCTCTGGGGTGTGTGTGTGTGTGTGTGTGTGTGTGTGTGTGTGTATACATATAAAATACAAATAAAATTTTAGAAGTGAAAAAAGATATTGAATGGAAAAAAGACAATCTCTGACTATAACCCAAAAGTGACCTTTCATCATTTTAACTTAAATACTCAACTAAAATGAGATTGTAATGCTTTGGAGGTTAATATTAATATCCTGAGATATTGGAATAAGAGTAAAAAATGTAGAACTTTAATAAAACATCTTGTAAGTTTCAGAGTTCCTAAAGTCCATATCATAATAACAATAGTTGTATCCAAAAGGTGGTAGAATAACTGTCACTTTTATAATTTTTGAGTGTGAGCATTGAATTCAGTAATCATTGCTTTTGGATCCTTAGCCAAAGCTGGGATTTTGAAATGTCTCTAATATAAAATCTCATTTCTGGTGATGTTTTGTTAGTGCTCTGCTTGCATGCTGCTGACTTCTACTGTAAAACTACAAATAATTAGCTCCATGTATACCTGCCCCTGTAAAATACTACATATATTTGAGGTGAGGCAATGATACTAATATGCCATGTTGTAATGATTCCAAAGTGCTGGGTGCATGGGTTAGGACTGAGTTTTGAGAGGTTGAATAACTGCTCAGTTAAATAGCTCATAAAGAATGAAGCAGAGAATTAAACTCATCTTTCTGAGGCCAATCCCTTCCTTTTTCTCCACAGTGCACTGCCTGGTCATTGTAAACACTCAGGGCCAGAGAAACTTCATATATGGTATACCTGGGTATCACAGATAGCCAGTGCCAAGGAGCAAACGGAAATAAAGTTAGCTAACATTATTTAAACTCTAGAACTCAAAGGGTGGTATATCTCCAAGTTGAAAGACCCAGATAATTTACGTAACACCTTTTAAAAAATACGATACATTTTTACTATGGATTAATAACATACTGGACATAACTGATTGTAAAGGGAAATAATTTTTAAAAAGAGAAGGGAAAATTTGACTTAGAACTATTTCTGACTGTACTTTCTTAGTATTTTCTAATTTAGAGAATTTTAAGTAGTACGGAAAAGTGTCTTTTTAAAAAAATCAAAATAATGGACAATTTCTTGTTTTCCATTTTCAGATTTGACCTGCCACCAGTTATTTTGTTTTCCATGGATGGATTTAGAGCTGAATATTTACAGACATGGGGCACTCTAATACCTAATATCAATAAACTGAGTAAGTCTCCTATAATCAGGGACATGCAGATGATAGACACCTAGTTAGTTAATGTCTAGATTGACTCACACTTTTCTTTCTGACCTTTAATGTTAGCGGTTTGTCTTAGTTCTGGGTCCTCCCAAGAGTTTGACGCGTTTACTGCACGATATCTATTTTCATCCTTCTTAGCTCCTCCTTCCTTCTTTTGCAACGTGTTTATTTTTTGTTTGTTTATTTTGATTTGTTTTATATTTGAATATAACTTCTGCTCTGTGAAAATCTGTTCATGGATACTCTCTCAAAATTGGCATTTGTCAGCCCTGGGTTCTGGGTCTCAGCAAGGTGGGTATGACCAGTAAGGATGGGAAGCTGAAGGAGCCTGAGCAGACTGGACAGAATCAGCAGATACCAAGGCTCCAGTAAGTGAAAAGTCCAGTATCTCTGTCCAGTTCTGGAATCAAGGTGCTTGGAACCCGACTCCACCACTTACTAGCTCTGAGACCTTCGGCAAGTTTACTTCCACGGTTGGTGCCCTAGTCTCTTCATCTGTAAAATGGTCACTTATCACCTCATAGAAGTACTGTGAGACCATGGACATAGTGTACATTGGATGATTTTCAGGGGTTATTACTATAATTATTATTTTTATTGTCATCTTTATCATGATGTACTTCTGAGTTAGGGTACTTGGGCTTCACACAATTTTATAGTCAATAATAAAGAAGAATGGAGAACCCGAGGACACAAAGTTAAGAAGTATCAGAGGGTTGGCTCCAGGGCGCATAGTCTTCACTGCACTTCAATTCTTCTCTTACTTCCCCCTTCTACCAGGCCCCCTTTTACCTCCATGGTCCTGAAAATTTCTGACAATTTTGCTGGTTTCCTGTTTTTATTTTTCTCCAGATTATTAAAAAATAGCTTTTGACTTTGAGTAAGGTGATCACCTTTTCTGGGCCTCAGTTTCCTCATTTGTAAAATGAGAGGATTAGACCTAATGATTTCTACTACTAATCCCAGCACTAAAATTCCTTGACTGTGGAAAGAAAAATTACTTCCCCCCTACAGCATAAGGGACTTTGTCTCTTCAGGTTCTCCTACACTCTCTGAGGCAGATCTTTAGCAAAGAGATTTAGATGTTGGGTCTCTGACGAAACTGGCTCCAAATTCAGGATTTGTCACTTACTGCTGAGTTACTTTAGCCTGAAAAGTCATTAACAACTCTCAGTTTCTATTTCCTTATCTGTATTTCCCTTGGTAGTCTGGATATCAAATCCTGTGTCCAAAAGGGAATTTATCTAGCCAGGCTGAACTGGACCCCTTTAGAAGTGGAATTATTTTATTTGCTCATCCCCTTGAGAGTTGGAAAGGACACCAGTGAAATACTGGACCATTAAGAGCCTTCCTTTCTAAGGTTTAAAATATTTTTTAAGTCATTTATACAACATCTTGATCCTTTAATGTGTGAAGCCATAACTAATTAGGTCTACCGAGGCAAAATGGGCTCTTCATTTATAGGAGGTCCAATTAAGAGTAGATGTGTTAAAAGATTTAGGATTAGGACCTCCCGAGAATGGTAGGGTTGAGGTGAGGTATGTGACAGCAGGCATCACTTTAAGGAAGTCTAGAACCTCATCTCTAGTGTCTTATCAAGCTGCCTGGAAACTGAGCATGGACTAATACCACAGTGCAGTGAGTTATATCAGTGACTACTAAGGGGTCATGGACTCTAGTGAGAACATGAGGTTGTTGTCTTGTCCTAACGTGGGTGGGAGCAGACAAAGAAGGGCCAGGATCAGCAAACTGTCAGGTGAGATAGAAGTGATTTAGCTTGAACTAGAAGTCAGATTTCTTGGAAAGTTAGATGTGAAACTGGGGATGGGACAAGACTAGTAGTAACTGTCCTTGCATCCCAGGGATAAATCTCACTTGAAAGTGGTGTATGATCCTTTTAATGTGCTGTGGAATTTGTCTTGCTAGTATTTTGTTGAGAATTTTTACATCTAAATCCATGAAGGTATTGGCCTGGAATTTTCTTTTGTTGTAGTATCCTTCTCTGGCTTTGGTGTCAGGGTAATGCTGATCTCATGAAATGAGTTTGGGTGTGTTCTCGCCTCTTCAAATTTTTGGCAGAGTTTGAGAAGAATTGACATTAATTCTTCTTTAAATGTTAAATAAAGTTAACCTGTGAAGCCATCTTGTCTTGGGCTTTTCTTTGTTTGGAGGTTTTTGATTACTTGTTTTTGGTCTGTTCAGATTTTCGATTTCTTCATAATTCAGACTTGGAAGGTTGTATGTTTCTAGGAATTTATCCATTTCTTCTAAGTTATGCAGTTTGTGGGGTGTAATTGTTCATAGCAGTCTCTTATAATCCTTTCTATTTCTGTGGTATTGGTTTCTGATTTTATTGATTTGAGTCTTTTTTTCCCTTAATCTAGCTAAGGGTTTGTCAATTTTGTTTATCTTTTCAAAAAACCAACTTTAATTTTGTTGATTTTTAGATCTGTGTTTCTATTCTCTATTTCACTTATTTCTGCTATAATCTTTGTTGTTTTCTTCTTTTTACTAACTTTGGATTTTGTTTGTTCTTTTTCTAGTTCCTTAAGGTGTACATTTAGGTTGTTTATTTGAAATTTCTTCTTTTTTAACGTAGCTGTTTATTGCTCTGAACTTCTTTCCTCGTACTGCTTTTGCTGCATCTGTACATTCTTCAGCTATTTCACCTACTCGTCCATTCAGTCTTCCACTTCTTATAGTTTATAGTTACTATGGGTATATATTTATTCCAATTATATTTTCAGAACTTTTTTCGTTTGGTACTTTCTTTTTAAAAATATGTTTTTTAAGGAGTAAAACATGCAAATGATAAACTTTTACAAGTGACATTAAAGGGTATACAGTAAAAAAACAAACAAAAAAACCAACCAACCAACCAACCAACCAACAGACTCTCTTTCCTGATCTTCCTCATTTCTCTCTGTAGCAGCAACTATTATTATTGGTTTATTGTGTGTCCTTCCAGAATTATTCTGTTCAGTCATAATTTAGATTATTAAGACCTGGAAGAAACAATGGTAGAGGATCTTGCTTTTGATGAGTTATTCTATAATAGCTCTGGTTCAAAGGCAGGTGATCGAAAATGGTAGATTGAATCTGTAGATAGTCAACAGATATGTCCTGTTTAAAACTACGAAGGTGTCATGTTTTTACATCACTGGTAGCTTAGTTTGTTTTTTATTTTATACTCTGTGCCTTTAGGCATTTAAGAATTTGAAGGCGTAACCCATGTTTCAGGGAAATAAAAACAGAAACTGACCTTATATCTCTCTCTATTGTATGATTGTTTTCCCCACTTAAAGTCTTTTATCAGTGGATGAGATCTCATTTTATTTTCTATTACATGACTTCTTAACAATATTAAATGCGTCTTTCCTTGATTGAGGACATGATTTATTTATTGGGGGTATTGATTGAGAAAGAAAAAATTTGATTATATGTTATGTCCTAGAGCAGGCCTCAAACTCGAGTACATCAGAACCACTTGGGGTGCTTGCTAGAAATGCAGATTTTTTGAGCTCCTTTTCCTCCACCTTTCAACCTTCCCCATCCCCACCAGAGTCCTATATATTAGACTTGGTATTGGATCCAAGAATCTTCTGAAGGAGGAAATTCCTGGATCATATTGGAAACACTGTTCTCGAGGCTGGGAAGGAGACCAGTTCCAAGCCTATTTGAGAAAACCTTCATTATTTCCAGTTGCAATGTTTGTTGCTTTCTGGACAACAATCCTTCGCACTTTTTGTTTTAACCTAAATAGAATCTCTAATGGTGAAGCTCTCTTTTAGAATTAGACTTGGTAGGATTTTGGTATGGAAAACTTCTCATACTTCACTGCTGCAGAGGAAATATCAGTGTGCCTTAGTGGTTCTGACCTCCTTGAGCAGAGTTATTGCACAGATGAAAACAACAGAATAACTGAAAGCAAATTTGATGCCATGCTTTGGGGAAAACAGATCGCAGGAAACTCCACTGATCAAATGGAAACTGTACTGAGTGAAAATAATAAGTGGGAAAGTTAGTTCATCTTGTAACATTGCTTTGTGGCATGGCCTTATGCATTTACACAAGTTAAATTCCTTTTCAGTTATCTAGATAGTCGTGTTCACTTTTGTTATATTGGATACTTTATGTATAAGAACTAGCTGAGAAGCGGATGTTATATAGAAATTCTTGTTGTAATGACCTGGGTCAGAAAGAGGGGAGCAGCAAAAGCAAACAAAGCTGGCACTGTGTAAAGCAGGGTATATTTAGCTCAGGGGTCAGCAAGGTGTGGCCTACGGGCCAAATCCTGCCCATTCTGCCTATTTTTGTAAGGCCTGTTAATGCTAAGAATTGTTTTCATTCTTAAATGGTTGGGAAAAAAAATATTTTGTGCCATGTAAAAAAAATATGTGAAATTCAAATTTGAATGTCTACAAATAAAGTTTTATTAGAACACAGCTATGCTCATTTGTTTACATGTTGTCTATAGATGCTTAGAGGCCTTACTAGCAGAGTTGAGCTGTTGCAACAGAGACCATATGGGTTTGCAAAGCCTAACATATTTATTATCTGGTTCTTTATAGAAAAATTTTCCTGACCCTTGATTTAGCTCACTCCTCTCCTGAAAACTGTCATTTCTTGGAATGGAGGAATTTTAAGCATCAGAATTTCGACCTCTTTCCATCTAATTCACCCCTTAGTTTTTCTATTTCTCTGTGACACTTTCATGATTTTTTAGTTATTCAAACAACTTCTGAGGAAGAAACAACGTCTTAATTTCTCACTATCCTTTGCTGCAGAAACATGTGGAATTCATTCAAAATACCTGAGACCTGTCTATCCGACCAAAACCTTCCCAAATCATTACACCATTGTCACGGTAAGTGCTTAGCCCAGTGGCAAGACTGACAAGCCCCTGAAGGGCAACTGACCACACCAGACATGCTTAGGCGGAACCAGCCAAGCCGCAGGTCACACGTTTCACGGCATGTGTGGTGGCAGTCACAGCTAATTCAGGCTGGGAAGGAGTGTCTCAGTATGGGGTCAATCCAGGGCTGTGAGATGTTAACTATGAATGAGTGTCCCAGCATTAGGTTCATTTACCTCTGTGACAGGCCAGGATAGCCTCTTGGATGTGAGAAATACCCTCTATTCTGATCTGTTGATTAACCTCCATTTATCTGAAGGTCTGCTGGGAATGGTAGGCTATGTATGAGGACAGCCACTCTGATGTGGGACATTTCTTTCTTTCCTAGTCTTTTTTTTTTTGGTACGCGGGCCTCTCACTGCTGTGGCCTCTCCCGTTGCGGAGCACAGGCTCCGGACGCGCAGGCTCAGCGGCCATGGCTCATGGGCCTAGCGCTCCGCGGCACGTGGGATCCTCCCGGACCGGGGCACAAACACCTGTCCCCTGCATCAGCAGGCGAACTCTCAAGTACTGCGCCACCAGGGAAGCCCCTGGTCTTTTTTTATTATATTTAATTTGATAAAGTCTCTTGTTTCATAATTGAATTCAAACCGGCTATATCTCTTTATAAATTTATTTATTTATTTTAAAACATTTATTTATTTATTTTTGTCTGCATTGGGTCTTTGTTGTTACGCACGGGCTTTCTCTAGTTGCAGTGAGCAGGGGCCACTCTTTGTTGCACTGTGCGGGCTTCTCGTTGTGGAGCACAGGCTCTAGGCGCACAGGCTTCAGTAGTTGTGGCACACAGGCTCAGTAGTTGTGGCTCGTGGGCTCTAGAGTGCAGGTTCAGTGGTTGTGGAGCACGGGCTTAGTTGCTCTGCTGCATATGGGATCTTCCGGGACCAGGGCTCGAACCTGTGTCCCCAGCATTGGCAGGTGGATTGTTAACCACTGCGCCACCAGGGAAGTCCCAAACTGGCTATATCTCTTTAGATAAAGCAAGTAAAGCAAATGAATTCTCCTCAATGTATGAGAAGATGTACATGAAATGATCAAAATGAACTCAAAGGAAGATTAACTTATTTAATATTTATAGATTTAGAATACATCTTAAGGCGTCCTCTGCCTCAGCCTTTATTGCCAAAGGATATTATGTCTTTACTACATTGCATTTAGTCTTTTATTAGTATGGAACAATAATTACAACTTATTTAAATTTTAGTCCTTAAGTAATTATATGTATGTATATATGTATATATGTGTGTTTGCGTGTGTGTGTGTGTGCATGTATAAATGCAGATTCCATTTTGCAGATTCACCTAAACGTTTGAGTTACCCAGCTCACATGTTTCCAGCTGAGGTCTAACAAGGCAATACTCTGCCTTCTTGTTTTTAGCTCTCATTCTATAAACAAATGTTTTCAAAGTCTACTGTCTATTTAGTGCCATGTTTTTCACATGTTTGTGCTTTTTTATTGGAGATTTTGCTGTTTACAATGGCCCTCCAGTATGGTGCTCAAGTACTTTCTAGTGTTCCTAAGAGCAAGAAGTCTGTGATGTACCTTATGGAGAAGATATGTGTGTTAGATAAGCTTTGTTCAGTCATGAGTTATACTGAACTAAAAATATATATTAAATAAGGGATCTTCAAACAGAAACACACATAAAACAAGATTACATATGGATCAGTAGACAAAAATATTGTAACCAAAGGCTCACAGGAACCTAACCCTTTATTTTCTCTAGGAGCAGTGGTTCGATATTCACTAATTCAGTGTTTGCAGCAACTTTATAGAGCATAGCTATTGCAAATAGCAAGAATTGACTATATGTACACATACATAAGTCTACATACATAATATATAATACTTATACATGTATATATAAGGGATTATACATAAGTGCTATTAATTTCCTACATATGCATATGTATCCATATTCATATATATAGTAATGTTCCAAAATAATGACCCTAAAAATCTCTCTAAATGTAGTTACAACTGCATAGGGTATCATGGGCATTCAATAAAAATATGTGAATTGCAGGAACGACTGGATTGATGGATGGATGGAAGGGAGGAAGTACAGAGACTTGGCAGGCTTCCTTTTAAAGTGCTGGTAACACACTTTAACCCATTTGCCAGGCTATCAGATACTTAAAATCATCCATGTAGTAAATTTCTTGCTATTACTGCCAATAAAACTAATGGCTAATCATTATTATAATATAGAATCTATAATTAACAAACAGTTATTAATAACATGAGTTATATTAAAACCATCAGCCCAAATCATCTGCCTAATGTCATTCATTTGCAGCTATAGACCATGGTGGAACTAGTATATATATAATACTAGTATGTATATTTTGTATTAGGGTTCAGATCCAGGGGTTTTGTATTGAAAGGTATATGGCATCTTTTCAAATATGAGTTATGGGTCTTATGCTATTTCAATTTAAATGTATGTTCTATTAATTTATTATTTTATCTTAAATCTTTTTTAAAAATTATCATTTTAGGGGTTATATCCAGAATCACATGGCATCATTGACAATAAAATGTATGATGTATACCTCAACAAGAACTTTTCACTTTCTTCAAAGGAGAAAAATAACCCAGTTTGGTGGCATGGACAACCAGTATGTAGCATTCTTCATGTGGCTCCAAAGTAACCTTCATTTCCCAACGTGACAGTGGATCTCTCTTCTCTCACCACTTTGAGTTTTACATTATCTTTTTAATTTCTAAGGGCTAAGGGTGGGATGGTGTTTCACCACTATTTATAATTATAGTTTGAATCTTTTTCACGTGTATAGTTGTTCACCTAAATTGTCTTCAGTTGAAACTTGGATGTTGTATTATAAACGTATCAACCTGGAAGTTACTCAGAAAGATTATCTGTTAACGTTTTTACTCATTCTGATTTATAAATCTTTAAAAGGGAAAGAAGAACTGTACAATTCTACCAATTTGAAAAATGATCTTTCTTACTCTCCTATGTTTTTTGACTTTTGAAGTGGATGCCTGGATAATTACTTTTTTAAACTGAGACAAAGACAAATTTTAAATAATTTAAATATATTTTAATAGTTGAATAAATTTTGCAACTGTTAATACTGTTCAGTTTCTCATAAATGGCACCGTGTCTACTCAAACTGATTATTCTCTTGACCTCCACTTATTTGAAATTTTCTCTTCTTATAGATCTGGCTGACAGCCATGTATCAGGGTTTAAAAGCTGGTACCTACTTTTGGCCAGGATCAGATGTGGCTATAAATGACACCTTCCCTTCCATATATAGGATTTACAACAGGTACTAAAGCACCTGCAGATGTGATCTCGTCTAGGCAGGGATGATTAGATTTTTTTTTTGGCTGCGTTGGGTCTTTGTTGCTGTGTGCGGGCTTTCTCTAGTTGCGGTGAGGGGAGGCTACTCTTCGTTGTGGTGCGCGGGCTTCTCACTACGGTGCTTCTCTTGTTGGGGCACACGGACTCTAGGTGCCCGGGCTTCGGTAGCTGTGGTGAGCAGGCTTCAGTTGTTGTGGCGCATGGGCTTAGTTGCTCCGCGGCATGCGGGATCGTCTCGGAGCAGGGCTCAAACCCGTGTCCCCTGCATTGGCAGGCAGATTCTTAACCACTGTGCCACCAGGGAAGCCCTAGAATTTTTTTTTTTTTTTGGTCTTAATCTTGATGGTAATTTTATTTTTCCAGTTGTTTGGGCCAAAAAATCTTGAAGTCAACATTGATTCCTCTCTCTTACATCCCTCATCCCGTCCATCAGTAAACCCTTGTGCCTCTAATTCAAAATATTATATGCTGTCTGAGAGCTTTTTATTACCCCAACATTAACACTCTGGTCGAGCCATCATCCCCTTTTGCCTGCACTACTGCAGCTGCCTTTTTACAAGTCTCCCTGTTTCTATTTCTGTTCCCTATAATCTATTCTCAGTTTATCAGCCAGAATAATTACTTAAAAGAACAAGTCCAATTATGCCACTCTTGTGCACCAAAAACTTCAACGGCTTGCAGTTTAGCAAAGAGTAAAGCCTACAAGACCCTTGTGGTATGAGCCCTGCTGTGCCCCTGCCTCTCAGACTCCTCTCCAGCTACTTTCCTGGGTTCTGTCACTCTGCTCGAGCCATACTGACCTTTTCGGTGACCCCAACATACCAGGCTTGCTTCTGCTGTAGGACCTTTGCACAGGCTGTTCCTCTGCCTGAGACAATCTCACTCCATGTATCTGTAGAGCCCACTCCCTCACCTCCTTCTGGCTGTAGCTCAAAAGTTACCTTCTCAGTATTGTCTTAGCCTCATCACACTAAGATTTCAAAGTCAAACTCTCCCACTCCAGTTTTTCAGTGCCCCTTATTCTGTCTCTAGTCTTGCTTTTGTTTTCCCATAGCATTTTTCACCTTTTAATACACTCTGTAATTTATTTATGTGTTAGGCCTATTTATTGTTTGTCTTCCTTGACTAGAATGTAACCTCTAGGAAGGACGTCATCTTTGGTTTGCTCACTGATAAATTCTGTTTAAAATGAACAAATCATGTCTGACAAAAGATAGTGCACATAAATGCATAAATGAATGAAGTAAATAAAAATCAACAAATTGAACTAATGGATAGTAATTAATGGCCTTCTATTTTAACCGGGGGAACAGTGAAGGAAGGATGGATGAGAAGGAAAGAAAACAATATACATTGAATTAATAGTGAGTCGAGTGTATCTCCATATAGGTATTGAAAATGGGAATCCCTTTGAGTAGTACTGAATCCCTTTCAGTACTTTTATAATATATGGACACAAAATATCTGAAAATATCAACCTGCCTTCCTGAGCAGGCATATAATGAAGTTATTTTGATTTGATTAATTTTAAAAAATTATTTTTACTTTTCATTTCAGCAGTGTCAGATATGAAGAGAGGATCTTTACATTGTTAAAGTGGCTGGACCTGCCCAAAGCTGAACGGTAATATCTAGTGTCAGGGAAGTGCTGGCACAGCGGGATGTTTGTGGGCATAAAATGAAAGTATTTCTTAGTTTAAATTACCATTTTGGAAAAAAACTTGGCATTTCCTTTTTACGGGCATTTTTCAAGAATTATTCTTAAAACCAGACATTTAAAGAAAGAACTAGTGTGGCAGAGAAAAGAGTCAGCAGAAAGTCATAAAGTAGGAAATACAGAGGGCTGTGGCTCATCAAGAGAGATCTTAACAGCAAGAACAAGACAGATTTTCAGCACTGAGTCAGACAAGTGCTTACATGCTGGAAGCTCTCATTTACTTCCTGCTAGACCACTATCCCTGCCAAAGCCAAACAGAACCACTGAACCACTGGGCCTGGTTGTAGAGAAGGAGAGACCAGAGAAAAAGAGGAGGAAACTGCCACAAAGTTCCAGACCTACAAATCTCCCACACCCAACTTGTACCTTTATTCCAAATGGGTAACGTCTTTCTGTTTCAATTTTACCCCTAGACCCGATTTTTATACCATATATGTGGAACAACCTGATTCTGCAGGTCATGCTCAGGGACCAGTCAGTGCCGCAGTAAGTTTTTCTTTTTAAACAAAGCTAAAATCATCTAGCCTTCACCAACAGCATGAAACGTTATTCTTTAATTTCCACTGAATACAAGTGTATTTGATATAATGAGGACATAAAAATAGTTAAAAATCTAAATGATTATCTGCTTTATTAACCACAAAATAGTTAAAAGTGTAAAAAGAATATCTGCCTTATTAAGCACATCTTGATTAATTTGATAACACTTATTGAATACTTAGATGCAGCATTGTTATTTCACATCACGAGAACATCAAAGTTAGATCCCGTGTGTCAACTGAACATGTTAATGTAACCCATTTCGAGCCATGTCACCTGATAGTCCATCATGGACTATAGGGCTGTCTATTCAAGCACAGTTCCAATCAGAAGTTCCTTATAATTGGACAATATATTATTGCATCAGGCAGAGTTATTCGCCTTCTAGGCCCCCATTATAATTGACGTAGACTCTTCAATACTTGTTTCTTCATTATCTAAACCATTTTGTATTTACTACAGAAATATAGTTCTTAAATATGATTTTTTAAAAAAGCAGATTCTTTTCTAAAACCCACTCAAGGCTACATTGTCTTGGATATGATATAAAGTTGCAAAGGTCCCCATGAGTATGGCGTTTCCTTACCCCGTGGAAACTCATTTAACAGTTTTCCTCAGTTGCAATGCAAGCATATTCATTCTGGCAGCATGACTTAGGTGTTTGTGAGAAATGCCCTTCTTCTTCCTGCTCATTAAATCAAAATGATTTCTTTTTTTTGTTTGTTTTTTTCTGTACGTGGGCGTCTCACTGTTGTGGCCTCTCGCGCCGCGGAGCACAGGCTCCGGACGCACAGGCCCAGCGGCCATGGCTCACAGGCCCAGCCGCTCCGCGGCATGTGGGATCTTCCTGGACCGGGGCACGAACCCGCGTCCCCTGCATCGGCAGGCGGACTCTCAACCACTGTGCCACCAGGGAAGCCCAATCAAAATGATTTCTAATATAAGCCCTGCTCAAGTCTGACCACTCTGAACCCATTAGTCCTCTTTTATATTCCTACACCACCCTTGAGTGTCTCACAGAATCTAACACTTAATCAGGTTATTCTAAGGGTGGATGGCTTAGTAACTATGTAAAGCATATTCACCATTTCTTCTTTTCCATTTTAATTGTTATCCCTGCTTTATATGATCTGAGAGGGGATACTCTAATCTGCATTTATCTGACCCCTACAGCTGACTTTAGGTGCCATATCTTTTTCTTCTATCTAATGCTGTAGTTTAGTACCCAAATAAATTTTAAGTGTAATTTGGAAAAGTGCTGCAAAGGGAACGATCAGGATGCCCTGAGAGGTCTTTAGGGGCTAACCTAGTCTGGGTTGGGGATGGTTAGAAAGTTCTCTAAATAACAAAAAAGATAAAAAGTTCACAAACGGCCTGATTAAGGGAGGAGCTGAGCACATTAGAGGAACAAATGGACAGACAAATGGACAGGTAACTAGACAAATAGACAATATGATAATGGTAAAAATAAGAATAGCAGCTAACTCTTATTGTGTGCTGCTCTGTGCCAGGTACTGTTTGAATTGCTATATGAGGATTATCTCTCACTAACATCAGGAGCACTGTGGACCAGAGGAGAGGGCTAAGAGGAAGCTTACAGAAGGAGGCAAGCGCCAAACCATGCGAGTTCTTCTAGGCCATAAGACATGCAATGGGAAGCACTGAGGCATTTTAATCAGGGAAGGACATGATCAGATCTATGTGAATTTAAATATCACTTTTGTCATGTAAGAGGAATGGGCTAGAGAGAGCAAGGGAAAGTGGGGAGACATGAGTTGGCTTTTACAACCTTTCAGGAAAGAGATAATAGTGACTTGGACTGTGGTAATGGCAACCATCATGGATGGAAGAAGGTATATTTAAGATTCATTTTAGAGATGGACTTAATATGACTTGGTGTGAGATAGGTGATGGGGTGGGGGATCAATTGTGATTTTCAGGTTTCTAGCATAAGCAGGCAGTTTCCTCCAATAAGACCACTGAAGGGCATCTTCTTGGAGGTGAAGATCATGTTGTGACTGGGGTGCCTGTGACATCCAAATGGAGATGTCCAGAAGGCAACTGAATATGGATTTAAACCTCAAAATAGATGGAGATCAGGTATTTTGGCAGCATACAGATGGTGCATGGAAGCGGAGATGTCCTAAGGAAAGAAAGGGTGAAGAATGAAACTAGAAGGATTAAGACAAAGCCTCATTTAAAACTTAAGAAGAGGCCAAACAGATGCAGAAACTGGAGGGCTTTATGGCTTTGTTATTGCTCTTGTTAGGAGGCTGGCATCTACTCACTTCACGTTCAGTGCAACGTGCCATCTATGGAGTGTGTACTTTGTGAACAGCTCTGTGCTTAGGAAGCAGGTGATGAGTTTGGTTGCACAGTCCCTTCCCTGCAGGAGCTCCCACACTCCTGGGGAGACAGACACAGGCACAGATGATTTCTAAACTGTGGAGAGTCCAAAGGTAGCGGGATGCCAGGGTGCCAGGGGAGGACAGAGGAGGAAGGGCTCTGAGTGCAGCCAGGAGGAGTCAGTAGGTGGACTATGTGAAAGGGAACATAATTATGCTGTGATGACAGGTGGAAACCATGACTCTCACTGGCAAACCAGAGTGCGTGCTCACCCTGAGAATGAGGATTTAGCAGTATATAGAGATGATTTGAGTTAAACTCCTGCCCCGTCCCTTAGTAACTGTGGGATCACCAACATGTCACTTAACTGCTTTAAACCTCAAGTTTCCTGGTCTCTATAACTGGAAATTCCAGTAGCACCTTCCATGAATGTTTGCTGAGAGATTTCAGGAGATAATGCACTAACACTCTTAACAGTAATTGCCTTGTAAAATCCTTTCTCAAAAAAGAAAAAAAAAGGCAATCATTATTATAATAGTACTAAGAAGAGTAAACATTTTCCCCAATCCTGTGGGGAAAGTGCTATTATATTTTCTTATTCACTGAAAAAAAATGAGTTTATGTTAGTTAAAAATTATTCACTTAAACCTTAAGTCAGTTAAATATACTATATCGATAAAGTGTAGAAAAAAATACAAAAGAATATAAACAATAAAATAAAAATGAACTCCCACTCATTATTTAGAGACAATCACTGTTAACCGTACCTTGATATATTTTCTTTTGGTTTTCCATATATGTGACTTTTACTATGAAATGCTGAATTTCATAGTAAAAACATAGTTAAAAACAAAATTGGATTATGCAATATGTATGGGTGTGTATACAGTTTGGCTTTAATTTTTTAACTTCACCATTGTATTGTGATCATCTTCCTAGGCCATTGTTCTTTAAAAATATTTTTAAAATTATTTTTTATTGGAGTATAGTTGCTTTACAATGTTGCGTTAGTTTCTACTGTACAGCAAAATGAATCAGCTATACATATACATATATCCCCTGTTTTTTGGATTTCCTTCCAATTTATTTATTTATTTATTTATTTATTTTTATTTATTTATTTATTTTTGTGGTACGGTGGCCTCTCATTGTTGTGGCCTCTCCCGTTGCGGAGCACAGGCTCCGGACGCGCAGGCTCAGCGGCCATGGCTCACGGGCCCAGCCGCTCTGCGGCATGTGGGATCTTCCCGGACCGGGGCACACACCCGTGTCCCCTGCATCGGCAGGCGGACTCGCAACCACTGCGCCACCAGGGAAGCCCCTCCTTCCAATTTAGATCACCACAATGCATTAAGTAGAGTTCCCTGTGCTATACAGTACGTTCTCATTAGTTATCTATTTTATACATAGTATCGGTAGTGTATATATGTCAATGCCAATCTCCCAATTCCTCCCATCCCCACCCCCTTTCCCCCTTGGTATCCATACATTAGTTCTCTACGTCTGTGTCTCTATTTCTGCTTTGCAAATAAGGTCATCTGTACCATTTTTTCTGGATTCCACATATATGTGTTAATATACAATATTTGTTTTTCTCTTTCTGACTTACTTCACTCTGTATGAGAGTCTCTAGATTCATCCACGTCTCTACAAATGACCCAATTTTGTTCCTTTTTATGGCTGAGTAATATTCCATTGTATATATGTACCACGTCTTCTTTATCCATTCCTCTGTTGATGGACATTTAGGTTGCTTAAATATTTTTTAATGGTTATTGACTATACCTACTTAAGGATATAGTATAATTTTTTTCTTGTATTTAAATTGTAAATAAATAATGTGATAAATATCCTTGTATGTAAATCTCCATCTGTACTCTGTTTACTTAGGACAAATGCCCAGAAACAGAATTATTAGGTTACAGGGTATGCCCCTTTTAAACTCTCTGGCTACACATTGTCACCTTGTTCTCTG
The DNA here is from genome assembly GCF_025265405.1 of Mesoplodon densirostris. Lineage (NCBI taxonomy): Eukaryota > Metazoa > Chordata > Mammalia > Artiodactyla > Ziphiidae > Mesoplodon > Mesoplodon densirostris. Next base: position 31,818,257 of record NC_082672.1, on the reverse strand, counting down.
AAACATGTGTAACCATTTAGGCTCCTATAGAAGTGTCTATGGACTCTTCTCCCCAGCACTGGAAATTATCATGAAAACCTTTGCAGTTAAATAATGTTTGAATAACGTTGAAGTTGAACACTTTTCCTCAGGTACTTATTGGCCAGTAGTCTATTTTCCTTTGTAGGGAATATGGTTTAATTTTTTTTTTTTTTTTGTCTATAGAAATACAGGGAAGTGGTATTTGGTAAATATAGTATGGGTGCTGGGCTCTGATATCCTATTTCAAAACCCAACAATTTCAGAGAAGGAAATTATTTAATTTTTACTCGATTAGATAATGGTTTGGTTAATTAAGCCTTAATTCATGAAGATAATCTATATCCAGTTTTTTTCCCCTTAGGTAATTCAAGCCTTACAGTCAGTAGATTACACTTTTGGATTGTTGATGGAAGGCCTAAAGCAGAGAAACTTAGTCAATTGTGTCAATATAATCCTTTTGGCTGACCATGGTATGCTTTTTTAAAAATCATATTTTATCTTGCTTTTTAAAAAATCGTATTTTATCATTGATTAAATCTTATCACTTCGGGGAGCATACAAAAAAATAGAGATTTTTAAAGTCTATTTCTAGACCTAGAAGCTCTTGAATGAGCAAAGAATGAGCTTTGTAGTAGGCTGTGATGAATAGAGGACTAAAATTTATACTTTTAGTTTAATTATTCTAACATTCACTCTGAAAAATCTATCCATACACTTAATTTTCTATATATTTGGAGTTAGTAGTACTTAACAAGGATGTGGCTGGGCTGTTATCATAAAAAATGTCTTCTTTTCAGTGAATGATTCATTCATATAGATTGGCTGCAGTTTACTGAATTGGCTAGTTTTACCATGTTCTGTGTATTTTTTTGGTCATGTGAATAGACTTCTATAAAGTCCCTGTCACTCCACATTTCTCTGCTTGAGAGTAGCTCTCCATTTCAGTCAACCCGAATATTAAAAGAAGTGAGACAGATGTCATGCCCTCTGCAAACTCACTTTTAAAGTACTCATTCATTCAACAAATATTTTTTAAATGCTAACTCAATGCCAAGTATTTTCCTAGATGGGGTGAGAAGAGGAAAAGGAACACGTCTGCAGAATTTTGTTTATATCTTACATCAAGATAATATGAGACATAGTAATTTATTTTAAAAGTTTCTAAAATGGTTCCCTAATACTTTGACCTATTGTTTCAAAATTAAAGAAAATATTTTAATGCATATTTTGTTAAAAAATTATAAACTATAAAAATAATAAAATGAATGGTAAAAATAATAAAAATAAAAATTTGGATGGAGTCTGAAGAATCTTCAAATAAAAAAGGTTTAACTACCAATTCTTTTTTAAAGCATATGCTTCTTATATAAATTTAAATAATACACTTATGAAAAGTAAAAATCATCTAGACTTTGTTCTCTTGCTTAATGTATTGTTTTATAAAAATGCATGTTATTTTTTGATTTACAAATATATCATGTTGCTTTATGTAAAATCAGATGTTATAGAGATTTCATTAGCTTCCTACAGAGAACTTTCTTCTTCAAAATTACTTTAATAGATCTACATTGAACAGATGATCTGTTTATAATTCCTATCTGTTCTTCTCTTATAAACATGATCCTTCTCTTCCACTGCCACGATTTTCAAGGCCTGCTAATTAGAATAAAGTAATTGGGTAAATTGTAAAGGTTCTCAGTCAAACTTGGTTTGAGATCTGTAACATAAAATATCTCCTATTTGACCTAATCAAAGACAACTTATACATTCAGTGAATAATTTTTTTTTAATTCAGGAATGGATCAGACTTATTGTGACAAAGTGGAATATATGACCGATTATTTTTCCCAAATAAACTTCTACATGTATGAAGGACCTGCCCCCCGCATCAGGACTCATAATATACCTCATGATTTTTTTACTTGTAAGTATGAAGATGACCACATAAAAAAATAAAGGTAACACTGAAAGCGAATAACCATAGCCTCCTGATTCTGAGGATGCAGGGATTACCAGGCCCCTTCTGACCTCTTGGGAAGACCACACAGAAGCAAATGAGATAATCCCATGTTTAATTACAGTCTGTCATTAAAGTCTATGGTAACATCTAATATTGTTAAGTTAAAATATACTCCATTCTTAAATGCTAAAATAATTCTTTGCTTAAAGTACGTTTTTACTTAATTTTACCAGATCATAGTCATTAATAAACGTCTGTGTCAAATTCACCTGAATTGTTAATATTTTTTTGCAGTTGTCAGGTATCAGTTGTAATGTGATTTACTTCTTTTTCTTTTGAAACAGTTAATTCTGAAGAAATTGTTAGGAACCTCAGTGTAAGTATACAGTCTTCTAACACATATGTTTAAATTAATGGATGTCTTTAATCTAAGTTTCAAGAAAGCTGTATTCTATATTCTATATTCATATATATCTATATGATCCATATAGCTGTAGTCCTATTGGTGAAATGATGGCAAATGTCTAATAATCCTAGTGGCGCAAAGGGATTGGATACCGCAGGCTTTGGAAATCCATTACATGGCATCACAGATAGGACCAGGCCTGGAGCTGAAGAGCCCTGAGGAAATGGACTATCATTTTATGAAGTAGTCCATTATTCCCAGGGAAGAGTTCCAAGTGGTAGTACAATATTTCCAGGAATGCTGATTTGTGGGCCTATATTGAGCTTATATTGGACAAACATAACCAAACATGAAGTGGCAAGTTCCACACATTCTGGCTGCATGACAGACAGCAGCATCAACTTTGTTCTTAGATAAAAGGACCAAAATTTTATCTCAACTCTAGTGTCTTCATCTCAAATTCTCAGATGCAAAGAATAACCCCATACTTCTTCAGAGGTTGGCAGTGTACCCCCAGTTTTCTATGGATTTACTCGGGCTGTACATCCAGTCAGCAAAGTGCACCTCATCAAATGATTGGTGGTCCTTAAGGGCACATCCTAGTCCCTTGGATCTTTGAGGAAGCTGCATCCTCAGCAGCTGCCACAATGTGCTTGCCTGGAGGTTACAAAAAATAGCGGCTTAAGAAAGAAGTAATGATAAATGAAAAAGTAGAAAAATAAGGAGACTGGAAAAGTATGCAAGAAAAAAAAATATCTGGCAGAAATATCTGTGCAATAAATAAGTTTCTCTTCCCTTTTTCATTCTATAATTCTCTTCACTCTCCTACTTTCTATATTTCTTTAAAATTTTTAAAATCAATTTTGTAGTGGCTCTTCTTTTTCATATGTAAATTGAACATGAGATAATAGTGACACAGACTTGAAATATTTATGAGATTGTTGAGGCTTAAAATAAATAAGAAACTGAGCAAGTAGAAAACAATTCATTTCCCCTTATCCTTACCTGTATTTTTTTTTCTGTTGTTTCTCAAAGAAGTCGAGGGAGAAAATTTCTTTGTAGTTCTATTTCTCATTTTCTCACTTTTTTTACATGTATAGATACCAGTATGATTTGCACCTTTACCAAGTTTTTAAATACGCCATCTAGTTAACAGCAGTTATTATTAAGAAATAAAATTTCATTCCAGTTTGTGAAGAAACACATGAATTTTTCACAAGTGGGAGAACTGGACTAGATTTAAAAAACTATTGATTTAAAAATTAAGCAAATGTAGGTTATTTAAGGGGTAAATTGATTCAGTTGTGAAGGGATTTTTGGTGAAATTTAGCTAATTTAAAAAAATTTTTACTCATATTTATTGTCTATATAAGACTTTTCATGTATAATTTAGACTCCAAATTTGTAACTGCCACTCTAAATACAAACTTATATTTATTCTCTGTCGAAAAAGGAGGGGAGATTTATGGTGGTTTAACATATATACACAGGAATAAAACTTCAGACATCAAACAATATAATTTACATCATATGTTAAATTAGAACTTAAATATTGTTGCAACAATTAAAAACAATATAACTAAAGAATGTGACTACACATAATAAGTTTAATGTTCCTATTTTATTAGCCAGGCTTAAATCCTCTTACTTTTAAAAAGTGTTTAACAAATCATCTTAGGAGATGAAATTGTTGAATTAGTTTGCATATCTTATAGGTGTCCTGAGGAAATAATTTACCTCTTTTTCAGTGCCGAAAACCTGATCAGCATTTCACACCCTATTTGACTCCTGATTTGCCAAAACGCCTACACTATGCCAAAAATGTCAGAATTGACAAAGCTCATCTTTTGGTGGATCGACAGTGGCTGGCTGTGAGGTCTGTGTGCCTATTAATTTATCTCATAATACTTTTAACAGCTATCTTTCATTATAAATTTCCTTGGCCTTACCCTGCTATTATGATCACATGAATTTTCCTGAGTATGACAATTTCTTGACCTTTTATATGCTACCTAGCACTTCTGTATTTGAAATGACTGTTACGAGGTTGCCCGTCTTAGCCTACTAATCTTTACAATGTAGACGAGAATGAGGAAGAAGGCTGACTGTCGAGAGATTATCAGTACCAGCACATTCTTAACCACTGAGACCACTGTGGTCTCCTTTAAGTGGCAGACAGGATATAAAGATGGCATCAGTTGTCTCACAGGCTGGTAATGAGTAATTGATTAGATAGCTCTTTAGGATCTTTGTCATCTTTGTCATCTGAAAGAGCATGCTTATGGCTGTAAGGCCAAGCGAACCAATTTGTTGTAACATTTCTTTTTTTCTAGTTATAGTTGTGATTCATATCGATCATTTGCAAAATATAAGGCCATTTTGAGAAAATATAAATCATTCTGAATCATTCTATCCCCAAATAACCAATTAATTAATTGACTCAACAAAATGTTATTGATGCTTGCTATGTGTGTACCAAACCCTGTTCTAGGCATTTGGGATACAGGAATTACTCCTGCCCTCCTTGTCAAATGGAGAAGCCTGATAATAAGCCAGTAAACAAATAAATACACACTATCTGGTAGTTAAACTCACATTCCCTATTTTTGTATTTTATTCCAGTATTTTTTCCATATGCATAAGTGGATATAAATAGAAGATATGTTTAATAAAGGAAGAGGAGACAAAGGAAGAGAGGAAGTTGGGCTCTAACATAATAAATGTGTGCAGGATGAGGAAATGGAGATTTGGTAGAGTCTCTTCACTGAGATAACGGGAAAGCCAAGCAGGGCACCGCTAGGCCAGGGAGCGTGCAGTTTAACACGTGGCCACTAGATGACACTAGCCTTTCTTCTTGGAATTCGAGTTTCATAGCCCTTTGGCTTAGTAGGCTGTCCTGTGGGTCAGGACAGCATTCTCTAAAACAAGATTAAATTACGTGAGATAAATTAAGCTTTACTAACATTAAATATATAAGATTTTTAGTAGTGTGTGTATGTAATATATAAATGTGAGTGAGTTCTCCAAATATTTACTGTTGAGGGTATGAGATCAAAGGAGTTAGGAGACCAATGGTACAAAATGAGAAGGTGTCCATCAGTTCAACAACATGGACTATGGGTTATAGAAGGAGAGCCCAGCCACCAGGATACCTCTGGGTTTCACACATTAATACTCAGACTCAAATTGTGAGCTTTGTACATTTACTAGCTAGCAGTCAGATGTAAATAGAGCAGCAGCCCCAGAGTTCAAGTCCTGGCTCCACACCTAGTTTGTTGTAAGAACTTGCACAGATAAATATCTCAGGTCTTCATTTGTCTCATCTGTAACACAAGATGAACCTGGTTTCACTATTCTCTTGCTATTCATATACAACGTAAACTAACTTACATCAGAGGAAATGCTGACTACAGCCCCAATCAGAGCAACAGGAAGTCTCATCTGATTAAGTCCTGGGTGTATTTTATCTCCAGTGCTTAACACATGAGTCTCAGGCTACCTATTTTCTAAGTTAAAATATGTCAACTTTAGTTATAATGTTCAATATTTGATAACTAGATTCCCTTTTCAAAATTATAGCAAATTTCATCATTTAGTGTAATCTATTTTCCTCCTTTTCCTCCTTATTTTGCCCTTTATAAAATGTGTTAGATTTTACTAATTTGGGGAAACCCAATTATTTGAAACTAGTTGAAGTAATGTTAAAGTACCCTTTTAGATAACATGAATAATAGCTTTTTATGTTATGACTGGAAACTGACAAATCATCGGTTTGTCCAGGCACGTTTCTAAGAAATGGAGATAGACACAGTCCCCACCCGAAGGATCTTCACCCAGGGAGGGGGGATGACAACAGTTATAATCAGGTGTAAAAACTGTTGCACTGGGATCAAGTACAAGGCACAAGGAAACAAAAAGAGTGATTTCACACCCCAGGTGCGGATGCCAGAGAATGTCAGAGAACACTTCCTCGTAGGTGTGATTCCTGCTCTGGGTTTTGAAGGCTCAGGATGGGTTAGGCTAAGTGCTGTCACATAAGTGGGTATCCCTGTGCAGTTGTCTAGTCTGTGCATTGTACAGAGGCACTCAACCAAGGAGACGAGTGGGAGCGGGAATCTAACCCTTGTTCAGCTCACCAAGCCTGGACAGACTGTGTCTGCAGAGGAGAAGGACCCCTTTTCCTTACTGGAAGGCACCCCTCTGCTTGCCACGCCTTGAGCACTGCCAGGCTGTGTCTTCTCAGAGGTGCTTCTTTCTCTGAATGCTTTGCTCAGAGCAGTGGAGCACCTTTGGTTTTTTTAATTATTTTTTAATATTTATTTTTGTTTGCATTGGGTCTTCGTTGTTGCGCGTGGACTTTCTCTAGTTGTGGCGAGCGGGGGCTACTCTTCATTGCAGTGCGCGGGCTTCTCATTGCAGTGGCTTCTCTTGTTGCAGAGCATGGGCTCTAGGCACACGGGCTTCAGTAGTTGTGGCACACAGGCTCAGTAGTTGTGGCTCGCGGGCTCTAGAGCACAGGCTCAGTAGCTGTGGCACACAGGCTCAGTAGCTGTGGCTCACGGACTCTAGAGTGCAGGCTCAGTAGTTGTGGCACAGGTTTAGTTGCTCCACGGCATGTGGGATCTTCCCGGACCAGGGCTCGAACCCGTGTCTCCTGCATTAGCAGGCGGATTCTTAACCACTGCGCTACCAGGGAAATCCCTTTTCTTTTTTATTTGAAGTCAGTAGCAGCTCTGGGGCAAGGAAAGGTAGAAACAGAGGGTCAGGTTTCCAGGCAAAGGGACTAGATTCCATGAATTGCAAGTACTTCCGTTTTGCTAGAGCATCTAGTGAATGAAGCTGCCTTCATTCAGGTCCTCCTGCATGAAGGACCTTATCTGTCAGGACTAAGGAGTGTGACTTTGTGAAAAGAGTAGGAGACCACTGGGAGCTACAAGGTGGCTGGAGGTGAATATATTGGGATTTGCATTTCTGAGAGCTCACTCCAGCTGCCATATGGAGGAGGATGGTCAAGCAAGTGGCAGGGAGGCCAGTTAGAAAGATGTGTTGTGGCCCAGTCTTCAGCGTGATGACAGCCCCAAGGGAGGCTGTGGAGCTTTAGGGGATGGTAAAACTAGTCAGCACACCTTTGGGAAAGTATGGTGAACTTATGACTCAGATTTTCCAGGATAGAACCAGTTCATTATATTCTGTCTTCCATTTGTACTCATTAAAATATGTTTCCATTTTCAGCAGGGACATATAGGGTTAAATACAATTAGGGGTGTATGTCTGTGTACGAGTTATCTGGGAAGATTTTGGAGTTCAGAGTCAGGATAACCAATTCAGGTCAGATCTAGCTTAGAATGGTGGCAGTAGAGGAAAGCGAGGGAAATGTGACAGGTACGACAGAGAAAGATAGGACTTGGCAACTAACTGGGTATCAGGAGAGAATCTTGCTCATTGCCCATGTGTGTCATGTCCCAGCTGTGGCAGAGAAACGGAGCCTTAATTTTGACTTTATTAATTAGACATGGAGAAGATAAAAGAGATTTGTTCCAGAAGATTTTAGATATTACTTGGAAGTTGAGCTAAATTATGAAAGATAAAATCAACTCATCTTTTCCAAGTGCCAGCTTCCATTTTTCCATATGTAATTTCCAGAGCCAAATTAATGGTTGGAAAGCTTGAATGTGAACAGTTAGAAGAGCAGACTTCTAAAGTTTTTACTTGGAAAGCAATAAAAAATAGAGGTTTTTCTAACAATATTTTTATCTTTTGCTTCCAAATATGGTTTTGTAATACTAAAGTTTTCTGATGAAGATGGGTTAGGGGTTGGAAATATAAAAACAAACCAACAAAAACTAGATTTATCTGAAAACAGGAAGATAAAGGATCAATTTTAGAGAATTTTACCAATGGCTTAGTTCAAAAGACCTTTCCTTTCTTTCATTAATGAATACTCTAGCTCTCCACACAGAATTTAAAACTTAATTATCCTCAATCAAATAGCTCCAGTAATCTTGGAGAACCAAATATCTATGGAATAAGTATAAAAATATTTTTTAGAACAAGTTTTACCTCATACCAACAATTTTATTGCCATTAGCTAAGATGACATGAACTGGTACCTTAGAGTAACTGAACTTAAACCCCCTATTAAAAGGACTACTCTTGCTTTCCCTATTCTAGGTGGTACTTAGTTTCTCCTTTCTTCCCTCTATTGGGTAGAGTTGAGTGTGGCCTTGTGAGTTTTGTGATTTATTTTTTATTTTGTTATTTATTTTTATTTTTTTATTTAAGCTGAGTGAGAAGCAGTTATGAATTTTTTAAAAGTTGATTTTTTAAGACACTAAAGTCCTGCTCTCAATTAAGGTTACAATGTAAAAAACAAAAACTGTGCATGTGTGTGTATGTGTGTGTGTGTGTATTTGCCCAGGGGTTGGGAGCTGGGGATTGGGGAAACAAATGAGAGAAATTTTTTAAGGCCAACATTTGGAAATATTAGTCTTTTTCCCTTTAGGGGCCCAATTTGAACCTGTATAACACTATTGCTTTTAAAAAAATCTAGGTTCCTTTATCACTATTTTGTTTTCAAGTATAAACACTAACTACATATAAAATTGCTAATACTGCTGAATTCAAAGACTAAAATGTGAAAAAGTAGGCAAAATACAAATGAATTAAATTTGAAAAGTCTTTCAAGTAATAGAACAACAACCTATGGAAGAAAATCCCAAAAGTTAAAAATAAACTCTGACTTTACAGAATATACTGGCTTTTACTTCCCAAGTATTATAATTAACTTGCCCTGAGTATTCTCTATTCATATTTTCATATTATTTCCCTAGATATCTCTGACCTAAAACAGGAATTGATATTTTTTCCCAGTTCCAAAGATTTACTTTTAAAGCACTGAAACGCTTAACATAATATGTTAATCAAACTACTCTTAATCACATAGACATGGATGTGTAAATGTACAGGTAAGCCGAAAGACAAATTTTTAAAAAATCAGTGCCTTTGTATATCCTTCTCTTAATGTTTAAAAGTCAAATACTTTTGAATTCTATTTATAGATGCTGGAATTCTCCTTCCTTCTCTCCTACCATTCTTTGTTCCTCTGTGGCTCTGCATTTGAGCATGAAAATAAATGTATTTATGCTGTTGTTGACAGAAAATTTTACTTATATAAAAGGAGAGGCTACATCAAAATCCATTAAAGTTCAGTTTGCAATAAGGTCTCATATCAATAGAATCATCAGAGTGTAATAATATTACTTCTTTATAGGACTAAACCATCTTCATCCTGTGGAGGAGGCACACATGGTTATAACAATGAGTTTAAGAGCATGGAGGTAACTTACTTCTTTTTTTTTTTTAAACAAATATTTATTGAGCACCTACTTTGTGATGGACAATGTTCAGGACTCTTGAATACCTTTGTGAACAACACAGATAAAGACCCCTGCCCTCATGAAGTTTTCATTCTAACAGGTGGATATAGACAATTGACATAACAAAGCAATGTATGGTTGGTACGTTAGGAGATAAGTGCTATGGGAAATAAAAAGTAAAGCAGAGTAGGTGGAAATTGGGGGTGTTTTGGGGTGACATGGGGGCAGAGTGCAACTTTAAATAAGATGGAGATGGTAAAATTCATTGAGATGACGGCTGAGCAGAGACTTGAAGAAGGTGCAAGAATTAACCTTTCAAGTATTCAGGGGACAGGTGTCCAAGGCAGAAGAAACAGCCAGTGTCAAGGGCCTAAGGTGGGAACGTGTCTGATATGTTGGAGGTGAGAGAACTTTTGTTAGGCTGTTAGGATATTAGACCATGGCTGCAGCTGATTGGAGAGGAAAGAGGGAGAGTTAGTTTGATAAGTTAAATTCAAGATATTTATTAGACATGCAAGTGGAGATGTTACATATAGGCAATTAGAGAGTCTACCTAAAGGAATAAAAAAATTGAGTTTTGGGTATATAAATTATTTCGAAGATATGTGACTAGATAACATTCTCAGGGATTGAGCGTAGGTGGAGAAGAAGAGCAAGTACTGAGCCTTAAGCACTTTCCCTTGAAGAGATTGGGAGGCAGAGAGTTACTAGCAAAGAGACCTGGGAGTAGAGCCAGCGAGGGAAGAAGAAAACCAGGAGAGTGTGCTGTCCTTGGAGCCCAGGGAGGAACCTATTTGAAGGAGCCCATGAGTAAAGTGTAGCCAATATTCCCCCCTCGGTAAAGCTTCATGATTTTGCAACCTGATTGTCTTATCTAGTTCCATTTGTCATACACACACACACACACACACACACACACACACACACATGCCCCTTTCCAAAGAAAGAAAAATGTGTTAGGCTCTATATGAATATACTGCCTCTTAACATTGTCATGAAGAATTATATCTCTTTGTAAATACTTGAGAAGTTTCTGGAGACAGCATCCTTCTCTATTCATTAGGGTACTATTTGATAATTGAGTTAATTACTGCAAGAAAAACCTATGCCTCCAATTCTTTGCTGATCATCTTGGGAAAATATATATGTGTATATTTATATTCCTGTTGCCTGAAAAGAGTTGCCTATCTGTGTTTGATACTGTTCTTCTAGATATTTAGAATCTAAAACAAATTAGATCTGTTATAAATAATATAATTAAGTTACCTTTAATTATTTAAACATAAATAAAAATATTTAGGTCTCTTCATCCCAAAAGTAAATGGGAGATGTCTTTGAGAAATCAGTGGGCAAGTATAAGTTGTGCAAAAATATTTAATGCTTAGAAACGTCAACATTTTTTGTCATGTAGTAGTAACATATGTGAACAATGATAAGAAAGGTGTATAAAAAGAATATACGATGTTGTATGATGAATTTCTAATTTCTGTTGTCCAGATGTTGTAGAATTGTGTGGGCATCGGTTGTCCAGTGTTGCTTGTATTCTCCTAGTCTGTTGACATAGGAGGTGCTATGGAAACAGGTGGATTTAGAAGTAAACACAGTATGGATTATACTTGATTGGACTTGGTACAACATCTCAGGTGGAAATGTTGCAAAAATCATTTTCGAATCTGGAAAGCAGCCAATATTTTATGATAACTATAAATGGAGCATTTAAAAATTGTGAATCACTATATTGCACACCTGTAACCTATAATATTGTACAGCAAATGTACTTCAATAATAAAAAAAATCAGGGCTTCCCTGGTGGCGCAGTGGTTGAGAGTCCACCTGCCGACGCAGGGGACACAGGCTCGTGCCCCAGTCAGGGAAGATCCCACATGCTGCGGAGCAGCTGGGCCCGTGAGCCATGGCCTTTGAGCCTGCGCGTCCAGAGCCTGTGCTCTGCAATGGGAGAGGCCACAACAGTGAGAGGCCCACATACCGCAAAATAAATAAATAAATAAATAAATAAAATAAAATAAAATAATAATAAAAATCATACTGTTAAAAAAAAATCTGGAAAGGAATTCTTAAAGAGGCTTAAGATACAAATAGAAGAGCTGTTAGAAAAAGAAAATTGTGTCTCTTCCAACATCTGTTTTTGAGATTACATGGCATCTAGTAATAGGTGGACTATTACTGCCTAGGCTATCTTTCTGGCACATGGACCCAGTTTTAAACAGCAGACTGAAGTTGAACCATTTGACAATATTGAAATCTATAACCTAATGTGCGGTAAGTATACCTATATAACTGCAACAATCATATATGAATCGAGTTTTAAAAATATGAATTTTGAAGCTGGTGATAAATTGAATCCCAGAAGTAGATGCTCTGTCCTAAGGAGATGGAAGATAGAAAAGATGAGGTAGAATTATTTACTATTCAGAATTATTTAGCGGTCAATGTGAGTTCTTTTCATTTTGTTTTATTTTAGTAACGATAAACATTAGACCCTGGGAGACCAATTTTTCTGTTAGTTACTACATGAAAATTTAATTTAATAGAACTTAGATAAATAAAATTACACTTCCAACTTTTCAGAGCAGGGGTAACACAGCAAAAAACAGAAGTATTTTCTTGTAATTACAGAGAGAAAGCTTCTGGAATAAAAGGATGGTAAAAAAGTCCTATTTGGATCGACACATTACACTCAATGTTAAAAAACTGTAAAGAATTAGAGTTTGGGGGAATCTAACCTACCTTCCTGCCTATGTGCTTACCTCAGACCACACATAATTTAGCTAGGCAGGGCAATGAATTGAGTTGCAATTTCACCTTTAGCTATAGGAATTTGGGAACATAAGTACACTCACAGTTGTCACTCTTAATCTTGCCACTGGCCTGTGGTAATTGAATGTAACTTAGAGACCAAAGAGTATCCATTTAAGAATAATGTGTTGTAGCATTAACTTAAATTCTTTGTTCCCAAGGCTGAGTTTATGGTCAGGGCTACTGGCCCTTTCCAGGAAAGGTTTAAAAAGAACTAGTTAGTGTTGCAGTTCTAGGAGAGATCTCTTTGGTAGTCCTCAGCAGGAGCCACTTACAAGGCTATGTTTGTGCAATATTTGTATGTTCTGTTTTTATAGGAAAAACTATAATAAGTTCTCTAAATTTTAAGCAAAATTCACTAGTTTAATACTTTAAAAGTATCTGTACTTAGAGTATTTTCCTATAATTAAATAAATATACTACAAGTAAGATTGTAAATTATTTAAGTTCTTTAAACTTGTTTTTACTAAAAGTGTAGCTTTTTTATGCTAGAAAACCATAATATGCTTAAGGCACAAAGTGATCATTTAAGCAAAGATACTTTTCTCTGGAGGAACAGAAACAGTTCATAAACATTCCTGTGGCTCATTTACAGCAACTGTTCCTATTTTCTAGAAAGACTAGGTATGGAAATTGGGAAGGGAGGGGGAAGCTGCTCAACTGAATGGTGTATGCAGCAGAATTTATTAAAGGAAGTGAACACTAAGTGTTTGTTTTCCCCCATCTTCTGCATAGATGTTGTTGCCTTCTAATTTAAAACTACTTTGAATTTAATTTTTAAACAGATCTTCTACACATTCATCCAGCACCAAACAATGGTACCCATGGTAGTTTAAACTATCTTCTGAAGGTGCCTTTTTATGAACCATCTCATGCAGAGGAAGTGTCAAAGTTTTCTGTTTGTGGCTTTACTAGTCCATTGACCACAGATACTCTAGGATGTTCATGCCCGGGGCTACAAAGTGTAAGTAATAACTTCATGTATCCATAAGAATGTAAAGGGGCAAACTCATCTATAACCAGAGTAGCTAACAACCAGGTTTGTGTTCTAGCTCAGATATTTACTAAGAGAATATGTGGTTTCTCTGAACCTTATCTGGAAATGAGAGGTACATTGTAATATTAAGTATGTGAATATGTTTTGTAAGCTGGAAAGCACTATTTGGCAATTGTTAATCCACGGTGAGCTAACTGTCTGTAATCGTTCAAAACAGTGGAATCCTGGGGCTCTCTTTGATTTCCCTCATAAACCATCTTTCTTACAGCTTAAGAATCAGAGGGTCATACTCAGTTATTTCAGAGCAGAAATAGCTGGCGGGGGCAGGGACTGAGATCTGACATCTGACACACCCACTAGGGTAGGTGCTTGGAGTCTGCTCAGCAGGAAGCCTAGCATTTAAAGTGGGAGGTATTCTTTTGGGTAGTAGTGAAGAACCCTTTGATGAGAGGATGCTTGGAGGCTGCCTGACAGACAGTCAGCATTGGGAAGGTCTTTTTAGTGGATCAGATGCCCACCTGAGTTCAGCAGCAGGATTTCAGATCCCAGGAGACTCTCAACCAGGTGAGATTCCAGTGCTAAGAGGAGTCTCCCAAAGGCAAGCAATCAGAACAGGAGCTCAGAATGCAAGGACCAAGCCCTGCTGTGAGAATTAAAGCACATGTGTGGGGCTAGGATATCGGAATGGAATTGGAGCCCACTATCGGGACTCCATCAAGCTAAAACTAATGTCAAGGTGCATTTGATGCCAAGTCCCAAGGGTGGCTGTAAAGCTAAATAAACACCAGCTGCCTCAGGTAAGAATTGTTTCTTAGAGCCAGGGGACAGGGAAGGCTTTCCATTCTCTGATCCTCAAAATAACATCATATCACAGAAATAAATGCATAAGTAAATTACCAACCAAAAAAGATTTAAAGTGCAAAAGTCTAAACTTCCCAATAAAAATCAAATCCATCCTGAAGATCAGAGTAAATGTGTGGGTTTCCTACTGCTCCAGATAACCTCAATGGAACCACTATTTAAAGTAATAATAATAAATATTATAAAGTGGGTGTTTTCTTCCCCACTTTAGAGATAAAGAGGACTCTGAAAAGTTAGGTAAATTGTCCAGTGTCACAGAAGCTCTGTCTATGTGACTGCAAACCCCAAGTTCTTCTCTGCAAGGAAGGTCCCTTCCTGCTCAGAGTGTGGTCCCAGGATCAGCATCTGCATCACTTGCAAGCTCATTGGAGATCCAGAATCTCAGGCCCCCCTGAGCTTGGGCTTACACTGAATCAGAATGTACATTTTAGCAAGACTCTCAAGGGAGTTTTATGTGTGTGTGTGTGTGTATGTGTGTATATATATATATATATATTAAAGCTTGAGAAACCCTGGGATGTTGTCATCACAGCTTAGTAGTTGACTCCAGCTATGGTCAGAATGATCTGCCCCATTATCAATTACATCTTTGCAGACTCCCACACAAAAAATGTATTCCTGGGAGTAGCAATGTCTCTATATTTCTGAGGTAGTGGAATTTAAACTCAAGTTAGTCTGGCTTTTTTTTCCGTAGTAAAACATTCATGTGACTACTGCAGAAATAATCTTGATCACTTTTTAAAACATGTGTTGATACTATGATTCACTTTCTCCCCATCTCCCACGTTATCTTGCAGGATGCTGCTGACCTTGAACGCGTGAATCAAATGCTAAATCTCACCCAAGATGAAAGTAGGTCAATAGAAAGCATGTTAAGTCTTTGATGTTTAGACCTAACAGAATACCATGTTGCCTTTTGGAGGTTCTCCAAAATAAGCTTACAGGTTCTTTTGAACATAAAGATTTTCTTGCCAATATACAAGAGGGAAAAATGCCCCAGATCTAATAACAACAGTAGCAGCATGGAATAGTTATGATGGTCCCAAGCACTCAACATTCCTTGAAATGGTGGTGCGTTGTCTACAGTTCCCTATTCACTTTTTTAGATGTGAAGAGACAGACTGCCTGGGTTTAAGTCCTATGTCTACTTCTTCCCCTCTGTGTAACCTGGGCCAAATTACTTAACTCTCTGTGCCTCAGTCTCTTCATCTATGATAATGGTACTCATCTCACGTAATTGAAAATATTAAGAGTTAATCCATGACATGTACACACTGCTATATTTAAAATAGATAACCAACAAGAACCTACTGTATAGCACAGGGAATGCTACTTAATATTCTGTAATAACGTAAATGGGAAAAGAATTTGAAAAAGAATAGATGCATGAATATATGTATAACTGAATCACTTTGCTGCACACCTGAAACTAACACAACATTGTTAATCAACTATGCTCTGATGTAAAATAAAATTTTTTAAAAATGAGCTAACCCATGGAAAGAATGTAGAACAGAGTCTGCCCTGGAGCAGTATTATTATTAGCTGTTATCCCTTTTATTTTTTACTTTAAAAATTTTTTAACTGAAGTATAATTGACGTATAACATTTTATTAGTTTCAAGTGTACAATATAATGATTCAATATTTGTATATATTGCAAAATGACCACCACAATAAGTCTAGTTAACATCTGTCCCCATACATAGTTATAAAAAATTTTTTTTTCTTGTGATGAGGATTTTTAAGATTTACTCTTGGGCTTCCCTGGTGGCGCAGTGGTTGAGAGTCCGCCTGCCGATGCAGGGCACACGGGTTCGTGCCCCGGTCTGGGAAGATCCCACATGCCGCGGAGCGGCTGGGCCCGTGAGCCATGGCCGCTGAGCCTGCGCCTCCGGAGCCTGTGCTCCACAAAGGGAGAGGCCACAACAGTGAGAGGCCCGCGTTCCGCAAAAAAAAAAAAAAAAAATTACTCTCTTAGTGACTTTCAAATGTGCAATACTGTGTTATTAACTACAATCAACCTGTTATCTTTCAAGTATCCTTGTATTGAACTCTCTAGGCCTGTTTCATCATTGTAAAATGGAAATACCTACTTTTAGAGTTGTTATGAAGACTAAATGAGTTAATATATGTGTGTACTTAGAATGGTGCCTGGCACACAATAACAGTTCAGTAAATACGTTGGCTGTTTTGACAATCTTCTTATGAGTGTTCTTCTTCTTATGAGTGTAATCTACTGAGTGTTATTCCATAGCATGAATACCCTGCACATTTTTTAACCATCAGTAATTGGTGAAATTTAGACTAATGGCAGACAATTAAAAATGAATAAATACAGTAGGCATACTTTTAATAAAATTCCAATTTCTTTCCTAGGACAATTATTAAAGTAAGTCTTCTTTGTTATAAAGTATGTGCTTTTGATTTTAAAGTTTTATCTCTTCAGATATGTCTTGTGAACTGTTAGCTGTTTAGCTAAATAAGTTATCTAAGCCTTAGTTTTATAATTTATAGAATGGAATAATAACACCTACCTCATAGGGTTGTTGTAAGACTTAAAAGAGGTTAAATATGTAAAATAGTTACCAGAGTACCTGGAAAATAATAATCCATCAGAGATGGGTAGTTAGTATACATAGAAACATTTGCTAATTTTCACAAACATTTTTATTTTATGTTATTTTTATTTTAGTAAAAACAACAGAGATACTAAATTTGCCATTTGGAAGGCCCAGGGTTATACAGAAGAACAAGGAACTCTGTCTTCTTTATCACAGGGAATATGTCAGTGGATTTGACAAAACTAGCAGGATGCCCCTTTGGAGTTCATATACAGTCCTTAAACCGGTAAGTTCCTGTGTCCATTGATTCACGCAGGCTGGAAAGAAATTGTAGTTCTTTACTATACTAAAAGTTGAATTTTGATTTGCAGTAGAGATCCTAAAGGGAGCTCAACGGACCTGTGGCTTGTATTGATAAGACAACGTCCCAGGTTTTACTTATAAGTACTTGTAGGTGCTACATGGGTGCCAAAGAGGAATACATTGTGTTTTGCCTGGAGAAAGCAGAGTGTTTACAGGCCAATTGGCTAATTGGTATGGCAGGTAGAAAAAAAGATTTCAAAGAGAAGCAACAGGAAGTACAGAGGCACACATTTCATTTGGTATTTCCCAAGTATATGGTGGGTGCACCTACAAGGTGATGGTAACTAAGTTATAAAGGGTTTTGTTATTTATTTGATTACTTTAAAATACTATACTATCTGCTGTGTACCGTGGTAGGCACAGTAAACACAATGTGAATAAGCGGTAATCCTTCCCTAAAAGATCTAGTACTCTAAGAAACCAGGCTAGACTTACATGTATAGGTGTCCTATGTTACAGGTCTCTGCAGATTGAGGTTGAGAATCCAATTGTTTAAATCCTCTTACCTCTTTCACTATCTGGCAAACTCCTTTTCAATTAATATCACCAGGACAATTGGCTACCATAAGAAAAATAAATATTAGATCCCTACTTTACACCACATGCAAAATTAAATTGATGGTGAATTTATAGACCTAAATGTGAACAGCAAGTCCATATTTTCCTTTGTGTATATCTTTATGACCTCAGGATAGAGAAGGATTTCTTAGGACACAGAACAATAACAAAAACAAAAATTACATAGAGGAAACTGATTAATTTACTACATTAACATTAATGTGTGACCAAAAATATGAAGTTATGGGTGGGACAATATATTTGCATTGCATATAAGAAACAAGTGATGAGTATACAGAATACTAATTAGGATCCGGAATGGCTAGTAAATTTCTACCAATAAACAAGAGAATGGCAAGCATCTTAGTTAATAAATGGGCAAAGGATATAAACCAAGCAATTGAAACTTATTAGCAATCAGGGAAATGTAAATTAAAGCAAAAATCAAAGTCTGCCAAAAATCAGCCCAAACACTCCTTCATGGCAGGAATGGTTTTATTTAATGTATTCCCCGGCACAATACCGCTGCCCAGTAAATGGTTATTGAGTGAATGCATTAGATAAATTAATCCCAACCATTATTTTTAAAGAACTGAAGATGAAGCAGTACTTCCAACCAGAAGGGTAAATAATCAGGAAGCTATTTTTGTAGAGGAAATCTTAGTATTTTAGATACAAAGATTCTGATGACAAACCCCTACCTATTACTGTTCTTGTTAAGGGTACAGATCTTCCATCTCTTTTTATGGAGAGGAAATAATTGGTTGTATCCAGTTTATTTACTCTTCTTGTTCCAATTCAAGATTTCTGGAATAAGCATATTTTTCCACTACTAATTATGGCTTTATGTGTTCTGAAAGCCAACTCTCCCGCTGACAATGGTTTAATTGTGGTCAGTGGTAGGAGAGCACTAATGTTGTTTTCCAATGTGAGCAAATATTTTACAAAGTTACCTGAGTTCATATGTATGGTTAATGGCAGCATCACTTTCTTAATATGCACAGTGTTCAGTTGTCTGTGATTTTCTTCAACATGCTATGAAGCGTACTATGAAACAATAATATGAAGTTATTTATTCCTTAAAATAATTTCTATTTTGTTTTTGATTTTGAGAGGGGCAGTATATTCAAGGCCAGTTTTATTATTCAATTCTCTATTTTGAAAAGTCTAGGTACCAGGGATTATGTGGAGTTAAGGGGAATGTTTATGTTTTTAATACTTTCCCCTGCTGTCTTGCATTCCTGAATTTATATGAGCTTTAACGGAAACCAAAGGCAGAGGATTTCAAGTGGGCTCAGACTAAGAGTTTAGTACAATTCTTTTTTTGTTATTGTTTTAAAACTAGCTTCTTTGTTACCCAGAGTTCCTGTCCTTTCAGGATCCCACAGAACTACTTGTGTATTTCTCCTTCCATGTGAGAGGATGGAATTCTAGCAATTTTCTGCTTTCTAATTCAGAAATTACTCTGTTAGTATGTAGTGGTTCAAGAAAATTACATACAAGGATGTTTTGAGATTCACATAGAAATGTTGTAAATCAGCTCTGTGTTTGAAAACTCAGACTTTAAATAAGCACTTTTTGGAGCATGGACCCAATTGGCTTGTATCTTTAAGTTTTATGGAACTTTTGTTTTTCTGTGGTTTTGGTCGGTTTTCTAATTGTTGTTGTTATTATCTCAGAAGAGTTTGGGGGAAGTAGCTGTGATTTGAAATCATGGTCCTACAGCAATTGCTTCAAAACCATTAAGGTTGATCAGACTGTATAAGGGTTTTGCTTTTGGCCCTCCTCAGTAGGAAGATGAGAATTGTTTTTTATGTTGCTAGGTGGAAAATTAAAAATAATAGCAAGAATTACAATTATTTAGCATATCTAATTCAGAAATTGAATATGAAGTTGAAAGGCTTTTTCAGAGAAGAAAATCTAGTACACTTTGAAAAATCTCCCATAACTAAATTTTTACAAAGTCTTTTTTGTTTCTAAAGCTTGTTAGCACTGATATTGTAAATTATGACCCAAATGTGTCTTGTGAGTCTTTAAAAACTAGGGACATTATTGTGTATTGCAAAAGGTTTTTTTTCTTGTTTTGAACTATAAGAAATATTTTTCCCTATAGAAAAAAATCACGACCAGAAAAATAATTTAAACATGTGTATAATTATTATCCTTACCATAAGGCAAGATCACAATTATCCAGTCTTCAAATAAATACGTTTTAGCTTTGACATTCCGTCTACAGATAAGGAGAGTCTATATAACTTCAATAAAAATAGTTTTAGCCCTTGTTTAAGTTCTATTTTGTCTCCATGCCAGACTAGAAAGGAAAGTATCTCACTTTCCTGTCTGTGCTTATCATCTACTTCCCTTGAAGAATTTTGAGAGCTAGAGTTCAGATTTCATCTGAGTGTCTGAATTCTATTTATTGTTTTCCTGACTTTCTATCCCCTGGCTTAAAAAACTCTAAGGAACTCTGAACAGATGGAAGGATGAAACTATTTGTGTGTGTGTGTGTGTCTGTGTGTGCGTGTGTGTGTGTGTAGGGGAGTGGTGGGGTGGTAAGGTGGTAGTTCACTATGCCTTTTCTCAAGAGCCCAAGATTCAGAAATGATGTGACTATACCTCCCCTCCATCCTTCTAGAGAGCTGCCTACTGCATGATCTCACTTTTATAAAGGAGGCCATATCCTGTCTTTCCCAGTCTTGATATATTTATATTTGGGGGTTCAAGTTTGATATATAAGAAACACATCTAAGATTTTCAGTTAGCAGAGAACGTGTAACTTTTTTTTAGTACTTTCTGACTAAAGCCATCCTGGTCCTTTTCTCCCAACCCAAGGTCTATGCCACTTTGAGAAAATAGTAAACATTTTGCCCAACTGAATTGTTTGAGCACAACTTCCATAGCTGCAGGCTCATTAAAATTACAATAAACTTCCCTCCTTAAGATTTTTATAATTTTAACTATTGAATATAGGCATTTTACTTTCCTTATATTATGGAAAATGCATCAATGGTTACATTCATGTATTATATATTTCTTGAAGTAAAATGGTAAGTTGTGTGGTAGGAAACATCAACTCACAATATTCTGGGTGTCTATAGGGCTGACTGGGTCAGCTGTCAATCTCCCTAGTTCTCCCACTTTGCATCGTCTCTATGTGCCCCTTTACAACAAGTGAAGAAACCTGGTCATTCAGAATTGTTCACTATAAGTTTTTGAAAGAATATAAACAAATGTTTTTAGCTTTCTAGTATCTGCACCAGAAGGAGAATGAAATAAATGGTGGGAGCAGATACACGGCATCTAATACTAATATCTTCATATTTCTTGGTCTACTCCTTGTTTTGGTGACTATATCACTGAGGAGCTTCCTAAGAAAGGAAGAAGAGAAGATACATATTTGAGACTTTGTGCATCTCAAAGTGTTTTTATTCTATCTATATGCTTAATTGATGGCTTAGCTTTAGAATTTTAGAAACAGTTTTTCTTCAAAATTAATAGGACATTAGACTTCTAATGTGTTTATATGTGCCTTCCTTTTTTCCATCTCTTGTCTTTAATTCACTTTTTGAGAAATATCTGCAATTTCATCTTCTAGAGCTTATTGAAAATTTTATTTCTGTTGTCATATTTTTAAATACCAAGAGCTCTTTCTGTTATCTCTTTCCTTTTTAAATGCTTTCTGCTCTTTCTCTATGGATGCCATACATACTCTCATCTCTCTGAGAAGTGAGTTTTCTTCTGCTGTCTGTATTGTCTCTTTTTCTTATTGGTTCCTCTCCCCAACCCCAATGCATATCTGGTGGTCCTTGGCTGTCAGCTCATATTTTAAGGGTGAGGCACTAAGCTACAGGGCTGAGCTTGCCAGCTGATAAGCTTCATTATAGGTTAATCAGGAGGAGAACCAGACATTTTGTTGGGGACTCCCAACTGTATCTAGTTTTCTTTTCAGGCTGGTTTGTTTTTCAAAAGGACACTTCTCATGTGAACCAATATACACGGGGGTGATGAGACTGGAGGGAATCTTACCATTCAGTGCATAGATTTTAAAATTTAATTCCATTGCTTTCACCTGCTTTCCAGGGTGCCTTGTGTCCTTTAGTCTGGTTGTCTCTTTGGATCAACCTCCCCAGTGAGTAAAGCTTCTGTCTGGCCTCTTTTACAGACTTTCAACCTATCCTCTTCTTTCCAACTTTACATATATCCCCTGTCTTTAGGAGACTCCAAGTTTTATGCTTCTGGTGTTCTACAGGAGGAATCAGTTTCTTTGGGTTTTTCCCAACCAGAGGCTCTTTGTTATCAGTGTTTACTGGTTTACCAAGTCAAGGTTACAGTAGTAAACAAATATACTTATCTGACTTCCAGTTTCTGAAAATTTCTTATCATCTCTTATGTGTCTTCATCATTACTGTTCTTTTAATGGGATTTCAGAGGGGAGCAGAGATAAATGTTTGTGTACAATCAAGTTGAGAAATTTACTCCACTGCTGTATAGTGTTTTCCAACCGGAGTGTTGCAGCATGTTAGGGGTACATCCTCTGCTTGTGTTTCCCCTCATCTTCATCTCCTTCCTGTCCTATATCTCATCATGGGGCTCTCCTGCCTATGAATATAGCGCACAGTGTATGCTGCCTTTTCCTTTGTGAATTGATCTTGTACATTTTATTTGTTTTTCCCCAGCTTTATTGAGATATAATTGACATATAACATTGTGTAAATTTACAACGTGTACAATGTGATGATTTGATATGTGCATATATTATAAAATAATTACCACATATGTTTTAGACACCATAGCTAATTTTTGCTTTTAGCACAATATAGTGAAT
Organism: Mesoplodon densirostris; assembly: GCF_025265405.1. NCBI lineage: Eukaryota > Metazoa > Chordata > Mammalia > Artiodactyla > Ziphiidae > Mesoplodon > Mesoplodon densirostris. The sequence goes on along the minus strand of NC_082672.1, from coordinate 31,795,510 downwards.
AGAGGAAGAACATTCTAATTTAATTTAATCTTCTTTTTTATAAATTACAAAATATTTTTTAAGAAGTATATATGTTGTGGGCAGTAGAAGGCTTATAAATCAAAATTTCTGAAAAAATTAAATGAATAGCAAGATGTTTACATACTCATAATTATATGCTCATCAAAATATTATATAATACTGTATTACCTTAAGTACTTAGGCAGCACATTTATAGATGCCTGCTAGTAAATAAATTATTGTATTAGTCTTTAAAGTTGCAAAGAAAATTATAAAAAATATATTCCTATATTTCAAGATGAATAAAGCATAGCTACAAATTTATTAAAGTCCCCAAATAAGTAAATTTATACAACTACAGCTTCTTTGAGTCAATCTTAGGTTAATTAGAAGTTCTTGCTCAACTGAAGAATATTACCCTTAAGTCATATCTGTATTTTAAAAATAGTTTATAGGGGCTTCCCTGGTAGCGCAGTGGTTGAGAGTCCGCCTGCCAATGCAGGGGACGTGGGTTCATGCCCCGGTCTGGGAAGATCCCACATGCCGCGGAGTGGCTGGGCCCATGAGCCATGGCCGCTGAGCCTGCGCGTCTGGAGCCTGTGCTCCCCAACGGGAGAGGCCACAACAGTGAGGCCCGCATACCACACACAAAAATAATAATAATAAATAGTTTATATTTTATTTTCAATTTTTATTTTATTTTCAATTTTTATTTTCAAGCACAGTATATATCACCACCTAAAGTTAGAGCCTGAAATGGATTTGGGTTTTTAGCAGTAGCTCCCATTATCCCTCAGCACTCAATTCAGGTTTTAACCTGCAAATATTCCTTTCCAAGGTGTATTTGATTTGCCCTTCCCATGTCCCTAACCAGAAGGGAACCACAGAAGAAAACATTGCTGAAGACATCCATTTCCATTGCTTGCGTAGACCTGATTCACTAACAAAATAAGAAAAGGTTAAATGAAAAACATTCTAGGGAAGTTACAAACCAAGTAAGGCGATGGGTGAGCCACAATGTGGGCGTCATTTTTTTTTTCTTTTCTCTCTTTCAACAGGGAGACACATCGCCTCTTCCTCCCACTGTCCCAGACTGTCTGCGGGCTGATGTCAGGATTGCTCCTTCTGAGAGCCAAAATTGTTCCTTCTATTTAGCAGACAAGAATATCACCCACGGCTTCCTCTATCCTCCTGGTTTGTATAACTCTTTTTTAGAGCAGCAGCTTAGAAAGCCCTCATCAGCTGGATGTGGGCATGTGCCCTAAACATATGCTCCCAACCAAAACTACCTGCTTGGGCTAAACTAGCTGCCCAGGAGGCTTCCAGTGATTGTGGGCTGGCCTGGAGCAGTGCAACAGCTATAATAAAGACTAATAAATTTTGCACTGGGAACCACACATCAGCTCTAATCTGGCCCAGATGTTCAGAGAGTTCGGCAGGTTTAAGTTTAATTTTAAAACTGAAGATTCTTTGGAGAGGGACACAAGCGTCTAAAAAAACATTTTTTTTCTTTTCTTTTCTTTTTTTTTTTTCTGGTGACTGGCCAAGCTAAGGCTTGCATTGAGAATGCAGCTGTGCCTGTGAAGACAAATCAGGCTGGAATTTGGGCCTCTCGCTCAGGCTGTATATCTAACAGCTTTATGTGGGTTAAGCAGCTGAATAAACTTGAAATATTTTTTCAGAAAGCTTCTCTCCTGGGAACGTGCAAAAGCCAATGTGATTTTTCTAAAACCCAAATCTCTTCTCTGTTCAGCAGGGATTGTCATTTCCTTGATTTACTCATGAGATTTTCAACAATTTCAGCTTCTGATATTGGGATTTCTCCAGATATTTGGCTTCATTTTTCTGGAAGCCATGACCAAAGAGGTCAATTTAGAGATTTATAATTTAGAGGTTCTGAGATTTATAGTGGGAAAAAAAGGCCTAGTGAAATCAAGTAGCACAACAATGTAAAATTCCTAACAGAGAATTAGGAAAATAAACTGATATATCTTGTTGCAATATCTAGAGACAATTAGAGTGCCACCAAATTTATGTAAACCCTAGGATAAACCTTAAATAGTTGCAACATTTTATTAATAAAAAATTTTAAATTGGCATTATAAAATTGTATCTGTTAAGCCCTAAGATATTGGTTGATTTATAAATGTTTGTCTTGACAAGGAAATGAAATGAAAAACTAAACAGCTTGTCTCAAAAAATATTAAGGATTGAATGAAACCACCTTCTAACTCTCCATTACAAATTGTGAGCATTTCCATTATAAGCAAATTCTTATGTTTCCTGAAAAGAAGATAATGTTATGTTCATTGACTTTACAACTTTCAAAGTTTAGTTTAACAAGTAGAAAAGGCTTGTAGAGGATCTGAGGACCATGAGCAGCATGTGAAATCTTAAAGAAAAAGACAAAAAAATCTTGCTTCTCCTTGCTTTTTGGTTCCCATACATTGGCCTTTCATTTGAATATTAGTTAAGGTAGCCAAGGGTAGTTTAAATATAAAAAGCATTATAATAAACATTCATAGGCTTGCAGCAGTTTAAATCCTCACAATATTTCAGTGAGAGAGATGCCATGAGACAAATGAAGTACAGAGGGACATAGCGCTTTGCCCAAGTGGGTCAGCTGGCAGACAGTGGAGCTGGGATTCCAAGCCGGGCAGTCTGGTTCCAGAGCACACAAGCTCAGCACACACTCCTCTAGATGGCAAGTCCATGTGTCTTCAAAGACAACCATTTGTGGTGCTGTCAGCAGTCTTCACTGAGTTAAAACCCACCTTCTTAAGAAAATTTTACTTTGGAAGAGTTATTTAACATAGCATTGTTATTTTATGTATATTCAATAACGATGCTTTCCTATCGGTATTATATTTATTTTCTAGAGACTGCTGTAACAAATTACCCACAAACTTGGTGGCTTAAAACAACAGAGGTTTATTCTCTCAAAGTTCTAGAGACCAGAAGTCTGAAATCAGGGTGTTGACAGGGCCATGCTCCCTTTGCAAGAGAGAATCTAGGGTAGAATCCTTCTTTACCTCTTCCAGCATCTGGGGATTCCAGGTGTTGCTTGGCTTGTAGCTGCATCACTCCAATCTCTGCCTCCATCTTCGTATAGCTTTCTCTCCTGAGTCTCTCCTCTTCTCAATCCACCTTCTCCTTATAGGACACCAGTCACTGGATTTAGAACCCACCCTAAATCCAGGATAATCTCATCTTGAACTTTTTTTTTTCTTTTTTTTTTTTGCGGTACGCGGGCCTCTCACTGTTGTGGCCTCTCCCGCTGCGGAGCACAGGCTCCAGACGCACAGGCTCAGTGGCCATGGCTCACGGGCCCAGCCGTTCCGCGGCATGAGGGATCTTCCCGGACCGGGGCACGAACCCGTGTCCCCTGCATCGGCAGGCGGACTCTCAACCACTGGGCCACCAGGGAAGCCCTCATCTTGAACTTTTAATTACATTTGCAAAGACGCTATTTTCCTACCTATCACATTCAGAGGTAATGCGGGGTTAGGACGTGGACCTATCTTCTTGAGGGTCACCAGCCCACTATAGGTATCAATCAAATGCATAAAGCTGCCTGCATTATTGATGACTTCCACTGGAGAGTGCTTTGTATCTCTGTGTTTCGTGTGTTAATAAATTTACATTAGTATGTAATACTAATGGGCCTATTATGTGGAATGTCATACTTTCTCTTATAGATAGATTTAATAAAATTCATTTGTTTTGCAGCAAACAATAGAACTTCTGATAGTCAATATGATGCTTTAATTACAAGTAATTTGGTCCCTATGTATGAAGCATTCAAAAGTAAGTATATACTTAGATTATTAATTTTAAAATACCCAAGTAACTCCTTGAACTTCTAAACTAAACACATCTTTTATTGCAATTTGTTCCTGTTATCAGTCATTTTGTTCTCATTTTTTTTTTGGCCGCACCTTGTGGCATGCGGGATATTAGTTCCCCGACCAGGGATTGAACCCGCGACCCCTGCAGTGGAAACATGGAGTCTTAACCACTGGACCTCCAGGGAAGTCCCTGTTCTAATGTTTTAAATATTGAAACAGGAAGGATGTCTAACGTAAATTCTTTTCAACTTACTTCAACTTTGGATGACTTGTTGCTAGAATTTTGATAATTTTTTAATCCTAATTTTACTGTAAAGAGCTAACCACAAAATAAAATTTTACTGATATTCACCATAAGTAAATGAAAAGTGTTTGTCCCTAGAGTCACAATTAATAAGGCAGTATGTGTGTTCTGACCTTTTTTAATACAGTCCCCAAAGCAACTCAGCCCTAGGGAGGCATTTGGACACATATTTAACTGTAATTTCGAGACTGTGACTACATCAACAACAAAAAGCTATCATGGACGTGGCTGTTTATTTTTGTTGCATAGACTATTTTTCAGTATTACTCAATGACCACTGACAAGTATTAAAGCAGAATTGGATGCTATTTAAATGTACCTGTTTATAATAGAAAATATTTCCATGTTCAATAGAGGCAGACATTTTTAATGCTTTATTCTTTTATTTTTAGCAATGTGGAATTACTTCCATAGAGTTCTTCTTGTAAAACATGCCATGGAAAGAAATGGAGTCAATGTGGTTAGTGGACCAATATTTGATTATAATTACGATGGTCATTTTGATGCTCCAGATGAAATTACAGAGTAAGTAATTTGAAACAAAATGGACTTTTGATTTGGCAATAGGGTATCATAAGGGGAAACCTCAATATTTAAAATTAAAGCTCAGTATTCTAAACATTACATATTTATATAGAGATGCAATTGTTGACTATTTTCAACTAGTCTATCTAAATATTTAGCAAAAATTTTATATGGCAAAGATTTAAACTAATAGGCAAAGAAAAAAATGTCCAGGAATAGTTTAGAAAAATTTTTATTTGGAAAATTTCTAAACCAGTGTGAAAGGGAAAACGTGGTTTTGTCAAGGTTAAGGAGGTAGGGAAGACTCACTGTGCTGTCAGTAAATAGAGAACCAGTTCAGCAATAAATAAAAAAAATCAAGAAGTGACTATTCAAAATACTGCCCAATATTTTGGATAGTGGATGATTCATAAAAGTATCTCCCAGGAGATAGTGTAGGCTTCCTATAGAAAACTAGTCCTACTAAACTGTACATCTTTGTACTAAACCTGGTCACACATGTTGCTAAGAATTACTTTTGAACCCAGCACACAGGAATAGAGAGTTTTAGAAGTGTCATCCATGATTTCTCTTTATTATCAAAATGGACAGTACTAAACTATTGTACTAAGCCTAGATTATGTAAAGCAATGATTTCTACTTATACCTTCTGATAAGATAACATTCATCATCACTAAGTGTGTGGCCTTAAATTTTGTTTGCCTTGTCCTTATTTCAGTGTTTATTGATCCTGTCTTTCACCATTTAATAATCCTAGCAAACTATTTGATAGCACTTTACTCCATGCTAGGTATGCTTCTAAGAATTTACAGATACTTCATTTAATCTGAAAAACATCCACAGGTTAGATTCCATTAGTTCCCATTTAGAAAAGGAAACTGAGGCACAGAGAGGTTAACTAACTTGTCTAAGTTCCACAGCCAAGTAGTAAAGCCAGAACCCAGTCAGTCTAGCTCTGATTCTAAATCACAGTAATACATTACTACTTATACCAGTTCATTTTCCTTTTAGTGGACTCATACTAATAGCTTACCTTTATTTTGCACTTGAAACTTTTAAAAGCACTTTCATGTTTGTTATCTGAGACTAAAGAACTGTCATATCAGTTGTATGGATTTGTCCCCGTCTATACTGCGAAGTTGGTAGCATAGGAAAACCTCCATGTTAAAGTTGAGGAGAGTTAGAAAGTCATAGACTATTAGAGGATTAGTACACATCCAAACGACTAGTAGAAGTGCACAGCTACAGTTGAAATCCCAGCTCCTTCATTTCCAGCCCCTGCTCTATTAGGAAATGTCACTGTGATGTATAAGTCAACAAAGCTAGGAGGCAGAATACCATGCTCTGCTTTTCATTGTATTTTAATATTTTCCCATGATGTTAAAATGACCAGGCTTGGACTTCTATAATCTTGATTCAGGCTCATTAAGGTTTAAAAATGTGTGGTAAGATTTTGTATTTTCTATTTATTTACTTTCTTTTACTATAATTTTACTTTGACATTTCTTTAAAAATATATAAAGACGTTTCTAATCTTCAGAAGCAAAAGTATAATAACATCAAATCTTTTCAATTATGTTTTTAGATATGTAGTCAACACCAGTGTTCCCATCCCAACACACTACTTCGTGGTATTAACCAGTTGTAAAAATAAGAGCCAAACCCCCGATGCCTGCCATGGGTGGTTGGACATCTTACCCTTTGTCATCCCTCACCGACCTACCAACGTGGAGAGCTGTCCCGTGAGTATGCTCCTGGAGAGGCCCTGGGCCCTGAGAAAATGATTAGTCAGAGCTCATCTGGGCTTTCATAAAAGTGGCTCTGACTACAGTATATTTTCTAGGTGTTTCATGGGTTAGAGTTGTAGTAAATATGACCTCAGTTTTGAACTTTTCCTTAGACTGTTGATCTCTATGTAATTAATATCAATTTAAACATGTATATGCTTACATGAACATGTGTTTATATATGCATGTCATATGTTTTATTTAGATATATTTTATTCACATTCACTAATAAGGAAAGGGGTTGTATCTTATTAGGCTTTTTATTCTGAATGCAAACCTTAAGGTTCTGTCCCAAAGTTGTCACTAAATTACTGTTTCTTAAATGAATATGTAAATATAAAAATTCCATCAACTTGAAACATGAGGTCTGAAAATACATATATATATAGTGTGTATATATATGTATATATATATTTACCTAAATACATATATACATATATGTATTTACAAAATAAGTTAGCTCGAATAACATTCCTTTTTTAACATCATGTATTAGGCCACCTCAAAACATTTTGGATCAAGGCAAATTATATGTAAATAGTTACTTCAACTTCATATATGTTCTTTATAGAAAAACATGTATTCTGGTTAATTGGGTTTTACTGAAGTCATTCAGCTAATATATTGAATACCTATTAAGTAAACAGTATCATGATAGAAGCTTTTTAGAATGCGCCAAGGAAGAATACATTGTCTCTTCCCTCAAGGAGTTCATATATAACTTTGATATATAAATGAGATACAGACACATAAATGGGCCAGTCGATCATATAAGAATTATTTTAAAAATTAGAATAAGAGACATTACAAAGTTGGGATTCATTTTCAAATACTGTTGTAAGTGTTTAGTGTTTCAAATTCAAAACACTTTTGGCTGGAATAACCAATAAAGTTTACATAAATTGAGGTGGGAGTAGGGCTGGGCCCTGAATGATGGGCAGAATTTGAACAGATTGAAAGGATTAGGAAGACTCTTCTGTGGAGGAAATGAAGAAGGGAGGGACTTGGCAACTGGCTGGATGCAAGAGCCAAAGGGAAAGGGAGACTCAAAGCTGAATCAGAGATTTTAAATGCAGGTAATTAGGGGGGAAAAAAGAGGGAAGTTAGGAATGAGAACTGTTTTGGCAGGTAGGTAGGATAATTAAGTGTAGGTACATCTGGTTTGTAGAAATGGGCGTTCACATGGAAAATCCCATGAGTTAGTAGAGATGGAAATTAAAGCTTAGGTTCTAAGCCAGGTTGGGATTCATCTCTATTCTCTCATCTGTTCCACACATAACTGCCTTCACCATACTGTGTGCTATGGGCAATACACAGATAAATCAGACATGAATTCTAGCAAAAAAGGCTCATAGTCTATCACTTAGAAGCCTAGTAAAATAAAAGAAAGAAAAATCAGTAGCACAAAGAGGGACAGATAAAATGTAGTAGGATTTCAAAGGAAAAATACTTTCTGGTAAGGAAGGCAACATTCTAGCTGAGTCTTGAAGATAGGATTTGAATTTGAGTGTTGAATGGTTGCTTTCAGTGACTCAAGATGGATGGCGAAGTTTAGAGGCTAAACAGTGGGTCACTCATAGTCCTAGAATGAGGAAGAGTTTCCAAACAAGAAGCTATCAGGAGATGTTGTGTAGTTGAATCTCTTCTGTCCTGTCAGAAGTTTATTTAGTCGAGACAAGGGGAAGCTGTCATTCTTCACTTCCTCTTCCAGTGGCAGACTTTGGTGACTGATACGGTGTGGTGCTCTTTTCCACTGAATCAGGAATAAATAGATCTTTATCATAGAGGTTCTAGGTAGCCATTTTGGATTGGTTAGAATGGGTGAGAAAAGAAGAAATGATTTGCTATCCCTGGTCTAGGCCCTTATGGTAGTCTATCAGGACTTTTGAAAATGAATCTTAAGTAGTTTTACTGTCTCCTGTCCTCCTCCCCTTCACCTCTGTATTTCACTATCAAGTTGCTCATCTTAAAATTTAGTTTTTCATGACGACATCCCTTCTCATCCATTTGATTATCTATCTACGCTGAATAAAACTACAAAAATAAACAAAAATCTCCCAGCCTGTACTTAAGGCTCTTCACCATTTACCCTCAGTTGACTTTGCAGACCCAAGTTCCAGGCCAACTGAGGTTCTTGAAATTACTTGAACACCCCTTGATTTTCCCTACCTCCATGTTCTTGCTTATGGTCTTCTCTCTTCTAGAATGCCCTTCTTTTCCATCTGCTAAAAATTCCACCTACACTTCAAGGTAAAGTACAAATGGTATGAAGCTTTCCCTGAACATCCAATGTGGAGATGATCTCAAAATTAACAGGGCATCATCTCTATTGAATAAGACATGATCACTAATAAATTGGACATATTCCAAAATTTTAAGGAATTGACAGTATAGTAATCAGGCTATGATATCTATAAAGATAACTATGAGGCATAATATGATGAGTATGAAACAAACTTAAACTAAGCTATAATTATAAGAGAGATTGTGACATTAATAAGATGTGACTGTCTATTAGATATAGGGAAGGAAGAGAGGATGATAGAGCCAAAGGTGACTAAAAATTTAGGTGTGATTGGCCAGGAAATATATAAGACAATCAGTTGTTTTGGGAAGGATACATTTGCTGTTGGTAGTCTTCCAATTAAGAAACTAGTTGAGGGCCTCCCTGGTGGCGCAAGTGGTTGAGAGTCCGCCTGCCGATGCAGGGGATACGGGTTCGTGCCCCGGTCTGGGAGGATCCCATATGCCGCGGAGCGGCTTGGCCCGTGAGCCATGGCCGCTGAGCCTGCGCGTCCGGAGCCTGGGCGTCCGGAGCCTGTGCTCCGCAACGGGGGAGGCCACAACAGTGAGAGGCCCGCATACCGAAAAAAAAAAAAAAAAAAAAAAAAACAAAACAAAAAAAAAACTAGTTGAATATCTAGGAGGGTATGTGTAAAGCAGTGTAGAATAGAACGCAAATGCATGAGTTTTGGAGTTGGATATCTGGGTTCAGTTATTGATTTGGCCTCTTTGGGCAAGCAACTGAGTGTCACTTTCTTCAAATGTATAAAAAACTCACCCCCTCATGATGTTGTTTTGAAAATTAAATAAGATATTTCATATAAACCCCTAAGAATTCTAAATAAATAGTAAGCAAATGGTAGCCATTATAAAGAAATCACATTTTATTAAGGAATTACATTCTAAAGTCAACATAAAGTGAAATTGTTTACAGATAAAATCACCCAGAATCAAATCACCCACAAAGTACTGTACATACCCAAGCTGTACCTTAATACGTGCAATTCAGCCAACATTTCCACCAGCATTAGAACAGGTAATTACGCTTTAAACACCCAATGAAATAGGCTTTCTTTAAGGGTCATGTTGTATGAAACTTCTGCGCTTTTAAATATTCTAATCACTGTGGCGGGGGGAAGGTACTCGCACTATAAAATGTTTAAGGGAACAGATACCAGTTGTAGAAATGGTAGATTCACAATTTCACCTCACACCTGATGTAGGGAACTAGATTCTCATTTCCTTATATATTTTCTGTCTTCCTTTGTTCTTCCATCATTTCTTTCCTCCTCCTGTTTCTTTTTTTCCCCTCTACTTTGTATGGCTGAATTCCTGTCAGATGAGAACACTGCCATAACTCCAAGTGACTATCATTATTGTAACTTAGTATATATTAGAAATGCAATTGGGGGTACACAGTTGTACTGTAAATAGAATTAGGGGTAAACAATACAGGTATGGAACTTGGAGGAGAACAGAACTATAGAGATAGATTTGGTATTAAATCACGGGAGTGAAATAAAATTTCCGAAGGGAAGAAAATAGAGGAAGAGATCCAAAGATCAGATGGAGGAAAATGTCTATTCTTCCAGGATGGAAAAAACTAAAGTCAGCTGAGGAAACAGCAGGTGTCATCAAACAAGTAAGCAGAGCTATGGAAGACAAAGAAGGAACTTTCAGAAGCTTGGGGTAATAGCTAAGTGAAAGGTCTACAAAAATTCTACTCAGTTAGGTCATCCTTGACAAAATGGTTTTATTAGTGTGACGGCAGTGATAACGAGACTGTAAGTGAATAAGGAAGAGATTAAGGAGGTGGTTAGGGATGAAAAATACTGAAACTGGTATCGCCTCAAAAACCTAACAAATTGAGTTGTATTTTAGGTGTATACAATACTTCTATTTATGTAACAGGTCTAATACATATGTAATCAACCAATAAATTATATATATATATATATAAATCTAAAAGTATATGTTTAAATATGGCTCATAATAACTTGATATACACAAGGCTTTTATTCTCTTGGGATGCAGTGGTACAGCTAAAGCAGTTGTCTACAGCTGGCTTCTGTTCAAATTGGTTGGTGCTGGTGAACTATCTGATATGGAATAGCTTGAGTATCACCCCTGCCTAGTTATAATTATGTTGTACTTAAGATCATTTAAGTACATTTCATTTCATTTAAGATCATTTCATTGCAGTTTTAAAAAAGTGAAGACTGTCAGGTGTTCCTTAAACATTCAGTTAGATGGATACCAAATAAGCTGGGAGAAAATAGAGTTATAAAAGCCACGTGGGGGGGGGGAACTTTATGAAAAAAGTCATCAAAACTATTAAATATTACTAAAATGTGAAATAGTGCAGGCAAGAAAAAAAGGCTGAATTGGATTCCCATTAGAAATATGAGTTAATATTAGTACATCACATATTTATTTTTAAAAAATAACAACTCACCTCATGAATCTCACATGGAGAAATATTTTAGAGGTTCGAAACAAACAGTGATTTCGTCTTATACTTCCTCTGACTCACATAGTAGCTGCCTATTTTAATCTTGCATATTTAAAAAACAAGTGAACCAGGGCTTCCCTGGTGGCGCAGTGGTTGAGAGTCCACCTGCCGATGCAGGGGACACGGGTTTGCGCCCCGGTCCGGGAAGATCCCACATGCCGCGGAGCGGCTGGGCCCGTGAGCCGTGGCCGTTGAGCCTGCGCGTCCGGAGCCCTGTGCTCTGCAGCGGGAGAGGCCACAACAGTGAGAGGCCCACATACTGCAAAAAAACCCAAAAAAACAAAAAAACAAGTGAACCAGTATGCTGAAGTCAACTGAAAGCCATTTAAGCAGACTCATCTAATTAAACAAACTTGTAAACTTTCTTACTTTAAAAAAATTTAACTGGAAATTTAGCAATATCATATGAATATCAGAAAATTAATAAAGAATAAAGAATTTCACAGAAACCCATGGCTCTAAATTATTGCACTAACCTTTTTTTTTTTTTTTGCGGTACACGGACCTCTTACTGTTGCAGCCTCTCCCATTGCGGAGCACAGGCTCCGGACGCGCAGGCTCAGCGGCCATGGCTCACGGGCCTAGCTGCTCCGCAGCATATGGGATCCTCCCAGACTGGGGCACGAACCCGTGTCCCCTGCATCGGCAGGCAAACTCTCAACCACTGCACCACCAGGGAAACCCTGCACTAACCTTTATATATACAGTATATATAGTATAAAAAAATATTTTACTATACTATTTATTATACTATTTTAAACTATACTGTTTTTTATATGTAGTTAAAAACCTATTGAAAGTCAAATGGCCAAGAAATATCTGAAAAGATACTCAATAAAACTCAGGGTAATAACACTTAAACAGGGATAAAGCACTATTTCACATCATGGTTTGGTAAGGATGTGGGGAAATGGGGATTATCCTCCATTGCCAATGGAACTATTAATTGGTATAAACACTTTGAGGAGTGCTAGGTTTAATATCTGGTAAAGTTAAAGTTACATGTACTCTATGACCCAGCAATTCCATTTCTATATCCTAGAAACTCATGTTCTTGAACACAGAAGACATGTGGTAATTTATCATGAAAGTATTATTTATAATGCCAAAAATACTAGCAATATGGCAATGAAAAAAATAAACTGTGCTACCACAACCATAGCTAAAAACAAATGATTTAACTAGATCTAGATATTTCACTATGAATAGATCACAAACATAATATTGAATGAAAAAGTAATTATAGAATGCCACTTACATGATTTCTATAAATTTGAAAACATAAATCAATGCTATATATTGTATACTGATGTGCAGTAAAAGTTTAAAACACAGACTGGATTCACACTGACTCATGATAACGATTAACTCTGAGTAGAGGAATGTGGGGACTTAACTTCATCTTTAATGTCTCATTTTAAAATAAAATTTGTATCTGAAGTAAATATAAAAATGGCTGTGGGCTTCCCTGGTGGCGCAGTGGTTGAGAGTCCGCCTGCCGATGCAGGGGACACGGGTTCGTTCCCCAGGTCCACGAAAATCCCACATGCCACGGAGAGGCTGGGTCCGTGAGCCATGGCTGCTGAGCCTGTGCGTCTGGAGCCTGTGCTCCGCAACGAGAGAGGCCACAGCAGTGAGAGGCCCGCGTACCGCAAAAAAAAAAAAAAAAAAGGCTGCACTTTATGGCAGTCTGTATTTATTATAGTATACTTTGTACTTTTTCTTTTTCTTTTAATATACAGCAAAATTTAGCTGTATCAAATTAAGATTTAAGGCAATAAAAGCCACAGGAACAAACACTGAATCATGATGTTGTACACTTAAAACTAATATAATGCTGTTTGTGTCAATTATACCTCAGTAAAAAAACAAAAACATAAACAACAACAACAACAACCAAAAAAACACAGGACAAAGGACAACTTCTAAGTAATAAAAGATCTTTCTGTTAATGAAAAATCATGCCCCAGGGAAAATAGTCTTTTGTTTTTCTCTTTCAGGAAAATAAAACAGAAGCTCTTTGGATTGAAGAAAGATTCAACGCACATGTTGCCCGGGTCCGTGATGTGGAACTTCTTACTGGGCTTGACTTTTATCAGGAAAAAGAACAGCCTGTCTCTGAAATTTTGCAACTAAAGACATATTTGCCCACATTTGAAACCATTATTTAGCTTAATATATAAAACAACTTTGGCAAACTGTAAATGATTTTTTCTGCTGAAGAATGTGAAACAAAGTTTTCTATTTTTCCTTAACTCCTCTAAAAGCCATGTTGTATAATTTTCATTATTCTCTTCTCTTCTTCATTTCAATAAAAATATATTATTTTAAAGTTACACTTTTTTTTTTGCCAGAGATTGTGCTATGTTGTTCCTTCCTTATTATATTTATTATCTCACTTATAATCCTGGGCTATATTTTTCTTCCCAGCATTATCTAAATAGAAGGGAGAGTAGGAGAAGTAGGTCTCCCTTTTGAATCAGTTCTACATCAGTTTTGTTATAAAACATTTTATACTTGGCAATCAGGCAATATTTATTAAAATAAAAAGTACACATTACCTTTATTCAGTAATTTCATTTGTAAAAGTGCTGCCAACAGATATACTTTGCACAAATGCATGAAAATATCATCTTTTACGAAGACCAGAAGGTAACCTAAAAGACTTGTTGAGCAAATTATGGAGTTTATTTAAGCAATCAATGGGATGCGATTCCACTACTATAAAGAAAGAAGTTGATCTACATATTGACTGTATGACTATTGTTAAATGAAGAGAAGTGGTAGAATAGCATGTATAGTATACTATCATTTTTCAGGGGCTGGCAAAACTTCTCTTTAAGTGTTGGATAATAAAATTTTTCAGGCTGTACAGACTCTGCTGCAACTACTTAACTCTGCCACTACACCAAGGAAGTAGTCATAGATAATATGTAAAAGGAATTGGAGTAACTGGTGTCCAATAAAACTTTATTTACAAAAGTAGATGGGGAGCTAGAGTTGGCCCATCGTCTGAGGTTTGTCAACCTTGATTTGTACACTAAAGCCACGGTGGAGAGAGGCAGAAATTAATACTAAGAGACAGAGGGAGATAAAATTTTTATCTTGTGACTTTTGGCATTACATAAAAATTTTTAAAAACTCTCTCTATATGTATCTCTTTAATTTTTCTAAATGTGATTATTAAACAAAGAGATCCCAGTACTCATTTGGGAGGCAATACCATTGGTCAGACTTTTGGATTTGCAGACTGGCAATGTTCCAGATTCATTTCTGATATATATAGACCAGTTCATACAGGGGACACAGGCTTCGCTGGTGAGAAAAAAATCTTGTGGCACGAGCTTCAAAAAACCAAATTATTTCTATTAGGACTTCAATGGAATTATGGTCATTAATTACAAGTAATTTAAATATTAGCTTAGGGCCATTGGGTTTTTTTTTTAACTCGACTTACAGAGTTAGTTTTAAAATGTACAATTCAGAGAAGCTGAAAGACAAGACAAAAATTGGAAACTATTTCCAGCTATGTGGCAAAAATGCTGATGCCCTGTATATAGACACAATTCCTCCAATCAGTGGTCCCCTGACCCACTGTGGCCTGGAAACTAGCTAAGATAACCTGGAATTTAGGCTCCACTATGGGGGGAGACAGTGAAGGATGGTTACAACCTTGAACTGAGTTTAACTCTGGTTGCCCTCATTGCTTCTGAGTTTCTCTTAAAGCAACTAAATTGTTCTTGATATCAGATCAAATGGGTGCTCAACATAGAAATAAAAATTTCAGTCAGAGAAACATTGAAATTGCATATTTTGCATAGAGATTGTGTAATATTTTTTTTGGTATAATCTTATCCCATTAAAAAGAAATATGTTTGTGTAAAATCATTCTGAAGGAAAGACACCACTGATATAACAATTCATGGAATTACAGGGGATTTACAATCGTTACTTTATAACTTTCAGTATGTAGCCTACTTTTTAAATAATGATCTTATTTTAAAAATCTGAAAATGTAAATAATAAAGTTAGTTGCATTTAAAAAATATTTATTTAGAAAGAACTTCAAAGATACAGAAAGGTTGTGAGAATAGTATAAAGAACTCTGTATAACCTTCCCCCATCTTCACTGATTGTTAATATTCTCTCTGTGTATGTTTATGCATAGCTTTATTTTTTTCCCTGAACTCTCTGAAGAGTACATTGGAGTCATTATGCCCATTTACCCTGCCAGAACTTTAAGGTGTATCTCCTAAGATCAAGGACATTAAGTCACACAACCACAGTCAGGAAGTTTAATGTTGATACAATATCATTATTTAATTTCCAGATCAAATTTAATTTTTTCTCATTTTCAATAATGTCCTTTAAAATATTTTTTTTCTGGGATGCAGAACAGAATCATGCATTGCATTAAGTTTTCTTTCCTCTTTGGTACAACAATTCCTCAGCCTTTACCAAATAATGTCAACGTTTTGAAGAGTCCAGGCTATTTATTTTGTAGGCTGTCCCTCAGTTTGGATTTGTCTGATATGTCCTTATGATTGGATCCATGTTTTGCATTTTTGGCAGGAACACTACATCAGTGATAGTGTGTCCTTGGTGCTTCACTTCTGGAAGCACAAGATGTTCAATTTTGCCATTATTATTTATGCCAAATTTGGTCAGTTGGTTAAGTTGGTGTTCACCAGTTTTCTCTGCTGCAAAGATAGTACTTTCTCCTTATAATTTAGAAGTTTTTTGTGAGGAGATACTCGAGCCCCTATAAATATTCTGTTTCTCATTAAATTTTCACCTGTCTTTAGTATCCATTAATAATTCTTCCCTGATGCAATTTTTACTATGACAATTGCAAAAGGGTGATTTTAAAAATAGCCATTATTCCTTCTACATTTATTAGCTTTCTACTGTAAGGAAAAGCTTTCCCTTCTTATTTTTGTTTGTTTGTTTATTATTTGTTTCTTTTTTAAATTTATTTTTAAATTTATTTTTATTTTTGGCTGCGTTTGCTGTGCGTGGGCTTTCTCTGGTTGCGGTGAGCAGGGGATACTCTTCGTTGCGGTGTGCGGGCTTCTCATTGCAGTGGCTTCTCTTATTGCAGAGCACAGACTCTAGGCCCGTGGTCTTCAGTAGTTGTGGCGCACGGGCTCAGCAGTTGTGGCGCGTGGGCTTAGCTGCTCTGCGGCATGTGGGATCGTCCCAGACCAGGGCTCGAACCCGTGTACCCTGTATTGGCAGGTGGATTCTTAACAACTGTGCCACCAGGGAAGCCCTATTATTTGTTTCTTATTTATATAGACTCATGGATTCTTTTTTATTCCAATTGATTAAAATACGCAGAATCATTGTTTAGTTAAGTATTCAAATTGCCCCAGATTTGGCCTGTGCAAGCTCCTACAGGTGGGTTCTTGTGTCCTTTTGACATATCCTTATTATTTTCTGAGCACTTCCTTACTTTCTGATACCAAAAATAATGTTTTAAGCTCATCTTGTACTTATCTGTGCTAACTCTGGAATCAGCCATTTCTCCAAGGAACCCTGGTTCCATTTAGTGGGTGCTGGTGCCCTAATTACTTCTGGCGCATCATTGTATCTAGTCGCCTTTAGTCAACAAGAGTACAGTCTATAGCTACATCTCTTTGTCTATGTGTCTCTATTTATATCTCTATTTATATTTATAATTACATGTGTAAAATGCAATGAGTTCAGTTACCATTCAGTACTACATGGTTCTTTCTAACCCTTTCCCATTTCATAATGGTATCTACCTTCAACAGTGAGAAACTTGGTTCCCAACATTATCAACATATTTACTCATTTGCTCAATCCTATAATACGAAGAGTGAAGGAATTACTAACCAACACCATTGAGAGAAACAAATCTACTAAGTAGAATTCAAGAAATGGTTTTAGTTCTTTGTGTCTCAAGACTAAAAATTTATAATCACAATTCTGTGTTCCAAAATGACTTGTATTAATTTTTCCCCTTCAGTGTAGTTATGTTATTCTTTCATGGATCAGGCCTTTGGTGTTGTATCTAAAATGTCATCACCATACCCAAGGCCATCTAGGTTTTCTGCTGTGCTCTCTTCTAGGAGTTTATAATTTTGTGTTTTACATTTACGTCTATGATCCATTTGGAGTTAATTCTGTGAAGGGTGTAATGTCTCTGTCTAGATTAATTTCTTTTCTTTTCACGTGGATGTCCACTTGTTCTAGCACCATTTGTTGAAAAGACTACCTTTGCTCCATTGTATTGCCTTCACTCCTCTGTCAAAGATCTGTTGACTACCATAGTTAATTAAGTCAGTCTCCTATATAAGGGCCTTTAACTGTTTCCAATATTTTGTAGTTACAAATATACAGCAGTGAATAACCTAATCCATATGTAATTTTGTTCAAAGTGTATCTTCTGTGAAAATTCCTAGAAGTTGGTAAACATATATATGGCACTTTTAAAGTACTATATTGGCACAACTTTAATTCCTAAATTGGTATATTCAAAATCTGAATTTACTGAGATGTAGTTTTCCCCCACCAAGAATGGAAATAATTTATTTTTTCTAAATCATAAAAGAAACACATACTCATTGTAACACTATCCAAACTACATGTATATATTTATACTATTTAACTACATATATAAACATTTTATATATAAACTACATTTACATATAAAAATATAATATATATTACACATTATTAAAATCACACATAATCACAGCAACCAATGATTATAACAGTTAAACTCTATTAATTCATGGCCCCTGGGCATAGCTCTCCTTTGAATGTAATATTTGAACATAGGATTTGGAGAAATGTCAATCCACATTACTTTGGTTCAGAGTCAAATGTTTTTCTCAGGTGAATTTCGAAATTTTCAGGAAAATACTTATGTTTTAAGGATTTAAAAAACACTTTCTATCAGAAAATTTAACTTATTGGAGTAAGTCAGGAAATGACTACTTGATATTTCAATAAATGCCTTGATTTTTTACAAATTGGTACCCAAAATGTGTAGCTGAGAATTAATGGAGCCTTAGATGGGTGTAGTAAGAATCCATGTTAGCATCCATGACCAGTCATCACTCCAAGTCTTCTTGAGTTATTTTTTATCTTTTGGCCAATAGAACTGTATCATCTCTCAGGTGATGCAGTTGTCTTTCCTTTTTATTCTACTGACATCAAAGTATATGATCAACTAAAGTTTTGACAAGTGCTTGTATATAAATGATAATTTAATACTACAGAATTACTTGCTTTTTAAATAGAGGAAACTCATATTACTTCTGTTTTTAGTTGTATGTGTTTTGGTAGACAGGCATATAAGAAGGACATTTTTGTGAGTTCCAATGTCACTGAATCAAGGACTACAATTAATTCTTGTTTGTAGAAAGAGAATATTCTAACCCAAATGGGGTCAGCTAAGGTCTTGGGAGCAGACTTGGAAAGAAGGGAAATTTTAAATGTTGGCTTATTTTCCAGATTTAGTTAAGATTATGGAAATTTATTTTTTCAATGCCTTTCTCCATTTGTTCTTCTCTTTTTTTCTTTCTTTCCTTCCTCTCTTTCTTTCCTTCTTCCTTTCTTTCTTTCTCTCTTTCTTTCCTTCTTTCTTTCTTTCTTTCTCTTTTCTTCCTTCCTTCCTTTCTTCCCTTCCCTTCCCCTGCTCTTCCCTCCACTCCCCTCCCCTCCCTCCCTCCCTTCCTCCTTTCCTTCCTTCCTTCCTTCTTTGCTTTTCTTTCATGGTTTTTAGTGCCATAGTCTGAATCAAGGAAGCTCAGATTCTGTTCTTCCATAAAATATCAGAAACAAATGAGTTTTCTGGGTAAGTAGAAGCAGATGGGTGGAGATGAAGGGGATAAAGAGGTGTACCTATTTATGTGCCAAGAATTCATCTTTAGCCATTAATTTAGCGGGCATTTAGTGTAAGAGTGTCTATCAGTGTTTGATCATTTTAGAATAAGTACATGAAATTTCTCTCAGTCTATATTTATGCTTATAGATTTGACTGATCTTGATGCTATAAATCCCATCTGGTTTTGGCACTTGAGTTTATTTCCAAATTACATTTGGGCTCTTTGAAAATCTTCTTGCCCTAGGGACATCTCTTTCCTTCCTCCACCTCCATCCCCACCCCTGCATCACCACTACCCTACCACTACTGCTTGTCATCTGTTTACTTTGAGAGGGCTGGTCCTGGGAATGGAGACAGGACATAAACTGAAACAGTTTTCAAAAACACAAACAAGGCTGTTGGAAGAAACAACTTCCTTTTTACACAGCACACTTGGAAGACCACAATCACTCCCTCAATCAGTGGACTCACGCTTGAACAAACTTCAAGAAAGGAACAAACCTCAGCCTTCCAATGACAGAGGATTCATGCAATTCTGACTTGTCCCAAATCCACGTTGTAAACGTAGCTGAATAAGAACTAGTAAATCACGACACCAGACTTAGACCTAGGCTGGTTCTGTTATTCTATGATATTATGTTTCTCAGTGTGTAAATTAAAGATGCGTAGGTGTAGAAGAAATCTGGAGCAGCTAGCTAGTCCATCTCATATGGCTCACTCCACTAAAGTATAATGTTTTATATGTCTAAGGGATAAACAAAGACCTTAAACAATTTTTCCTATTTCTTGAAATTAAGAAATTTTTGCCTAATGATTTGCATAATGTCTTCTCTATTTAATGTGTTAGCTGTAAAGTTTGTTTATAATAGTCTCCCAAGGAATCATGTCTTCTCTGTTGTGTTATGAGGTGGTAGTGAATTGATAAGACCATGAATTCCTAAGTTAGAGACACTGGGGTTTAAATCCTGGCTTCCTAGCTGTGTGACCTGGAGCAAGTTTCTTAAACCTACAACTTAGTTTTCTCATCTGTAAAAGGGGAATCATTTAGTACCTACCTCATAGAGTTGTTATGAGGATTCAATAAGTTATCAGATCTAGAATATGTGCAACAGAGGCTCTGCCATGGTAGCATTGCCCTCTCTCAATCACATAGAAAACACTTTTCTTGAATGAACAAGACAATTGTTTCTGCTTCACTTGGGTTTGGGCACAATTTCAGTGACTCAAATTTGTGGATTGTGTCAGGTTGATCTTTGCCCTGTGATTTGGAGGTTTGACTCCTATACTTCCTGCCAGGATGAGTTAGTCACATTAATAGCATGCTCCATTATAGTTTGTGGTTGCCCTGATCTTTAAATTTGGTCTGCCTCTATTACAGTCCTTATTCATGGTTGGGTCCAAGAATATTTTTATAAGTTATGCATACATTAACAATTTAAGGGGGAAGAAAAAGCAACCATGGCATACTTAATCTTGTTACTCTGGGATACTGAAAAAACCGGAAACAGATTGTCCACAGTGGCTCTGATCCACTGGCTTTGGCAGTAGATTCATATGTTTCCTCCCGATCTGTCTGGATGTCATCTCAGAAAATGGACTTATTCTGATGATTTCATCATCAGCTATCACCTCAGATTGTGACTTCAGTCTCTTACAGCATTTAAGCCGAGTTTTCCACGAATTAAAAACAGAAATTTAGAATCAAATATGTAATTGATTACTTTGATACGAAATAACTTCCTCTCTTGCTGTCCCTTTGAGACTGGAACCAACTACCTTTTCCTAGTCATTCAACAACACGTCTTGCCTGTTCAAGATCTTCTCATTAACTTTATTTATTCAACTAATGTCTACTGAGTTCCTACTATGTTCCAGACACTGTTCTAGGGGCTTTGGATAATCAGTGAACAAAATTAACAAAGATCCCTGCGTTTGAGAAGCTTATATGCTAGTGAGGAAGATAACCAATAAATAATAAGTACAACAAATAAGAAAATTAAATTATATATGTTAGAAAGAGATAAATGCTATGGATAAAAAGGAACAATAAGGCAGAATAAAAAAGGACCAGGACAATGGGTAGTGGAAATGTGGAGGATAGTTTGCTAAAAATAATAAATAAGGTGGTTAGGGTAGGCCTCCTTGAGAAGGTGAGATCTGATAAAGAATTGGGGGAGATGAGGTGTTAGCCAGGCAGATGCATGGGGGAGGCTATGAAGTAATGTGCCTGGTATGTTCAAGGAGCAGTAGGAAGCCAGAATGGCTATAAAGAAAAGTTTCTTGTCCCCTTAGACCTCTCATAACCATTTCTTGCAATACACAGTAAGAATAAAAAACTAGATAAAGGAGATTTTTTTAAAGTTGCCACCAAATCACAAAAATGATCCAATTTTTTTCTTTCAGTTCTGTTTGACACTCTGAGTCATTCTGTCCCAGAATAAAATCTTCTTGTAGACAGAGACAATAATGAATGGGGCCTACCAAGTCCTAATTAGCAATAAGTCTGTTAGCTATAATAACCTCAAGTATAACCCTGCATTTTACCAACTATTCGTATTAGGATAAACCAAATGAAATTGCTATTCTTGTAACTCAAAAACTGCTAAACATTGACAATTTCATATGGTTTGACCTATACCCCACTTTGGTAACATTAAAATGACGTGTTTCATTTTGGGCTAAGAAACAAAATGAATAAATATTGATAACAGAAAAAAATAACATGAAGTGTATTGATTTTCAGAGATATACTTTGACATTGTCATGGAGTTTTAATTGTTTGCTTTATGAAACATTTTAAAATTCATAAGTGTGTGTACCAAACACTTTCTTCACATATCTTCTCATTTAATTTGATATACTTATGATCACTCCCAGTCCACATGTAACAAACCTGATAAGAATAGAGATTGAATTATTTCCTTGAGACCACAAAGTTACTAGAATGTCGAGCCAGGATTGGACTCCACGTTTTTTGATTCTAAGTTCAGTGCTCATTCCATTTTATCATAATTACAGTCTTTTACTATCAATTAATCAAGATACTGAAGGATACAACAACTTAAAGACCCAGGTCTTGCCTTTAAGGAGCTGATAATCCAGCCAGGGCAGTGTTTTCTAACGTGATTTCTGTGGAATCCTAACATGTTGGTATGACAGTTAATTTTACGTATTAGTTTGCCTAGGTCTATTCTGGGTATTTCTGTGAAGGTATTTTTGCCCCATTTAAATCTGTGGACTTTGAGAAAAGCAGGTTGTTTTTCATAATGTGGTGGGACTCATCCAATCAGTTGATGGACTGAATAGAACAAAAGTCTGCCGTCCTCAAGCAAGAGGGAATTCTCCAGAAGACTTCCTTAAGACTTCCTTTACAACATCAGCTCTTCGGACTTGAACTGTATATTGTCTCCTCCCTGGGTCCCTAGAGTGTTGGCCCACCCTGCAGACTTTGGACTCACCAGCCTCCAAATTGTGTGAGCCAATCCTTAAAATCAATAAATCAATAAATATATATATTTAATATATATGTAATATATTATATATGTTATTTATATCTTATTAGTTCTGTTTCTCTAGAGAAACCTAATAGACCTGGAAAGCTCCATTACAAAACAGTCTATATGTTTAGAAAGTACTAAGCACTATTATGTCCTTTGGAAATATACACAGTACACATTAATATATCAGAAGCTTCAAGGATTAGTTTTACTTGAAAAAAACTTTAATCAAAACAGAAAGTACCAGCAGCCTATGCATATAGTTCTAGTGTTCTAAAGAATACACTTTGGTAAATGTGGAGCAACAAAGCCAATTTGTATAAACTAGTACTACATGGAAAGACCTGCCAAGTGCTTTAGGAAAAGCACAGGGAAGAGGAAGTGTGCACAGTGGTCAGAGGCGGTCTCTTGCATCACGTTGCATGAACTCCGTGTGGTTCATTTTCATTGATAACATGGGATAGTTTAATGCCCGTTGTAAGGATTAAGTGAAACAACACATGAAATATGCTTAGAAAAGTGAAAAGTGCTTCAATTATAGGTTGATACTTGCTCTGAAAATTTACAGCAAGCCTATAGGTCCCAATGTGATAGAATTTAGACTAGTCTTAAAAATTAGATTGCAGAAAAAAATGCATTTTAATGACCATGTAAAACAACCCATGAATTTTAAAATATAATTTTTTAAGACACAGTAGAGGTACTATTAGACACATTATTGAGATTCAGTTACATTGTCAACTAGAGTCTTAGTGAAAGACTGGCTGATAGATCTTTGTTCTGTTCTGATGGACCTTAACTTCAGAACTTACGTTGACATCACTGTCTTTTAAAGTAGTTTTAGTGCATATATTGTATCACAATGATTTACTTAGATGCTTGTGAGCCATTTGAGAGTAAGAACCTTGTCTTATTCATCTTTGTACCAGTAACTACCAATGTGTCTGATTGAGAAGGGCTCAATAAACACTAAGTTAAACTTATCTGGACCCATTTAAGCTTATGTTAGAGAAACGCTGAGAGCTTCGGCTATGCTAAACTATGCTTAGAGAGACTTTAGATGTAAGGATGTAATAACATGATTTGTCCTGCCATATGTTTAAACCTGAGTGAGAAAAAATTCTGCTCAATTCTGACCTTTCTTCTTTTCTCTAGCCACCCAGGTACCCTGTAGATTGCCTGTAGTTTACAAGACACATGGACAGCAGACTAAAAAATTTATCTCATAATTAACTGCATTATATTCAGGTATGCAGAGGAGTCACCATATGCTGGTTGACAGGGAAAAAATTTAACCAAAATCCAGTCCTGTTTAAAGCCTAGAGTGACCTTATAATGTAAGTGATGTTTTTTGGGTAGTGTTCAGACACTCTAGGATGAAAATATTTAGTTCTCGTATAGTGTCTCCCCTCTTCTTCTCTCTTGGTTGGAGTCCAGGTTTAAAAGAAGTGGAGTTTCTGACCTTGTGGGGCTGGGGGGAGAGATCCCTGGCCTCCTGTTGTCCATGAGCATGCGCTGGCTGGCATCTTCTGGCCTCAGAAGTAAGTTCCTTTCTGCCTTTCATGGAATTGCCCTATTCATCTCCAGGCTTGAAATCTACCAGTGGTGAACTCAAGGTCCATCCATTTGGCTTGGCCACCTCAGTCTCTGAGTCTCTCACGACATCCTCCATCTATCCAGCTGGCCCTGAAATCCAGTCTTATCCCCTATTGTGGGATTTCCTCTCTCACACTGCTGGCCCTGAGCTCAGGATCCAGGCCACAGGGAAACTGAGTAGCTCAGAAAAGCTAACTTCAGGGGCTCCATCTGTCTACCACTCTTCTCTGTGTCTATGACTGTGCCTTACATTGGATCAGGATAGCTTCCTCCCCAAGTTCAAAATGCAAGACCACCTCCCCTGTACCCCCATAAGTTATTGCCTCATGAACCTAACATGTTTTGGGCTGCCAGAGATATAAAAACTGATACAAATATCTGATTGTTTCTTCTACTTGTTCTTTTTTCTCCTCCTTTCTGCAGTTCACTGAGGCCAAAAAGGAGCAGTCTTTTCTCCTTCTGGAGCCTCCTCAATGAAAACTCTATGTTTTGGCAATCAAGTGAGTCCCTGAATATGTTAAAGGGGAGATAGAGGAATTTAGACAATCGTTTCCCCAAATAATAATCTGCCATAAAGGTCTAGTTGTCTTTATGCAAAGTCCTATTTTTGAATATTAGAAAATCAGCTTTTCTTTTGGTATTTGATAAAGGAATGCAAAACATTAATTTCTCCACTTCACCCGTATCCACATTTGGCAAGTCAGGATGACGGCTTGTGCTCAAAATAGGCAAAAGAGAAAAATTACCTTAATGCTTTTCTTTTCTTTTATTATTATTATTATTTTTTTTATTAGTCTCTGCTTTACAACAAAGTGAATCAGTCATACATATACATCTGTTCCCACATCCCCTCCCTCCTGCATCTCCCTCCCTCCCACCCTCCCCATCCCACCCCTCCAGGCGGCCACAAAGCACCAAGCTGATCCCCCCGTGCCACGCGGCCACCCCCCACCATTCACGTGGCCACCCCCCACCATTTAATGCTTTTCAAAATGAATTTTTTTTGAGAATTAAAGATGCTTCTTGCTTAATGAGTTTATGGAGGGTAGTTATTATTAGTTACTTAAAAATGTTGCACACAGTACTTAGGGACATAAAAGTTACTGGAAATGAAGCAGGTAAAACTTTAGTATTTCTTTAATGCACTGTACCTTTCTAGGAAGACTTTAAAATCCTTTCTCATTTTTTTTCCACGCACACACAAAAATTATTTTTGAAATAATTATAGACTCACAGGAAGTTCAAAAAATAATACAAGAGTCCAGTATACTCTTCATCCAGCTTTCCCCAGCGGTAACATCTTACACGACTATAGTAAAATACCAAAACCAGGAAATGTCATTGTACGATATTGTTAACTAGCCCATTGACCTTATTCAGATTTCACCAGTTTTCACATGCATTCATAAAATATTACTTGTTTATATTTACACAGTACCATTTTTCTACACAACCCTGAGAGTAGGTACAGATGCAGCAAGTGAGGTTCAGAGAATGTAGAGTGCTGTCCCTCGTCCAATATGATACCCCCCTCTGAAGAGTATATGGTGACCAACAGGGTGAAACCCACTGGTATTAAGGGCCCTGCCCCGAGAAAATTTCCTTCTGGAGTCTTAACTCTGCCCATCAGAGATTTGCTAAATTCACCTGAAACCTTTGCACCTTTTTTGAACTGCATATATTCCTAAGAGATTAACTCACTCAGTTCTTTATTTTTTTCTGGGATCTCAAGAAATGATAGATGCCCGAGATGTGGGTAACGCTTGGAGTATAAGATGCTGATGATAATGGGGAAGGACTAGCAAAGGGGAGTCAGAGGCTATCCAGGGCTAACATGCTCTCCTCCTTCACAGATTTGCTGTGGGAAAGCTGTATTTATTAGGTACTTCTGGGACAACTGTGGAATGTGACCGCCTCAGACAGAGTGGGTAACTTGGGTTTTAAGACACAATGGCATATGAAGAGGTTGGCTATTAAAGCCTAAAATTGTGATTGTCTTTATTTTAAAATAAGAATAACGTAGATAATATGTGAGCATAAAGTTTGAAACCCCCAAAACAGCAAGGATGAAAGTGGAAGAGTTACACTCTGTTTCAAAAAGCAATTAGGGAAAAACAGCACAGTGCACCATAAGGCTGGAAACCAGTGGTCTGGAGGTTTGAGTAGTGCCAATGAGGAGAAAAAATTTCCATAGAATTTCAATAACCAAGCAGAGTCAGAGTGACTCAAGACACGTCTAGAGTTTAGACTTATTTGATGGAAACTTTGTAGGCTGGGTTTTCCTCTTTCCCACTCTGACTTTACAAGCCAGAGCCCACATACTTGGAAACAGTAACTGGGCAATTACTAAATGGTTGCTGAGTGATGGCGTAAATAGTTGGAAAAAAAGCTTGAATTTGGATTCATGACAGCTATCAAGGTAAGTCTTCCTACCCTCATGTTATAGTTTATATACTAATAGGACACATGATTATTGAAGCAAAGTCAAAGTTTGCTATGTATTTCCAATTAAAATTCATCTTGATTTGTCAAGTGTTATACAAAAGTATAGAGGGAATTTTTTTTTTTAGATTTCTAAAAAAGTTTTCTTAAAAAAATACTTTGCATTGGGAGGCTCCATGTGTTCTCGGAAACCACTGCAATGTGCTTTCTGAGAGGGCATACAGAAGGCTCCCACGTAGAGGGAACTTAAGTTAAGGAGTCCCAGTCCTGTCACCAAGGGCTCCAGGAATGGCCAGCTCTTTCTTCTCGGGAGCCAAAGCTTGGGACAAGGACAGGCTGAGAGCAGAATTGAAAGAGTCCTTGTCACTTTCATATTGTATATTTATTCATATATGTTTATGGGTATACAATGACTTTGTGTATTTATCCATCTGGTGGAAATAATATTCTCTTAGCTACAAAATTTCACTTCCATCACCACCACCACACACACATACCTGTTTTATTGGGTGAATATTTTGATAAACTGCCTGAGAAGGAACATAAAACACTCATGGGCCAGACTTAACCAGTGTTAAGTAGTTATTGGTCTGTTTTTTATTGCAATGGTGAGGGCTGTTGTTTGTGGAGGGTATTGCTGGCAACAAGCCCAAGGCTGGATTTCGGACAGTAGAGAGGATTTTCTGATTGGCACAGGAGAAGGGGGCAAACCGTGAAGATTAACTTTACTAAGTTTTTCTGGGTGATATGTGATGTAATTTCCTTTCTTCACCTCCCTTAGAAATCTTCAGTAAAATTGGCATTACTTATGAATGAATTTTAGTGTCAGAATTCTTTTGGGGATGTGGCAAAGAGCTGAGTTTAATTTCAGAGTAGACACAGGGTGAGAGCAGAAGCCACCACAGAATTTCAGGCACACCTGGGTTACTTAGACTTTCAGGCAGTGATCCATCTCTCAATTGAAAATGTTGTTATGATTATCAGGTTATCCGCTATTAATACTTGTCTTCCAACCTAGAATGTTGAAGGAAAAAATGACTTCTTTCTGAGATGAGAAAGTATTTTCTTTCATGTATGCTTTATGGTTCTCTCTGTGTGTCACTAACAAAAATTTAAACACATGTTAAACTCATAATTCTAATAGGACACTTTTTGCAAATGGGTATTTTGGACTACCCACTTAACAGGGAAACTTCAGGTGTAAAGAGAGATGAATTAATAAACACTAGCATGGAATTTAAAATATTACCTTAAAGGCTAAAAATAACTTTTTAATTTTACTTGTTATAAACCTATAAATTTTTATTGTAAACAGAGAAATATAGACAGGCAAAAGAAACAATACTCGAAATACTACCAAGCAGAGTAAATCACTGATAATATCTGAATGCATATACTTCTAGTGCTGCTTGTATAAGGCCATATTCTGTGTATTATTATTTGTCTCCTATATCCAAGTACTGAGCTAAGTGCTCTACATACAATATTTTATTAAACCTCTCTCTATACTATGAAATAAATGCGATCTTACATAAATGGAAGCACTTGGTTCTTCCAAGAGGTAGAAATTAACCCCTTTGGAAGTTTTCCAAAGAGCAGTCTTATTTATTTATGGCCTATGGCACATGAAATAGGTAAGCTTTGTTGTCACTTATGTTGCAGTGCTCACCATAATTCTAGCTGTCCAGACACTGGTCTAAGTTGAAGAATTCCACAAGGAGATTTCAGGAATATAAAGAAATTCAGACCAAATCCGAATCTCCTAATCTACTGAGGAAAGAATTTGGGAATATCCAACATACAAAGAGTTCTTTCTTTGTTAACTGGAATTGGAATATAATATCCTTATACTTGACTCATTTCAAATATGAAAGTGTTAAGATTGCCAAAGGAGGAGCTTAGCCATCCCAAATAATCAAGACAGTGTGTTTGAACCTTATGTATATTTTGGGATATTTGTTAAAACAGTTAGCATTACCGTAATTAATGCAATTACAATAATAGCTGTGGTTAAGAAATGAATATAGAGACAACATGATGATGTGAAAATATCTTATGCTACAAGAAGTATATAACATAACACTTTTTAGCTTTAACAAGCTATGCATTCTTTTACCATGTTTCAATTTCTTAACAGACACACTGTACATTTGGGAAACATGAAAACTTCTTTTCAAATGCAATTTTTAAAGGCAAAATTTATGAAATATGAGTCACCTGCCAGACTTCCAAGAAACCAATACTGGGTTTACATACACATGGTGATTCACTCTTCCAGGATGTTTAAGCGGATGTCCTAGAAGGTGGGTGGCAAAGAAGTGAAGCTAAGAGCAAGAACAAGAATTAAAGAGTATAATGTGTCTTATTTTACACATGTGGGTTCTCACCTGAATGTATGTTCCTGGTATTTTCACCCATTTTAGGGAACTACTTGATCTTTTGCTATTTTTCGTTTCTACTCTATGATCTGTGGTAATTTACTTTAAGATGGAAGTTATCAGGAAACAATGGGACCACTGAGGGGCTGAGTCTTTTTAAGTAGCTAAATTTTTCACGTGCCTGGAGGTTTACCTTTAAGAAGCAATATTTAAAATCATGTAACCATACTTGAAGGATTGCTTTATGAAATGTATTACAGCCTTTCCTGCTCCATTAAATAAGCTACTCTACACATAACCAAATATTTTCCTAAAGACCCTGTGTGTTTTCACGAACAGCAGTGCACGTTGCCCTTTGGTCGGTATCCTTTTATTAATGCCTTGTGTTCGTTCTTCATTATGTTCTTCCCCCACCCCTTATGGTACCCACATCCACCATGTTCTCTCCCTTGGCTTCAGGTGGTTGGATATCACTTCTCTTTCTGCTGTTGTGTGACTGCTTAGACCAGACCTGCCTGCTATTTTTCTCATTAGCATGACAGAGATTGTTTTATAGGCTGAATTGTGTTTCCCCAAAATCCATATGTTGAAGTCCTAACCCCTGTTACTTCAGAATGTCATTTCATTTGGAAATAGGATCTTGGCAGGTATAATTAAGTCAAGATGAGGTCATTATGATGGGCCCCACTCCAATACGACTAGTGTGCTTATAAGCAAAGAAAATTTGGACACGTACTTACAGAGGGAAGATGATGTGAAGTTAGAGAAAGAAGATGGCCATGTACAAGCCAAGGAGAGAGGTCTGGAACAGATCCTGCCCCCAGAGCCCTTAGAAGGAACCAACCCTGCTGACAACCTATCTAGGACTTCCGGTCTCCAGAACTGTGGGAAAGTAAATTTCTGTTGTTTAAGCTACAGAGTCTGTGGTACTTTTTTACAGCAGTCCTAGCAAACTAATACAGGTTGACTTGGAAATCATTAATACCATGAAAACTAGCTATAAATAGACTATGAGAGAATGAAAGAATATATCTTCTGTGAGTAGTTCTTATGAGCTTTATGATATGAATATTGGCTACCCTGAGTCCTAGTTACATTATGTTGCCTTCTTAGATGTTAATATTCATTCATCCAATTATGTATTTAATCAGTGAATATTTATTGAACTCTTTCTGTGTACCAGACATTGTGCCAGACATGTCTGGCACAATGAAGTGTTTGTACAACCTTCAGGCAGCTTATAAGTCTCAGAAAGGAAGACTGTCATGTATGAAACTAGTTACAGTAAAACACTACAGGTGCATAGGATGTTGGCGAGATTCAAAGGAAGAAGTGATTTATTTTACTTGAAATCTGTCTATGGAAATGGTGATTCTTGAGCACACAGAAGAGAAAAGAGGGAATCACTCTTGGGGCATTATTTGGACTGAATTGTGTCTCCCCAAAATGCATAAGTTGAAGCACTCATCCCTAATGTGATGGTATTTAGAGTTGGGGACTTTGGGAGATATTAGGTTTGGATGAGTTCATGAAGGTGGGGCCATTATGTTGGGATTAGTGCCCTTATAAGAAGAGACACCAGAGAGCTTGCTCACTCTCTCTCTCTCCAACATGTGAGGATTCAGTGAGAAGGGTAACCATCTATAACCCAAGAAAAGATCTCTTACCAAAACCTGACCATGCTGGTACATTGATGTTGGACTTCTAGCCTCTGTAAAGTGATAAAATGAATTTCTATTGTTTAAACCTCCCAGTCTAAGGTATTTTGTTTTGGCAGCCTGAATTGACTAAGACAGGGCATGAAGCACAGGGCATAAGCGAAGGTCAAAAGAAACTCATGGCTAGAGGTCTTAACTGTTCATTAATTTGTTCATTCATGCATGCATTTATTCATTTGTTCTATAAATATTTATTGAACACCAACTATGTGTCAGGAGCTGTATTAAACCTTGGGAGTTCAGTGGTGAACTAGCAAAGTCTTTGCTCTTACTGAATTTATATTCTAATGAATATATAATAAACTAGTAAGCAAATAAACAAGATACTTTGAGATTGTGAAATGCTATCAAAAAAAGAAACAAGAATGAGGTGAAGAGTAACCAGGGGCTACTATAGATAGAATGCCCAGAGAAAGTTTCTATGAATGAGTGACATTTAGCTAAGTTCTGAAAAATAAGAGTCAGGCAGCCATTCAAAGATCTGAGGGAGAGTGGTCCAGGTAGATGGACCTGCAAATTCCAAGGCAGAAAAGAGCTCCATGCATTCTAGGACCCAGATGGAGGCCAGTGGGGCTACAATACAGTGAATAAAGGGAGAGATAGGTGAGAAAAATTGAAGAGGTATAGAGTGGTGAGGTTATGGACAGTTTTGTGTGCCATGCCAAAGACAATCTTGTGGACAATGGGGAATGTTTGAGGATATCAAGCCAGGAATACCATAGTAAATTTTCCACTCACTTTGATGACAATATCAAAGATGTGTTTGTAAGGTTGCTGGATAAATTATAGTCTTCCCATCAATATTTGGAAAATATTTTCACTAAAAATATTGATTGTTTATCTGGAATTCAAACTTAATTGGGCATCTTGTATATTTATTTACTAGAATTGTCAGTCCTGGTTGGAAAGCATAGAGCAGAGGTGAGGCTACTATTGTGTTTTCCCAGAGAGAGATGACAAAGGCCTGAAAAGGTAGGCAAGTGGAGGATTGAATAAAAGAGAAGGGAAATAGACCTAATTGGATATGGTAGTTGTTTATTCTGGTGGGAAGCAGAAGTGGAAACTGAGGGAAGAGGAGGAGTCAAGAGTGACTTTAAGTTTTTTTGACTTGAGTAGATGACATTGCCTGTCTCTTAGAGATACAAGAAAAAGAGAAGATTTGGGGGAAGGAGTGAGTTAGGTTTTAGAAATGCTGAATTTAAAGTTCCAGTGGCCTATTCAGGAGGTATGAACATATGGAGGTATATCCAATTACCTCCTGAACTTATGCAGGAGGTAATTGGACATAAAGTTCTGGACGTCAAGAAGAGAATTCTGTGATCCTGATTTGTGAGCCATCAGCACACTGTTTTCAGTCTTGTCTATGAAAATGATCACACACGAAGTGCACATTAGAGTGATAAAGGGGCCAGGACAGATTTTATGATAATTCTGATATTTAAGGGGTAAGAAATGGGAAGAGAAACAAAGAGGAAGAGAAGCAATAAAACGTGGACACATCAAAGAAAAGGGAAATTTAGAGAGAAAGAGAATAACTTCCCTTTTCAGGCACTAAGAAGGACCAGCTAACCAGAAACATCTTTGCTAAGTAACACCTAGGTATGTTGGATAAGATATGACAAACATGCTTTAAATGTGTAGGTAAATTTGCAAAAATTATCTGCAACTAATAGGTGCGTGCGTGCACCTGTGGGCGTGTGTGTGCATGTTTATGTTGAAAGAGACTGAGAATGTTTTGCTAAGTTGTGTAGAAGACACCAGGGCAGGTTTATAGAAGTGAACATATGAATAAATGAATGAAAAGTGGCCTTAACTTCCTCTGTCAACTGAAGAGAGAAAAGAATCCAGAAGACTTGAGATGTGTGAAATTTAAGAATAGTTCTGTGGGGCTTGGAAAAGGAAGCTTATTATTGGTGAGCAGAGAGATAGATAGATAGATAGATAGACCAGCCAGGTGGTTTTGAGTTCTGGAAGGTGAGTTCCCCAGATGGTTGAATTAAAAATACATGAAATATTATGATGTGTGTGTCTAGATATTTATCTATCTATATAACTACCTATATCTTTTAACCTAGTAGCATGCTCCCTCACTTCTTTCCTTAGTTTCAACGTCTGCTGCAAGCTTATGGCTGCTAGTAGCTAGGACAGAGTGGGGAAGTAGTTAGAAGCCGTGCATTATGTCCTGCCTCTGTTATTTATCTAGCTGAGTGACCACAAACAAGTCACTTAGCCTTTCTAAGACTCAATACCTTCCAAAGTGGTTGTTTTGGGGATTAAATGAGATGAAATATGTCACAGGGCTTTGCAAAGTATAAGACTTTGCATAGTTCAGTTATGATTTATTAAAGAAAAAGGAATCTTTCCAGACAAATAAATAGTTAAAATTAATAAGTGACAAATGAAACCAGGGCTAAATCAGGTTCAGGGAACATGTTGCTATCTAAAATTATCTTAGTTATTTTAGGTATTAAGTGGCTTTTTGTGTGCAAAGTTCGGTCTTTGTTGTTTTTACTGTGGCAATACCAGTTAAATGGTGCTTCCTGCTTGATTGGAAAATTGAGTGCTTACCACCCTGTATATGTGGAAGCAGTTGGAGATGCTCTTAGTGGGACTGGGGACATCCCCTGACGGGCAACATTACTTTGTAGTTAAGACTCACGGACTCGAAAACTATCCCCAACAATTTACTTAACCTCCTTGTAAAAATGAGGCTAAAAGTGGTATCTGCCTTATTATGGGATTGTTAGGGGAATTATATGATTTGTGATTTATAAAGCACTTAGAGTGGCTGGCGCATAATAAGTGCTGTATAAGTATTTGATTAGTAAATACTTTCTGCGCCTCCAAACCGTCAGCTTTTATCAACTGCTGCCACCGAGCTTTTCACCAAATGCTGGCTTTTCCTCTGTTTTCTTAACAACGCTGCGCACTGAAGCAATGCCTTCTCAGAAGGCCCCCGGGACTCTCCATTGTTCTGGATAATAATCTAACTCTGCTGCTTTCTCATTTTACAAGCTTGGGATGGGGGCAACAGAGCGACAATCATTTATATTATCTCAGTGAATTGTCAGAGCCCCAGTGGAAGGGCCTCCTGGCAAAGCAGTGTATCTGCCTCTATTCTCTCCTAGGATTGTGTTTGGGATCGTTGGTTTGCTCTGCCCTTTGAAAAGGCTTTATGGCACTTTTCAAGCATTGCTAGTGAACTGTTGTCGGAGATCATCTTTCTGGAGGACAATGTCTCAGAAGCCTCAGTAAATGTGCTGGTTTGAGTCTGGCAATGTATTTTGAATAATTGGCAAGTGCTCGAAAATGTATGAATGATGCTGTTGTGTTGTTGCTTAAAGTAATAGTGAAAAATGAGGAACTACCTAAATGTTCAACAAGATTGAACAAATTAATGAATGAGGGTATGCTCATCTATATAGATGGCAGTAAAATAAGAGAAATTTTAATTTGTATATGAAAAGATCTATTGCTAAGTAAAAAGCAAGTTGCAAAACCATGTGTAGAATTTGGCACTTCTTAAAAGAGTTAACTTTTATATGTTTATATTTGAATAGAAAAGGCTTGGAAGAATTGGCACAAAATTATTAGTAATAATTACCTCTGGGTAGTGGTATTTTGAGTGGTTTTAATTTACTTATTTTCTTTTTGTTGATCTACATTTTCTAAACTTTCTTCAATGATCATGAATAGAATACACAAGGGCAAAAAAGGGAGAAAAATTGTTTAAAGAGGCATTTTATAACTTTGGCTAGTTTATGTCATCAAATTATCTGGGGAAAAAAGTTTCCATGCATTCCAAGAGGGCTATAGGGGAGGAAAAACTTGCTTTTACCCTCCTAGGTTCTGTGGACTGAAATTGACAGGAGACAGAATCACAGGAGAAAAGCACACATATTTTTATGTGTATACGGGTGTCTTCTAAAGGAAAATGACAACCAGAAGAAGCCATTGGATCCCAAAACTTATATGTCTTTTTAAGCAAAGAATGATAAATTGTAGGAATACAATAAGACAAAGGGGTTTGGGCTAGGGGGAGTAAATTGTGAGACAGCGATAGAGAATGGATGCAGGAACTAATGGAAGATAAGGGTTAATTTAGTAGGTTTGTTTGTACACCAGTCTCTGGTGATGAGGATGTTCTTCTCTTCCTGGTGTAGGGTGGGCACCTCCCTCACGGGAAATTTTATCATGTGCTTTTAGGTAGAAAAAGGAGGTCAGAGAACCCTTACTGTACCTGCTATTTCTTGAGTGCTTTCAACTCAAAATAATCAGTATGCCAAAGCAGCATATTTTGGGGTGGCATGTTCTGAACCCCTTCAGGGCCATCACTGGCCTTAGGATTGCCATGTTTTTCCCCTGACACTACTGGTGAGGGCCACATGCCTGCGGGTTTAGTGAAGGCTGATGGGGTAAACGCAAGTGCCGAGAAGCAGTACAATGGACGCGTACTTCTTCCCGCCTCCCTCCACTTCCTCCCCACATTATTCTCAATGGGAAAGAAGATCCCTATTGCCCAAGGTCAAAAGTGCTTTACTATCTAAGGTCTCAAGAGGGAAAAAAGGAGAGAACAATCTTTTATCTCGACCTAGTAATCAATGGTGAGCTCTCCAAACCACAATGGCTCCCTTTTGCTAAACTAATTATCTTGGTTGAAAGAGTATCTTTGAGCTACTCCCAATGGACAAGTCTCGGTGATGAGGAGAGGATCTGGAAGCTTTTGGCTAACAACTCCTAGGGGTGCTGCCAACAGGTCTCCTAAGGCTGTTTGTAGGCTTTGTGGGCAGATTCCCAAAGCCCAGAAGCCTAAAAAAAATAAAAATAAAAATGAACAGAAAAAGACTAGATTCTTTTCTCAGGGCTTAGGCAGCCCGCCTTGTGCTCTTCTCTCAAGCCAAGGCTGGGGGATGAACCTGCCAGAATAACTGATCTCACACGTGGTATTCTCTGATACTCCTGCCAGGGGGTTCTTTTTGTTTCTAGTGGCCAGAGATTTCAGGTTCCACTAACTCATTGCCTAGCTGGGATTTTCCTTTTCATTAGAACACTTCTGATTAAATTCAGGCATCCGTGGACCCAGTGTATGTAGAAGGAACAAAGCGGAGAGAGGCATTTTAGGGTAACAGTGAAGGAAGGGCTCTGAGCCTGAGTCACCACTTACCAGCAATTTTTTTTTTTTTCCTGTGGTACGCGGGCCTCTCACTGTTGTGGCCTCTCCCATTGCGGAGCACAGGCTCCAGACACGCAGGCTCAGCGGCCATGGCTCACAGGCCCAGCCGTTCCGCGGCAAGTGGGATCTTCCCAGACAGGGGCACGAACCCGTGTCCCCTGTATCGGCAGGCGGACTCTCAACCACTGCACCACCGGGGAAGCCCACCAGCAATTTTTTAAGCAGAGTTTCTAAGCCTCAGTCTCTGTCTTTGTGAAATGGGAATAAAAACAGTACTCATTTCAAGAGGTCACTGTGAGGACTAAATTCAGTTGTGTCCTTAAATGCCTGGCATATAATAAGTATTTAATAAAAGTCGACATTAGCAAAGAACAGCTGTGAGGGAGTTCAGGATTGGCCTGATTCTTCTTTGAGGGGTGGTGGAAGGACAGACTGGACTGAGTTGATGACCAGACTCCATCTCACTGGGGAATGTGACCACCTTACTCCCCTCCAGTGGAGTCATCTAGGTACTTATGTCTTCAGTAAATGTACTTCTTTCTATTCCAAAACCCCAAACCATAGTATTTCAAACAGCACTACTGTTTCATGGAGGTTATGTTTAGATGTCTGTTTTCTTGAATAGTTCATAAAATTTATGCCTATAAATCTATGTTCTTTAACCACAGAGCTTCAGATGTGCAGAAATCTGCTGGGAACGTTACCAGGGAAAAAAGAATGCTTCTTCTCATGCTGTCAGTTTCCTGGTAAAGCAAATACCAGAAAGCTCAGAATATTTAGGTTATTTGAGAATAGTAGGAAAAAGTGAACTATGAAATATTAAAAATAAAGAAAAGCCATTGAATCTACTTAAACTGATCACTGCAGCTGGCAGCAGCCCTTTGAAAGTCAGTTGCAAAATGTTATAGCTTTCAAAGAACCTTTTCATATATTTTCTGAGGTTTCCCTGAAAGGATTCCTTTTTTCATGAGCATTGCTATTTAGGAGGATTTCTATAAACCAAAATGAATTTGAAGGTAAGCATGGTTCTTAAAGGAACAGAAGACTGATTCAGAAATGTTTATCGAACTGAAGAACTCCAACGGACTCTCCCATCCAGACACACCAATTTTTCTCATTTTCAAAGCAGACCCCATGTTTTAAAGTCCCATTTAGGAAATCTGCCAACAGCTCCTTGTACACAGGCTAGTGCTACGTGCCTACAGTTTTCTGTGAGATTGGGCTTCTACCTGTGACGTTTCAGGCAGCACACACAACCCATGTCCTTTCAGATTCTGAAATCACTTTTGATGGCTGGAGTGGCTTCTCTATCTCCACTTCTCAGTTAAATATTTGCCTCTCAGGCTAAAATACTTTATTTTTCCTCTTTAGAATCCTCACTGACCTTAACTGTGTGGAAATTTTACAAACAATGAGATTCTGTTAATACAAAAGCAGTAATTCAAAGCCTTGGAAGATGAGCCTGGATGTACAGAAGTGGTGACTTCCAGTGTTCCTGATGTACTTGGG
This sequence comes from Mesoplodon densirostris, assembly GCF_025265405.1. Classification (NCBI taxonomy): domain Eukaryota; kingdom Metazoa; phylum Chordata; class Mammalia; order Artiodactyla; family Ziphiidae; genus Mesoplodon; species Mesoplodon densirostris. The sequence continues at coordinate 31,758,080 of NC_082672.1, read as the reverse complement.
GAGAGATGTCAGGTGCGTGTGTGCATCAGGGATCAGGCACTTTAATGCTAAATATGAGGATTAAATGAGATAATGTACCTGAGGAGTGCCTGACTCAGAGATGGGCCCCAAATGTTCTGCCTGTTCCTCAAATTCCAGCCCACCCTGGCAGCACCCTTTCTATAACAGAGGCAGCTATTATGTATCCCCTGATCCTTCTTTTCTCTCAGGGCAAACACCTGGGGCTTTCTTCTTTTCAGTCACTCCCAATATGAGTCTCTGTACTTCCTCAGCATCTTTGTATTGCCCTCAGATTAACAATATTTCTTCCCATTTCAATTTTGGCACCTGGAACTGAGCTCAGTACCCAAGGTGAGGTGACTTCCGCAGAAGGTGGCCTTTCTATCCTTTCTGAATGGGATTTCTCTAACAAAGCAGATTAAAATCACTTTCTTGGTTCACTCAATCTGCTACTGATCTACATCAAGTCGCAGAGTCTACCTACACATTTCACCATTCATTGGTCAAGGACTCGTCCTTCAGTCTGCTGAGAAGATAACTACGTAATTAGTATCCCGTAAAAGGTGTTATCAAATGCTTTTTGGAGATCTAGCTCTGCTCTTATGGCATTGCCTTTATTTACCAGGCGCCAAAAAAAGAACAGGGTGTTACTTTCAGTGAGGGTGGGAATTTTTTCTCATTCAAAAGACATTTACTGGGGCTTCCTTGGTGGCTCAGTGGTTGGGAGTCCACCTGCCGATGCAGGGGACACGGGTTCGTGCCCCGGTCCGGGAACATCCCACGTGCTGCAGAGCAGCTGGGCCCGTGAGCCATGGCCGCTGAGCCTGCGCGTCCGGAGCTTGTGCTCCGCAACGGGAGAGGCTACAACAGTGAGAGGCCCGTGTACAGCAAAAAAAAAAAAAAAAAAAAAAAAAAAAGACATTTATTGAGTGCCCAGCCCATGGTAAGCACTCAGTAAGTGACTTTAGAATGAATGAATAAATGAATGAATTCGTATTAATACTTCATGAATTATATTGGCTTGTTACTCCCTCAGACTAGCTTTTAGCGTATATGTTTTAAAGTCAAGCTATGGCTTATGCAATTGACTTTAGGAAATTGTAACTAAAGCAGCCCTACTGTCATCTTCCATCTCTCAGAAAATATATTTCCTTTTGCTTCTCAAAAGTAATTGAAAGTGGCTCAGAAATCTTAAAGGTAGTTTTCCTGGGTGCTCACCACTTTACTTTGTGGGGATGAACTGGTTCAGAATAGCATCCCTTTCTCTCTCACAACCTCACATATCTTAGGCATCTACATCCTCTCACTGATGTTTGTTCTACCACTCTTGGTCTGAAGTTCATTCTTCCTGAAAGAAGGCCAAAAAAAAAAAAATCGAACAAACTTTTATTTCTGTCATTTGTTAACATTTAACATAAATAAATGACAATGTCATCTGTCATTTATTTCTGTCTTCCTCTCTGTCATTTGTTAACATTTCACTATGTGCCACAAGGAATGGGCCTGCTTTCTCTAATTTTCTAACTTTGAATACTATTAATGAGACTATTTTTGTCCTTAGGTGTTTATGGCTTAAGAAACTCTGTGTGTCTTTCAGCTGTTGTTATCTAGGCTGGGAAGGAAGAAACTTTCCTCTACTCTTCTAGGGTCTTCTAGGCTGGGAAGGAAGAAACTTTCCTTTACTCTTTTGGCTGGTCTAAGAATTAAATTGATATGAGACAGATTAACAGGAGAAAAGCAAACCAAAGTTTAATAACATGTATACATGGGAGAGACTGAGAAAAACTGAGTAACTCTCCAAAATGGTGACTCCCTTAACTTAAATACCTTCAGCTAAGGACAAAAGAGGATATTGGAGGTAGTGGTTTGGGACCTCAAAGGGGAGGAAGGCAATTCACATGGAGATGGAAAGCAAATATTTGGTAAACAAATGTTTGCTGGGTCAGGCAGAGACAGTGGGACACAGAGAGAGATTTTAACAAACGGGCTTTGCTGGGTTCTACCCTGTCTACGACACCTGGCTCATACCATAGTTATGAATGGTGACAGCTCCCTTCCTAGAACTGTTCCTTTACCTACATTCTTTTAGGCAGTTAGGGGGAAAGTCAGAGTTTCTTTCAGAATCTTTTGGGCCTTGACTGTTTTCAGCTAGAATAATCCACACGCCAAAGAGACATTTTGTTCCCCTACACCTTCCACTAACTGAACTGCTGAAGTTCTTACAGAGAAACCCAGAAGAATTTAACAATTGATGAGCTTCACATTTTGAGTAGTACCTACAGTACCAAAATGAGCAAGTATTTTTTAAGTATTCAAGGTATCTTTATGACTTATAGAACATTGTTTGAAAAAATAGAGCATTAAATCTTGTGTTAAATATTTCAAATAAAAATATTGTGACCAGTCATTACTACACCTGTAAAGCCTATGTCACACTGAGTGCTTCATATGTAATTCTTATAATGACACTATTGTTTACATTTTTATGGGGGTAGGGACTGAAACTTCAGAGTATGTAGTAACTCACCCAACTAAAAGTGCAGTCAGTATTAGAACTCAAGTTTGCTTCCTCAAGGCTTCTACTCATCCATTACATGACCCTGCCTACTGACTTCCGTTTATCTATTTGAAAAATATTTATTGAATGCATACTAGATGCCAGGCACTGTTTTTAGTGCTTAGGATACATCAGTGAATAAAGACAAAGTCTCCTGCCCTTATGAGTTTTAGATTTCAGTGGGAGAGACAGACAAAAGAAACAACATAATTTCTTATAAAATTATATACACGTTAACAGGTGCTAAGTGCTGGGGCAAAAAGAAAAAGAAGAGCACAATCAGAGGAATCAGGAATGCTGGCCAGTGCAAGCCAGGGCAGGTTGCCATATTAGAGAGTGAGCCTCATTGGAAAGGTGGCATTTGAGCCAAGACTGGAAGGTGAGGGAGTGAGGGAGCCAGGCAGATCTCTGAGGAAAGGATTGCCAGGCAGGGGGACCTGTGGGAGCAAACGCTCTGGAGAGGGATGTGCCTGGCCAGTCTGAGCACCAGCAAGGAGGTCAGGATGCTGAGTAGAGGGAGTGAAGGACAGAGGAACAAGAGGTTAGGTCAGAGGGGAAATGAGGCTCCATGTAGGGCTGTGAATTGAATGGGTGTGTAGGAGGCACTGGAATATTTTGAGCGGAAGCGTCATACATTCTGCCTTAACTTTGAGCAGGGTCACTACATCATCCACATCGAGATCAGACTGTTAACAGGGAGAATGCAGAAGGCAGGCCATTTAGGAGGTATTGCAAAACCCAGGCAAGATTTAATATCGCTTGTATTCTGATAACCCAGACGTCAGTGGGATCAGTGGAGGGAATAAGTGGTCAGATTCTGCATGTATTTTGAAAATAGAGCCACACATCTGCTGAATGATTAGATAAAAGGATTGAAGCAGAAAGAGAAGTCAAGATGACACCGAAGTATTTGTTCTACCTCAAAGGATAAAGTTGACATTAACTAAAACAGAAAAGGCTAGGGAGAAGACGAGGAGCTTAGTTTTGACACCTTGAGGTTCAGATATTGATCAGACATCAAAATGCAGTAGTTGAGTAAGCAGTTGGGTGCGTCTCAATCAATTTTATGCATCCTAATACAGTTTATCAATAAAAGTCATTTACCATATATACAATTTGAATTGTTGGTAAGCCCTGAGTACCTTTCCCTCATAGTCCTTATCTGCTTATAATTATATTGTTGGTATGATTCATTTATTAGCACCTTCATTAGACTCTAGACTCCAGGAGGGCAGGGATCGCCTTTGTTTGTGCTCATTTGGTCACTCTATTTCCATTGCTTAGCAGTAATGCCTGGTAGATGGTAGGTTTCAAGGGACATATCAACCACCCAATAAGTATTTGTTGAATGAATTGATATTTGTTAAAAGAATGAGTTTTTCTTTTTTATTTGGAAGAGGGATGTTGATCTGTAAATATTTGGAGATAAGAACAAAATATTTTTTGAATTTTTCAAATCTCATTACCATGCTATTTTACCAGAAGTATCCACCAGCTTTAATTCAAGACTAAAAAAACAATTTTATCAGAAATTATATTTGTCCTAGATATGAGATTTCGACAAGTTTGAGGCATCAGAACATGTGACTATTACTATAGCTTGTAAATTAATATATGTATATTAAATATTTGCATATATAAATATATAAATCAAAAAGATATATGTATACATATAAATTGTCCTCTTCAAGTGAGATGGCATGTCTGAAATGACAATGCATCCCAGGGAAAAGCATTAATAAGATTTATAGAAATTGCAAATAAGCAAATCAGAACTTTTCTAGAATGCTACAAGCTTGTAAAGAAAGACTCACTTTATGTAAACGTTATGGATTCAAGTAGATGGTACTGAAATAAGTGAACAAGGAAATGGTGTGGGGTGAAGTGGGTGGAGGATCTTGATGCAGAAACCATGGGGAGTTTGGATTCTGAGATATTTGGCCCTCTGTGTGCTTCTGAGGGACTCGACCACAAGGAAAGAAAACAATGTGTCCTTGGATTCACCAGTGTCCCCACAGAGGAATTTTCTGGAGTCTCAGAACCACTTCTCTGTCTGCTGAGGTTGAAGAAAGGAATGGCCAAGACCCAAGTGAAACAAGTACATCCTACTTGTTTCACTTCTTAGACATTTCTGAATTCCTCATCCTGAGATAAGGAAAGTGCAGCTAACTGCCAGAGGAGCAGTGCTGCGTGAGGCCCAGCAGGACAACAGTGTACCTCGGTGTATCTCAGTTCATTTAGCTTATTTCCATGATTTTTCCTGAAGCACACAATTCTGACCTTGGTTGAAACCAGACTCTGATGTGGAAAAAGTGAGATAATGTGTCTGCATCTATTTTTCTAAGGTTTTCAGGCCAATTCATGGGCCTGTAAAACCTGAACAAGCCAAGATTTCCTACAGCTTTCCTGACCTACACCCAGCTCCTTAAGGGAATGTCTCCCTCATCCATCAAAGAAATCCATCAGGGAATAAACTCTTGATAGATTAAATATCACAGACAGATCTAATGATAATGGTATTGCTTATTGAGATTTGAATATATTTTACCAGTTCTCCATGCCTCCCTCTGCAGAGTGAATGAAAATGTGTGTCTTTGGCAGTTACACATAGCAACACAGTGAAAATTTCTGTAACTTTCTAAGCATCGATTTTTTCATCTTTAAAAAGGCATTCTAGAATACATCAGACATTTTTATGGATTAATATATGTAAAAATATATGCTTATGTAAACATCTGGTACAGATTAAGTGTTCTAAATAGTGGCTTTTAATACAGAGAAGTTGTATGAAACATCATTGTGACGCGATCTAGGCACTGGGGATCCCTAGCAACAGATGTAAGCCCACTGTGTTCCTTTTAGAACGCATCACCACATTTCCCATATTCTGTGGGTCACTGTCTTACCTCAATATTCTTAGTGACGTGGCTGAAAAATGCATATATCTCTGGTTGTGAATCCTCCTGTATACTTCCTTTGATCTTGAATTAATTGACTGAAGAGTCAACAGCAAACAAATCTCCACAAATTTCTATCTTTGTAGCAACTGTGAGCAAAGCAATTCCTGACAAAACCTATCAATGTAACTGCCATTGAAGGAACCAAGAAATGCATAAGTGTTTTGCCTTAAATTGGCAGAGGTTCCAAATGGAAGGCAGAATGTCTAGAAGTGAACAGTAAATCCTCTGGCTGCTCTCAGGTATAAAGGATATAAAGTCCCTGTGGAGGGCTCCCTAGAGGAATGCTCCACGTTTCTGGGATCTGGGGATGGTCAGAGTTGTTTCTCACCTCCAGGGCCCATCATCTTTACCTCTTCCACCCCATCTGCTCTGATCTTCCCTCACTAACTCTGTTCCAGCCACACTGGCCTCCCCAGCATCCCTGGGACTGGCCAGGCAGGCTCCAGCCTCAGGGCTGTGTACGTCCTGCTTTCTGCAACACTCGTCCCCAGATGTCTCCCCTCTTCTCCTTCAGGTCTTTACTGAATTGTCAGTTTCTCTGTGAGGCCTTCCCTGGCCACCATGGTTAAAACTGCAGCCACCTCTCTCTTCCCACTTATTTATATCCACAGAATTGACCCCTTGTTAATATACCAGATGTCGTATTTATTTATTTTCCTTGTGGTGCCTCCCCCACCCACCCCCCCCCCCCCCACTAAACTGTAAATGCCAGGAAGACAGGGATCTGTGTCTCTTTCAGTCGCTGCTACATTCCCAGTGCCAGCCATGTAGCAGGCTCTCAATATCTCTGTCTGATACGTGGATGGATGCCCGATAAAAAATGGGTGTAGGGGCTTTGATGGTGGTGGTGATGGTAATAGTAGAGATTCAAATAGGTAGAAAGGTGGGCAGATGGACCATGAGGTGGGAAGACTGAGGGACTGAGAAGGTCTGATGGGCCTGGTGAGATTAAACATATTTCTGACCTAGTTCCACATTGGAAGTAGATTAGACGTCTGGTGACAATTCCTGGGCCATCATGTACCGATATTAAGTAAAAGCACAGTTTTCTGAAATCAGAACCCTGAGGAGGACAACCCAGGAATCCCAGGGTCATGGGGATGGAGGACATTATAAGCTGTCAGAGTGTAGATGTGACAGCCCTAGGAGGGTAGGAGAGCAGAGAGAACAGTGAGATGCAGCAGAAACTAGGGCAACCTGAATACTTTGGGAACATGGATCATCATTTCATGCCAAGGCTGTGTGTGTTCTTAGAGCGTTTCCACGTGTGCCCTCTGTAACACCTTCTCCAGGTGTGCCCGGCCACTTACCCTGGATTTTTTCATCCCTATTGACCAAGGGATGTTCCATTTTGTTCCACTTGCCTCATCAGATGCGGCATCCTGGTTCATCTAGCTCACTAGTTTCTGCTTTCTTTTATCCACATAACGAATGCTGTCGTGAAGGGGGAATGCTGTCAGGGATAGGTTCAATAAAATAAGGCTGGAAAATAAATAAGCAAACTGATTCCAGAGTCCACAGTGCCCTCTGTGTGCCCCCTCATTTGTCACAGTCATTTCAGATGCTCAGTGCCCTCATCCTCTCTCGCTTCCTTCTCTGTCAGAACCAGCTCTCGAGCTGTCATAAATCTTTCTCCATTAAGTTATAAACACTAGATAAAACAAATTCTGTTATCCCTCTCAAGAATATTTGCATTTTGGTAAATAAATTATAGATATAGGTAAATAAAATATTAAGCCAATCAAAGGCATTCCTAATGCAGTAATTATGTAATTTCAGCATCTCCTGGTTGGTGGTGGATACTGGAACCTGGAGGCTTTGGTTTCTGAGATCAGAGTCTTTGTTGGTGAGCAAGTAGATGAGATGCAGCCAGCCAGCCTTGCTGACACCTTCAGTTCTGTGCTTCTTAAGGCTGGGGACCCTCAGGGTCCTTGAAAGATTGATCCATGTACAGTAGGTATTTTACTTTTGATTAGAGAATGTAGAGATCATAAAATCTTTAGACTTCACTCCTCTGAATCACCATGGATCAAGAAGAAATGTAAATATTAAGTAAATCTTAGGTGTAGAAAGCTAGCCAATTCATCATTTTTTGGGTCAATTCCCATTGGTTACTCTGTGTGGCAAAGTGACTTCCGTCTTTATTTCTCCATAAGAAAACGTCAACATCACAACATGTATGTGTTAACATTTCCTGATTGTTCCAGCATATGGGATTTCAACCTTGCTCATGGGTTTTCTGAGAGCTGTTAGTGTATTCTCACAGGCAGAGCTGTACTCCAGGAGTTGGACACTAAGAAGCAATTAATCATGAAAAATACTTTCTGGTTGTAGTAGTGAAGTCTGGTTTCAATGTATTTTTCTATGGTTACTTAGCAAAAGGCTTAAGTAAGCTCATGCTGATAAATGTGGGCCAGGCTTCCCCTCTTCCTCTTCCATCCTACTTCTCTCCCAGGAGATTGGTGTGGAGAAAATTGTTCTGTCTGGGATGGCAACTCTCCTTGTATTCAAACTCTCATCCGGAGCTCAGTCAGCTCATTTTCCAGGCACATGACTCAAGCTTCATTGTGACCCTTGGGCACTGGGTTTACAGTTCCTACAGGCAGGCTGACTGAGGAAGAGAGGGGTGGAGACAAACATGGGCATTTGTGTCCTGGGCTGGGGCAGTGATGGAGGCTGGATTTCTCTTTCTTGCACCCTGTGAAGCTGGTGGTCTCATTGACACCTACTCTCAGCAGGGATCTTGGCTTGGTCGTGAAAGTCAGGCAAATTCTCACAAAGAGCAGAAAGGAGGAAAAAGTCTGGACAGCATTTCAATGTTTCAAACTTTGTGCCCCCCTTGGAAAACCAGATTAACAATAAATGATTTAGAATTTCAAAATAAGCATTTTTATTTGGTTTTCCAAATATAAAATTATATTATAGTACTGATTTTTTTTTTTTTTCAAAACACACATACCTCACTGAAAGTCTAATCTACACCACAGAAAATCTCTGCTCGGAAGTATGGGTGATCTCGCCAGGGGTCCTGGTTATCCTGAGGCTCAGGGCCGGGGACTGGGGGATAGAGAAACACTGGAATTGCCCAGTTTCCTGCTCTACAGGGGGCTCATCTTTATAAAAACTCCTGGTATTTTGGTTCTATTAGGACCGTGTGGGATGCCACCCAAGGGAATGTATTTGGCAGTTATCCCAGTGATTTGATTAAGTGGAACAGTCAACTGGAATACTTCAATTTGATAAACATATTTTCTTCCTTCCATTCTAGTTTGCCTGCTGTTTGTGGAATAAAGCACATGGTTCCCAGATTTACAGCTTGTTCACAAATTAGTTCTAATATTGGTGGAAAGTTTAGAAACATAGAATGTTATGCAAGCCAGGTAATTATTTTTTATGAGCTTAATTATTTTCCATTGTACGCTGGTTATACATGCAGGAGAATCATTGCAAAGTGCTGTTTCTTTAACAGGGTGATATCTTTCAAAGATTTCTTTCTACTACTCGCTAAAGAATAATTTAAAATCAGCAAAATCTTTAGGTATTCATGATAATAATAATACATCTTTGTACTATTATGTCTAATTACATATATATATATTATATATATATATATATATCATAAAATAATACATCCGTGGAAGGAAAGCAACAGGGGATATTAACTGTGAGGAAAGAGGATCAAGGAATATCCGGAATCTTCCTTATGAAAGATGATTGAATGTTGCTTATTACCTGAAAACTGCTGTCACCTTGGAATTACTCACTCAAGGGAGTAAGAATAGAGCAGGATGTGGTCAAAAAGAAGTAATATTAAGCAGCAAACACATCTTATGTGATTTCTTTAGAAATGAAGTTCATTATGGTTGGGGGAGGGGAGAGGAAAGGCACGTCCGTTATCTCACCACAGATCTTATAAAAAAAGGCACACTGATTTTTTTAGCTTAAAAATTAACAATAATTTTATTTGTTTACTTTCACCTGTGTCAGCAATTTGTTTTTTTTGGGTTTTTTTGTTTGCCACTAGTTATCTCTTTTTTTAATATACAGCAGGTTCTTATTAGTTATCTATTGTATACATATTAGTGTATATATGTCAATCCCAATCTCCCAATTCACTCCTCCACCACCACCCCGGCCCCTGCTTTCCCCCCTTGGTGTCCATACATTTGTTCTTTCATTCTCTACATCTGTGTCTCTATTTCTGCCTTGCAAAACGGTTCATCTGTACCATTTTTCTAGATTCCACATATATGTGTTAATATACGATATTTGTTTTTCGCTTTCTGACTTATTTCACTCTGTATGACAGTCTCTAGGTCCATTCACATCTCTACAAATGACCCAGTTTTGTTCTTTTGTATGGCTGAGTAATATTCTATTGTACATATGTACCACATCTTCTTTATCCATTTGTCTGTCAATGGGCATTTAGGTTGCTTCCATGACCTGGCTATTGTAAATAGTGCTGCAATGAACATTGCAGTGTGTGTGTCTCTTTTTTTTTTTGCGGTACGCGGGCCTCTCACCGTTGTGGCCTCTCCCGTTGCAGAGCACAGGCTCCGGACGCGCAGGCTCAGCGGCCATGGCTCACGGGCCCAGCTGCTCTGCGGCATGTGGGATCTTCCTGGACCGGGTCACGAACCCGTGTCCCCTGCATCGGCAGGCGGACTCCCAACCACTGTGCCACCAGGGAAGCCCTGTGTGTCTTCTTGAATTATGGTTTTCTCTGGGTATATGCCAAGTAGTGGGATTGCTGGGTCATATGGTAATTCTATTTTTAGTTGTTTAAGGAATCTTCATACTGTTCTCCATAGTGGCTGTATCAATTTACATTCCCACCAACAGTGCAAGAGTGTTCCCTTTTTTCCACACCCTCTCCAGCATTTGTTGTTTGTAGATTTTCTGATGATGCCAATCTTAACTGGTGTGAGGTGATACCTCATTGTAGTTTTGATTTGCATTTCTCTAATCATTAGTGATGTTGAGCAGCATTTTGTGTGCCTCTTGGCCATCTGTATGTCTTCTTTGGAGAAGTGTCTATTTAGGTCTTCTGCTCATTTTTTGATTGGGTTGTTTGTTTTCTTAATATTGAGATACATGAGCTCAATATTATATATATTATATATAATATATATATTATATATTCATATATATAATTTATATATTTTGGAGATTAATCCTTTGTCCATTGATTCGTTTGCAAATATTTTCTCCCATTCTGAGGGTTGTCTTTTCGTCTTGTTTATAGTTTCCTTTGCTGTGCAAAGGCTTTTAAGTTTCATTAGGTCCCATTTGTTTATTTTTGTTTTTATTTCCATTACTCTAGGAGGTGGGTCAAAAAAGATCTTGCTGTGATTTATGTCAAAGAGTGTTCTTCCTATATTTTCCTCTAAGAGTTTTACAGTGTCCAGTCTTACATTTAGGTCTTTAATCCATTTTGAGTTTATTTCTGTGTATGGTGTTAGGGAATGTTCTAATTTCATTCTTTTACCTGTAGCTGTCCAGTTTTCCCAGCACCACTAATTGAAGAGGCTGTCTTTTCTCCATTGTATATCCTTGCCTCCTTTGTCATAGATTAGGTGACCATATGTGTGTGGGTTTATCTCTGGTCTTTCTATCCTGTTCCATTGATTTATAGTTCTGTTTCTGAGGCACACTGACTTTTATTTTTAAACTCAAATTTTACTTTGAAATAAAAGGACATTTTCTTGCATAGAGTTCTGTAGATTTAGAAATTTACTTTGGATCCTCAAACATGTCTGCAAATTTACACATTTATCACCTCAGGATAGAATGTTCTTTGGAGCAAATAAGAAAAACCAGTTTGCCTTCTCTGTGGTTATAAGCTGTAGATACTTTTTCAAAGTGAAAAAGTTGTTTTCAAATAATCATGGTATGAAATGAGAAATGAGCATTAATTTAAAACACATAATGGTTACAAGTTATGTTTGCCAATACTTCTGTAGTTCGAAACTAAAAAAAATGAAATCCTAGGAATTTTAGAAGAAACAAACTGCCACCCCAAAGAGACAAATTCACACTTTAGGAATAAATACTTCACCTTTGGTTTGCAGCTACTCCGTAGTAATTACAAGAGGAACAGCATCACCAACCCTAGGGGTCCCTTAAAATTTACAAAGTGTTTTACGTTCAGAATCTTAATATTTCAAACAGCATTATTTGAGATTTGCAAAACAGGTAGTAGTATTACCCTCATTCTTAAAATGTGGAAACCAGAGCAGAAAGAAGTTAAATGACTTCACTAGGGTCACCCAACCATTAAATAGAGAAACGAGGGCTTCAACAAAGGTATTCTGATTCCAAAGGTTTTTCTCACCACAAAATGATATAACTACCTTTACAAACAGCTGCAGACCCTTCAAAACGGTGATATTGGAGTGCGGTCCAGTTGGGACCCATGGACATCAGGCAAAATCTAATCATACACTTCCCTTCCTTACTGCCATCAGCTCCCCTTCTCTTCACCCACTTTCCAGACAAAAATCTTATAATAAAATATCTGCAACCGGGGCTTCCCTGGTGGTGCAGTGGTTGAGAGTCCGCCTGCCGATGCAGGGGACACGAGTTCGTGCCCCGGTCCGGGAGGATCCCACATGCCGCAGAGCGGCTGGGCCCGTGAGCCATGGCCGCTGAGCCTGCACGTCCAGAGCCTGTGCTCCGCGACGGCAGAGGCCACAACAGTGAGAGGCCCGCGTACTGCAAAAAAAAAAGAAAAAAAAAATCTGCAACCAACGGAGGAAGTTGTATGATTACATATATTTAGGAAGCAGATTTTCCAAACAGGTTGGAGTCTGAGAAACAACCATTTTTAAAAGATCTTGTGACTACTCTGGATTCCACATAACAGATGGACACATAAGTACTTAGCATGCCTTTAGCACATTGTAGAAATGATGTAATGAAATAGTATGTGAAATACTGAAGCAGTAATACAAGCATCCTGACTCAGCAATAACTCTTCTTTCTGTTGCTTCAAAATGTAATAAATGTAGCTTCACACTCTTCACAGAGGTTATCAGGACAGTTAAGCAACAGCTTTTAACATGATGTGTCTATATTCTGCTTTGGGTTCATGCCCCCTACCTCAGAGGTATTTATCTTACTACCTTTCAAAGCGACCTGCTCTCTACTGGAAAACAGGACTTCAAACCTACAGACAAAGCTCACTCTTCCTTTTTGAAGGCTGGTAATCCCACCTTGAGGATGGTGCTAAAGCCTTGTGAGAAAACATAAGTACACCTCAGGAAGTCACTTCCCCTGCCACCTGCCCGCCAGACCAATAACTAGGGTCCAATCACAACTTGGGGAAATCATATCTGGTTGGGGAGGTGCTGGACCTGCTAGGGAAGGAAAGGGACTTAATAACAAATGAGATGTAGAATCTAGCCAACATATACAAGCAGTCTCTAGGAGAGAACTTTTGAGAGTGTGACAAGTCAAGTGAGATGGAATATAATATATAATATTTGATGTAATAAAATAAAAGTTTACTGACACAGGAACCCCCTCTCCTGACGCAGGATTTAACGTTGGTAGGGTCCACTGAAGATGATGCTAATACACTGCTAGGTCGACTCTGGAAACTTTGTGGAAATAATGGCTCACACTTATTGAAGCAGAAATTCCAGAACTTCCTGGCAAGTGTTTGAGCAAGGGATCAGGAGGCTCACAGAAGCGGGCATGCTAGAGTGAATATACTATGTAAGGCCAGAAAGTCCACCTGCTGTGGGAGAGCCCAGATGAATGCAGTTTACCAAACCCATAAGGGATGCACTGATGAGGGAGAGCTGTTGTTGGGAAGCAGTGTTGGTGTGAAGCTCGGTGATGTTCTTATCTGGAGACCAGGGCTGAGGGTAGGAGCAGCTCTACAGAACTGGGCTCCATGAAAGCCATGGTGATAATGGAAGCTAGGTGATGCCATTTAACCTTGTGAAGCAAAGTGGATGTGATTATCATAATGAACAGCATTGTAGGAGTAGCAAGTAGAAGAGGCTGAACCACCAAGAGGTATGAAGATGGTTAATGGAGCATGATGTTCCCAGGGCAAGATGGCTGGGCAGATAACAAGGATATTGTCCAATGTAACCTACAAGAGAAATCAGGATAGAAAATTAGGGGAGTGAGGGCAAACAGCCCAATAAAATGTCACAATCCCTAGCCTAGTTTCCAGAACTGAGCCAGTTTTCAGACCTTTATCATACTGAGTCAAGGACAGGCTGGGTTGTCCAGCTCATGTGGGGCCCATGGATTGACAAAGTGCTCAGTTCCTCAGTCCCTGAATGTATAATTGGAGTGGACAGACTTGGTATTTGTCAAAATGCTCCTTTGGATTCCTTGGCCAGTTGGTAAAAACGATCACACAGTGGGAAGGCCAAGTACAAACCTCTAAAACTGCCTCCTCTGGCCCAAATAGTGGAACCTAAAACAATTCCACAATCCAAGAGAAATGGCAGAAATTTGTGCAACCCTTAAAGAACTAAAGGATTTCTGGGTGGTGGTCCCTTTCATGTCCACATTTAATTTACTGGCAATTAAAAGTATGGCCCCTACATAAGCCAGATAGATCCTGGCAGATGACACTGGACTACTGCAAACATAAACAAGTTATAACCACAATTGCAGCTGCTGTTTACATGTGGTAGTGAGCAGGGGGACTGCTTTAGGAGGTTTGAAGGGAGTGGATAAAGGTTTGCACAGCTATACCAGAGATGTCTTCAAGTACGTTGACATGTTAAGGATCCAGCTAAAGTTGAAGGCTGTGAATGGATGGTGGCGTCTATTCTCTGATGATGTGAGTTTTAATGCTCAGAAACCTAGATGTGGGGTCTAAACTGCTGTATTTGTTTTCTAGGGCTGCTGTAACAAAGTACCATAAACTGGTGGCTTAAAACAATAGGAATTTATTCTCTCACAGTTCTGGGAGGCTAGAAGTCTGAAATCAACGTTCCAGTAGGTTCGTGCTCTCTCTGAAAACTCTAGAGGAGGATGCTTCCTTGCCTCTTCTGAGCTTCTGGTGGCCCCCAGCAGTCACTGGTGTTCCTCAGCTTACGGTTGTATAATCCCAACCTCCAGCTTTACATGATGGTCTCCCCTCTGTGTCTTCATATTGTCTTCTCTCTGTGTGTTCATGTGGGAAAAGCCTACACTCATCTTCCTAGGTTTCTCCTCTACACTCACACTACTACTGTCCTCACAACACTTCTGACACCAGATGTGCGTGGGGTTTTCCCACATCAAGCAATTCTGTGACACCCGCTGGGTCTCTTACGGTAAAACTCACTTCTGACATTATCTATTTGGAGACAGTATCAGGTCCCGCAGGTTACATGCTCAGTCCCAGAAGACTCAATCCACCCCACTTGAGATGGCAATTGCAAGTAAGAGGTTCCCAGGTTACCCAAAAACTCTGTCCGACTTAGCTATGAATTGGAGGCTCCTGTGACCTCCTCCTCGGGTTAGATTAATTTGCTACATAGGCTCACAGAACTCAAGAAAACACTTACTTAGGTTTACCAGTTAATCAAAAATAGGATAAAGGATACAGATGACCAGCCAGATGAAGAGATACATAAAGTGAGGTCTGAGAGGGTCCTGAGCATAGAAGCTTCTGTCCTCGTGGAGGTGGGGTGCCATCTGATACATGGATGTGCTCACTAATCTGGAAGCTCCCTAAACCTTACACTCTTGGGATTTTTATGGAGGCTTCCTCACGTGGGCATGATCAATTATTAACTTCATTTCCAGCTCCTCTCCCCTCTAGAGAAGTGAGGAGGGCAGGACTGAAAATTCTAAGCTTCTAGTCATGGCTTGTTCCTTCTGGTGACCAGCCCCCATCCAGGAGCCCAGCGAGAGTCACCTCATTAGAACAAGGGATACTCCTAGTGTTTCTACACTAGGAACTGGGGGCAGATATATATATATATATATATATATATATATAATGTGATTTTGACACCTCACTTCTAGAGGTGGAGTCTGTGTTTCCTTTCCTTGAATCTGTTTTATTTTTATTTTATTGTCCATTAGATTTTATTCTTCATTCTGCTTTTGAACACTAACACATTTTTACGATGTTCTGTTTTTGCCACTCCCTGTCTCATTTGGAGGTTATTTCCTCCAGGTATATTCCTTTTCTATTAGTCAAAGGGGTAAGTTTGTACTGACTTCTTAGGCAGTACATGGGGTGGGCTTTGTGCCTAATGTGGCAGTGGCACTACATGACTTACCAGCTAGGTCATAAAATTCAGTAACTGCCCCCTGGATCTCCTGGGAAGTTTGCTCTCAGAACTCAGCCACCATATTCTGAGGAAGCCCACGTGGACACATGAGAGAGCCCAAAGAGGCATTTTGGCCGATAGCCCCAGCTGAGGTCCCAACTAAGAGCCAGTATCAACTGATGAGTGAGAGTACCTTCAGATGATTCCAGTCTCCAGCTGTCTAGTGACCCCAGCCCTCACTTCTTTACAACTGAGGCCCCAAACACTGTGGAGCAAGATAAGCTTTCTTCCTGTGACATTTCTGAATTCCTGACCTAAAGAACCTGTGAGCACAATATAATGGTTTTTTAGTTACACCACTAATTTTGGGGTGGTTTATTAAGCAGCACTGGTAACTAGAATGGGTAGGGGGAAAATAGAGTATCCATTAAATGGTTCTGGAAAAAAAATAGGTTGCCATTTGAAAAATAAAACCCATATCTCATACCAAAATAAATTTCAGATGGGTCAAAGAGTGAAATACAAAAACTTAAACAAAAATGTTACTAGGATAACATTGGAGAATTAAAAAAAAAAAGCTTAGAAGGAAGATTTTTCTAAGTGTGATATAAAACCCTGAAATTATAAAAGATCAATAAATATGACTACATACAAAAGTCATATGTTGCTTGGGAAAAAATCATAAGCAAGTCATAAGTAAAGTCAAAAGATCTTGACTATATTATGGGTCAGTAAGAAAAAAACCAACAACCCAGCAGAAAAGGGGACTAACAAAAGGAGTAAACAGCCAACTCACAGAAAAAAGAATGGCAAATTTTGTATAAAGAATGTCAATCTTACTCATTATCTGAGAAATGTAAACAAACACTACAGTGAGGTACCCCTTTTCACCCAACAGACTGACAAAAATAAAACTTGAACCACAGAATGTGGGAATTAAAAGTATGGGCCCTGGAATCCAAAGCTGCCTGGCTGACCTTCGGCAAATTTGTTAATCTTTGCCTGCCTCAGTTTCCTCATCTGTAAAATGGCAATGATAACAATAGTATTTATCTCTTAGGGTTTTGTGAGGATTAAGTGACTTAACGTATGTAAGCCATTTAAAACAGCGTCCAGCATTATAATAGGCATCAATAAGGGATTGCAGTAATTACTGCTAAATTGAGAGGCTGGGGGTGGGGACTGGAACACATGCACTGCTTGTGGGAGAATAAATTCCTTTACTCCATGTAAGGGCCATTTGCCAGGATCTTTAGAAACTAAAAGAAGGGACAATCCAGCATTTCCATGTATTTAAGTATATATCCTACAAATGTGGTCCACATTTGGGAAATAAGGTATATGCAGAGGTATTCATTGTAACGTTGTTTGTAGTGGCAAGACTAGAAACAGCCTAAAATCACACTCCATCCACAGGGAGTTGGTTTTAAAATGTGGTTCCTTGGTACAATAAGATCTTGTGAAACTACTGAAAACCTTTCAGTCTCCTCAGAGTAAACAGATGATGAGAACTGCCTCATGAGTAGGGAGGGAGGGTGAGGGCACAGCTCTCTAGCTGTCACTGTCTTGTAAACAGTGAAGAGAAGGGAGCAAAAGCAGTCTGTAAATTGCACAGCTCAGTGTCTAGCGTATTGTAAAGGCCCCCAAAGTGGTAACTGGCATTGTTTTATTATTTGTCATCATTTATTTTCTCCATATAATAGAGCCACATTGCCACGGGCTCCACAAGCCACCTGGAGTTGTATCAATGTCTACTAGAGATATCATTGGCTTTAAGCCTTTGCTCAAAAAAAAAAAAAAAAAGCATCTCAGCTGCTCGCCAGACGGGTCTGTCACAAGCAGCTGTTTCCCAGCCAGTCCCAGTCATGGCTTACAGCCAGGGAGCTGGAGAGCATGCCTGAGTGAACCCTTAAAGTTCTTTTCATCTCTGCTTGGGATTGCTTCACTCTTGTTTACACTACAGCAACTGCTAGAGAGCAGGGCTGCCCATTCTGCTCATGCGGCAACCTCTGCTCCCAGCTGGGAGGCCAATCACTTCCCTGAGGACAAAGGCCTAACATTGTGACCCACAGAGTCCGCATCCCCCATCCCCGGTTGGAAAGACACATAATAATTTACAGAAATAAAATTTTGATACATTTTACAATTTGTGACGAGGTTCAAATATTTCTAGTCTGAAGAAAGTGTAAAAATAACCAGGATGAATCTTTATGTTGTATTTTTTCATTTTGTCAAGCAGGCATTCCTCTGAATGTTTTTGCAAGTTTAACTGTGTAAGATTGAGGAGAAAAGGCACAACTTTCAATTTCCTTATAACCTATTATAGATCACTTGTTACTTAGAGTGTCTTAGAACTCAAGTTAAAACAAGAAATATTTTTATTGATTTCCTTCCTCAACATCATTTGGTGATTTGCTTTCTTTTCAAACCTCCTTTTAGATGTATAACACCTCATTTACTGGGATAAAACCTTATTTTCGAATAGATATTTGAATCGATTTTCTAATTTACTGTTTCCTATGTTCAAAATGTACATACCTGAATCACATTTCAAATGTATATTATTGTTATCATCCCTTTCAAGTTTTTTTTTTTTTTTTTTTAAACTTGTCCATTCCAGCGCTTCCCTGTTCTCTGAATTACCAAACTATTTCTGGCATTGTCCGGGCGGGGGTGGGGGGTGGGGGCGGATCTTGACTTATTCTCATTTATAAAAGGGAACCCGTAAAACTGGTGGATTAAGAACTGATGTCCGAATAGTTTCCAGTTTATGACTCATAGTCAGTATATCTCATTTCTTCTTATACACAGATCTTACACAACTAGCAAAAGCCATATTTCAAAATCATCTAGGTCTGTGGTCTTATTTCTACTTATTTTTCAAATCTCAGTGAAAGCATTCCATCCTCAAGGAGCCCTTCACTGACCACATCCTACTCCTACCACAGATTGGTTCAGACATTCCAGTTATATATTCTGCCCTCATATACTTTTTTACCATAGTGTTTATTACCATTTTTTATTATAGTTCTCAACATTTAATTGATTAATATTGATCTCCCTTCACTAGACTCTTAAATTTCTTGAGGAGACTGATATTCTCTTACCCATGTATCCTGAGTCTAGAAAAACGCTTGGCTCATAGTAGGGATTCAACAAATATTTAGTGAATAAATGAATAAATAGAGGTGAAAAAAATGAATGAATGACTAAAGTCCCCAGAACTGTGACCAGTATACGGTGGCACTCAATAAAATGATAGTTGATATTATTATTGCTGGTCTCCATTCCAGATCAAATCAGTTTGCTGAGTATTTTAGTTTGTTGAAGTCTTGATTGTGGCTTCAGAAACAAAGTTATGTACTCTTTCAAATACGTGGTTTCTTACAGTTGAATTCTTTTCTATAGTTGTGTAATAGACAAATATGTAGATAGAGATAGAAAGAGACACGTGTGTGTATGTGTACATGTGACTGTGTTAATAAGGAATAAATCAATAATTTTTTAGATATAAAAATATGTGAAATAATTTTTCTATTTA
Source organism: Mesoplodon densirostris (assembly GCF_025265405.1). Taxonomy (NCBI): domain Eukaryota; kingdom Metazoa; phylum Chordata; class Mammalia; order Artiodactyla; family Ziphiidae; genus Mesoplodon; species Mesoplodon densirostris. The sequence continues at coordinate 31,738,784 of NC_082672.1, read as the reverse complement.
GTAATCATGCGTATTATAACATATATAGACCTTGATTTAATTTCTTATTAAAACAGTTAAATTTTTAGTATAAGTTTTATCAATTCTTATCAGGATTTCCAAAATCAACAATATATGACAAGAAGTAAACAAGGTTAATTACTTATACATTTTTTTCATTTTTTGAGAAATTTGATTTTATTCCTTTTAATTTGAACACTTTAATAAAATTTGCAAGTTCAAGACTTCATTTTTCTTTAGAATAAAATATGATAATCTCAATTATAGGGGATTTCTGGATAATTAGTTATTTTTCTGTTATAATAAAGTTAATTTGCATTTTGATTCTCAATTTAGTGATAGCAAGGACTCAGAATTACTTGGTATTAGATCCAAAGTTTGAGACTTGTGATTAATTACCATTCCATTATTACATTTGATTTCTTAAAATGAATTTACTTATAGCTCATAGACAGTGAAGATATTTTGAAAGCACTTTTTTCCCACTGAAATTATTTTCTAAACAGAACATTTACACACAGCAATACTTTTATTAATTTTTCTATTGGAACCAGAATGTCACAACTCATTGTCTTTTAATTGGCTTGTCAAACTTTCCAGTAAACTTATTTACCTTTTTTTTTTGAGTTGTAGAAACAAATTTGTCGTATATGGCTGGACTCAGCTCACCCCATCACCTTTCTCATTCAGTGCCTAGATGCCAGCTGTACATCCCTGGTCTCTTCCCTGCTGCAATGTGCTTCAGCTGAACTCAAGTGCTTTCGTTGCAAGTACTCTTTCTTGTGCCTGTGAGTTTTGTGTGGGCTGCTCCTTCATCCTCAAATAACATCCTTCTCATCCTTTGCCTGACTGTCACTGGTCCTTGGAAGTAACAGACTAATAACAGGAAGTCTTCCATGACCCCTGTTCTATTCTTTTTGTATGAAAGGAAAGAAACCCACTAAAATCAGATCATGGCCCAAAGAAGGGGCATTCTTTTGAGAATACAGCAACAGGTAAGATCCAAAGACAGTAAGTAAGGTAGAGCTGAGCCACACCGGTAGTGGGTTAGGGTGTTGAAAATCAGGAGGTCACTTCACGTTTTCTCCTGACTCTGCTTCTCTCCAAGTGCCCACTCCATGCTTCCCTTTCTGTATCTACCCGAGTCCTCTGCTGACTCACCTTGCACAGTGTCCAGTGTGGTCTCTGTCAGCTGCTGTTTCTACATTGTGACTTTCGGCTCTGTCTGATTGCAAAATTCTCAAGTGACAGCAAACCTTAGAGCTCAAGCCAGAGAAAACCCCGGTCACAGCGGAGTGAATGGATGGGCTGGATTTCTGTGAGGCATCTGATCAAATCATTTGTGACCACAAGAGCAGGGCCATGTCCCAGGATATGTAAGGCTGTCCTTTCTAGTGGCTCTCAGGAGAATAGGTTTTCTAAAGTGGACTACAGGAGGTATAAGCAATGATAGTCATAAGGACTATAGCCCTCCAGTTTGGGATTGGTACCTTTCTATGGGCTCCCAATACACTGGGCTGCCCTTTCAGAGTTCTCAACATACTATATTACAATTAACTGTGAATATTTCTGGCTTCCACACTGGGCTAGGAGCTTCTCATGAGGTTGGACAATTCTTGTTTTTCTTTCTTTATCCCATGTTTCTGGTACAGTCCTTGGTATACAGTAAGTAATCAATAAATGTGTGTTCCAGAGGGCAGGTGGATTAGCATTCAGTATGCATATTTGCAACCTATTTTTCACACTAAATATATTTTGGGGGTAAATATATGGTAATTAGCCAAATATGTTGATATGGTAATTTGTCACCTTTCAGTTCTGGAGCTTTAGAGTCCAAAGGCTCTGTTTTATTTTCTCCACAGAATAAACCTCCAGTTTTCTGCTGACAAGGGGGAAGAGATAGTCACCAGCTGCATGGAACTGGGGAGAAGATCTGGCCCTCTAACTGCTTCTTTTTTTTTTTTTTTTGCGGTACGTGGGCCTCTCACTGCTGTGGCCTCTCCCGTTGCAGAGCACAGGCTCCGGACGCGCAGGCTCAGCAGCCATGACCCACGGGCCCAGCCGCTCCGCGGCATGTGGAATCCTCCCGGACCGGGGAACGAACCCGCGTCCCCCGAAATGGCAGGCGGACTCTCAACCACTGCGCCACCAGGTAAGCCCCTAACTGCTTCTTAAACAGACTTCGAACCAATTTGCCTGTTTTTTAGTCCTACCTTCCCAGCCTCTAACAGAAGTACCTGGTGTAGCCCATTTTGCTTATGTCTGGTTACATCTTGGTTTTCTTCACTTTTGGTTTAAGGTTAGGCTTTCTTTGGTCTGTTAAAGCATTTATCAAGTGTCCACCTGTTTTTCCATCCACTATTTTGTTATTCTCGTCACGTCTTGCCAATTCTCTTTGTCCCCGAGGATTTATGCCTTTAAAAAAGGCATTCTTTTGTCTTAGTATGGTCTGGGGAGAAAGTGAAAGCAAATGTACCTGTTTGATACATCATCTTTTTCCAGACGTCCCTGTTTGCATGATTTCCTTTTTTTAATTTTTAAAAATCACTTTTACTGAGGTACATTTGATACATAGTAAAATTCTTTGATTTTAGGTCTATGATTCAATGAGTTTTGACAGATATATGCAGTCGTATAACCACCAATATCATAATGTAGAGCATTTCTATCACTTGTGCCCATTTATAGTCAATTTCCTCCGCTCACCCTGATCCTAGCAAACACAAGTCTGCTTTCTGTCACTACAGTTTTGTCCTTCTAGAATTTCACATAAAATTGTTTATAATATTCCCTTATCCTCCTAATGTTTGTAGAATCTGCAGTGTTTGTGCCACCTGTTTCACAATATTAGGGATTTGTTTCTTTCCCAACAAGTCTAATTAGAGGTTATCAATTTCATTAAGCTTTGCAAAGAAATATCTTTTGGTGTCATTGAGTTTCTCCATTTCTTTCTGGCTTTGATTTCATTAATTTCTATTCTTCACTATGTTTGTTTCTTTTATATAAAAGATAACAGTCCTTAGCTGCCCACTACTAATATGATGAAAAGACATTTTAAATATATTTTGTTTAATTTTATTTTATTGGTAATATAGTATTCCTTTGATTGGCAATTCTCCTATTATTAGTTAGGGCATTGCTTTGGATATTTTCCTGGCCATATGCTTTTCTATTTTTGGTAAGTGCCTTTTTTTTTAAAATAAAAAGAGTTGGTTTTTTTGTCATTTTTTAAAATACTTAAGTTTTTCAAAATATCATTAACTTTATAGCTTTTTTTTTTTTTTTTTTTTTTTTTTGGCTGTATGTGGGCCTCTCACTGTTGTGGCCTCTCCCCCTGCGGAGCACAGGCTCCGGACGCGCAGGCCCAGCGGCCATGGCTCACGGGCCCAGCCGCTCCACAGCACGTGGGATCCTCCCGAACCGGGGCACGAACCCGTGTGCCCCGCATCGGCAGGCGGACTCTCAACCACTGCGCCACCAGGGAAGCCCAAAATATCATTAACTTTAAATGATTATAAAGTTCCTTGTATATTAAGAAAGATCATACTTTATCATTCTCATTTATTCATTCTTCTAAAAAATGTTTGTTTGAAAAACCAGGAGCTATGAGGTAATTTTTGATAATCACCTATATTTTTTTCATATGCATTTGAGGGGTTTTTGTGCATGTGTTTATGTTCACATTTTTATCTTTTAGAAGTTTATACTGCAATAAAATATGAGATTTTTTATACTGTTTTTCCAATATTTTGGCTTTATGTGGATTAAGGTATAAAGAAGTACAAAGCTTTTTTTCCCACTATTCTCCATATTATGAGAATGAACAAATCTGTCTTACACTGGGCCAGACCTAAGCATCTGATGTTCTGGATTATGTCACCAGCACAGTGAGGAAGAGGAAATTCTTACTCTTTGGGGTTCACAGCTGCAACATTCCTCCTTGTCTCCCAAGATTTTAGACTATTCTGCAACTATGGCATCTTTGTAGCAAATGTTCTCTCAGATGAGTGAGAAGGAAAGTCATGTGCTTGTCTCAGGCTTGGTCCTGTGTGTCCCATGATCATACCTAACCAGCTTTGATGACCACATCAACAGAAAAAATGGGATTCCCCATAATGATGAATCAAAAAAATGTCAGGATCTTTCCTATATACATGTTATATGTGATTATATACTTGTGGGGGTAAAACTGGATAATAATTTTGAAAAGAATGGTGAGTTAAATTTTTTTTTTTTCTGTGTGAGGGATCTGATCCCTGACCAACTAGAATTATCCACCTGCCTCAGAGCTGGGAGAGGAAGATAAGGTGGGCAGCCTTGGCTTTATTATGCCCAATATACAAAGATAAAGGAATTGCTACCAGTTTTCAACTGCAAAAATATAATTGTAAGACCTACTTCAAGGATACGTAACACCTACTTCAAAGCCAGGTGTTGTTAAGAGACAAAACAATTTCTAAATTTTTTAAGCTCCCACAAACAAATTAAGTGTGAGGCCTGAAAGACTTGAATGTTCAGTGGACTATAAACCATGGGAATACAGAACTCAGGAGATGATGCATGAAAAGTCCCTGCTACACTGCCATGAGAGAAAGTTGACTCTTGGATTCTGTGGAGTGTGGAAAGGAGAAGGGTGAGAGGGAAGTGCTCAGTTAGACACCTTTATGATGCCTTTACCTTTTGTGAGCTGAAATCCTGGATGGGAAGGTAAGTGTTAGGTAGGTTGAATAGAAAGCCTGAAGCAGAGATGCTTCTACCCTACTTCCTGGTTGGGCCTCTGTGGGTAGAACGTTCCCCTCATGGATATGGAGGGGCTTCATCCAAATGAAAAATGTTTACACCGTGTGGCTAGGCAGAATCTGATGTAGCGGATGAAAGTTGGCTCTACTGTAGGAAGGGAGCAATACTGAACTTCTTGCATGCCTTTTGGGGATGTGGAAGTTACATGAGTTGAGAGCCAGTGGAGTTACCCAGTGGGCCTTATAGTCAAAGATAAGATGACCCTAACAATCATCTCAGGGTTCTGTAAATTGACCAAAGGCAGACAAGTTGAGAAAGCATTTATTCTTGAAAAACTGCTACGGTTGGATAAGAACAGTGGGAGTTTGTAACCTTTAGCCATCAGAGGGGCAGGCTTGATTTCGTGAGGTGATGGTGGAGTATGAAAATGGCAAAATCTATAGAAAACAGCAGGAAGAATCTGAAGTTTTAAGTCCAGGAGAGTACTGAAAGAAAAAATTCTCAGAAAAATAATCAGAATCCAGAGTAGCTATAAAATATTACCTACAAGTCCAGTTTTCAACCAAAAATTACAGTACTTGCAAGGAAGTAAGAAAGTTTGACTCAGATTCATGAAAAAAAAATCAGTGTGTGTGTGTATGTGTGTGTGTGTGTGTGTGCGTCTGTATGCATACTCTGTTTTCTTAATTTCTTTAAAAAAACCTAAGGTTGAAAACAATGATCATAACACTGCATCATTGGCTTTATAACATATAGATTAATACATATGATAATAATGGCAGAAATGAGGAATCAGAACGTGGAGATCTATTACAGAAAACAATGTTATATTTTAGCAGAATGAAGTCAGTATTAATCTGAAGTAGATGGTAAATTAAAGATGCATATTATAACCTCTAGAGCAACTACTAAGATAGTAACTATTTAGAAAAAGTAAAATTCAACAGAGGAATTACCATCGTATAATAAAACATATTTGAAATACAATTTTAAAGAAGTGAAGGAGAAACAGAAGGACAAAAAAAAAGACATGAGGCATAGAGAAAACAAATAGCAAAATGGCAGGCATGAATTCAGATTATCTGGCAACCCCAGGTTTTGCTTGACATGAGGTATAAAAGAGACAATGGGGGGTGGCAGAGGCCGTGGACAACCAAAAAGTGAAGACTGGACAGCAGTTCCCTTTAGATGGGGTCTGCATTTGCCATTTTTCCACAGTTTCTATGACTCAATTGCATTCACTTTCTGCACTCATTTCACTGATTTTGTTACTTGACAACGAGGTGTGGTTTTTCCATCACAGATGGGTCAGTATCCCTTCCTGATCCCATGGGCTGTCCCTTTGCAGATGCATATATCCAATGGGAGTTCTCAAACCTTCCCAGAAATTATATTTAAATTATATTTAAATCATTTATAGTTGTTATATTTAAATATTTAAATCATGCATAATTTATGTAAAAATTAAATCATTTTATTCGCTTTCTTAGGGGTAGAGATTGGGTGATTTAAATATGGAAAGGATCTATTTAAATTTTTATGTAAAATTGGGAAAATGTAAAACATTTTGTTGACATTTAGAGATACTAGTGTAATTTTATGTTATTATTTGTAACACCAGTTTATAAATGAGGCAACCAAAGCTCAGAGAGTTCTTGTACTCTGTACAAGGTCACATTGCAATCCAAGCTTCTTCCATGGGGAGTATTTTTGCACTTACAAAAAAGAAAGAAATCAGGATGTCAGGCAAAGTCTGAAAAATAAATTAATGCCATGGAAAAAAAATTTTTTTTTTCTAGATCTCATAAAGATGAAAGAAACTTGTTTTTTCATTTTAGACTGGGCTAGATGTCTTCCATGTTTCACTGGAGAATTGGAGGGATTTCAGCTGGAGAAGCTCTGGAGCAGGTGCTAAAATAATTACTCTATAGTATATTTCATTTTTTAAAAGCTGAGAAGAGAGTTGTTTCTCAATTTTGAGAAGTCATAGTTCAAACATAGATAACAAGTTGGTTGTGTTTGCTGTTTTGGCCTTACTCATATCCAAAGTTTCAGGCACCAAGGGGGAAGTGTTTACATATTTTTGTACAGTACAACTTAAGGAATCATAAAATCTTACACCCTCATCTTTTCTGCTGTACTAGATTAGAGTTCTCAATCATTGAATGACACATTCATTGTTCACCTTTACACTAACTGGAGAAGTTTTGTTGCAGTTTCTGTCTCTCGACCTTATTGTACTTTGGAGTGTGAAGCTGTCCCTCAGATCATTTTGAATACAAACAAGATGGAGACAAGACTTGTCTATATCTCAGCGCATGGCTAAACAACATGAGTGGCCCACTTGATCCACTTTTATTATAATTTTAGGGTTTCAACTGTATTTTTATAGTTACCCATAAAAGTCCCAGTTGGCACAGGCAAGGCCTGAGCATAAGGCAGAGGCCACATCCTGTTGGCCTGAGTGCCAGGCCCACCCTGCTGATGTGTTACATTTTGTTCAGCCTTGAAAGTATTTAAAGAAATTGTTTTTCTGAATTTTGTAGACACACTTTTGCAGTCTGGAGAATTCACATAAACATCTAAATTTCCTGTTTCTCTTGAAAAATCTGACTATCTGGCCACAATGGGCACACAGTCCTTCTGAGTTAGTGTCATAGCCTTTAACAGGGCACACAATCACCTACAGGGGGCTGCCTCACTCTTTTATGGTTCCTGTTGGTCCCTGGATGTTTGCGTTTGTGACACTGCAGTCCTCTCCACCAATGGGTGGGGTCTTTAAAATGATTTGTTGAGGGCTTCCCTGATGGTGCAGTGGTTGAGAGTCCGCCTGCTGATGCAGGGGATGCGGGTTCGTGCCCCGGTCCGGGAAGATCCCACATGCCGTGGAGTGGCTGGGCCCGTGAGCCACGACCACTGAGCCTGCTGCATCTGGAGCTTGTGCTCCGCAATGGGAGAGGCCACAACAATGAGGGGCCCGTGTACCGCAAAAAAATGATTTGTTGACTTGGGATGCAGAGAGTACACTTATTTCATTTGTTTTCTCAAGTTCAAAGCCACTTTGGAATGTCTCTGTTGAGTTGCTTTTAGAAGTTTTGACACTCATTTGACCAGTCTCCGTAAATCTTTGTCCTTGACTCTGATTTTTGGAAACAGTCAAAGGAAAATTTAGAGCCACGTTTGGGGTTAAAAAATGTGTGACTCTGTGGTAGTGAAAACCTGTTTCTCTTGGGTGGTTTGGTTTGAAAGCTGACTCAAAGGTATTAAAAAAAAAAAAGAGCTCAATAGTGCTTTGAGGGATGGCCTTTATTTCTTCCAGATGTCAGTTACCCTTTCCACTAAGCTCTCATAATATCCTATGTGTGATTCTATTACGCTTATATATAATTTGGGTTTTAGTTTTTTGTTTACTGCCTTCACCATGTTTGATCAGACTGAGAGCCACTTGGGAAAGATATACTTCTGTGCATCTTTGATATTGTTGGAGACCACTGACATTGTTGGAAGCCAAGAGATTGAACTGAAGGATTCATTATTGAATGAATGAATCAATCAAGCAATATAAATGGAAAGCATCCCAAGTTAACTATTTTAAAGGGGACAACACACATCTTATATCTGTTAAGCATCCATTCTCATTCAAAAAATATTTGTATATATTCCTGAAATCAAAATGAATTGAAAATTAATTGATATTGGATGGTATAACTTTCCTTGGTCACTAAAGTCAGTTCTGGGTATGGAAAGTCATTGTTTTCTGCTTGACAACCAAGACTCACGTCACTACACACTTGTGGTTTTTCTAATTGATGAGCAAGGAAATGTAAAAGTTGTAGAATCAAAGGTGAAGAAAAACCCACCAAGAATTATAGCCTACTGTTCGTGTCCTAGTTCAAAAACAAAGTATCAAAGTATTCCAGACTGTTGAAATTTTGACGTTGCTAACAAGTATCGGCAGCAATCTCAGGAGAGCGCAGCGCGGACTCTTTGAAGCTTTTCGATGTATAAAGTCTAAAAGAACTAATGAGCTGGGCTTCCCTGGTGGCGCAGTGGTTGAGAGGGCACCTGTTGCTGCAGGGGACACGGGTTCGTGCCCCGGTGGGGAAAGATTCCACATACTGCGGAGCAGCTGGAACCGTGAGCCATGGTCGCTGAGGTTGCGCGTCCGGAGCCTATGCTCCGCAACAGGAAAAGCCACAACAGTAAGAGGCCCGTGTACCGCAAATAAACCCCAACAACTAATAAACAAATAAAGCAAGAGCAGCCCTCACCCCCAGCACAGAAACCACAGAAAATTATTATATTTATCTCTTTTATGTGTGCATTTGTAAATTCAGGTATTTTAAGGTTGGGTAGTCCTGAGTAGCGTAGGTAGTGGATAGCAGGGCTTTGAGGGAATTCTTGTCTGTTGCTACGTAGGAGACAAAGGTCGCTTCCCCCAACGCTTGACCCCACAGCCTCTCTGCTTGTCCATCCAGAAACACACAGGTCTGTCCTGACTGCACTCTCCCGCCTTTGAGAAGCTGCACTAGCCCGGCGGCCGGATCCTCCCTCTCCTACTCTATTTTGGGGCCCCATGATCTCATGCCCTCTGCAGACCACGCTCTGCAGCTCCAGTCCAGCCCGCGCCGCGAGGCCACGGAGGGCGATTCCTGCAAGTGTTCGGCTGGTGGCCGGGGAGCGAGGCTGGGAAGGCTGGTGGGTGTGGGAGGGGGGGAGTTAAAGACGCGCCCACGTAAAGGACCCAAAATAACCTACACACAGAGCGCCCGCCATCAGACAGGAAGCCAAATAATCCGGGGCGTTGAACTGCTTTCCCCTCATTCGCAGCGTCGGGCTGCGGGCGCCGAGCCAAGGGTCTGGCGGCGAGGGGCGGGCGCGGCGGGGCGGGGCTCGCGCGGAGCCTATTAAAGGCGCGGCGGGGCAGTAGGAGCCGAGCGCCCAGGGCCACGATGGAGCGCGATGGCTACGTGGGGGTTGGGAGCCGCGGCGGCGAGAGCGGGCGCGGCTCCCGGGAGGGCCCTGCGGGGAACGGCCGCCACCCGGGCCGTGGCTCTGCAGCCGAGGCGCCCGGGGAGCCGCAGGCGGCCTCGTCCCTGCTGGCCCCCATGGACGTGGGGGAGGAGCCGCTGGAGAAGGCGGCGCGCGCCCGCACGGCCAAGGACCCCAACACCTATAAAGTGCTCTCGCTGGTAGGTCCCGACGCGCGGGAGGGCGGGGAGGGCGGCACCCGCTCCTGCGCTCCGAGCGGGCGTGGTCAGCACCCGGGGACGGAGAGAGACAGCTTTTATGCCGCTCCTATACCCCTTCTCGCTCTCCTCTGCCGGCTTTGATCGGTGCTCATCACCGCCGAGCCTTCTCTAACCCCCGGGGGGAATAGTTCACTCTCACTTGTATTACTGAGGCTCAGAAGGGCCTGTTTTATGGAACCAGGCTGTTAAAAATCGAGATCTTTAGATATCCCACCTCTTCCCCCACCAAGAGAGCACAAGGTTTTTCGTGGGGAAAAATGACCAGCCCGAAAATTGTTGGTCTTAGGAAGGACCGACAAGGTGTTTTTGTTTCGTTTTGTTTTTTTAATTTTATTTTTTAATTTAATTTTTTACCTCTTTTGGGGGAATCTAGGTGCAGTATTGATGACTTTCCTTGCGTTAACCGATTCCACTTGAAAAGATTTAACAGAGCTCTTTAAGTTGTATCAGGAACTCTAGAAAATACTTTTTCTCTTGGCTCTGTTTAGGAATTTCCACGCAGCTGTTCAGAAATTCCGTCAATATTCATGTTATGTGAATGTGAAGAAAAGTTAATGATTCTTCGTCTACTCTTTCAATCATAGGTTACACGGTTTTTGTTGCTAACAGAGGTACACACTCTCCCTCTGCTATTTTGTCGTGACAGCTGCAGGATCCACAATTTTATGAAATGTGGGGTGGCTTTTCATTCTACATGTATGATAGGAAGTGCTGGGCTGAGAGTCAGAAGCCTGGGTTCTTGCTTTCATGGCCGTTATTAATTGCTGGGGCCTCCTATAACTCTCCCCAAACCTCAATTTCTTCTATGTTAAAATGAGGACAACATCACTTCTATTTGCATCAGATAAGATTATTGTGAGGGTCACTGTGCAACATTGCATGTGGGGGAGTAAATTCGAAAACTACAAGGAGATATAATCATTTTACTGTATTATATGGAAGTGACAGTTCTATGTATAGTGTACCTTAAAGCATATAATCACTTACATATTATGATTAAACAATGCAGTGTAGAGGATATCTTTTCTGATTTTTGAGATCTTTCCTTTCATAAGCATTTCCATTTTCACTGTGTCTTGGGTATCGTGGAGATGATACAGTGCTCTGAGGAACCAACATTCCTAGACTAAAGAGATGGTGTCATATAATTAGTACTTAAAAATAAGCCTAAGATTCAAAGGGTAAGTGTCCCGAAACACATACTGTTTGTATCTCAAGATACATTTCTGCATCATATATCACTGTTTAAGAACACCTGATATTGATGAGAACTTAGTTTTAGTCTTTTGAGTCACCTTTTTTGTTTTTGTCAATGGAAGACCTTAGCTTTTGCAACACTATCACCTAACTTAGTATCAGTACTTTTCAGTGTTTGGCAGGCATTCCATAATTGTACGTCAAATCTGTATGTAACTCCCGTGTGAAATCACTTCTACGTGCCAATCTACAGTCTTGAAAGTTTGGTAAATTGCCAGTTGCTAAATTCCATTTTAAAATCTTTCCTATTCATTTACCTATAGATCCACAATAGGTATCAGCAGAGATCTGCCTTTGGAACATGCATTTCAGTCTTTGACACCTGCAGTCAGCTGGTCAAAAAGCATTTCTTTATGCTCTTATGATGCAACTCTGGGCTTTGACATGGAAGTGTCTTTAGTACTTTCACAAGTAGGACAATCATGAATATTTTTTATGCCATTAGGAGGGGTCTCTTGCTGTAACACACGTTGAATTGGACAGAATTCTTACTTCATGACTTTTGATGAAATACAGTGGGCCATTAATGTACACCAAAACTCATTGCTGTATTTTTGAAACTCTTAACTAATGGTTTCAGGTGAAAGTGAAACCTCTTACCCATTCTTCTTTCCCTCCCCTACTTCAATACCTTTCTTCCCTCTAGACTTTCCTAAATGCTGCACTTCTAAAGGGAAAAGCCTCCAAGAGGAGCTTGACAGTTGTCATCAGAGAGCTCTGGGACATGTCTTCTAGAGAGAAGCTGCAATTATGGGATTCCTTTTTCAGGTGAAACATCAGCACACTTTTCATAAACCTGAAGAAATGGGTTGACTAGTTGCATCTGGGATTGGGATTACAAGAGCCCAACCACTTAGGTGGTCCTCAGCCACACAGTTGTTATCTAGTAGGATAAACACAAGAGTTGCCTTCTGGAGAGATAGGCAGTGGTGACATGACTGTTGCATTTTTCTGAAAGTGTTTCAGATAAACTTAAATGCCGGAGGTATGTGAGAGTAGATGCAGAAGGGACGATCCCGCCCTACCCTGGCTTCTCCCCATTTGATCCCTAGGAAGACCACAGGCTCTGCTCTGGAGACTTTGGCCCTGGGCTCTGGAAGTACTCATGCCTAGGCACTGAGCCAGACTGTGGAAAACCCCAGAAGGGTAAATAAGTACATGCTTCAGTAGATACGTTAGATCTGGATGCCTTTACTGGTTCCAAGTTAAGTTTTGAACTGAAATGTCAGCTTCCACTGAGGTTGGCCACGGACATTTATTTGAAATAACTTTCCTGTTCCCTGGCAGGTATTTTCAACCACGTTGCAGTACACTTCTCCACTGTACAGTAAGCTCTTCCACGGCATAATTTTGTGTTTGTGGCCTTCTGCTGTCCTTATGAATACATATACCTGTGTGTGTGTTCATAAGGGGCCTTGTGTGTGGGTGGCTGTGAGTGCAGACAACTTTCACCTTCTGATGAAAGAGTTCTTTGTAAGTGGCAGAAGTTGCCCTTGTTTATCAGAAATTTGAGTGTGAAAGTTATTAATTCTGTTAGCTTTTCTCTCCCTCTTGCATCATATCATCTTATTTCTAGAATACAGCATGGAGAATATTCAAGACAGTCCTCTGCTCTTAATCTGACTCAGAATTGACATTGCTTTTTGGTTTGTAAAATTTTATATCTGTCCAGCTATAGTTGAGCATTTTATTTCAAAAATGACCAGAACGGGCTTCCCTGGTGGCACAGTGGTTGGGAGTCCGCCTGCCGATGCAGGGAACACAGGTTCGTGCCCTGGCCCCGGAAGATCCCACATGCCGTGGAGCGGCTGGGCCCGTGAGCCATGGCCGCTGAGCCTGCGCATCCAGAGCCTGTGCTCCGCAGCGGGAGAGGCCACAACAGTGAGAGGCCCGTGTACCGCAAAAAAAAAAAAAAAAAAAAAAATGACCAGAACATCTTAGGGGCCAGAGTCATCTCCTGTTTTCCCCTTATGGTGTTTGTTGCACGTGTTCTAATAAAACATACCCAAGGTTTCTAGGAACCCAGCAAGACTGTTGTGTTTACTTCTGGGCCTAAGATGGTACCTCACACTCAGTGTCAGCTTTTGGTCGAATGAATGAAGTGCACTTTTACTTAGACTGAGTAACACTTTGACTTGGAAAAGGACAAGATGGGAAGACTAAATACACAACCACATACCCATATGGCCAGTTGAAAGTCAGGAATCCAAATATAGATGCATTAATAGAGATGACATTGGGTATCAATTCAGGGATAAGATCAAACTGGAATATCATTTGTTTAGCACATAGGGAGATGGAAGAGGCAGTGAATGAATGATAAACAAAAGTTCCCAACTAAGGCCAGCATACTGAAGAGGCCAGCAGGGCCTCCATGATAACTTGGATTCAGAATCAAGATCTAGCTACTGGGCACGCCCTCAGAAAGAAACAAGGCAGGTGCAGCCGTTTGGCAGGTACAAATGGGTCTCCCTTGCTTATACCAAGGCATCTTCTGTTTTGGTGACTTTGCTGTCACACCCCAAATTCAGTCTTTGTGGCTCTTGTAGGAAACTGTTTTCTTCAGCATTGCTTTCTGTGACTTACCTTCTTCTGCTTTGATTCATATTCTGGTCTTTCTCTCTCTCATCATTTATATTTTAGCTGTTTCTTCTTCATGCAGCCTCTTAGGAATACACAGGCACCCTTTCAACCCTTTTTTTTTTTCCATTCTATTCCACTTTTTCAGTTACCTCTGGGCACTCAGTTTTGCCGTCTCCTGCCCCATCATATCCTAATCATGACTGTGAATCATGACTCTCGCTAGAGCCATGTTGAGAGACCTTATGCATTTTGTGTAATAAAGATCTGGGGACCATTAACCTTTTTAGAATATTTATAGGAATTTTTTAATCAGCTTCTTATCTTCCTCCAGTCAACTCTTTCTCTCAGATATCAGTATTAAAGGCAAATGAAAATAGTTTTAAATTCAGTTTTGTTTTTGAGTTTGATAAACTCCATTGCAAAATATCTGTGTTACTTTTAAGACATAGCAAATGTATTTCATCTGTATTACGGACATTTTAGACAAGCCAAAGAACTTAATCATGATTCATAACTTTTTGGGAGGGTAGGTAGGGGGAAAGCCACTTCAAGTTTCAAACAACACAGGAAAAAAAAACTTTTGGAATACAACTTGTAATTAGAGATCTGCCTCTGGTTAAAATAAACATGCCTCCATCAACCATGAAATATCCCCCAAACAACAAAAATAAACGAGAAACCTTTTAGCAAATGAGCCCAAGGCAGAACATAGATTACTCTTCTAAGTTCTGTGCAACAAAAACTGATACTCAGAGTGCTGACCCAATATGAAAACCCTTTGGCATCAAACAAGAGCTAAGTTATGTATTTACCAAGGAAAGAAAGAATAATAATATATTTAAAAGGGCTTCTCAAAATAATGATCAGAATGTTCAGCTAAATATTAACTGGAACATTCTGTTTCCTGATTGTTTTAATTGTATGAGGTTTGATTACAAGAATTAAGATATTATCGATATCATTATAGAAATCAAATAATGTGACATTTGTCTAAAATATGAACTATACTAGAAGAAATAAATAACTTAATAGTGAAAGAATACCACTATTAAAATCTAACATTTCTCTTTTTTTAAATTTCATCTCATAAGGTGAGATACTAATTTTACCTTGATCTTGAGCAAATTCAGAGATGAGAAAAATATTATTATCAAGCTGAGCATCCATATGTAGGGGAGCGTGGGAAGATGTAAACCTCTCATTTTTAAGCAAGTATAAGGTCAGTGACGTAGAAATCAGTTCTGAAAATCCTTTCTAGTTCCATCTAAGTCAGTCTATCTTGTGCTGGGCCCCCTCCCACCTCCCTGACAGTCTTCATTAACAAACAAACAAACAAAAAAGGTATTATCGATAGTATTTTTCATTTTATCCTCCCACTTTTGGTTTTTAGAATAACGTTTGGTGGAAAAGTAGGCGGTAAAAGTTCAGATGATTATTACATAGCACTTTGCACTTTCAGAAGCATTTTCTTATATATTTTTAATTGATCCATGGCATATCAGCAACTCTGAAATAGGAAAGTATGGTGACAGTCAATCCTACTTTACAGATAAGGAAACTGAGGCTCGCAGAGGTGTTTCTTAAACATTAGGGTGCATAGGAACCAGCTGGGAACTGTTAAAAGACCATAGATTCCAGGGCTCCAATCCCAGAGACAGTGATTTAGAAGATAGTTATGGACTGAAGGTTTGTGTCCCTCCCAAATTCATACGCTGAAGTCCCAACCCACCAATGTGATGGTACATGGAAGTGGGGCCTTTCAGAGGTAATTAGATTTAGATGAGGTCATGAGGATGGAACTCTCATGATGGGATTTGTGGCCTTGTAAAAAGGGGAAGAGAGAGAGGAGATCTGAGCACACACACCCATCCATAGAGGAAAGACCATGTGAAGACATAGTGAGAAGGCAGCCATCTGCCAGCCAGGGAAAGAGCCCTCACCAGGAAGCAAATTGGTCAATTCCTTCATCTTGGACTTCTGAGCCTCTAGAACTGTGAGAAATAAATTTCTGTTATTTAAGCCACCCAGTCTATGGCGTTTTGTTATAGCAACTTGAGCAGACTAAGATAGGAATGTATCTAAAGAATCTGTATTTTTTAAACAAGTACCTCAAGTTGTTCAGATGTAGTTGGTTCAGTTATTCCACTTCTAGAAACTGGGTTAACTTTATAGGCATAAGTCACATCATTTGTAAGTAGTGGACTATGAGAACTGAAAGGACTTTTAACTACAGATTTTTATTCTGGGCTAATGGCTACCTCCTTCCCCCATTTATTTCCCTTTTATCAGTGTGAAGTCAATAATCATGTTATCGTGAGCTTCCAAAGTATACAGATTTGGGGGAAAGTGACTTCCTTCTTTTTTTTCTCTTTTTTTGCGTTACACGGGCCTCTCACTGTTGTGGCCTCTCCCGTTGTGGAGCACAGGCTCCGGACACGCAGGCTCAGCGGCCATGGCTCACGGGCCCAGCCGCTCCGGGGCGTGTGGGATCCTCCCGGACTGGGGCACGAACCCGCGTCGCCTGCATTGGCAGGCAGACTCTCAACCACTGCTCCGCCAGGGAAGCCCGACTTCCTTCTTAATCTGAGTTTCCTTCTTAATATATCTTTAGATGTACTACAACAGGAAAATAGAGTCATGGTAGTCGTTTTGGAGTGAGTGGATTTTCGCAAGCATATCTCATTTGTGGGTCAATCATTTTCTCACCATACCTTAGGACTCTACACAGATTTAGGTGGCAAATATTCTATCACTGATGTGGTTTGAGACCCTTAAAGATCACTCTACCTTGGTTTTCAGGGAATAGTCCTGAGAAAGTATTGGGCTGCCAAAAAGTTCGTTCAGTTAATGAATATGTTGTTCAATAAAGTTCTTGGTGAAAATGAAAAATGCCTTTTATGTTTACTTAAAACCGAAGGAACTTTTTGGCCAACCCAAAAAGCTGATTTCTTTCCCTTGATAAGTTTTTTGGCATTAACAAGCATCTGGAGCCTTTGGTCTCTCATGGAGAGAGTGAACTGAAAAACTCAACAGTTTTTTTATGATGCTATTATACAATAAAATAAATTTAGCTATTATTATGTGATTTTTTTTTTCCAAATAGAGTTTCATATTACTCCAGAGTACCTGTAAGTGATTTTGGATAAATACGTTTAGAAGCAAAAGGCAAGACAGGTAGAACAAAGCTTCAGCCAGAGTATTTCAAGCAACAGTTCTCAAAGTGTGGTCTGTAAATCCCTGAGGGGTCCCTAAGAGCCTTCCAAGGGGACTGTGAGATCTAAACCATTTGAACATTAATAGACATTATTCACTCTTCTCACTGTGCTGCCGTTTACACTGCCGGAAAACTGCTTGCCCCTCAGCAGGAATCAGGGCAGTGGCACCAATTGTACACGTCCTCATGCATCTGCAGTTAAAACCAAAAAAGCCAGTTTCACTTAATGAAGAAGTAAAAATACCCTCAATGAAGCAGATTTTATTAAATTTGAACCTAAATTACCTTCCTTTTTAATATTCTGTGCGACAACATTGGAAGTCTGCCTTTAGCACGTCTGCTGCAGCCTGAAGTACTGTTGTTTTCTGGAGGGAAAGCAGTTGAGCTGCTGTTTGAGTTGTCAGCTGAACTAGCTGCCTTTTTCATGGAACACCATTTTTATTGGAAAGAGCAACTGACAAACCAGTGATTCAGACTTGGGTATTTGGCACATACTTTCACAAAAATGAAAAGCATTAGCTTGTCACTTCCAGGAAAACAAAATGAGGTACCTGCTGCCTGTGATAAAATTCGATCTTTTAGGTAAAAATCGAAATTTTGGAGAACTTGTTTCTGCCACTGTAAGCTTGACAGCATCCCAATCCTTAAAGATTTTTTGGACGAAATAGATGGAGATAGTAAGGAATGTGATTTTTTTCATCTGGTACAATGACATGTGTCAACATTTGAAAGAAATACGTAGCAGGAACCAATATTTTCCAAAGGACCAATGGATGATTTACAAAATTATGCATGGGTGTGAGTGCCAATCAAACTGCAAGATAGACTAATGAATTTTAATATAATGGTATGAAAAGTTAATATTGTTTCAAGTTTCATGTTGCATTTCGCCTTTAAGAAATTATAACTAAGAATTTTAGTCTAGTTTTAAATAAGAATGTATACAATTATCTGAAAAGGCTTCTTAGGGTCCTCAGTAATTTTTAAGAGTATAAAGGGATTCTGAAACCAGCAGTTTTGAGAATATCTGCTTTAAGGAAAGGTGTGTTCATTCAATACTATTTTTAGTACTAGGGAGAGAGGGAAAGGAAATTAAGGCATATAAAAAGAATCAGCTATTTACAACAGTTGTATCATTATTTAGGTAAGATCCTTTATGGATTTCAAAATACTTTTACATCTACCACCTGGTTTGGTCTAAACCACACCTCTGCCATTATCTCCATGTTAGAGATGAAAAAATCATGCTCAGAGAAATTAAGGGGGCTTTCCAAGATCATAAAACTAGTATAATAATTCTCTTAATCTCATTGCTGTAGCTTATTGAGAAATGAAGTCAGAGATAATTGGATTTAAATCCTGGTACTGTTATTAGCTGTTTTTGAAGGTAGGCAAATAACTTAAATTTCCTGAATATCAGCTTCCACAACCATAAGATAGGCTTGATAAAACCCTGGTGGTGGTGTTAGGAGAATTAAATTAGATAAAGTGTACAAAGTGGCACATAGTGTGCCCCGAATAAGTGGTCATTTTTGTTGTTATTTTTGATAAGCTTCAGTGTTACTGAATTTAAAAATTTTTCCTTATGCAGAAGACACTTTACATCTCTGCTACCCAAAGTGTGGTCTGTAGACTAGCATATCAGCATCATCTCCTTGGAACTTTTACAGAATGCAGACTCTTGGGCCCCACCCCAGACCTACCCTACCAGAATCTGTATTTTCACAATCCCCAGGGATCTGTCTGCACATTGAACTTTGAGGAACAGCACTCCATAGGGCTATGAGGAGGCACAGAAGGCGCTCCCACCCGGATTTCTTTAGCTGGGGGTTCCAGTCAACCCTTACCCTGCCATTGACTTCATACATGTTGCTATGATTTAAAAAAAAAAATTACTGAATGCTCCTTACTAACCTCAACTGTGTTAGCGTTGGGTGGAAGTGGTGCTGCTGCTGGTTGCATTTGCCCCTTGCCTTCCTTGAACTTAAGAGGCACATTGATTAAAGTAGCCCCACCGCTTTTGTCATGTCTACAGGACATTTCATACACAGTCTGTTTGTTTCTTTAACTTCCTTTCCTTACCCTGCCTTGGCTTGTCCTTTAATTGCTCTTTATCGCTGTCCGCTGTGCCAGTCTTCTGCCTTTGCTGTGATCTGATAACACTCCAGTGTTCTTTCCAATTCAACCATCCATCTATCAGAATATCAAGTAGATTTCACTTTACATTGCTCCATCAATAGAACTCTTCAGAGTTTCCACTTCAGTACATTCTCAACAATCTACAATATACTTGACATAATACCAAAACAAAGGAGTCTTAGACCAGGGCTTTTTCAAGTGGTGTTGAGGTATTGAGTCAGGTTTGGTGTCTTTGGCACAGAGTTTACTCCATAATACTTCATCGTCTAAACACATTGGCTTCCTATAAAGTGCCACCCCGCACCATTTAGATTAGAAACTTCCAAGACCAGGAGAAATAGGTGAATGAAGTATATCAGGTGGGAAGGATGTAGGTTAGGAGCACTGTGAATAGACTGTTGATCTTATCTCTTTTTGGATTAACCACAGAAACAGTACAAAACAACTCTGCTTGTACACTATTTAAATACCTTACTGATCAGCTCACAGGAAGTAAATGTGAAGAATATTGACATAGGAAAGTATTTATGCCTTTGTCATTTCTTGGAAACTTTCAAAGGAAAAAAGAACATTGATTTTTCTGGGAAGCTTCAAAGATCTTGAGAGACGGGTTATGTGAAGGGTCCTAAACTTGGAGTCACAAGAATTATTTGCTGTGTGACCTTTGAGCAGTTGTTTCACTTTCTGTGACCATAATATGAGAGTTTTGGATTAGGCGGATTTCTTCTAGGTTTTAAATCTTTGTTATAGAGAGCTTATAATATTTTCCCCTTGTTATAAAGGTACTACGTATTGCAGAAATTTCAGAAAGTATAAAAAAAGTATAAAGGAGAAAATAAAGATTGTGTACTTGTTATTATCTGTTATTAATATTTTGTATTTTTCTCTCAGGACTTTTCTATGTGTATGTATCACTTCTTTTTTTTTTTAACAAAAATGAGATCATGCTGCATATACTGTTCTATTTTCTTTTTTAACTTATATTTCCATTATGAGATTTTTCCATTGCTAGATGGCTTTTTTTTTAAAATTTTTAATTTTGGGCTGTGTCGGATCTTAGTTGTGGCACGCAGGATCTTCGTTGATGCACGTGGGATCTTTCCCTGCAGCGTGAGTGCTCTTCCTTGCAGCGCGCAGGCTTCTCTAGTTGGGGCATGCAGGTTTTCTCTTCTCTATTTGTGGCGCTTGGCTCCAGAGTGCCTGAGCTCTGTAGTTTGTGGCATGCAGGTTCTCTAGTTGAGGCACATGGGCTCAGTGTTTGTGGTACTTGGGCTTAGTTGTCCTGCGGCATGGGGGATCTTAGCTCCCCGACCAGGGATTGAACCCGCATCCCCTGCATTGGAAGGCGGATTTTTTACCACTGGACCACCAGGGAAGTCCTGCTAGACAGCATTTTAATGCACCTTTCATGAATGGGATTTTGAGACTTTTATCAACTTTAGTTCATGGGGTAATCTTTGAAAGCATCTCTACTCATACCTCAGACATAATCATTCCCCAAGAATTTAAATATTTTTTAGGACACAGTTTTTGTTTAATTCATCCCTCAACTCCATCTCCATTGCCTGTGTCTCTTCTTATGGTTCGATTATTAGTTTTCTGAAAATAATTACTTCCTTGCACTTTGTTTCCGCTCAGAATTTCTCAGAGACTGCCACAACACGTGGGAAATTGTGTACTCTTAAATGCACTCTTCTTTTCAGCTTTATTTCTTATTACTCAGGTAACAGTGTTACCACTTGAGGGCTTAACACTTAGAGCTTCATCCATTCACAGAAATCCTGCAGGCCTGGGACATATATATGTAGCCATTTATTAGTCCATATTTGTCCAGCACTCAGAGCAGACCCATGACATAGTAAGTGCTGTGTGTTTGTTGAATTCCCATATGCCTCTATTGAGTTTACTCTATGTCAGACCGTATGTTAAGCCCTTTATCTGCTTAATTGGCACAGTTGTGTGAGGCAGGAGGGAGCAACCGTGTTGGCTGGTGAGTGAGTCTGGTATGGAGCCCACACCTCAGGGGACTCTATGTCCCATATGTTATAGGGGACTCGTACATGTTATATGCATAACTTGGATTTAGAAGTTCAAAGGATTCAGGTTATTTTTCAGCTTCTGCTCTGGTGGTACTTTGCCAATTTAGAGGGTCAGAAAGGGTCTCAAGATGCCTGTCTCACAAAAGTTCCAGCTGTGTTGAAACACACCTTCCATTACAGCTCAGATTTTTACTGTTCGCCAGATACAGTTTACAGGGACCATTTCTTTCCTCTACCCCAGAAATGGTCTTTCACCTCCTTTTTTCTCACCCAACACCAGGTACCCCCTGGGATCCAACTGAATTTATCCTCCCAAAGGAAACGTTCCTTTACTGCTCTTTGTCTTGTATCCCCTGTCCCTGGATCACTTAACCGCAGTTGCCACTTAATCATATAAAGGCCTTAGAGCTTAGTGGTTAAGGGCCAGACTGCTGGAGTTGAATCCTGTCTCTGCCCGTAACTGTTGAGTGTCCTTGGGCAAGTCCCTTAACTTCTCTATGCCTCAGTCTCCTCACCTATAAAATGGAGATAATAATAGTAGCTACCTCACAGGTTTGTTTTGAGGGTTATATGAATTAATCTATGTAAACTAATTAGAAAAGTGCCTGAAAGATAGTAGAGGCTAGATTAGGGGTTATTGTTATTATCATGGTTATGGTTAGTAACTTTTTCAACAAATATTTATAGCGTTCCTATTGTGTGGGCAGTAATGGTTAAGAGGCTGGGGGCTAAATGGTGGTGAGGGGAGAGGAAAGACTTACTCCTTGTTCTCATGGTCCATCCCCACAGGACTAGATGTTTATCAAAAAATCCTGCAAGAGTGTCTCTCACTGCAGCTGGGATTGGTGCTGCCTAGAAATTATATGCAGGGCTGTGAGAGAGGGTAGTGAGGGGGAGTTGGCTTAGTCAGAGAGGTCTAAGAAGGTGTCCAGGAGGAAGTGACAGGCGAGCAGAAGAGGATTCTGAGGGGAGGCAGCAACACATACAAAGGGCCTGGGGTAGCAGGGAGCATGGTGTGACCCAGAATTGGGAGATGACCAGGTAGCTGGTAGGCAGAGAGATGTGTGATGGGTGATGAGGCAGGAAAGGTAGTCAGGGGCCAGGTCCAGGCAGGGCCTTGCAGACCATCTTAGGGCTTTTGGGTTTTGTTTTAAGAGCAATTGAAAATCACTGACATATTTTTCTGTTTGCTTGGTTTTGTTTCCACTTTTGTTCATAGTGACAAAGTCTCATTTACATTTTGGAAAGGTCATTTTAGCTTTAGCGGCAAGAACAAATTAAAGAGAGCACGTTGGGTGTAGAAAGAGCACCGTCTTATTTTTTTACTTGGCTATCTCATAACTACTTTCTCTTTTCTACTAGATTTTTAAGTTTCACATGTGACTGTGCAAATTAAAATTTGCATGAATTAAAGCTAAAAAGTGTAAAAAGGAATTCAGTTCCTCATCATGCTGGCCATTTTTTAAGTGCTCAGCAGTGATGTGCTGGTACCACCCTGTAGGGCAGCTCAGACAGAGGGAACATTTTATCATCTTAAAAACTTGAATCATGCCAAAGATGGTGATATCATAGGGTTTTTTACTTTTATGTTTTTTTCCAGCAAGTAATAATGAAAATGTGCATAAAACAAATGTTTGTTGAAGAAACATTTGTTAGAAGAAAAGAAGTTGCTTAAGGGAGTTAAGTTGTGAATGTTTTTACAAATATAATTTTAAGATTCCTTATCCAAATGAACGCATGTAATTTTGTTGACTTAAGCCTAAAGATACACATTAAAAGGTCACACATTTCTAAAATTATGGTTCCCTCCTAAATTATAAACCTCTATATCCATTACCAGATTTTAAGTTCTGTCTTTAAGTTGCGACTGTAATTGTGATTGAATACCTAACCACTGGATCTTTAAAGAAAGTAAATGGTCATTTTAATCTCCCTGTTAATCCCATTCTCTGTTCTCAGGAAGAATACCAAAAATCCTCTGGAAGTTATCTTTTTGTTGTCTATTTCCACTGAGCTCATTTTTCAAGAATAAATGCAAGGTGCTCTAGTCATTATGTTCCAAAAATTATTTCAGAAAAAAACTAGAAATAAATCACATAAACAACTGAATATGATATTCTTTCTCTTTTTGTGTTTCTTCGTCTCTGACGTACCACCTGCATAGGCAGGAAACCTGCCTAGGCAAGAAAAACAATGTCGTTTAGACAAAGCCCATAGCCCTTTACCTCTTAGTCCATCTGTTTCATCCTCCGCGTGAGGGTGGCAAGGGCTGTCCTGTACCATTAATAAACTGGTTTCCTCTCTTTCCTGTCTTATGAGCTAAAACAAAACTTAAAACATAGTTTCCTAAAATGACTTAATACTCCTTTTATTTAGTGAGTCATGTCTTTCTTGATTGTAGCTTCTAATGAAACAAACTGTTTTCCGGATTATTTTGGCAGTGCTTTTTTTTTCCCCCTTGAGATCCAACTGAAGCAAGATCTAATTAAAATATGTTTTGCATCTAGGAGACTGAGAACTAAAAACAAGTAAACTCTCAGAATGAAAAGTTCTTTGCCTATATTTGATTTAGCTTCGTTTATGCCTTGGGGTATATGTATGTGTATATCTGATGTCTGATCATTTGCTGTACGGCCAATTAGAAAAAGACAAGTCCATACCTGGTAATTTAATCAAGAGAATTTAATATAAGAAACCAGTTACAAAGGTGTTGGCAGAGCTGAAAGTCAAATATTGGAAGAGCCGAAAGCCAAATGGGATGGTATGGCAATGTGGCAACCCAGGGAATAGTACCAGAAAGAAGCTTGTACTACCTTGAGGTCAGGAAAGGCAAAGGGGAAAAGCTGATGAAACCCAGAGCTGGCAGCCAGGACTTCCCTGTAGGAGCTGGGACCCTGGAGAGATGCAGCCCCTGCCAGGGGTCCTGTCTGAGGCTAGAACAGGGAAGATGTATGCTGACTTCTCCCGTCCTCCCACCCTCCGATCTTCTGTGTTTCCCATTGGCTTATCCTGGTCTGATGCTGGAGCCAGGGAGCCTGGGCAATATACTGATATTTACTAAGAGGTCCTTTCTCTGAGATAGAAGCTCAGGAGAAAGACAGTGTCAGAGTTTGGGTTTCTCAGGAAACTGACTCTGAGATGGAGACTGGCATCCCAGGGGTTTTATCAGGTGTGCCCTTGAGATCAGCTCCTATGGAAGGAAAAGGACTGCGGGGAGGGCAAGATGAGCTGTGAAGCAGTCTCTCAGTGGAGGCCTTCCCCGACTCCGTGAGCTGTTCCTCCTAGCATGACCATTTAGAGCTGTCCAGGAGGGAGCTGGCTTTCCTGGGAAGGGGTGTGGCATTGGGCAAGTTCTCTCTTCAGCTGAGGCAGGCCCTGCTGGCTGGCACCCCCAACAGCCAGGGGAGTAATTCCTTCCTTCCCGAAGGCAAATCCAGGCAGCTTATCACAGTCTCCACCACTGACGGCGGCAGATGTGAAAGCAGCGTCTGCACATTGTTTAGTTTTAAAAATCATATAGCGCTGAAATATATAAAGTGGAGGTTCAGCTTTTTCACTTAACAATACCATGTATTGTTTAAATGGGTCTATATCCCAACCTATGGCTCTACATAAATTTAATAATATATATATTTTAAAGAATTTATTGATAAAATAAGAAATGCTTATGAAATAGTATTACATGCAAAAAAGAAACAAAATTATGTATAGAAGAATTTCTTGATAAAAAATGTATATAGAAAATATTGTGTACATTTATGTGTGTGTGCATGCATTTTTTAAAAAACTAAAAGTAGCCAACGTTTTTAAATAGTGGAAATTTTGTGGTGGAATAATATGGATTCATGCCTATTTCTTTTTTTCCTTCTCTTTTTAAATAAACTTTTTATTTATAGAATGGTTTTAGATTTACTGAAAAGTTGCAAAGCTAGTACAGAGAGTGTCGATATACCACACACCCAGTTTCCCTGTCACTAACATCTTACATTAGTGTAGTACATTTGTCACAACTAATGAACCAGTGTTGGTACAGCCTTATTAACTAATGTCCAAACTTTATTCATATTTCCTTAGTTTTTCCCTGATGTCCTTTTTGTTTGTTGTTCTGGTATCCAACCCAGGAATACCATGTTACATTTCAATGTCACGTCTCGTTAGGTTCCTCTTGGCTGAGTTCCTCAGACATTCTCAGACTTTCCTTGTTTTTGATGACCTGGACAGTTTTGAGGAGGACTGGTCATGTATATTTGTGGAATGTCTGATGTTTTCCTCATGCTGAGATGGGTATCATATGCTTTTGGGAGACAGACCACAGAGGTAAAGTGTCATTCTCAACATACCATATCAAGAGTCTATGCTATTAATATGACTTAATCATCGATGATGTTAACTTTAATTACCTGGCTGAGGTAGTGTTTATCAGGATTCTCCACCTCCAAGATATTGTCTTTTGTGCCTTTCCATTCTGTACTCTTTGGCAGGAAGTCACTGTGTCCAGCCCACACTTATAGAGGAGAGAGTTCTGTTTCACCTTGAGAGTGGGGTATCTACATAGATTGTTTGGAATTCTTCTGTACTGGAGATTTGTCTACTCTTATTCATTTATTCAATCATTTATTTATATCAGTATTAACTCATTGATATTTATTTTACACTTTGGATTATAACCTACTAATATGTTGTTCATATTTTTGCTCAAATTATTCCAGCTTTGGCCATTGGGAGTTGGCTCCTGTGTCCCTTTGACATACCCCTATCATTGTGTATATGTGTTTAGTACTCCCTTACTTTCTGGTGCTAGAAGATGAGTCTGAAAGTCTAAAACATCATCACACATGGTTACAGTTTTTTGTCTTGTGATGAGAACTTTTAAGTTCTACTCTCTTAGCAACTTTCAAATATACACTACAGTATTAGTAATTATAGTCATGATACTGTATATTACATCTCCAGCACTTATCACTTATTTATTTTATAACTGGGAGTTTATACCTTTTGACATACCCCATCATTGTGTGAGCGTGTGTGTGTGTCTGTATGTGAGTGTATGTGTGCCTCCCTTTATTTTCTGGGATAGGACTTTTAGGCTCCTCTTGTCCTATTTTTTCCCCCCTAAATGTTTACTAACATTCTTGCTGCTATAAAACTAGTGAGTGTAACCAGAAGTCCACTTCTCCACCTGAAAATTAGAAGTGGACTTATGTAAACATATATGCCTAAACTCTCTGTGCATTGTACACATCACAAGTACACATCACACCACTCACATCCCTTTATCACTCTGTGGAATAGTTTTCAGACATTTCCCTTCTCTGTGAAGTGATGAAGAAGCAGGTGGTTACCTCTGAATGAAGCTGGCCAGCTGTGCACTTTCAGCAGAATCAGCTATTAGATTCCTTCATTTACCATTTTGCTGTGGAAATGGTTTAAGCATAAAGTCTGGGAGAAAGAAAAGCAAGCATGTTCTCTCATGTGGTCAGGAAGCCATGTTGGTTAGTACTACCAGCTTGATAAATTCATCTCTGTTCAGCATCTGGTCATCAGCTCTGTAGACTCAAAAGTCCCTCATGGTTTTTGATGGGTCAGGGATTCAGGAAAGGCTTGGCTGGGCAGGTGTGGCTCAGGGTCTGTCATGCAGTTGCAGTCAGATGGTGGCTGGAGTTGCAACAGGGAATGGAGCATCTAGATGCTGGCCAGGCATCTCTCTCCCACTTCAGGTAGTTTCAGGACTTTCCCACTGGTCTCTGTGCCTAGGATAGTCTGGGCTTACTCGCAGCATGAGGCCTCAGAGTAGACTTCCAGCATGGGGGCTGAAGGCTTTAAGAGTAAGTATTTCAGTGATGGATTTACATAATTTTGAAGTAATTGGATAGTATTTTATATTGTTTGGGTTTACCATAATGCATTATATTAACTCAATTGTTTATTGACAGAAATTTAGGTTATTTGCGTGTCTTTGGTATTACAAATAATGCTGCAATAAATAAATATCTCTGTGCATATCCTTATCTGCTTATGTGAACCTTTCCATCAGATAAGTTAAGAGATTTGGAATTGCAAGAGTGGAGGATATGTACATTTTGAATTTAGATAGATTCATCTAAATGACCTTTGAGAAAGACACTTATGCTTCTGTAAAGACAGTGTGAAAGTGCCTGTCTCTCCTTATATCCTTCCCAGCACTTGTAATTATCAATCTTTTTAACATTTGTCGATTTCATTGGGTAAAAAAGGGACTCTTTGATTTATACTTCTTTGAATTTTAATGAAGGCGTATGACATATTTTTATTAGCTGTTTTATTTCCCGAAATATCCGGTTTATTACTTTTGGTGTTTTAAAATTGTGAGTTATCTTTTTCTACTTAACTTTTATACACTCATAATCTATCATGGAAATTAACTTTTTGTCATATGTTGGAAAGTTTTACCTTAGTTTCTCCCACCCTGATTTTTCTTGTGGTAGGGGTTCTTTTTTTGGAATTTTTACAGAAATTCCTAATTTTTATGAAATCAAATATATCAGCTTTTCCATTATAATTTTTGGATTTTGTGCCATGCTTGTAAAGGCATTTATCACCCTAAAAATATAAAAATATATGCCTATATTTTCTTCTAGTGATTTCATGTTAAACCTTTAAATATTTACTTCATATGTTATTTTGTTGTAAGGCAAGAGATAGAAATCCAGTTTACTATATATTTCCCTCAAGATCTCTTTTCTCAATAGATTGCTTTTCTTAAAAAGCTAAGGTAATTCTGAAGATTAGATAAAGAGAGGCCACAAAAATGTATTTTTCAATACTAACAGTCCTGTTGAAGACAGAAGACGGTTAAATAAGCCGTCAGACTAAGAACAGTGTTGATATTTAATAATTCTGTGATCCCTTGTGGGCATTACCCATTTGTGGATGTGAATAGAAATTCTAGGGGCAGGAGGCTATATCTGAGGAGTTACCCACAAGCTTTTTAAGAGGATCCTGCTTTGTGTTGAGGTGTTTGCTGTTACTGATCTTGTTGATTAGGTGCTTGCATCTCAAGATTCAGTGAGGGTGTGGGAGTCATGGAAGGAAGCTTGCCATCAAAGCTGAATCTCTGCTGAGACCACTACTTTAAACTACCAAATGGACTTTTATGCTTTGACCTTTAACTTCAGAGGGAAACAGAAGGAAAAGTCTGTGAGGGAAAGTCTTCAGAGGGAAAAGTCTGTGAAAGCAGTCACTGCGATCTGGGAGAAGTGATTTGCTCACTCAAGCAGAAGTTATAAGTACTGGATGTTTTTTCCTTTGAAAATGTTTGGTACTTTTGGAAACAAAAATAAATGATCATGTTTTTCTTTTTATTGTATCTGTATGAGATGATGAATGTTAGCTGAGCCTGTTGTGGTAATCATTTCACTATATATTTAAATCAAACCATCATACTGTATGCCTGAAACTTATACAGTGATATATGTTAATTATTTCTTAATAAAACTTGGGGGAAAAATGAACACTATAGGAAAGGAGAATTACTGGCCTAGATAAAGCAGTTCTCTGGAGGCCTTGCAGGGTCCCCAGGAAAAGTTTTGATATGGAGGATATGGCTCAGGTGAGTTTCTGACCCCCTTTCTGCTTCACCTGGGAAAGTAAGGCTTGCAGGCTAGTGTTTCAGGTACTTCTCATGACAGGCCTAATAGTTTATTCCAATGGCCTGTGTTCAACAAGAAATCTTAATACATGTATATATTTGGGGTAATATTTCTTAAGAGAGGAGGATAAAGGATGTGGGGTTAGGGGTGATCCAAATAAAGGTAACATCAAATGTCAGGGGAAAGTAGATTCATAGATATTTTAGATTTATTAGGGAGAAGAGAAAATACCCAGTCCAACCCAATAAAGGGGCTATAGATAACGTGCTTTTCTCGATATCACAAAGCTCCAGAAGTAACTCACATCTTAATTTGGGTATAAAGGCATGAGAGTTATTGGTTTCTTTGAGATTAGGGCTACAATTTTGCCAGACTTATATTGTTAATCGAAAATGGATAGAATTTTAATAATTTCCTTACAGTTTATGGTAAAGTTCTAACATTGTTTCTGTTTTCTTAAGCTAGAGTTCTAATTTGATATTCCATTTTAACCTGTTCTCCTAAAAAAATATTTTCCAATTATCATTACTAGCTCCCTGGGCTACTAATTTGAGCTTTCTTTGAGACTTTTCTTCAAGTGCTTATTTTACCAGGATAATTCATTGAAAATTAGGGAAATGATGAAATGACTATTTGCTTGAATATTAAAAGTGCCAAAACCCTTCTCTGGACTCTTAGAGTTTAGACAAGACTCTCATAGTTTTATCTGCCTGAGAGACTGGTTCAACCAAGTGTGTACAGCACTGTGCTTATTCAAGATAATTGTTTTGAACTGCACTTTCTATTATCAGCAACTCCTAACAGATTTATATTTGATTCAGGGCATTATCTTCTTTATCTTTCATGTACATAGTGTCCTATCTGGATGGTAAAAAATATGTCTGCCATTATCTTTCTTTCTCACTTAGGAAAGGGTTAAAAGCTCAGAGCTGCTGAGTGACAGATGGGGGGAGCCTTTAAGAGCCAGTATTAAAAAAAATAATATAAATATTACATTAAATATTTAAATATTAATTTAATGATATTTTGTACCTCATAAAACTGCTCTACTGCCTTCTAAGTTTATTTCTCCTCTATTCTTTTTTAAAAGGATATGAGAAAAAAGAATACCAAAGAAGAGTGTGTAGTTTCTCAATGTGAATATATTTCTTTTTACTCATGACTAGAATTCACTTTGGTAAAGTCTGTTAAACTCAGCCTGCTACTGATTTCCCCCATTCACTAAATATGAGAAGTAGTTTGTATCTTAAGAAATGTGCCAGATTTCATAGCAATATTTCTGACATAAATTGGAAGAAGTACTGTTGGAAATGATGGTATACATCCAGCAATTCTGTTAATCATTATTGTAAAAAAATGTGTCGATGATGAATTCTTAGAAAGTCAACCAAAATTTCTGTGCTACGTCTTTGAAGCTTGTTTTTGTGGACTCCTGTCTTAGCATCTCTCATTTTAAAGGTAATATTTTCCATTTTATGTTTGTGGAAAATACAGTATCCGCAGAGCAGAGGTTCCTTCTATCCATAGAAGTAAGAGTCTCTCTGAGGGGGAGTGCTATGGCTTGTGATCTTAGGTTGCTTATAACTCATACAGAGGTCCTAGAAGTGCTTTAGCAGCTGGGCTTGCACAGGTAGTGACACGTTCCACCCCACATGTATGGATCTGTCCAGAGTCAAAGGAACCCACCATGGTGTTCCTCTCCGTTATGTTGTCATTAGCCTCGTGATTGGTCCTTCTGGTTACTCTTATAAGCAGTGGTTTGATAAATGGCCTTGATCACCAAGACCCTGGATATTTTTGGGGTTTTGTTGTCATTCTTTGTGTGTGTGTGTGTGTGTGTGTGTGTGTGTGTGTGTGAATTATAGTTTAAGAAATTGCTAGTTGTTGCTTGAAACGTCATAAAATGACTCCCCCATTACACTTTCATTTTAGCACCTCTTCTTCCCTCTGTCATTGTAACCTTCAACCTATGCTAGTCCTAAGTTGGTATTGCGATAATGATTTCTGTGACTCCTAATTGAGACCTGTCAATGAGAGAATAAATATTATCATTATTTTCTTAATTGCCAATGCTGATGTAATTGTGAGGGTAGAGGACATCCAGCTTAATACAGTTGTCATATGAGATATTCCCTGGAATAGTACTGGCAGGGACTAATATTTCTTAAATTGAAATTGAAGAGGTTGAGCATGGGCCAGAGAGACAGAGATATAAAAGATATGTTTTTGGAAACTATCAGCAATTAGAAATTGAGATATGGTTTTGAAGTCATAATTTCATTTTATGAAGAAATTGTGCATGCTTATATACCTTATAAGCTATGTATTATATTATAAGTGAATTATCTTATATATGTAATATGTTGTATGAAGTTGGAACATCCTGTGGAGGACATAGGTACTGTGTAATTTATGGCGTATCCTCCATATATAAAGATATATACAAGCTGATCTCACTTTATCTACCTCAAGTTGTGAAGGTGGTCTCAAACTTGAAATTTCCCCAATGTTTTTGGCAGAAGCAAAACATAAATCCTTTTTGGAGGAAAACACCATCATCCTCAGCTTCAAAGAATCCTGAAAAGTTTTAACATCAATGAATGAACAGAACACAGTTAAAAACAACTAAGCACACAAAGGAAAATGGCAACATGAGCAAAAGCCAGCAGAAGCATCACACAGCAGAAGCATCATACAGCAGAAGCATCACACAACAGAAGCATCACACAGCAGAAGCACCACACAGCAGAAGTGTCACACAGCAGAAGCAAACAAACAATGACTTCAGATGATAGTGTTATCAGACACAGATTATAAAATTCTTGTCCTTTTTAAAGAAAATATGGAAGAAATAATAGTGAATTGAATTAGAAGGATAATTTCTTGTGATCTTTCTTTGTGATACATGCTAGATAATGTCTTCTGATCTATTTTTCAGCTCACAAATTCTGTCTCCCACTACTCTACATCTCTTCTGATGTGAAGCCTAATCCTTTAATTAATTTTGTTCATTTTATTTCTAAAAATTTATTTGGTTCTTTAAAAAACTTTCTAGGTTTCCTGATTACTGATAGTATTATCCCTTTTACCTTTTATTTTGGACACTATTTGAAGAGATGACAGTTTTCTAGAACTGATGAAAGACATCAGTCCTTAGATTCAAGTAGCTCATTGAATCATAAGCAGAATAAATAAAAGAAATATATGTCAAAAAACAACAGAATAACATTGCAGAATACAAAGGTAAAAATAAAAATCATTGAAGGTATAGGAGAAAAATGACAAATTTTCTTCAAGTATGATGGACTGACAGCTGAATTCTCATAGTATAATGAGATCTTCACTGTGCCGAAAGAAAACAATTGCCAGACTGGAGTTGTACACCCCTGCAGAAATACCATTCAAAAATGAGAATAAAATAAAGACATGTATATACTAACAAACACTGACAGAATCTGCCATGAGGAAAGTTTTAAAAGATTTCTTTATGCAGAAGGAAACTGATTCCAGATGTTTCCAGATGAAAAGTGTAAAGGAAAATATGCATTAAAATGCACAAACTTGTAAATATTTGGGTAGACATAAATGTACTTATAAAACAACAATGTCATAGGGGTTTAAAAGTTAGAATAAAAGTAATATTAAAAGAGAATAAAGTCCAAAAAAGCTAAAACCTAAGCGTCCATATCAACAACTTAATAAAAGAAAACCCAGAAAATTAGACCTGGGATATGGAAGGAAAGAAAAAAATAAAGACTAGAAATCAGTAAAATAAAAAAGAGACTGACAAAGTAAAAAGCAGATTCTTTGAAAAGGTTTGATCCCCCATGGTGAGCCTGATTACCCAAAAAAAAGAGAGAAGGCACAAATTACATCAGGAATGAAAAAAAGGAACACAAATTCAGTGCTACAGCCACTGAAAAAATAACAAGTGATTATTGTAAATCACTTTATACCAATATAGTTGAAAATGCAGATGAAGTGAAAAATTTCAAGAAATGCTGAGTCAAGAAAAATTAGAGAATCTAAGTAATTCTATAATCAATGAAGAGATTGAACCAGAAGTCAATAAACTTCTTGCACAGACCTCTCTAGACCCAGAGAGCTTCCACAGTTAGTTCTATCCTTCAAGGAAAAACTAACTCTGATCTTATACTTATTCACTGCTTATTGTGAAGTGAAGTTGGCATAGCCTTTCACTTGAAGATCTTTTTATTGTTGGTGTTCTGGTATTTTATAGTGATGTGAATAAGTATGAGTCTTTGATTTATTATTCTGGTTACTTGATATTAGTAGTATGAGCCTTTTGATTTCAAGATTTGTATGTAACTTCTTGAATCCTATTGAGAATACTACTTAGATGGGTTTGTTTTAAATGTTTTTCTCTCTTCTCCTCCCTGTTTTTCCTTTGTGTTGATCTTAGACCTTTTCTTTTTGTTGATCTCATATTTTAGGCTTACCTCAAATGACTGGTGAATCATGGTGGTTCATTGATATTTAAGAATGAGGGATTAGGTAGGTTAAATGGAGGCAGAATTTGTTGATTAGAGTTTGCTTAGGTTAAGTGGGCAGGGAGGACTTCCTGTTACGCTGAAGATCACTAAAATGCCAGAATGAGGTAAACTTTACTCTGGGTCACTAGTATCCATGCTAGCCCCCTGGGTTCTCCAGTATACTGATTCTAAAAGTATATGGGTTCATTGTGGAAACTGGAAAATAAAGGTAAGTACCAAGAAGATAACAAGAATCACTGTGAACCCATCAGCCAGAGATAAGACTATTTGTAAACTATGTATTATGTATAACATAAAATTAGGACCATATTGCCTATTCTGTTTTATAGTTTGCCATTCATACTCAACAGTGTCTTTCCCCAGGTCATTAAATATTCTTCTAAATCATAACTGTTAATGGCTTATAATATTCATATTATATACATAGTCCATATTTTCTTTAGCCATTTTCCTATTATTAGACATTGTACATATGTCTATTTTTTGTTATAAATAGTACTGCATGTATATATTTGTATCTAAATATTTGTACATAATTTTTTTGCCTTAGGATAAAGTGTAGGAAGTGTAGTTTTTGAGAAGTATATATACTTTAAGGTGCTTGTTTCAGACTTTTTCTAGAGATTTTTATATGCACAGTGCTTGGATCCATCCACAGCTAATCTTTGTTAAGTGTGCAGTTATGAATCTGTAGTAATCTCTAATTCACAAATTGGTGTTTACATGGATCCCTTTTTCAGTGGCATGGGTTGGAGAGCTGCTGTATAGGTATAACTCAAGTTACCAGTACAGCCATTCCCTGCAAAATAATAATTTGCTTTTCTTCTCTATTACACCTTTTTGACATATTTTCTTTACCAGTGCATGGTCTTCAACCACTGTTAAACAGATTACTGCAGAATTAACCACCCCCCCAAGAAAAAGGGAAATATTAGTATACTAGTTTATGGCATTTCTTTTAACAGCAACTAAGAAAGAATGCCCTGAAGTTTGATTAAACATTGATAAGGTTATATTGTTCCTGTAGAAGAATCTGTAATGTCTCAGTGCTCTAAGTGAGTTGGATATTCCTAGTAGGAACTGTCATTTATGGAGTAAATATGCCCCAGTCACCAATCTGGGTACTTTCTGTAAATTATGTCCAAGGCTTGTGCCAGTTTTTTGAGGTGTGTATTGTCACCACTTCATAGATAAAAAATAATGTTTAGCAAGGATATGAAACATTTCTAAGTCACATAATTGGTGGTTGTCTATAAGTCACAAGAAGGTAAGCTCCATGAAAGCACTGAAATGTTTTCGTTTCCTGGTGTATACCCAGCACGAGGCTCTTCTTAACACATGGTAGCCTCTCAGGAAATATTTGTTGAATGCTGAAAAAAATGAATGAACAGAGGTGGGATTTGAACCCTCGCCATTTTGAAACGGAACCCCTTTCTGCCAGGTAGATGTCAACTTCTTCAGCGTGTTCAGGTTTCACTGAGAGGTTGAGTGTGAGGTTTGCCCCTAAGTGATGTGCTTGTCCAGTGCGTAGTATCTCCTTCCCCCATTTTCATTTGACCAGTTATATAAATTGCTTCACATAAAATTTCACTGCCATTTGGGAGAATCTTCAGTTAAGTCAAATGTAACTAAAACGATACTGAGTATATAAGAGGCCAAGCAAAAGTTAGACCCTTGTCTTTAAAAAACTTCTCAGTACACTCAAGCAGTTGTTCTAACTTCTACACTGAATTTTGTAATACTTCAAAGTTCTTCAAAAACAAGACATTATCTTTGAGCATGACATGCCTCTGAGCCTCCGGTGGGAGTTTCTTGGCACTGGGCTTGTTGCATTAGGATCTAACCCATATCCTCTAGGAAAGGAAATCCCCTGAAGACTCCAGCAACGCGTAGGTCTGAGTTCCCACAGAGTCGTTTCCAGAAAGCATGCTGCTTGAGTAAAAGGTCAGAGGACTGACTGATAGGCAATGTGGTCAGCCAATTCATCTTCAAATTGGAGAGGCATCTGTCACATTTGAATACCAAATCCAGCAATTGTCCATTTCCTAAAAAAATGCTTTTCACCTATATTTATTATAGGCACCCTTTATATAAAGGCACTTAACAAACTGATTGACTTTGTCAACTCAGATGAAGAAAAGGGGGAGATTTATAGTTTTCCCCCAAATTATTTAATTAAATCAGTTTACTGATTTTTCAGGTCCACAGTTATTTTGAATGTCTATGCGCTAGGCACTCTGCTAGACCTAGAAAATACAGAGATGAATCAATAAATCCACGCCTCCCTGGAGCTCACAGTCCAGTCAAAGACAGACAGATAAACAAATCTCCCAGAGCATGGTCAGGGCTGCAGTAATTGGAAAGACCCAGAGGAGGACAGAGCATCTCCTGGGAGAAGACAGGCAGGTGAGTGGCTTATGGCACAGCCTTTCACAGTGTCACCAAAGGATCTTTCTAGAATTTATAAATCCAGTCATGTCGCTTTCATGTTTAAATCCGCAGCAGCTCCACACTGACTGCCCCGAAGGCCACAGCCACCTTTTGGACACTCCCGTGTGCCCCCCTCCTGCCCCACTCCCTTTACAATCTGACTGTTTAAGTCCTAATCTTGCCCATGTCGCTTATCAACTCTGATCCTTGGCAAGTTGCTAACCTCTCTGCAGCTAAATTTCCTTAAACTGGGTAAATACAATAATCTGTGTCACAGTGTTATTGTGAGGATTAAATGATTTGATAGAAAACTCTTAGAAAAGAGCCTAGCACATGGTAAGTACTACAGAAGGGATGGTTCCTATTGTTCTGTAGAAGTGATGGCTACTACTGTAATCACTGTTATTCTCTCTTTCCCAGACGGGTGTTATTTTCTATACTTCCCTGAATCTGCACAAAGCACCATTGCATAGATTTGTTACTGAATTAGATACCAGGCCCCTCTCTTGGGGCGCTAGATGAACTGAGGCCCCCTGGCAGGATCAGGGAGTTCTTTCCCGCACTCAGGTTCACGCTGCCAATAATGAAACTGAGTTTGGTGCAAGCAAGACAGGCTTTTATTCAATGGCCAGAGAATGGAGAAGCAGAGCTCATGCTCTAAAGGTACCATCTCCTCTAAGGGAGGGAAGTAAGGGAATCTTAAGGGTCAGGAGGCAGACAGGTCATCAGGGCACTAGGAAAGGGGTGGAGATTTCCAGGGGCAGCCTGGGCATGCGCGATCTTCCACACTCCTTTGCACATGGCACCAATTGTGCAAGCAGAGTACAAATCCCCCCGCTGGGCAACGATCTTAGCATGGTGATGAAGCAAAGGAAACTCTTGGGCTCCTCCAGGTTTCATCTGCACAGATGCGGTCCTGTGGTCAAGTCAGGACCGGGTTCTGAGCGGTTGACCACTGTGTATCTCTCAAAGCATGTATCTCTCCCAGTACAGCTGCAAACCATCGGCCCAACACCAGGTACTTTTGAAACAAACACAGAGATAAATCAGGGCAAGTGTCCTTCAGCTCTCAGGGGTTGATATGGAAACACAGAGATAAATCAAGTCAAAGAAAATGGTGACCATTAGCCTACTTTGTCTGCCATCTTGGATCTAGCTGGTTCAGTCTGGTTTTGCCACGGGCCTTTGTGGCATCTTGTTGATAAAACACAGCTAGCCTGTACAGTTAAAAAATAGTTTCTGTACCTATGCATGGGTGCATGGGTGACACATTGTCACTATGTAGTTTAATTCTTAGGTTACTTCTCACTGTCTCATGTCTTTGTCATCAACAAATTCTAGAGTTGTCGCCCTGAGTAGATTATCAACTCAGATTAGGGATTTCACCACAAATTCTTTTTTGTTTTAATTTTGTACTTCTCCACAGAATCGAAGTCCAGTGCGTATTGCAGGCGCTCAAACATTTGTTTATTGATTGAAGGGGAAATTCCTTTTTCCCCCCTCTCTCTTTGTGAAGCCTTTTGTAACCATTCTCTCCTTTTCTTCTCTCCACTGTGCTGGTAGCATGTTAACATTTTTTACATATTTCAACTGTAGCTCTTGTCCAGTTCCATTGTAATCATTCATTTTATTTTATTTATATTTATTTATTTATTTATTTATTTATTTTTTGCGGTACGCTGGCCTCTCCCGTTGCGGAGCACAGGCTCCGGATGCGCAGGCCCAGCAGCCATGGCTCACGGGCCCAGCTGCTCCGTGGCATGTGGGATCTTCCTGGACCAGGGCACGAACCGAACCCGTGTCCCCTGCATCGGCAGGCAGACTCTCAACCACTGCGCCACCAGGAAAGCCCTGTAATCATTCATTTTAATGTCTACCTGCTTTCTCTGTCGGGGAGGAATTGCTTTCATTTGCATCTCTGGCCTTTAGCAAAGGCCAGTGGACACATATTTGTATGAATACTTGATAAAGAAAGAATAATACTCATTATGTTAACGCCACTGTGTTTAAGGGAATTTGTGAGAAAAAAAATTGAGTGATTTCTTTATATCTGTTTTGGTTCACTAAATGTCCAAGAAATGATTCAGGGACTCTAACTAAACAAGCAGGAAACTCCAAATAAATATTGTTCTAACATAGAGGCAAAACATTCCAACAACTTTACTTTTACTTATATGTCTCCAAGCTTCATGTTTTCTAAGATAAAATATTTTGTCTATAGCTTCTAGGAAAATATCAAAACTTGAAAACTACCTAAAGTGTTATAGAGGTATGAAAGGATGGTGGATTTTGACATTGTTGGATTAAACTACTTTGAGAAGAAAATTCAAATTGAATTAGATTTCGCAGCTCTGTTAATTGTTGGAGAGAAATTTCCTACTAAAAACTATTCTGATTGGGTGTTGTGTAACAAAGTAGTAGGTAATTTAAATTTCATCTTTTACAGAGGTGAAATGTTTGTTTCTATGGTCATACTTTAGTTTCAGTTTCATGCTATGCATTATCTAAAAGGTAAATCTAAATAACATCTTTTAGTAGCAAAGAGGTGATTAAAAAGATCAGCATGCCTCTTCTGTAGCTTAACAAGAGGGCAAAGATTTTCATATATCATGTATGCTTTAAACTCATGGTTGCAATTTAAATGCTTGCTTACCACTAAATCTTTTCATAGTTTTCTTCAAGATGAGACTTACTTGTAGCAGAACTGTTCACAAGTTTTGTTTTATATTTAGTTAGAACAGTAAGGTTATTGGTAATACATCTTCATGACTGAATT
Source organism: Mesoplodon densirostris (assembly GCF_025265405.1). Lineage (NCBI taxonomy): Eukaryota > Metazoa > Chordata > Mammalia > Artiodactyla > Ziphiidae > Mesoplodon > Mesoplodon densirostris. The sequence goes on along the minus strand of NC_082672.1, from coordinate 31,700,212 downwards.
CCTTCAGCAGTGAGGGAATATGTATTGTAAGTCAATAAATTTGAGAATATAAATAAGTTCTCTTATCATGATTTTCATTCATTGTCAAAAGGTTAACTCCGATTACTAGTAAAAGTAGTAGAACTTTTTCATCTTCTTAACTTCCAGCAAGTACCTTATGCCAATTTCAGGTTTCTACTTTTGGGTTCACCTCCACTCCAAACCATCCCACTTCTGAGAACTCAGACTCTGAAATTCTCTCCAGAGTCCATAACTTCTGTTCTTCTTCCTTCCTCACTCCCTCCCTCATTCCCACTCCTTCATTCGCTCGATCCTTCACTTCTCACAGTTCTCCATCCAAATACCCATGGTCACATGGTCCTAACCCTCCCTGTTCAGCTGTTGCAGTCACACCTTGACTCTCTTGGTCCCTTTTCTGTTTCCCCTCCCTTCCTATCTCCCCATGCCATGTTATCTTTTTACCCCACTCCCCCACTCCCACTCCTGGAATTCCAGGCCTCTGGGTCTTATTACAAACAATTCATGATCTCAGTTAAGCTGGGCCCCCAGAGCTGGAGGGTCTGTTCACTCTTCCATTATTGATTCCATCTCTGTTGTCCCTACTGATTTGCTGCCATCCTTCACGTGGGGTCTCCTAAGCCCCCTTCATCACTTCAGAGCCCCACCTTGGCTTCCTCACTCCCCACAGATGCTTCTTACTTACAGAGAAGGATTGAAGGGCTGCTTCCAACTTCCTATGGCTACCCCTCAGCTTTTTCTGGTTTTTGTATCTTTAAGCCTTCTTCTCACCCACCTCTCTGAGGCTAATCCCCTGAGAGTATTTTATTGTATCATTAACCTGACTGTTTAAACCAGTTTCTTATAATGAGCTTAGGTTGTTTCTGTTTTTTTTTTTTTTTTCAAATACGAACAGTTCTGAATTAAACATCCTTGGATATATATATTATTATGTTATATACTATATTACTGCCCACTAGTGAGAGTACAGGCAGTGCTAGCTCTGCATGGTTCTCTGACATGTACAATTTCAGTTCCCACAGTTTAATTAAATAACACCAGTCTCCCAAAAACATGGTTCAAATTTCAGTAACTAAGATTTATTGACTATGAGTAATTGCATAAAGTACAATCTTTGCTACTAGCTTTTTCAGTCCACAAAACACTATGCAAATAGCAGATGCATATCATGGTCAGTGACCAATGTCACTTCTTTTAAAGTGTATCAGTGATTGGTTACTATGCATCTGTTGGTCAGTTCAGCACAGACAGAAAAACAAATATTTGTGTTGCTTTTTTATCTGCCAATGGTAGACCTACATCACATTTTATAGAAATGAATTATTGAAAGAGGGAATTGGCTGATAAAGTGCAGTTAAAAAAAGAAAAGTGATAATGCTGGAAATGAAATTCAGATCAAATGTAGTTGGGGTTACGGAAGAGATAGCTGACTGTGGGTAGGCAAACACTGCCACTGTTCAACACACTCTAGATATACAGCCAAAGGAACTTAGTGACAGTGAATTTATTGACATGAGAAGCATGGTTGTGATGAAAAGGATGAAGATGTCCCAGAGGAAGTGACAGTGATACAAAGATTCATATTAATGGAAGTTTTGGAGATGTTTCATGATATTAAAAGTACAAAGGTTAAAACGTTGGAAACTTATCTAAACTTAGAAAGGAATGTGACAATTTGCCAAGGCATATAAAAGATTCTCACTCTGTATTGTGAGAAGTAGATAAAGCAGTGTTCAAACTATTCTTGATAGGTTTATTACAAAGAAATAAAACTTTAATTTTCCATGGTTTAAATTACAGGATACTAAATACAGATTAGTTTTACTGTTTTTTCATTTCCCTATATATTTATAATTGACAGTAAGAGAATTTTTATTGTTTTTGATAGATCCTTTAGAATTACTCTTCCATAAGTTTGTGTTAGTTTACACCACCATTAAAGGCTTAGGAGAATCCATTAGTACTCTTATGACCTTGTTCTATTTGCCATTCTTTACATATTTGTTCAAGCTCTTCTTCTGATGGCTCCCTATTTTCATGGACATATATACATTTAGGTTTTTGATTTCCTAAAAAAAGAACCTGACCTAGACCCTGTTGTATTTTAGACCCACTGTACTTTCACTCTTTTTTCCTTAACCTTCGTTTTCTTTAGAAATGAGTTAGACCTGCTTCCTCAGTTTATTTGCCATTCACTCCCTCTTTAGTTCTGCAGTCCCTTGACAGTAGGCATGCTGAGGACAGAGGTCATGTCTCTTTTACTACTGAGTACCCAGTACCTAAACTACAGATCAGCATACAGTCTACACTCAGTATGTTTTATTTGAGGGAATGAGTTCAGAAAACATAAAAAAGCCTCTACCCACCACCCACCCTGTCCCATTCACCCATCCCTCCTGTCTTTAGTATCTCTTCATCTTGGCTTTTGGGAAATGCCATGCCATCTTTCCACACTGTGTCCATTCCCCTTTTTCATATTCTTGGTTCCAGCCAAAGTAGGCTGCTCATCATTCATCTGCCGCCTCCCATATGCCTTCCTTCCTGCAAGCCTTTCCTTAGACTGGCTTTTCTCTGCTCTGCCCTCTCTTCCCTTCCATCAGCTCTACCTGGCAATATCATGCCATCATTTCCCCTCTTCAGAGTCCAGCCCAGAGGCTTCCTCTATGAAATCTTTTCTGATCTCTTTCTCACTGGCCACCCCAGCCTTTCCTCTTTAAACAGCTATAGAACTCTGCACCTAGAGTCTACCAAATATGAGCCATTTGTGCTGTTGCTTTTGCCTTTTCCCAAAAAGTAGAAGCTCCCTGGGGGATCTCTTATTCTTTCCTTCAGTTCATAATATAGTCTTTACACATAGTTGGTGCTCAATGCATATTTTATTGAATTGTCCTGAAATGTGACATTCCAGAGAGCTGCCAAGGGAACTCCATTCCACTGAAAACTATTGAGGACTATTTTGTAGATTATTCTGCTCCTTTTTTTTTTTTTCTAACTCACAAATAAACTTCTGTCATTGTTCTTGGGAGTTATATGGTGTAATCACTTACACCATGTTAACCAAATGATCTAGTTAAAGTCAAATGTCAAAGTGCAGAATAGTGGAGAATGAGAAAGTTGCAAAATGTTAGAGCTGGAAAGATTTTTAGGGATCCAAGGAGTCCAGCCCTTTAATTTTATAAGTGAGTAAATTGATGTCTGGTATGTTAAAGTGACCTGCTCCAAATCTCTACACAACTAGTTTGTGGTAACATTTGGGTCCGGGATGTAGTCATCCAATCCTGTCTGTTGCTCATTCCCACAAGCTGTCACAGTGAATATGAGAATAGTGTTTAGGTTTGTGTAATTAAACTGTTAAAAGAGGCATCTGATATTCTTATATTGCCTTTTATGGATTAACAAGTAGAAAATTGTTAGGTTTTCTTTTCTCCCTACCTTAATTATTATAAGTTTTTGGACTGGATTCATTTACATCAACTGGGAAATTTCTGGCGACATTAACCCAGGAAGGCATAGATTTGTTTGCTAATATTTAAGTAAACTTTTTGTTGAAGTATGACATACATACAGAAAAATACCTGAAGCAAAAATGTGCAGTTTGAATTTTTCCAATGTGCACACATCACGTGACCAGCACCAGATTAGGAAACAAAGCAGCACCAACAAGTTTAGAAGTATTTAAAGAAATAAAAATTTGAAGAAATAAAAGGGCTTTGAAACTACATCATTTTTTTTTTCTCTCCACAGGTATTGTCAGTCTGTGTGTTAACGACAATCCTTGGTTGTATATTTGGGTTGAAACCAAGCTGTGCCAAAGAAGGTAACTAGTATAGTAATTAGTGTGTGTGTGTGTGTGTGTTTGTGTGTGTGTGTGTGTGTGTGTAGGGGTACTAGTCAGCCTTTTTCAGAATGTGATTGAGATAAGCGTTATGTCCTAATCCCTTGAGTACTCCATAGATAGTGCAAATTTGATGCTGGTTTGAGCCTTTTTCTTGAAGCTCTTTTATTATTTTAGCCATATACTATTTTATTTACTTGCAGAACTTCATCCCAAAATGATGAAGAGGGGCTATGACCAAAAAACCAACCAACCAAACAAACAAACAGAAAAACCTCAAAACAACAAAAAATAAAGAACAAAGACACAAACAAGCAGCTGGCTGACAGGTTCTGGTGCTGTGCTCCTGGAGCCTCTCTCCCTGACTTCCTCCAGTGACTCTCAAACACTTTTTCTCCCTAAGGAGTTAGCCCTGGAGGTTACTAGGTAACCAGTTAGCATCCCTGGGCAACCAGAAACTTATCCTTACATGCTTGTAAGTCTTTTAAAATTGCAGACATGTCAAAGCAACAGTGATATTTTTAAGCTTCTAGATATATATGTATATATATATATTTTATTGAGTACAGAAATCTAGTCAACACTGACAAGATTACTATGAATAATAAAACTATGAATCACAGTACACTGTAGCAGTCATTATTTTGGCTCTGAGGTAGTTTTTATTTTTTCCCCGTTAAAATCACTGATGGTCTTCCTAGGGAATTTGGTTTTGAAAATTGAACAAATACTTCTGTTCAACTCTTCTGTAATTGTAATAAGAGTCATTTAAAAAATTTTAGTGATTGTTAAGCTGTCATTTATTGTTGAAATGAATGAAATGTAATTTTATATATTTAGTCGGCAACTATTCAGAGAAAACTGTCAATGTTTAATAAAATTAAAAAGCTATAGACTTTAGTGTTCATCTATGTAGCCTTTAGACACAAAGCAATTCCCCTTGAATTTAGTTTGGCATGTAAAAATAAAACCGAATGATTGAAAACAGCAATTTTAATCCAAACTCAACATGGAATGCATGTTATTTTTTAAATGACTAGGAACATATTAGTGAGCTCCAAGTAATAGCTATTATTATAATAGCTTTTCCCCCTTGGGTGAGGAAAGTTAATATTTTTGACCCTAGAAATTATTATTGTCATTTCATGTCCTTAAAATTGCCTAGTTTCCTGGTGTTAAATGAGAGTTAAACTCTGTGGCAGTGTCTTCTTGGGTCAGGAGACCATTGCAGTCAAGAGCTAGGATTATTCATTTTTTTCTTTTGGACTTCCATTATTTTATAAGTGGATTTTTTTTCTTACCATCCTGATTTTTTAGTAATCCAATAAAAACCTAGCTTATTCTAGATAACTAGTAAAGAGTTACAATGTAAAATTGTTTTTAATGAAAAGTATTTTCCTTCCATATCTGCCATTTATCCATTTAACAAAAACGTATTAGTACCAGCTATAGTCAAGGCTCTTGCTAGGCACCAGGGATACAGTGTACTGGGTAACATCCAGATGTAGTCTCTGTTCTTAAGAAGTTTGTGCTCTAGGGTGAGACTGGGATATTAACCAAATGATCTAGTTACAAATGGAAGTAAGTGACTGAGATGAAGGGTAAGGTTTTATACAAACTTAAAAGGAAAAAGGACCTAGACTGGGAGTTTGGGAAAGTTTCTCAAAGGGAGCAGGCTGGATCTGAAGGTGCAATGGATGTTTTAGGTGATGGTGGGAGATGGGTCCTGCAGAACATGTTCTGTACAAACACGTTACTTCTCCTTTACACCAGACTGAGAATGATGTAAGTCAGGTATTCTCTGTCTTTCTGAACTATTCATAGATTATCACTTTTTAGAGAACTCTGCATAAAATCTTCAGAACAAGCTCTTCTTATTTTTATTTTCTTTATTATTCAAAAGTATTTAAGTTTTATTAACCCCAGTAGGGTTTATAATATATAAAAGAAAAAAGTCATCTTTTTTTCCTATGGCAAGAGATAAAATTGCAAACTCTATAAGGTTACTGCCTTCTGTTTGTGTCATTTTCTACATGTATTTGTGAAAAGATTCTTGGTTAACTTTATTGCCCACCCCATCTGTGTTTTCTAAAACAATATTTGAACCTGACTATAACTAACTTAGGTGTATTAATTGATGTTTGCTTTGTAATTATATAATGATTAGAAACATCTAACTCCTTCAATATTTTCAGTTAAAAGTTGCAAAGGTCGCTGTTTTGAGAGAACATTTGGGAACTGTCGCTGTGATGTTGCCTGCGTTGACCTTGGAAACTGCTGTCTAGATTACCAGGAGACGTGTATAGAACCAGGTAAAAATATGCAGGGGAAAAGATGGAGTCATGGGCCTTGGTAAAAGAGCAAAGAAAAGTTCTGCATCTTTTAGGTATGTGATTTACCTAACCCATTTGAGATTTTTAAAAATTTGGCCTTTATATTTTCTGAGAGAAAAGACATTTATATATTTTGCCTTGTTCAAAGTTTTATGGAGAGCAAAACTGTCTGTTTTTAATGTATGCTGACAGCCTATGTAGTCTAATTTTCATTTCACCTAAGTTCAAAAAGGCTGCTTAAAATATATGAATATTTCTATGGGCTTATTAAAGCAAGAGTGCTTAAGATGTCCACTTAAACTTCAAAGTAAAGCTATCAGACTATGGAAATTTTCTGTTTGATTTGGTCTTCTCTACATATGACATGGAATAACATTTAAATGAGAGCGAGCCAGGTTTAGATTAAATTTTGAGAACTCTGACAAGGACTGGTGGAAGAAGCCAAGACGGACATGGGAGTTGTATAATAAGAATTATGTTTGTTTACATTTTAAAATGATGAGATTCTGGCTTTTCAGTGAATGATAATTACTGCCTGCATATTTTCTCTTAGTTCAGATTGACCACTGTGGTGGTAGGTTCTGTGACTGACTCAGGGTTAGAAAATGGTCCATTTTCTCTTCATGGATCATGTTCCAGAGACATTTCTGTATTCACTTTGGACATGTTGAATTTGGACCATGAAACGTATTGTGTTGATATTTGTTTCTAGAACGGATATGGACTTGCAACAAATTCAGGTGTGGTGAGAAAAGGTTGTCCCGAAGCCTCTGCTCCTGTTCGGATGACTGCAAGGACAAGGGCGACTGCTGCATCAACCATGGCTCCGTGTGCCGAGGTCAGGAGGTCATGCCCTCGCCGGGTTCAGATGCAGGCTTACCTCTTCCTAGGTCCTAGCGGGGTTTAGCACAGATGTATTTTTTACATTAGAAGTCATAGTTATTGACTAACCATATTGGCTGAAAAAATATTTTAAAAACATTGTATTAAGGAAATTTTCAAACATATATACCTGAATAGAGAGAATATGTGATGAAGCTTGTGTCACCCAGCTTAATAATTACCATTATCTAACATGGCCAATGTTGTTTTATCTGTAGTCACTCACTTTCCTGCTACAACCCCCTCATGTTATTTTGATATTAGCTGCATAGTTAACGCTGTACTTGTGGAAAGATCACTTTTGCGGGCCTGGCTGACTATATAACAGGTTCCTTTATAGTAAGTGAGGACGATGTCTGCTGCGCATTGAGAGAGTAGATGTGAAGTTAGGGCATAAGATTCTGTGTAAACTGATGTCATTATGATGTCTCGTCTAGGTGTTACAGGGTTCCTTGAAATTCTTTGACAGAACCTGGCTCTGTATGAGAGGAGCTAAGACATCAAGGATTTAATACCAGAAGATTTTGTTGGGTGGATAGAAGAAGGGTTGTAAATTTTGGCTGAAAATATTAACAATTTGAAAATGGAAAAGGTGCCTTCAAGTTCTCCCAAATACAGTAGTATGTTTTAGTCTTGCAATTATACATTCATTTTTTAATTCCTGATATCAGCTAACTTTTATTTTGAAACAGAATAACTCCCTTTATTTGTTTTGTTTCCCTAGAATCACGTCCCGTATTATCTACGTATCTGTTAACATATTTTGTTTTTGGAATCTGTCCTAATGTGTCTCACAGGCATCACAATCATTGTTTCTATTGAGTGTGTTTAACTCATTGTACTTCTTGAAAATGTTTTAGGTGAGGAAAGTTGGGCAGAAGAAACATGTGAGAGCATTAATGATGCACAGTGTCCAGCAGGGTAAGATTATATTCTGAGATACTAATTTTTTTTAGGAGTACCATTTTTTTTCTCTTTCCAAATAAAAATAATAATTATTCATTGGTTCAGTAAATATTATTTTTAGTTAAGCCTTCTTTTGGCACTGGTGGTATAGAGATGATTATGGCATGACTCCCCACTCTGGAAGCTAGTGGAAAAAAGAGAGGTCATAAATATTTAGTATTCATGAGTGCTGGGTGAAAGTATTTGTGTTTTCCTTCTAGGAAGGAAGGATCTTTACATTCATTTTAAGTTTTTCAAGTTGAACTTATAGCAAATTACAGCTTCTTTTTATTTTTTTTTGTGTTTTTGTTCATTTATATATTTTTGGGATAACGTGTCTGTGAGAAGATGTTACATAATTTTTATAATTTTTACTTGTTATTTTTGTATTTAGAGTATTTTTACAATACCTTATGTTTACAAGGTCATCAAAAAAAATTTGTGTGGAATTCAGGTGGAAATTTGGTGACAGTATTAAACATAATTATCTTTGCTCCACTTGAACAAAGATATATGAATTCAAATTCATATAATTTGAATTATTAATCTTCAGAAATATATTTTTCTGTCTTTAAAATAATGATTTTTCCAGACTGTTAAACATTTTAACGCTGTATTTTAGCTTACTTATGTATATAATTTATTTTTGTTTTTTAAATACGTATTTTTGTTTTCTGTTGGATGGAAGAGTTCTTTTCTGTTTAAAACAACAGTAATAACAGCAGCAAAAACTAAACCCAAAAAATTCCAACAGAAGAGACTTTTTTCAAAGAGGACTTCTCATATATCCTAAGATGTCTGTTAAGTCCAAGGTATATTGGAAATTTTACACTTAATGAATTTTGAATCTTCCTTTTCCTTCTAAACATTGACTATTATTTTCCAATTGTAATGTTGACTCTGTTAGTGGAAAATATAAGTCCTCCTTTCTTTACAAGAAGACCATAATTTAGGACACATTTTATTATACGGGAAATTATTATACCCATATATTTACCTGGAGGCCCAGCAAACTGTTTTTATGTTTTCTGTTGATTGAATAGAAATAATTTTATACAGACATGGACCATTGAGACTATATGCAGCTGATTCTGCAGAGTCTCCCAACAGAACTATGGTACAAATACTAGTTAGTGGAAATTATTCACAAATTTCCTCCTTTTTCCATTTGTGTTTGGGTATGAGAGTAAGCTGGGGAGGCAGTAGAGTTGGAAAAGGCAAGGTAAGGTAAATCTTTGTGCTCAGATTTTTAAATTACTGAGTAAACTTTCAGTGGAAAGTTTTTTCATGGTTATCCAATGATATACGACTTTCCTACTGTCTATCAGATGTCATTAGAAGCTGCAAAATTTCTGAACCATGCCTGTTTTGGTGTAGCCATGGAATGGTTGTCCATAGTTATTCTCTTTTGTTGAGTATATCATTATACATGTTTTTTTGCTTCCCTCTTTGGATTTCCATACCACACATGTAAATCTGTGTGTATGTGTGTGTATGTGTACCTTCATTGTTTGTTCATTTCTAGCTTTGGATCATTTCTTTGTTGTTTATATATTTAAATGTAGTAAATAACTCACCAACTTCTCTATTAAATATTAATATCTTTTAAATACGGTAAACTTAAAAGCTAAATATTGTATATAATTTATGTGATATGAGATACTCTCTATTAGTTTCAAGTAGAGACAATATCAGAAAATGCTTTTACAGAAAAAAAATAGTGGAAACAAGAACATAATTTAAAACATGCTGTTTGTTAACATTTATTCTCTTGCAAATTGGGAAAATATTATTACATTTTAGTTGCTTTTGGTCTAGCTTTTGGAATAGCAGGAATCATAAATGATGGTCTCTGTATGGTGGCTCAAAATGGTATGAGTGCTTAATCAGTACTATTTGATGATATATATAATAAAATATAAAAGCATATATATGAATATAGATGCTTACAAAATATTCTTTATGAGGATGTTTGTTGAACTTGTTAGTTTACCTTAGATTACATACCAGCCTCAGTGGAAAACCTTCACTGGATCTGTGTCTTCTTTCTTCTTCTTTAAACAATTTTTTTTTCTTTCTTTCTCATTATCCAGGTTTGAAATGCCTCCTACCCTCTTATTTTCTTTGGATGGTTTCAGGGCAGAATATTTACACACTTGGGGTGGACTTCTTCCTGTTATTAGCAAGCTGAGTGAGTAACTTCAGAGTTTACTATTGGAGTGCCACAGTTTCAGTGAGATAGACTAAGGAGGGAGTCTTTTTTTCGAAAAATACTGGCAGAATGTGTTTTACTAAACTCCTCTATTGCAAAAGAGTTAAACCTAATGATAAGGAACTAGTATTTAATATTGTAATTGTTGTGAAACTGCCTTTTAAATAATTCTGAGATAATAGTAGTTATTTTAGGATTTTTATCCCTTGGTGATAGATGTAGATATAAGGATGAGATAAGATATACTTTTTTTTTCTTAGACTTTTGGATTCCTTTTATGGACAAATTATCTACAGATTTATCTAATATGTATTATGTCTTAAAATAGCATTTCAAAAACTGAAGGTATTTCTGCTATGTTTCTAGTAGTGTAGATATAGAATATTTGTTATTTATCTTATAGTATCATGTAGCATCCTTCCAACTTCTTTATCTCAATAAAGCCTTAATTGAATGATTATTGTATAAGTTACTAATGCAATAGTAGAATAGTCTTTTCTTAGTATTAATGCCAAAGTTTTAAATCACATTAACCACCAGTAATATGGGCATCACTTGTATCATCATTGTTACTGAAAAAAGAAAAAATTAAATATGGGTATAAAAACTGTAGAACATTGCTTGTTATCAGTGATCAGTATTTAAGTAGCCACAGTGTAATGCTGGACTGAACTAGAAGTAAGTAAATACACTGTCTTGGTGTTCTTCTGGAGTTCTGAAACATTATTTACTAGACTTGAGTATATGAGGTTGGTTTAAACATCAAAGTCACTCTCAGTAAATACATAGGTACGTTTATCGTACTTCTTTTGTGACAAGCCAAAATAATATTTGGAGAACTTTAAAAATTTTCAGTTTTTAATTTCTCCTGGGAAGAAAATAGTTTTTATAAATAATCATTTGACATAAAAATGTCTTTGGCAGAGAGCTTGCATGGGCAAGGAAGGCTCTGTTCTTACCAGCCAGGCTCATGAGCTTTGAGGTTTGAATATGGCCCTTCGTTATCATCAGGAGGAAAGTTTGTTTCCATAGCACCAAATATGAGTTCAGAACCTGAGTTCAGAGTTAAGGAGCTGTAGGTACCTATATATGAAGTTGAAAGGAAATCAATACACAGTTAGACTAAGTCCTCTCTTTGGGTAGTTGGGGAATGTAGCTTGTAATTCTGAACTCTTTGGAAGGCAGTGAGATAGATAGACACATGCCAATCTGAGGATTATTTTCAGGCAATGGGGTATTGATATGCTAGAATCATTAGTTATGTATTCCCTCTTCAATGGTAGAGACAGAAGAGGAATGTGACACTAGGGCTAAATCAGGAACAGTTTGACTTCTGTCCTTTCTTGTACTTGAAGCCAGAAGATGCTTTTTATCTTTAGAGCAGTGTTGAACTTGTCTAGAGTTAGCTAGATTGGATTTTTGGGGTGGGACACTGTCATCCCAGCTACTGCTTCATTCTTGTTTTAATTTTTCAGATTTAGCTACTAGTGCAGTTTTTTGTTGTTAAAATATAACTACATCCTATAATTTAGTATGTTACCACCAAGTAGTAGCAGACAAAGATCTAGCAAGAATCATTATGGTCCATCTGGAACTTAATGTTATTGATAAGTATGGGATAATTATTTCATTGGCTTAACTATTTTGTTTAATGATTTTCTAAGTAAGAGAAAAACTAACTCAACATTGAATTCGAATCCAAAATGTTGCTTTGTAATTCACCCTGAATTTTTATATGGTTGTAAATCCCTTCTGGGTTCATTTTTTAGTACTATTTAGAAGTCTGTGGTACCAAAGCTAAATGAGGGAAACAGATTGTTAGTTGTATTTAATATCAATATTTAATTTTTTTCCCTTGTAGAAACCTGTGGAACATATGCTAAAAACATGAGGCCAGTATATCCAACAAAAACTTTCCCCAATCACTACAGCATTGTCACAGTAAGCTCTGCATTTCAACTTTTATATGTTCACAGAAGTGAGATGTAAATGTAACATTTTTCAAGAGAATAAGTAGATTTCAGATCAGAAAAAAATAACTTCTTTTTCATTGTGTAGTTAAGCAAGGAAACCTAGGTTCTGGTCTTAGCTTTTCTACTAACTAGTTGTGGCCTTGGGCAGGTCACTTTACCTTCTGGGTCTCCATTTCCCATCTGTGAAAAGAGGTGACTAAAGACTCCAAGAAATGATTTCTTAGTTCCCTTTCAATTTAAGAGTCTCTGATTATTGGGTCCTGTTTTTTCTGATTAGTTTTTATCTTACTTTATTTGAGCCCCAGACTGTCTGCCCTCACATGTTCTCAGCTGTCTTTCCAATCATGTTGATGTACGAGTTCTAAGCAAGCCACTTTGCCTGACTTTAGGTAGGATTACAGCTCTATTTTTGTTTCACTCAAAGTTTGCAGATTTAATTTGAATCCAGAAAAAAAAGTAGAATTCATTAGGCCTTAGGGTTGAAGCCAGAGAATTAATATTTTAGTTTGTGTTGGTACAAGCTATTCTTGGACCCAACCAAAAAGCAGTTTGTTCTGCAGAAATGTTTCACTGAGCAATGCAAAAGGACAACACAGTACTTTTTTCAAAATTAGGCTGCTTCTTTATATAGAACTTCATCCATATCATTCCTAATTTATTTTCTCTATTACATAAATTAAAACACAAATACTCCATAAAATCTTGAGCGGTTGGTTGTGTTTTAACAATACCCATTGTTTTGTTCTTCTCTCCTTAAGCTGGGTTAAGTTCTGTGTAGCTTAAGTTGTCTATTTCTCTTTGATGATTTTGTTCTGTAACTTTAAAAACTTAAAACTTGCATAAAACTTCTATTTTATATATTTTTAGGGACTTTATCCAGAATCCCATGGCCTCATTGACAATAAAATGTATGATCCCCAAAGGAATGCTTACTTTGCACTTAAAAGTGAAGAGAAATTTAATCCTGAGTGGTACAAAGGAGAACCAGTGAGTTGTTTGTTTTGTCTATTAAAATTATTTTTATTATTCTCATCTGTTTCTATCAGAGTAAAATACCAGATTCCCTGGAGCTTTTAATAACTCATTTAATTTACTATGTTTTATGCCATCCTTATGCAAACAGAGATGAATTCAGGTAACTCTAAATATAGCTTGTATCATTATGTAGTTTATTCCAGAGTGGGGTTTGGGTTATGCTGAGCCAGTTTTCTTTTCTGCTTGATTTTACCTTTTTGTCCTAGTAGCGAAGAGCAGTAGTCTGGGGGTAATATTTTGATCTGCACAAAGCTAACTGTTTCTACACGTGTAAACTTTGACTTTGTTTGCATTTGCTAACTTAGAAGATTCTCTCTGATTGTGATTTAGATGTGTTCTCCTTTTGAGTTTTTATAAATTGCCATGACAATTCTATAAGGTCTATTTGGATAGTCTTGATATTCCTCTTGGAAGGAGAAGAGCATTTGCAAGTTATAAATTCAAATTTTAGCTCTGACATTTAAAGCTGTGTGACTTTGGGTAAATTATTCTTTGTGTGCCTCAATTTTCTCATATCTGTACTGTAAATAATACTGTAAATACTGTTAACTACCTCATAGATTTATTGTGATGATTAGTTGAATTAATAATCTAGGATGCTTATAGAATACTATTTAGAACTGTAATTGGCAATAATAAGTGCTTAATAATTGTTAGTTACATAAGCAAAAATGTCAATAAGTTAAAGATATGTATATTTTAAAATTTTTCTTTTCTTTTTCCTTTCATGAAGTTTTCTTCTTTTAAGAAGGAACCTATTAAGTAAAAGTATGACTATAAAAGTTGCAGGAGTTACCAACTGTTCATATTTTTTAGGTTAATTTAATTTCTGATTATTTAATTTCTCTTTGCTGCTGTTCAAAGTCATATTACATTGTTATTTTGTAGTCTAACTGCTGGAGCTTATTAACGTCAAAAACATTCTAGCATTTGGGAGGAAAGCATTGGTGTTGCGTGAACACATGGTTTCCTAAGAAATGAATGCTTGCATAATTTCCTAACTTTCCTTCACCGGCTTCCCCAGATTTGGCTTACAGCTAAATATCAAGGCCTGAAGACGGGCACATTTTTTTGGCCAGGATCAGATGTGAAAATTAATGGAATTTTCCCAGACATCTATAAGGTGTATAATGGGTATGTATAGCTGTACTTTTTCTAGGACCTATAACATAAAATTAATTTATTTTCTTATCATAGCCTGAGTTCTCACATTTGAATGATATGTTGTTTGAAAAATGAGACCTGTCAGAATAAGAACTCTGTCTCAAAGAGTTTTAGATGGATGATAGATGGACAGTAAAACTATGATGAGTTTTTTCCTGGAGGTTTTCTAGAAAGCACTGGTAACATGTTAGAGTTCGCATTCAGATCTTTGGGCAGGAATAAGATTGAAGTCCTGGTGAAAGTAGAGGTCCTGCACCTTTTTACTCTAGGGAGAAAGAACGAGGAGAAGGAGGTGAAAGTATTAAAGGGACACAGGTAGGAGTGACTCTCTGGTATCTGGAAATATTATTTAAAAGAAGATATTAATGGCACCCTTGGATTTACATTTTCAAATTACTTTGTTAAACGTTCCATTTAACGTGAGAACTGATTGGAGTAACCTTCCTGTGATATTCAAAATCCATGAGGTACCACGAAAAAAACAGAAACTTTTTTTCTGGAAAACTCTCTTTGGGAGAGTTTTAGGGAGACTAGCAAAATAGTTTTGTCTTTCACTTGGGAAATTTATGTCATAAAATCAATACGATAATGTATTTGAGGGACGAAAGGAAAAGTTCATAAATTCCAAACAAGAAATGCATAATGATTTTCTTTGGTGACCTTATGCTGTTGTTTATTCCTTATGGTTCACACGAGCACCTTGTTATTTGCCATTAATTTCATTCCATAGATGGTTATTGAGATTCTATGTGCCAGGCACTGTCCTAGGCCTGGGGGATTTGAAGAGTAATGATATATGTTCTCTGGCTTCTCAAGGTCTGATAGAGACCTTCTCAAGGTACAGCTAAGTGTACTTGAGGTTGGGCAAGCACTCTGATGGAGACGTGTAAGCAAAATCCTGTGCCCACAGGAAGGTGCCGTTAATTCTGCCCAGAAATTGTTGCCTGGAGAACTGTCTGCTCATTAGGTGTCCACTTCCCAATTTTACTAAGAGTCATCAATGAGTGAGTTCTTCATGAGGTCCTCTTTGAAGAGTGTATTGACACATGGGTTATTCATGCTGTAGCAATTGCTATTCTCAGGTCCAGGAGTAAGATCCTCAGCTAGAGTATAGGAAGCAAATCTTTTAAACCCGGCTACAACTTCCATATGTGTAAAATTTAGTGTTCGTTTCTTTGTCGGGAAAACAATTTTAAGTTTTCAGATGAAACTCTTACATTGCCTGGAACACATTTGATGCCTTGAATTGTTTTAGTGTCTCTGAATGCAATTTTCAGTGAGACACACATTTATATCTTAAACCCAAACAGTTGTCACAGATTTGTTTTCATTTTGTTTATCTTTCATATTAGTTCAGTACCATTTGAAGAAAGAATTTTAGCTGTTCTTAAGTGGCTGCAGCTTCCTAAAGATGAAAGGTATGTAGACGATTAATTTCTGTCATAAAATACTCCTTTGTTTTATAAAAATGTCAGAATATTTTAAATAGATGACAGGAAAACTTTGCTATTGGCTATGATGTTTTATATCCAAATGAACTCTTTAATGCCCTATTCCAGCCACATTTTGAAGAACTCTAAACATGTAAATTATTTCTCAGCAATTTTAGAAATGTTACCCCAGTGTTGTATTAACTTTTATTCACTATCAGTTGTTGAATTATTCTTTCTATTCTGTTTTACAATGTGTTCGTAAAATATTACATTTTGATACTGTTTGATTTAGACCACACTTTTACACTCTGTATTTAGAAGAACCAGATTCTTCAGGTCACTCTTATGGACCAGTCAGCAGTGAAGTAAGTATATTTTTATCAGTGATTACTTCATTAAACCTGGTAATATCTAACTGAACCTCGCTTTGAAGCAGGTTTCTAGACCGTTCTGTAAGAATCCATGATTTCTGGAAAGAGTGAGTATTAAGCACATTTTTATTAAACCAAAAGATGCACTTTAATCAAAAAGAGTTGGGAGCATTGTTTTGTTTTACACTATCTACAGTGCTAAATTGAACCAGTGATGAGTTAAATTCTATATTTTCAATTTCAAATGAGACCTGTCACACTCCACCCTTTGTACTTTTTCCATCAAAACCTATCTCCAGTAACTTCAGTGTAGTTAACAACCCACATGCCCTTGCTTTGATTCTGTCCTTCAGGTAAGTAGAAATTCTCCTTCTTAGAGGTGGGAGATGTGTGGCCATCAATGCGGCCATGTCATAATTAGCCAAATGGAAGTTTCCTGTAGTTCTTATCTTGGTTTGAACAATTGGCCAGATGCTAGTATACTTTTTATTCTTTCACTGTTAAGACCCGTGTCTAGGTCAGTTTGGCTACAAGTAAGTCTAAGGATCATTTTGTAATTGATTATCAGATCACATAAGTTTTAAGACCAGTGCTATTTTTTCTATTCACTAAAGATTTCCCAAAGTACCTGCTTTTCTGTTTCATCTTCATTCAAAGTCGAGCCCATTGCTTTTCAAATCATATTCATCAATTTATAAACTCAGTTAAACGCTAGTATTATTGGCTCATCGAAACCCACTTTATCGTCATACTTAAAAATTCCAATCCACGTTGCTTGGATATCTTTGAGTGAAAGAAAGACCATGTTGAAAGAGCTTGTTTCATAATACAGTGAAATACACAGACTATAGATAAAGGTTAGACTGTTTTGATACAGTACCGAAGACACAGGCAAAACTGCACAAGAAATTGCCTCCAGTGGTTTTGCCTGGAGAGAGGAGGAGAGAAGAACCAGAGGTAATTTGCCAAAATCATATGTCATTCTGTGTCCTTGTGATATTCATATGCAAAATAATACAGTTTGTATGGAAACAATGGGTTGTATTCCTAGAAGTTCTAATTTTAAAAAATTAAGTACATAGAACTATAAGAAGCATTTCATGAATACTTTTAACTGCATGACATGAGATTGTTTCCCTTTCTTAGGTCATCAGAGCTTTGCAGAGGGTTGACAACATGGTTGGCATGCTGATGGATGGTCTAAAGGAGTTGAACTTGCATAGATGTTTGAATCTCATCCTTATCTCAGATCATGGTAACCTGAATTTGCATCATTTTTCCTTCAGGTTAAATGGTGCCCCCAGAAGTTTACTTGGTTGATTATTGTTTTATTATTTCCTCTGACTTTTGTAGTTAATTCTTTCTTTTAAATGTGATTTCTTGTAGAAGGCCTTTAGAAAATACTACATTAAATATAAATCACAAAGGAAACATAGAATTCACAGAAACCTAAGAGCCTATTAGCCACAATGCACTCATCTTCTGATTTGGGGAGGGCTTACACCAGGAACTTGGAGAGTTAAAACAATTTTTTTAATATTAAATTTTGGTAAATCTACTCTAAAAATTTTAGGTGTAATTTAAATAGATTATTATGTGCTGCTTCTGTTTTCTCTAGCATGATAAAGCTGACTTTTAAAAGCAGTATGTATTAATTTTGGCAATATTTTAAGTTAACTTTTACTTACTGTGACCTTTAGAACATGTATGTGTATAGCCTTGGGACTGTAAAAGCGATGTATATACAAGAAAATAGGAAAGAGGTTCTTTTTGTTTGTTTTTTGTTGTTGTTATTATTGTTTGCTTCAGAAATAATTACTGAAAGCTATTTCTAGAAACAGTCCTAAGAAGCTGTATCCTAAAGAAGCCCCCAGTCCTGGAATGAGGTTGAGAGTTTTTATACTCATAGTTAATATGCTAGGTGATTCTGAGAAAGTGACTACGCTTTCATATTCAGTCTAAAACTGTGATATTCCTCATCACTCACATAAAAATACTGTAATATATAAGTAAGAAGAAACACTAATTTTGGATGAAGGAAAGGGAAAAGATTTTTTTTAAGTGACGTGGTAGATATACATGAAATTCTGTGTCTTACCTATTAGATGTTCAGCTGTCATGAGAGCTGACTTCATGTTTATTGATTTAAATTCTGGAAGTGAAAGAAATTCTGTCCTACATGTTAAATGCTTTTTATTAAAGTTGTAACATGTTTGGGAATTTTTTTGTCCTAGGCATGGAACAAGGCAGTTGTAAGAAATATGTGTATCTGAGTAAATATCTGGGGGATATTAAAAATGTTAAAGTTATATATGGACCTGCAGCTCGATTGAGACCCTCTGATGTACCAGATAAATACTATTCATGTAAGTATATCTCTATGCTAATTTTGAATATGATTATATTCACAATACATTCCTCAGAATCCTTATGTCTCTAAATTAAAAGGGATCAATTAATTTCCTTTTCATGAATAAATCTCCAGGGCTGATCTTCTGCACCCAAAGGGATTTTATGGAACTAGATGTGAGGGCACAAGTCTAACCACTTATCTCTTATTCATGGCTAAGAATATTATTTGATGAACTTGGTACAATTTTATGTTATCGTTGTGTCTTTTGCTTGTGTTGGGTTCAAGATTACTTGTACTAGAAAAATAAAAACTTAAGAAAAAAGTTCGGCTACATTTATTCAACTTTAATTAATGTCATTTCATTAAAATAATTTACAGATGTTATAGGATAATATTCCATTATGAGGAGGAATGCTGGCAGAGATGATTAATTCTATAAGCAACTAATTTCTGTTCTCAGAAATGACTTTCTTAAACTATTCCAAAAAACAATAAGAATGTGTTTTTTGAACAGAGAAGAAGAAATTTCACATTCTCTCTTGACCCCATGTTGTACTCAAACTAAACTACTAAGAAATTTAAAATATTCATTCTTTTGAAAGTCAAGCCTATTTCAGAACTGATTGCACCTCTATTATACTCCTATTTTTTTTTTTTTTTTTTTTTTTTTTTTTGCCGTACACGGGCCTCTCACTGTTGTGGCCTCTCCTTTTCTGGAGCACAGGCTCCGGACGCACAGGCTCAGTGGCCATGGCTCACAAGCCTAGCCACTCCGCGGCATGTGGGATCTTCCCGGACCGGGGCACGAACCCGTGTCCCCTGCATCGGCAGGCGGACTCTTAACCACTGCACCACCAGGGAAACCCTATACCCCTCTTTTTGATTACCATCCTTGGTAATTCGCAAATACTAAGGGAAGTTTTGTTTATCTTTTTGTTACAATTACCTTTGAAATGGAAAGAGAAAAGAGCTTTTCTGGCAGTCATCAGTATTGGATTAGGTTTGGGTATATGCAGTGCTATATGTTTCAGTAGATACTGTTGAATATTCATGAGAAGAAGTATATTTCCCTGCAGGAAAATAGTTATGCAAATATATTAACATAGTAACCCAAAGCACAGACTCTAACTTGTACAATTACAAGTTTTAATTAGTGTTTAAAAAATTTATTAAAGTAGTACCTGATTGTTATAAAACCTGTTATAAAACTATACAGGCAGTGGCAGTCCCCAGAGATGTTTAGGATAGAATGGCTAAGCTTAGCCACACCCTTATCTCAATTAGGCCCCTAAGTTTCCCAATTTAAAGTAAAAATTACATATTTCTGTATCTACATTCATACATTAATATATATATACAGTACATATTCTTTTATCTGGATAATTTTCTCAAACTTATGTAAAGTATAGCTAAAAGAATCGTAGGGAGCTAGGCAGTTACTGTTTACAGCACAGAGTACACTAAGTAAGTACACTGTGGGCTTGCTGTGCAAATTCAATTTCAAAACTCTTCTACCTGCCCTCACTTCTAAATTCCCCTATGTCCTTATTTGGAAATTCTGGAATTATCCTTGAATATCAAAGTATGTAAAAAGTAACAGTTTTCCACCCTAAATCCCCCTAACTCACAACTCAGTTCCTCTTTCTAGAGATAAATACTTAGATTTGGGATGTGTCTCCCCAGGTATTTGCTATGTATATGTAAAACACATTCATTTTTATTTTTACAAAGTGACATTATACAGATCTAGATGGGTGGATGGAAGGATGGATAGATATTTGGATGCATGGACAGATAGATAGACGGATGGATGTATAGGCAGATGGACAGGCAGATGGATGAATGGACACACGTACGAATGATGGATGGATAAACTGATGTTCTATAACTTGCCTTTTCACTTAACAATAGGACATAATTTCACAGGCATGGTGGTAGTGGAGGTTGGGTGGTTCCTAAAGATCTGTCTTGTTCCTGTCAATGGCTAATATATAATAATTGAAATCAGTGGTCCCCAACCTTTTTGGCACCAGGGACTGGTTTCGTGGAAGATAATTTTTCCACGGATGGGGAGGGGGGATAGTTCAGGCAGTAATGCGAGCAGTGGGGAGCGATGGGGAGTGGCAGGGAGCGGCAGATGAAGCTACGTTCACTAGCCCGCTGCTCACCTCTTGCTGTGTGGCCCAGTTCCTAACAGGCCGCAGACCGGTACCGGTACGTAGCCTGGGGGTTGGGGACCCCTGGTTTAAATGATCTGTTTGAAACCAGCTTTGGTATTTAAATATAGGGCTTGAGTCTGACATTATATATTTTTTGTATTATTTTTATTTCTAATGGTAGCATACCATTCAACTATTAATTCTTATCTTTGCCCCCCTTCAGTTAATTATGAAGGCATTGCCAAAAATCTTTCTGTGAGTATCTTTTTCCCCCATTACTTTGTTATTACTAGTTTTATATAAAATGTATTTAGAAGAAAGTTTCAGTATTTGTTCTTGGGATTGTAGAATTTAATCTAATTTTTTGAGTATCTGGGCCAACATTTAAATGCTCTGTAGTTTTTAAAGATCTTTAAGGACATAGCCCAATAATGTAGGTTTTTAAAATTTTAAGAATTTATTTATTGACATTGTTAAATTTATATGACAGTACAAGAAATAACTGAAAACAATAGAAGGGAAAATCCTATAGCTGTACTACCATAAACACTGTTAGCATTATGATGTATTTTCTACCAGTCTTTCTTATGCCTATTTTTTAAAATAAGCTTTTGTCCTAGTGCTGATTTATCTATACTACATTTTTTTACTTGATAGAAAATTCTTACAATTTAAAAAAAAATCTTAAAATTGTTATAAGAGTGTTTGAAAATATGATCATCAGTAGTAACACAAAGGTAAACTAGTGACTCAATCTAAGCATACTGGGACTCATGTAATAATTATGATTTTTCTAGAAAAATAAGAATATTCAATAGTTGGGAATATTCCACTTGTACTTTATATAGGTAATAAGAACTCAGTTTATTTGCATCTGTGACTTATTGGGCATACTGATTAAATGTTTGTGAGAAAAAATTCATATGGAGTTAGAAAGCAATTTCAAGGGAAGTTTACACTTAAGAAAATATGGAAATAATGGTTTTTCTTTGCCTTCTACAATTTCAGTGCCAGGAACCAAACCAGCACTTCAAACCTTACCTGAAACATTTCTTACCCAAGCGTTTGCACTTTGCCAAAAGTGACAGGATTGAGCCCTTGACATTCTATTTGGACCCTCAGTGGCAACTTGCATTGTAAGTTCTGACAATCTCCCAGGTAAAGTTAGCTTGATCTTATAGTAATTCAAGGTAACCATTGGGCCCTTTCCAATGATGTCGTTATATGAAAACTACAAATATGATTCTCTTCACTCTATCCCAGGGTCTCTCAACCTTGGCCTATTGACATTTTGGATCAGATAATTCTTTGTGGTTGGGGAGTTGTCCTGTCTGTTGTGGGATATTTGAAAACATCCCTGGCTTCTACTCACTAGATGAAAAAAACACCTTTTCTATAGTTGTGACAACCAAAAATATCTGCAGACATTGCCTGAAGTCCCCTGGGGAGGGGAGTCACCTCCAGCTGAGAACCACTGCTGTGTCCCCTCACATCCGTCTTGATTATTTCTTATGCTCCACATTTGTGTAACCACCTTCCATTGTATCTCTTCTGCATGATACAGTTATGCCTAATAATACCTTCAGAGTCTAACAAATAATTGGCAAAACTCTTTATAATAATGAGCCATTACCTTCTTCATTAGAGCTGTTTTTTCATTCTTGTTATACTAGTCCATTAATAAACCTCAGTTTATTGGTGTGTTCAGCACATTATTTGGATGGTTCGTACTGTTAATATCTCAAAACTTGATCATTAACTCTGTATAGTTGCCAGGAAGCCAGGAATGATAAATACCCCTGTCCAGCAAAACCTAAGCAGGGAACCAGAATTCAGTCCACAGAATTGCACTGTCTCTGCTTTATTAGAGAGCTGTGCTTTCAGTGTTTAGAAAAAAGAATATGAAAGAAGAGGAGGTCCTCACCTTCATGGGAGAACTAATATCAGTGAGCATCTACTGTGTTCTAAGCACTTCTTTAGTACAAACCATTTAATTTTTATAAACCCAGCATGACAAATTGAAACCATGAGAAGATAATTAAATTGCCAAAGTCACAGCTGCATAAATAGTATGGTTAGGGTTCAAAACCATGCTAATGGTTTTCTCCTTTATACCATATTGCTTATAATTGATTCGTCTACAAAATGAAAGATAAAGGTGGCTGCCCCTTAATGCTTTTCAAAGACAAGTGGTTTTATTTACTTTTTTTTTTGATTTGCTTAACAATAGTTACTTGTTTTTTATCAAAGAATATTAAAAATGTACAAAAATATTAAAGAAAAATATTAGAGAATAGTTACTCTTTATTAATGGAAATAATGTCATGATTGTCAGTTTTACTTTATGAATGGACTTTACATTGTTAATTTATATTATGTGAAAATTAGGAATCCTTCAGAAAGGAAATATTGTGGAGGTGGATTTCATGGCTCTGACAATGCATTTTCAAATATGCAAGTGAGTAAACCTATTATACATAAAAATTATAGTTTATATCTGAAGAAAAAACTGATATATAAAGTTTTAGACTTAAAATCATAGACTGTCATTATATGTCTTGAATGAGAATTAATGAAGCTTATAATTTCATGTAGCTGTTTCACTTTGGACATTAAATAAATTAATAGAATTTTGTTAAATATTTATATTCATGTTTTATGGATGTGACTTATACCTCATACTAACTTTCTAGTAATTATTTTGTATGTATTTGTGCTTCATTAAGAATGTTGCTCCACAGTAAATGAAAGCCAGTAATTTAATAAGTGAAAAGATATCATAGTTATGTTTTAAATAAAGATAATGCCGGGAATTCCCTGGTGGTCCAGTGGTTAGGACTCCGTGC
This sequence comes from Mesoplodon densirostris, assembly GCF_025265405.1. Classification (NCBI taxonomy): domain Eukaryota; kingdom Metazoa; phylum Chordata; class Mammalia; order Artiodactyla; family Ziphiidae; genus Mesoplodon; species Mesoplodon densirostris. The sequence goes on along the minus strand of NC_082672.1, from coordinate 31,676,653 downwards.
TCTCACTGTTGAGGTCCTGGGTTCAATCTCTGGTCAGGGAAGTAAAATCCCACAAGCTATGCAGCGCAGCCGCCCCAAAAATAATAATGCCTTCCATTTACCTAGCACTTTAAAATTTTCAAAATATACTCATAATAATTTTCTGATTTGATCCCTACGGCACTGTGTGTGGTGAGAGTGAGATTTAGATCCCATTTCACAGTTGAAAAAGGATTTCATCATCATTCTGTTCTGATTGTCATGTTAGGAATTATAATACAGTTAAGAAAAATAACCTAGATGTCCTTAGGTTAAAAGTGCAACAGGGGTTAAAATAATATCCTAGAAAGTCCACTGGGAACAGTATTTTTCCACTTACCTTAATATAACCAGTTTATATATGTACAATGGGGAAGATATAAAATACCTTTTTGGTGACCAACTCCATACATAACTGAAATGAGTAGATAAACTGTTTCTTTTCTGGCCAACGTAGGCCCTCTTTATTGGCTACGGACCTGGATTCAAGCATGGCATTGAAGTTGACTCCTTTGAAAATATTGAAGTCTATAACTTAATGTGCGGTAAGTGTGAACAGGCATCTTTTCTCCCTTCTGAACACAGAGCTGGAATAGGATTATCAAAAGTAGGTCACATGTTGGGCACCTTTCTGGAAGTGATGATACAGCAAGACAGACCCTTATATTTCCACCTTTCTTCTTCCTGACCCAGAGTCACTGAAAAAATGTGCAGAACATAATCGTCTGATGACTGACCTGTTCCTTCCACTAGACTGCACAGTGGTGAAATACAACACTCAGAGTAGGCAGGTCTGTACATCCCAAGTGCCCAGTACTTTGCCAGGCCCTGGACTTCATTAAATGACAGTTGAACCAGATCAGGGTGGAAGCCAGAGAAAAGAGTTTGGGGTTGTGAAAGGTAGACAAAACAGATGGATCCTCTGGTAGCAGTAATAGTTGAATGGATGGCAATGTCAAGGTTATAGAAATGGAGGAGGACATATTGAATATGTTCTTAGTTTACTCTGTACCTTCCAAATTAGTACTTTTATGGTTGAGTATTGCATTTTAAATATACTTCCTTTTTCTGATAACAATACTGGGCATTTGTAAAACCTTAAATATGTTCTAAGTATAATTATTTTAGTGAGAGCCTGTATACTTAAATGAGTTAATATATCCTAAAGGACTTAAACAGTGCCTGGCATATAATAAGTGCTTTAGTGTATAAGTGTTTGCCATCATTATTATCAAGAGCGTGAGTCTTAGACTTGGACAGAGCTGGTTTTGAATCCTAGGTCTACTACATTAGTAGCTTGAAATCTTGAGCTAAGCACTCTGGTTACAGGCATACCTTAGAGAAATCGCAGGTTCAGTTCTAGACCACTGCAATAAAGTGAATACTGTAATAAAGCAAGTCACATGATGGTTTTGGATTCCCAGTGCATATAAAAGTTACATTTATATTATACTGTAGTCTATTAAGTGTGCAATAGCTTCTGTCTAAAGAAACAATGTACATACCTTAATTAAAAAGTACTTTATTATTAAAACATGATAACCGTCATCTGACAATGTGGGGTTGCCACAAACCAATTTGTAAAAAATGCAGTGTCTCTGAAATGCAGTAAAATGAAGTACAGTGAAACGAGGTCTGCCTGTACTCATCTACCAAATGTTGACAATAACTTATTAAATTGTTTTGAGGATTAAGTAAGAAAAATATATTAGCATACTGATTGGCATATAATAAGAATTCAACAGGAGATAACTATATTTATTGTATACATTAAAATTTAGAAATTTTTATAGAGAAGTACAGCATGCATATCAGTATTTCCATTGAGAATAGCATGGTCATAAATACTCTACAACCTAAGAGAGAGAGGTTTATAGTTTTATTTTAGGTAAAGAGTTAAGGACTCTTAAATAGATTTGGCTTTAAAAGATAAAATTCATAGTGCAAGTCTACTATTTATTTAGTTTTGAAATTTCTAAGTAAATCTTTATTTACCATTCTTGAAATTATGCAGATTTACTGAATTTGACACCAGCTCCTAATAATGGAACTCATGGAAGCCTTAACCACCTTCTAAAGAATCCTGTTTATACCCCAAAGCATCCCAAAGAATTCCGCTCCTTGGTCCAGTGCCCCTTCACAAGATCCCCCAGAGAGAGCCTTGATTGCTCGTGTGATCCCTCGGTAAGTAGTCCCAAGAAGTTTAGCCCCGTGGATATGATTTTTTAACACCCTCTGCATAGCATATGTTGTAGAAATACATAATGATTAAATTAAAATTTATGAGTGGGAGTAATAATATATTTATTTTCAATTCCAGTGACACATGCTGACCTTCTTATTATTTATTTTTCCTGCTCTGGGTTTTTGCACTCTCGCTCTATTTTTATCCCCCTGTGTCGAGACTTGATTTGGCTGCAGGCTGGGAGAGGTCTAGCTGAGTCCTGAAATGTACTGAATCCCAGAATCCGTGCTGATATCGTAGCAGAGAGGTCTTTTATGAACCAATCACAATATTCCTTTTCTAAAATACACCCCAACCTATTTTAAATTTAGAGGGAAAATGTCATTTTTTGGCATGAAATGGATTTATGACACTTTTCCTTTTTTACTCCTATCTTAATATACAGTTGTTGTAAGGAGATGAAAATATATGACAAGTTATGAACAAAATCGAGAGTGTCCTTAAAAATAGACATTTGAGTAGCTCATCTTATGCTTTCCATTTTGCTTTAGGTTTAATTTAGACTTGTAAAAAGACTGTTAGAATAGAGATAAGAATTATAAAGCAGCAATTACATTCTTGTTTTCAATGACTTACGTTATGCTAACAATTTTGTCTTTTTGCAACTGTTATCCCTATTCTTTTATCTCTTCTTCAAAAAAAATAACTTTCACTTGCACAAAATGATTTTAAATTTATCTTTGTTCTATGGTGGAATACTTAAGCTGTAAAATTCATTTATTACAAAATGAAAGCATGTTTCTCAGTCCTTAAAAATTGTATCAATTTTTTAGATTTTGCCAATTGTGGATTTTCGGACACAGTTGAATCTGACAATGGCAGAAGGTAAGGCATGCTTAGTCTTGAGCCTGGGATGTGGAGGCAAGCTTTTTCTCAACAATGTGAACCACAGAATTAGTTTCGGGTCATTGTTTGAGAATAACCAACAAAATAAGGTAGTAATGGAGGACCACCTGATGAACCGGAGAGATTTCTTAGCTTGATAGTCTAGACTATTAGTCATAAGGAAAGAAGGCGTGTTTACAGTGGAAACAGCATGTAATACAATTAGTGGAAGCTGAATCACTCTTTATGAACTTAGTGGAGTGTTTTGAGATTTTGAAGATATTTATAGGTTTATACAATATTATAATAATAGATCCTCAGATTTCCATTTAAAATACCCATTAGCTTTCTATCTTACCTAATTCTTCGTTAATTATAAGGGAGTATAAATTGATTTATTTATCTAAAGTTATTTCTTCATGACTTTTGAATGAAAATTACGAATATGCAGGCAGCTGATGAAATGTGGATATTTAGCATCACTTTGACACAGTCTCTGATCCTTAAGTTACTTGGCTCACAGCTTTTTCTTGCTGAAATAAAAAGGTGAATTATGCATCATATATGCAGAATGAATGAAGTTCTGCATTCATTTATATGAATGAAGTTCTATTCATGTAGAACTTCTCTATATAAAATCTCTGCAAGTGTTCAGATTAGAGAAATCTCTGATGGCCCCAAGGTGGCAAAGTTTTGTGGTGAAAAGTGACACCTTGGAACTGAGTAGATATGGGTTTGCATATGAGCTTAGGAACCGTATGTCCCTGGAGAAAGCATTTACTCTCTATACATTGCTGTCTTCTCATCTATAAAATGGGCATATAACCTTAATACTTAGGGCTCTATAAGAATTAAATTCAATGATGTATACAAAGAACTCTAAAAAAGCATCTGATGCTTGGAAAAAGGGGCAGTAAACGGTATACATACTATTGTTGTTTCATTCAGTGTAGTCTCATAATCTCAGTTTTGAACTTTTGCTTTCCAGGTACACACATCATCCAGAAAATTTTCCTTCTGTAGTATATCCTGGAAAATAAGTAATAAAGACAATGTTAAAGTATTTTAGTAATATAATTTAAGTCCTAATTGCTGAAATTCCTAGCAATTTCATGTAGTATCTTGTGATATCTTAGTATTACATTGATCTTTCAGAATCTTCATAGGCAAAAACTGCAGTGAACTCCTTTTTAAAAAAATTGTTTATAGTTCTGCTCTTTGTAATTAGTTTAATTTTATAGTTACAAATAATTTTTCAATAGGGTTAAGTAGAGGAAAGAATTAGATCAGTGTATCATTATGTATTATCATATCATGCACACTAAGTATATTTGAATGGTGGTTTCATTTTCCCCCTATGACCCAAGAGAAGGCCATTAAGCGTGGCACTCTACCTTATGGAAGACCCAGAGTTCTCTGGAAGAACAGCACTGTCTGTCTGCTTTACCAGCACCAGTTTGTGAGTGGTTACAGCCATGACATCCTGATGCCCCTTTGGACAGCCTACACCATCGACAGAAATGCAAGTATTTGTCACCTCTTTATCTCTGTATGGTTATTTTATATTATCATTAAGCAAAACATTGAAAGCATAGTTTCTCACTGTCAATCTTGGCTCTGTAATCAGTTCCCAAATTAGAAGATCACTGAACTGAGAGTCAGAAAAATTAGATTCTGGTTCTAGCTCTGCTGCTAACTAGCTACGTAACTTTGACACCCAGAGCAAACTTCTTCTGTGAAATGAGGGTGTGCAGTGAAGATTTCTCCCTTGCTTTTGTTTTTTCTCAGTTTTAATATTTGATGATTCTAATTTCTAATTTAATGAACTCAGTTTTACAATCAGTTTATCTCAAAATACATAGCTGTGTAAGTACAAGGATTTCCCTTGGCTGCCCAAATCTTAGGGGGTCCTCAGTGATGGAGAAGGCCATTAAATCTCAGTTACCTCACTGTGTATACCACCTATAGGAAGACACCCAGACCAAACCAGGGAAAGGTCAGGGATCCTGTCTACCACCCAGACTAGAAGAGTTTGGCCTTGAAAGAAGTAGGGGAAAATATCCCAGAATAAGACCACCATTCTCCCTCACTCTCGTCCCTTGGGTGCAGTGGTAGAAAGATAAATGATGAAGGAAATAGGCCTTAAGAAAGAGAATGGGAGGAGGAGATGAGATTTAGATCTTATCTGGAAGTGAAGTTTTAAACTAGACTGACCAGATTTTCAAAAACTGAAAATGTCTGGTAAGCTATAGGATTCCCTTAAGGGATGGAAAGGGGATTTGAGAGAGCTTAGTTGACTGTAGCCGTTAGATTTTAAAAACAGAGCTTTTGTTACTACTCACTAAGACTGCTAAATAAAAAGATAGGGAGACGTGTATATATATGAAATTTCTGTGTCTATATATAGATATATCGAATACACACAGACATTTCACGTATTAACATGTTTTTACCTTAATTTGATTTTTAATTTTTAAAGAGCATCTTCAAACACTTTAAACACATTTTACTTGACTTTGTAGTATATAGCAGTTTACCCAGTGTTTTGTAGGTCCCCATCCTATTTATTGTTGTTTAATACCTTAATTATGGTGTTTTTGGACTCTGAATTTTCAGTTTTCTTCTATAATGAAAGCTGCAAAAATTCAGAGTCATCACTACTCCTGAGATTTTCATATCGAATTGCTGTTCAGTGGCTTTTCTCCACCCCCTAAGCCCCGCTACTTTTGCTGTTGTGGCTGTGTTGGATATGAAAGAGTCTCATCTCTAAAAATCAGCAATTCACTACACAAAAGTTTGAAACTGAGTAAACAAAAACATTATAAACAAAATTAGCACAACATAGTAGGAAAATATTTGCACACATATGATTAATACCCTAATATTGTAAAGAGTTCTTACACTTGGGTTAGAAGCAAGATGAATACTCTCGTAGAAAAATGGAAAATGGTGAAGGACATGAACCGACAGCCAGAACTCTATGATTTTATGTTGTGGTTCACCTTTAATATTTATAAAACTCTCTCTTTTTCTTCTGTGTGCCTGATCCCTGATGGTCCTTTTCATTTTGTTCTTCAGGATAGTTTCTCTACAGAAGACTTTTCCAATTGTCTTTACCAGGATCTCCGAATTCCTCTTAGACCTGTCCATAAATGTTCGTTTTATAAAAATAACACTAAACTGAGTTATGGGTTCCTTTCCCCACCACGTAAGTCTCTTCCTCTTTGACCTTCCCTTTCCCTTATCTTCTTTCTCTCTTGCATTTCCTTTTCTTTCTTATGGGGCAGTGTATGTCTTGTTTATTTATTGGTGAAAACTGTGAATGGGAAATAGAACTATTAGGGAAAATTTTCAAGTGTCTAAAACTTGAGTTTTGGAAACCTTTTTACTTTTGTTTGGAGGGTGATGGATTTAGTGCAGGCACTGTAGGTAGAACATTCTTCACTTTTCTGCGTTTCTTTTAAACAGAATTTGGGAAAACTCAGGTCAGAAGGATGCATCAGGATTCTTAGGAAGGAGATACCATTTTGTTGTTTGAAAAGGAAAATGTGACTTGTCAAAGAATTAGGTAAAGGGAGAGCCTAAGTGTGCTTGTTCTTTCACTGATACAAAGCCCCTAGGGAATGGCTTTTTTTGAAGTTAAGTGTTCTGTGTTTTCAAGTGGCAGACTTGTATGTTAATGAGAAGACAATTTGAATCTGTCCTAAAAAGGCAAAACTCAGAAGCCTCTAGGTGCTCAAATACACTCAATATCCAATCGAGTCCCCAGAGCAAGCTTCTGAAGTCAGAACTTGGCTATTGCATTATAAAAATAGACAGGTCTAAGCCAAAAGTGCACACAAAGAAGCCTTGTACAGCATTTTGAGGCAGACATCCTGTGATGTTTTTTCTAGTTAGTAGGTGTTGTTCTGAAGCCAGATAGTCTCTTTTTTCTTTTCACTCTGAGAGAGTTTAAGGAAAGAAGATTGTCAACACAATATACTTTAGTTGAAATAAGGCAAATGAGGTAAAATTTGAATATGTTTAATTTGGGACCTTCATATTAAAGATTCTGTTTCATTGATAAATTCATCTTGAAGAAGAAAAGATCCAAATATTTTGCTTTTTTTTTTAAGGGACTTGACCAAACACATTGCATTTCCCCTTGATCCGGTACCTGGGAAAGTTTTCCAAGTTTAAGATGATACTCAGCTGATGTTTTTAAATGCCTCCCATGAGAAAGTATAATTCCTAGTGTTATTTGTGAAGAATGAAATAGTTGACCTTGTTATTTTCTTTGTAGAATTAAATAAAGGTTCAAGTCAAGGATATTCTGAAGCATTACTTACTACTAATATAGTGCCCATGTACCAGAGTTTTCAAGGTAAAAATTTTTAATCTTATATCTCATAATTTCAATGAATTTCCCTAAATTATAGGTATGATTTATATGTAATAAGACTGATGCTCTAAATTAAATGACTAAACGTCAGATATGTTCTTATAGGTTTGTTTAACTTTGAGAATACCAGAACACAAAAAATTCTACAAGTATTAGAATTATGATATATTCCTATAGTTATTATTATGCTTTGTACTTAAGTGTTTACAAGCATTTCTGGTGGAAAAAGTATGTAATGTTCTTCCTAAGTTATGTAGCTAATACGGTCTACTAACATACTAAATTTCAATCTGTTGTACTATTTAACTATTTGGAAGTTCTTGATAATTGTTTTTTATTTTAAAATGAATAGATTTTACATCATTATTAATTATTGTAATACTTGACTCTTATAAGAATAAATATACATTTATACTTTGTGACATATAGAATTTCAAAATATAGAGCATACAAGGAAAGTTTTACTCTAATTTACATCTAGAATGCTTTTGAATATTTCAAAAAATTCAGATATTAACAATAAATTTGAATAACCTGCCTTGTTTGTGTTCATGATTTTTTTTTATGCTTAATGATGATGTGTGATCACAGCTTCATGATAATGCACATGTTTAAGGATGCCTGAAGTAGAGTTGAATTCAGCATTTGCTGGTTAGTCCTTCCAAGGGCCAAAGCTGAACAGTGTATTCTTGGCCAAACTTGACTTTATCCCTAATTATGACAAACGCTAATTTTGAATCATGGTGTTGATTTATTTCACATGACAACATGGCACCTTGTTCTTTTGAAACTATACTGTCTTTCTTCTTGTTTCAGTTATATGGCACTACTTTCATGGCACCCTACTGCAAAGGTATGCTGAAGAAAGAAATGGTCTCAATGTTGTCAGTGGTCCCGTCTTTGATTCTGATTATGATGGACATTATGATTCCTTAGAGACTCTGAAACAGTAAGAACGTATTTCATTTACTCTTAAAAACAGCTCTCAAGTGAGATTACCATCCAGCTGAGTCAGCAGAACCTTTTCTATCTGATACTGTTCATATTTATGTACATGACATTTCTGATTACGCTGGAAGCCCCTTGAAATATCTGATTAATTTTGATGTTTTGCTCAGTGTTAAATATTTTTTAGATGAAAGTAGTGTTTATCGCCCACTCAGCTCAGATGAATAATTCTGTAGTTCATATTAAATACTGAACTCTGCCTTTGTTAAGAAAATAACATCAGTGTTGAAAATCTCTCTGTGTGGCTATTGTTAAGATACTGTCTTAACTTGCATACTGCCAATTAGAAGATGAAGAATGATATAGTGTGGCTGGAGGCATCCTGAGTCAAGGAAGCAGAAGGCTTATAAAGCGGTAGTGCCCCAGGGTTGCCTCTGGTCTAATGTCACAGCTTTTACCCAACTCTGCCGGGAGGGGAATGATACAGTGACCTTCTTGAGAAACCATCAGTGGTGCTGTTTTTATAAAGGAGATGGGAAAACATTTTAGAGACTAGTTAATCTTTATTAAAACAATAATTACAAGATTTTTGGAAGCAATTTTGCTATTCAGACTGTAAAAAAAGGAGAATGAAACATCCACTGAGATTCAGCCCCTTTCTGAGAACCACTCTCTCAGGCAGATTTAAGGATTACTGTTTACACACATATACCTGTGACCACTTTAGTTTGTAAAATTACATTTTTCTTTTTTTTGTTTTTACTATATCCCTTGAGGCATAAGGGTCTCATGTAAATGCCTCAGAGATGACAGCAATAGAATGGGTAAAGAAGAGAACTTATACCTTTCCCATTCACAGCTTTAACCAGAGCGCTGTTTCCATCTATTTTATGTATCATGGTTCCACATAACGATTATGTTTTAAAACAATGATACCAGTACCTTAAATTTTGAAAGATGCTAAAATACCACCCAAACAAATCTAGTTTGTTTTTTTTTTAATTTCAAACAAATCTAGTTTTGAGACCAAAGGAAATGGCAGAATTAAGATGAGGTAAAAGTGTCACTTGGGACATCTTTGAGAATATGCTTCAATTAAAAAAAACATAAAGTTATGGGATAGGAAAGAAGATCCAGGTAAAAATAGGAGAATTCATAGGTTCTCTGAAGGATCTAGAATAAAAAAGTCCCAAACCAGTTCTCTTTCACTCTCTGTTCATAACTGCCTAGAATATAAAAGACTATCAGTAATGCTTTAGAGTCTTGGTTGTACATATTCAAAATTGACATTTTTCTCTTTAGTGTCTCAATTTCAGTTTGTTAATGTAGAATTACCCCCCAAAATCCAAAGTTTAATAAATTTCTATAGAAAATCACATTATGTGGATTGTGTTTAGCTGTCTTCTAATTCTTATTCTTTCTCCATCTGGCAGAAAATGTTGAGGTATTATGATAACTAGCTTCTTACAGTATGTTTAATTATTTGACTGAATTTTGGGGGGGATGTATTGTATTAACAATATACTTGAGTGAAATATTCAATAAGAGGAAGATAGTTATTTCTTTCTTAAACTTAAAGAAATAAAGTTATTTGTTTCTTACCATATTTTACAGAAACAGCAGAATCATCCGTAATCAAGAAATTCTGATTCCAACTCACTTCTTCATTGTGCTAACAAGTTGTAAAGATACATCTCAGACTCCCTCACAGTGTGAAAATCTAGATACCTTGGCTTTCATTTTGCCTCACAGGACTGATAACAGTGAGAGCTGTGCTGTAAGTAACCTTTTTAAATTTACCTTAAACACTGATACATAACTATGTTTGTGTGTGTCATATCTAACATAACTGGTATATACATGTACTTCAAAATTATAGGATGGTTTTAAATTTGATCCTCTAAGATGACATATCTTCAGAGAAGATCATTCTTGTCTGTTAAAAGCACTAACAGTAAGATCAAAATGTCAAAACTTAGTGACTTCGTATGGCTTAGCCATTAAATCCATGTATGAATTCTGGGCCCTCCCCTGCAACAAAAGGCAGCAATAGACTTATGCTTACATTTCACTGACCACAATGATGTTAAGTGCCATGAATTAGGCATTGAGTTCCTTTTCCATCTGTACCATTCCAAAAGCTATTTTACCGATATCTTAAATACAAGCATTTAACAAATTCTATAATGGCAGTGTAATTAGAAGACACTAAATATTGAACATGAACCAGAAAGAGGATTATTTGAAGGTGTATCACACATACTTACGGAAATAGTGACTAAGGATTAGCTGGATATTGGCCTGAGACAACAGATCCCTTGTGTGTACTTTTTATTTATTCCTGTAAATATTGGAACAGATGGCAGATATCTACCGGCCAAGTAGTCTATTGAGTCAGGGCTATTCCCCTGAAAGCCAGAGTGAGGACTGCTGCAGAGGAGGAGACTGAATGGAGCAGCAGTTTTGGGTAGTGGATGATTGGAGGCTAATGGGAAAGTAGAAATTATTGGTCTGTTCCTTTTTATGTGAAAAGTCTATATTTACCATTTCCAACTAATAATATCTTAAAGGTACATGGACCTTTATTGAAGTATGCCTTTAAAGTATAATCATAGCACACCAACCAGTGGATATGCTCTTCATCTGACTTTCTCCAGTAGCCATTTTCAGAAATATGTATACCAACACATGAATGTATGATTTCCATCCCTATTACCTGCCTTAGCTACCATCTCTGCTTCCATGTGCCAGAGCATAAGGCTTTAATTCTCTTTTGATCTCGTATTAGCTAAAACTTCACTACCTCACCAGAAATGAAAGTGCGTTTTACCACTTCCCCTAATCCTTTCTTCATCGCAACCACATAGATAACTGATTTGGATAAGAACTAGCATTTGTATAGTGCATTTGCACACATCATTACATTTGATCTTCAGAGTAACCCAGTAAGGAGGGTGCAGGTAAGAGAATTAGGATTCAGATGTTAAATAACTTGCCTCAGTTTACCTGGTAGGATAATGGTAGAAACAGGACTTGAATCCAAGTTTCCTTATGCTAATTTCCATATTCTTTCTACATGGCATGTTGCTTCTGTTTTCTAACATTTTTAAACTCCATACTGTTGCTGTTTCTTGCACCAAAGTCATAGAGGAACATCTGTTCCACGTATACTTTTCCCAAATTTGATACATCTATTAAACAAACATGCATGGTACATATTAGATAGCGAGCTACTCAAGAGCAGGGATTATACCTAACAACTTTTGTGGTATCCGCCATTTAAGAGCCAAGGTGTCACGGCTGATTAAAATGGGGGAGATGAAAAGTTCATAGGGAAGGTTAATTGACTGCTCTCCAGTGACTCGTCTTCCTTTCCCACCCTCATAGCATGGGAAGCATGATTCCTCATGGGTTGAAGAGTTGTTGAGGCGACACAGAGCTCGAATCACAGATGTTGAACACATCACTGGACTCAGCTTCTATCAAGAAAGAAAAGAGCCAATTTCAGACATTTTAATGTTGAAAACACATTTGCCAACCTTTAAGCAAGAAGGCTGATGTTTTCTATTCCAAAACCACGCTGTAAATCTTTTTGAAAGAACCTTCTGTTTTATACATCCTGTATTTACACTATTGCATTGTTTGGAGACTGTTGACCAGAGTTAGAACTGGGAATCCTCTTGTGATACACAACCATCTCAGGGAAACTTGTGGCCTCCGCATAACAGTAGGAAAGTGTTCCTGTTGAGTCACGCACGTGTCTGAATGTGTAAGAATTGTTCAGATTTGGGAATAAAGACAGACCATACCTAAAACTGCTCTTCTACTTCTCTTAAGGGCAGAAGTAGCTGTGAACATTCTCTGGACACCAGATGTTTGAATCTTACTATCATTAATAAACTTCTGTGATGCTGGCAAACACTACACTAATGAGTAGGATTGGAATAGGCCATGTTTCATTCGTTTCTTCACAAGAATTTAAAAGTGATTCTGGATTCTTTTTAACTTGGAGTTAATTTTGATTTTAATCATCAAAGTTAATGGAAGCAAAAATATTTGAGGCCCTGTTTCTATCTTTTCTGTACAGTCCCTCAAAAGCCAAAGTATGTAATCTTGTGTTATTTTTTTAACTGTGACTGGGCGTCTTCAGATTTAATGATTCTTTCAAGTTAAACTTTGAGGGAAGACCTGTATTGAGTACATCTTTTTATAAAATTTTACTTAACATTTGTACCAAAGAAGAAAAATATTCCCATCCTTCTCACTGGTATTTAACATAGGTTGAAAATAACTCCCAAAATGGTTATTTTAGACTGTTAAAAGTGTGTCTTGTCTTAGTGAAGCTTCACAGAGCTTGTCAACTCATGCAAGGTGGCATTTTTCATCCAGAGAGTAGGAATGTTTTCCTCTGTGCACAAAAAATTATGCTACCAGCAGCAGAGCTATACTGTTCTGAGCTGTTCATTTTGAAGTTCCATTGATTTGAAGAGAATGTGTTACCATCATTTTATATCTTCTCGGTAGTCATGGTAAATGAACTTGATTTCTCTGCTTTATAGACTATACCTTTAGTACCAACCTGTGGACTTTCAAAAGCTACATTCACTTTTAGGCTACTTGGGTCTGATATAAGCGCTATATTAATACAACAAAGATCTGTATTTGTCCTTCATATGATACTTGTTCTTCAAAAGCATAGGGGCCACAAAGACCTAATTTAGATAATACAATTTGCATCTGAAAATTATTTACCAATTTAGAAAGTCTCACTGGTTTTGTTTTAGTCCCACAGATCCCTAAGATTCTGTACATTTTTTTTCCCCAGTCTGTTTTTTTCTCTGTTGTTCAGATTGGGTAATTTCTATTGCTCTGTCTGTCTTCAAGTTCATGGATTCTCTCCTCTGTCTAATCCATTCTGCTGTTGAGCCCATCCACTGGTTTTTATATTTCAGCTATTGTGTTTTTTTATTTCTAAAATTTCCATTTAATTCTTCTTTGTAGCTTTTATTTCTTTGCTGAGAAATTTTATCTCTTTGCTGAGACTTTCCATTTTTGCATTTGTTTCAGACATATTCATAATTGCTTATTGAAAATTTTTATGATGGCTGTTGTAAAATCCTTGTCAGATAATTCCTACACGTGTCATCTTTGTGTTCGCATCTATTGTCTTTTATCATTCAAGAAGATTTTTCTGGTTCTTGTTGTAGTGAATGATTTTCAACTGAAACCTGGATATTTTAGGGATTATGTATGAAACTATGGATCTTATTTAAACTTTCTGTTTTAGCTGACTTTCTCTGTCATCACCCTAGCAGGGGAATTGAGGGCACTGTCTCATTATTGCCAGGTTCCTTACTCAGCCTCTATTGACATGGGGTAAGAGGGGACCCTTGTTACTAGGCAGGGTGAGAATTCAGCTTCCCACTGGGTCTCCATTGATGCTTCCCTGGCTGAGATGTGCAGGGCACCTTGTTACTTCCCCCTTGTGGTCTCCACTGATGTTGTGGACAGGGGTGGCAGGGAAAACTTTATCACTAGGTGGGAATGAAATTACCAGGTTCCTACTCAGTCTCCTCTGATGCTATCCTGGCAGAGGACTTGGGGCACCTTTTCAGAACCTGGCAAACCACTGTCTTTGCTGGCATGGGTGGTATCATGGTCTTTTATGTGGTGTGTAGTTGGAGTGGAGCAGTTAGTTTTCTCCCTTGCTAGGCCACTCCTCTTCTGGTCCTTTGGCTGGTGAGATAGCAGGCCTTTCTTGGGACTTCTTTTTGTCTGTGCTCGTTGACATTTCAAGGTTGCTGACTTCTTCAGCAACAAGTCTGGCATATATGAACTAAAAGAAAACCCAGCAGAACTCATTACAGTGTTGTTCCTTGGGTCCCGAGATCCCTAGCCTGTCTGCCTTCTCCTCTCCACCTTTCAGAATCTTCCTATGTTTGTTTTATATATAATAATGAAGATTTTTATCTGCACTTAGCAGAAGGATATCTACTTCTTTATAGAAGTGTCTCATTGATTTTTATATATTTTTCAAAACACATGCAGACACAGTTGCCTCTACATAGAGCATCTTAGCAGATCTTAATTAAATGGATAGATGCCTTTCTCCTTTGCCAGACAGCAAGAATACAGAGAAAAGCAAGTTACAATCCTTCCAGTCTTGGTGAGAGAGAGGAGGCAGCAGAAGTGTAAATGATCCCTAAGAGATGGTAAATGTTATAATGGAGCCGTGGGCAGGGTGCCAGGGAGTACAAAGCAGGCACTGGGTGCTGCTTGGCAGTATCAGCAGTGGCTTCCCAGAGGTGGTAATGATTGGGCTAGGACTTGAAGGATGAATTGGAGCTCTGCAGGTGAATAGGTGAAAAAATGGCATTCTAGCCTCCCTTGGGTGGATACATTTGGGGCATTTTTCCATTTACTGGTACTTCTGATATTTTCTACAAGTGTCACTGTGACCAACTTACAATATACAACTATTTCATTTTTCTTACTTTGTTAATCTCCCGTTCTTAAAGGAAATGTCAGACTATAAATTCTGTGCTGATTCTTTAAAGGAAAAGGCATCCACATCTGTTCCTACTTAGCTTTCAGTTGCTCTTATACGATGTGCTTTTGCTTTTCTCTTGTCTTGAAAGAGACCCTTTCTTGCACTCTTTCATCTACTTAAGACATGTGACTAGTCCCCAGTTTGAATGGTAAATTCACATGATCATATATGGAAATGTATGTATCCTACTTTTTTCAATAAAGGCTATTCTTTCCTTTTCAAATGCACAGCAAAACCTTTATTTATCCCTAATTTTGCTGCCATGCCTCCAGTCAGTACTTCTTAAATGAGGTAAGTAACTCTCATACATAATTTTCTACCTGGTTAGTTTATTCATGGCAGAGCAAAAAATCAGGTGAAACCTAAAAATATTTCCAAGAATCAGAGAAAAGAGGGCAAACCTTAGGGGGAAGAAGGCGAATGTTCAGGTTCCAGCAGGGTAAAGAGATATGCAGAGCATGGTTATGCCAGTTGGCCTGGTTGGTCCTGTTTAAGGAGATAAGACCCCACTGGGATAGAGCTGAACCACTGAGTCCTCCAGGATAGGCTATGGCCACTCCCCCTGGACTATTTTCTGCCATTAGCTGCAATAACTGTCCAGCCCGGATCTGTGGGTACATGTTTATTTGTAATTGAAACTGTTGTTTGAACTTGGAAACTAAATGTGATTATACTTCACACTGAAGTCTATCACAGGAATTTGGTGTGTGGGTGCTTTCATAAGCACCAAGTTAAATTTTATCATGGCTATAGTCCAAGGGCATTTTCCCTGATTTTTTGGCCAGTCTAAATATTGTAAGGTAGGGGAAAAAAAAAAAAAAACTTCTATAGAATAAGTGTCTCTAAGCTAAGAAATGTGAATTTACAAATAAAAGTTGTATATACAGAATCTTGGCTGCTTTCCTGCCTGGATGTGGATGTGTGTTTGGAGGGTGGGGTCAGGAAGGGCGGGGTGTTTCTCCAGGGATTAGTGCTGAGTACAAGGGTTGTAGACAATTAACTCCAGCTGTGTTGTCAGGAGGAGGAAAGAAGATCCGAAGTTCATTTCAGGTTCACAGAGTTAACCATTTCTGATTTGTGACCTATATCCTTGTTTGCGGTATTTTAATTACATTTAGTCGTACTTCTAGGTAACAATGAGTGACAAGCATATATAAATATCTTTCCAGTATTTCAAATGGTCTGAAACCAGGAGGAAAGTCTCCAACTTGTAACTTCCATAGATTTTTTTCAACATAAAATTTTTGCATTTATCCTTTCTGTGATAGATAAATAATGAGTGAAGAAAAAAGATATTTGCTAGAAATCATATCTGTACCAGAAACCATAGAGGTATGAAATACGTTTTAGTGTACTAGAAATGAAAGAATCTCTGGAATAGGTATTATACCCATGGGATGGCAAAAGGAAGCAATGTAATCCTACCCCAACGTGGTTGCTTTAAATTTAACTTCATACTTTCACTCAAATCCTCAATTCAAGGGGTAATTTGAAGATTTTAATAAAAATATCTAACACATTACTTTAAAAACTCATATCCAATTTCATTATATATCAGAAATTCAGAACTCAGAATAGACTTTGGCTTTCACAGAATAGAGATACAAAACAATTCAATAAACATCCAGGAAATGAGATTTTTACATCTCTTGATAATTTTGCCCCATCATGTCTAGGTATTTTTCACTATCAAAAATCGTTTATACCTACACTTAGATGGCATTGCGCTGGGTTTAAAGGAAGCAAAACAGGTCTCAGGGGCTTCCCTGGTGGCGCAGTGGTTGGGAGTCCGCCTGCCGATGCAGGGGACGTGGGTTCGTGCCCCGGTCCGGGAAGATCCCACATGCCTCGGGCGGCTGGGCCCGTGAGCCATGGCCGCTGAGCCTGCGCATCCAGAGCCTGTGCTCTGCGGTGGGAGAGGCCACAACAGTGAGAGGCCCGCGTACTGCAAAAAAACAAAACAAAACAAAAAAACAGGTCTCAGAACTGAACGTTTATAAGCTAATAAAAACTTGAAACAATTTTAAATAAATGAGAACAAAATTTTCTCAGTCCAATGAGTAGATCTCATTGCTCAAATTTTCACAATTTAAAAAAATCTCAAAATTCTCAATCATAAACTATTCTATACCTTGACACAATTTCATTATTTTGAAGAGTTACTTTTATTAAAGTCAAAACAGAAACAGGCTGGTAGATCTCTGGGGCTTTTATTTGTGTACTTGTTTGTTTTTAAGATAACGCCACTTTTTAACTTAATAGCACACTTTAAGACACTGCAACTAGATTAGATTCAATTAGGTCAAGATTGACAATAAATGTCAAAGCTGTGCTTACTCTGTGTCAAGGAATTAGGCATTAGAGATAAATTGGGGAACAGGACAGATGGGATGCCTGCACCCTTGGTACTTCCTTATCAACCTCTTAAGTTCTAGCCCAATGCACATGTCCTTTTGAAACCTCGTCTCTGTCCCGCTAAGGGATCGATCATGGGATCATACCCTCCTAGACTTTGGAGATTATAAATAGCACATGCCCTCAAGGCTAGACATTCTTACGTAGTTGCACCCAACTGCCCATGTTCCATAACCTGGGCACAGTGTTGCTAGATGGCATCGAGACCTACTAAGGGATTGTCCCCAACCCCTCTCTTCCCCCACCGCCCCGCACCCCCACCCCATGCTAGGTCTAAATACATGGCTTGCTAAAGGCAACCTGCAACCGTAAAAGGAAATAAAATGATTTTAAGGTGATGTGGTTATAGGTATAAGGGGATTGTTGGCTTCTACTTGGGGCTTCCAGGGAGGGACCTGGCAGGATTGTCTCCTAAAGAGAACACATTACCACAAACCATATAAGGAAAATGAGAAGTCCCAAGAAGCTGCATCATCTATACTTTTCCCAGCCTGTGATCTTCTGTTAAATTTGCTAAGACTGTATCCTTTGAGCTTATCTCCAAAAGCTATAACTTTGATGAGATATATTGAGTGATGTTGAATGTGCTCTTTCACCAGGAGTGCAACTCTATACTGTGGGATTTCTTTCCTCCCAGTGGTTGTAACCGTCAAAGAAAATTAGTCAATTTAAGAAAGAATTGGAAAATTTTATTGGAGCCAAATTTGAGGATTATAACCCGGGAAGAGCATCTCAGAAAGCTATGAGAACTGTTTTGCCTGTTAGAAGTCAAGACACAGTTCATATAAGTTTTTTTAGACAGATGGCTGTACATTAAATGATGTATTATTTATTGACAGTTTACATAATCCAGGTTTAAGTGCCATGATGATGGGTCATATGATCCTTTACAAGATTAAGAAGGAATGTTATCTTCTAAGGACTTGTTGATGCTAGGAGAATGTTGCTGTTTATGGTTGAGCAGGTATTCCTGCTGAAGGGGAAGGTTTGGTAAATGCATAATGCAGATACACAATGCACAGTGGGGGGAGAGGGGAGGCCAAAGGGTAGAAAAGAATTTTTATGTTTAAATTTTTCCTGTCTTGCCATAAATATGAATTTTATTTCACGTAACTCTCATTTGGGATTTAGCATGCTTCTTAAATTGATATATTCCTTTCATTTATTGTCTTGTCTGCAAAGTCATCTGTCACTGAGAACAGAAATAATCTTTATATCCTCTGTTTCTAGCACAATGCCTGGCACATAGTAGTTGCTCAATTTAAAAAATGCCCAGGTGAATAAAAACCAATGAGATGATCCTAGCAAAATATCCATTTAAGATAGCCAAGGACTCACAGGTTACAGAAATGCAGCTGGAGGACAATCACACTGAAATTAATTATTCTTTGCATCCCTAGTTTTTAAGTGCCATATGGAATTTTCAATGGGATATTTTTAAAAAAGAGTTCATCTATAGATATGTTTCTAGTGCACAATGCAGATTTAAAAAAATAATAATAAACAAAAAATCAAGACTGCCTTTCAAGGGTCATTCACAGTTGTTTCATTGACTACATCCTGTGGAAAGTATGATGTCTGGTGAACTGAAAACGAAACAAGGAACTCTTCAGAGTTTTGACATGTCAAACGAAAACCTCTCCATAAAGCACACAGCGTTTCTCCAGTAACAAGCTGCTGTCATAAACATTCAATGGCAAAGGTGAAGGTGCGTGGGAGTGTCATCCATGCTATGTAGCCCAGGCCCTAGGAGCAAAAACTGTTTTTTTAACTATACAGGCTAGTTGTGTTTTATCAACAGGCTGCCACAGGCTGCTTGGATCAACTGGCTTGATCCAAGATGGTGGACAAAGTAGGCTAAATGTCACCACTTTCCTTGCCTTGATTTATCTCTGTGTTTCCATACCAACCCCTGAAAGCTGAAAGACACTTCCCCTGACACATCTCTGTGTTTGTTTCAAAAGTACCTGGTGTTGGGCAGAGGTGCTTTGTAGCTGTACTAGGAGAGATACATGCTTTGAGAGATACACAGCAGTCAGCTGCTCCAAACCTGGCCCTGACTTGACCACAGGACCACACCTGTGCAGATGAAACCTGGAGGAGTCTAAGAGTTACCTTTGCATCATCCCCATGCTAAGGTCTTCGCCCAACAGGGGGATTTGTACTCTGCTTGCACAATTGGTGCCGTGTGCAAAGGAGTGTGGGAGACCACGCATGCCTGGGGTTCCCCTGGAAATCTCCACCCCTTTCCTAGTGCCTTGATGACCTGTCTGACCCTTAAAATTCCCTTACTCCCCTCCCTTAGAGGAGATGGTGCCTTTAGAGCATGAGCTCTCCTTCTCCATTCTCTGGCCATTGAATAAAAGCCTGTCTTGCTTGCACCAAACTCAGTTTCATTATTGGCAGTGCGAACCTGAGTGGGAAAGAAGCCCCTGACCGAGCTTGGGGGTGGCGGTGGGGGGGCCTTGGTTCAGCTAGGGCCCCAAGAGGGGGCCTTACATCTCATACAGGAGAATATCTTAGTTCTCATGTTCATCAACTCCAGGTAACACCTGCTGCTGTGGGGGAAAGCAAATCAGCCTGGAAGAAATAAGTAGGTGGTAGCAACCACACTGGAGCTTCTGGAACAGACAGACTTCAGGCAACTTCCCTTTACCAAAGAGGAGAGATTTTCCTCTTTCCACACCTTCCTCCTATCTTTGAAATTTAGAGCAATGGAATCTAGCATTGGCTAAGATAGTAGTGAACCAAGAAGTGTTAGAGGTGGGTGAAATCATCCCATCCATCTCTGATGGAAGGTTGACAAATGATTAAACTTAAATTCTCAAATAACCAATGAATCAGTAATATTATTATGATAACAAAGATCTTGAGATCAAATGTGATGTTAATTATAATAACTACCCATTACTGGGTACTTATTTTTTTCCAGACATTGTGCTAAATGATTTACATATATATTCTCAACAATCCTGTAATGTGAAAATACTCATCTAACCATAGCTAGTGGGTTATCCCTGGCAAGGATTTGAACCCAGGTTCTGGCAAAGTTCATACATTTAAGGAGTATGTCATATTGCCTTCTTAATAAACACATTGAAAATGTTCAAGTTCATCAAGTTGTACTCCATCAGTAATTGAACTCTGAAATAGTTCTTGAAATAAATTTATTAATAGTGTATTAATAGTATGAAATATCACCAATTTAAAAAAAAAGCACTTAAAAACAAAACAAAGATACGTTAACCCTCAATTGAAAAATGGGCAAAAGTCTGGATTAAGACATGCACAGGAAAGAAATGAAAAGAGAAAACATAAATGCATAAAATGTTTTAATTCATTAATTAACATATTTTTGTGCTTACCATGTAGGAAAATGATTAAAAAGATGCAGATCTCCAGTGTTTCAAAGTTATAGGCAGTCAGACCTTGAGGAGGACAGCACAACATAAGATGCTATGACATCTCTGATGGCAATTTGATAACTGTGTTCTGAAAGTCTAAAAATTGTCCACAAACACTTCAGTCTTCTGTATGAAGAACTTTTAGTTCTTCAAATTTGTTCTGAAGAAGACATGATTCAACTGCTGGAAGATACAAAGTCATGCTCAGTCTAAATGGTTGACTATTACTAGAGAAACAGTAATGGTATAGTATATTAATATAATAGAATAAACTCTTAAAAAGTGATGCTTATCTAAATTTACTAAAGTGGAAAACTTCACACCATAGGAATTCAAAACGACAGCTTCTAAAATAGCATATGATAATTTATCGATTCTGGTGAAAGGAAAAATAAAATCCCCTTTCCTCCTCTTTCCCCTTCTTCTTTCTTCTCTTCCTTTTCTTCTCTTTCTCTCCTCTTCAGTGTCATCCCTCTCATTGTTCCCTCTGGAAGTTAATGCCCTAAAATATTAACAATATTTGTATCTGAGTGGTGGGATTTGGGGTGATCTCCAGTTTCTTGTTCCTCTATAATGCATTAATTTTATAATCTGGAAAAAAAAAACAGTAAAATTCATTTAGGCAAAAAATATTTTGAAAATTCATAAAGTATTTGAAGTATCTTTACCCATGTCTATATAGGTGGTAATAAATGTCTGAACAGCATAAAGTATCCAGTACCAAAGGATATTGACTTGGTACAGATCAACAGTGTGTACGTGTCATTCCCTCATTACATTGCTGTTTGCCATGGCGATGCTAACACAATTCCAAAAGGCCCATTCTGACTTGAATTCTGCCGTACTGCACAAGACATGTGTCTTTTATCATCTTCCTTCCTGTTTTCTGTGTGCACACCTGGTCCAACTTCCTTCTAATCCATCATAGAAGAAGTGTGATTCTTTTTCTTTTTCCTCCAGGCCTGACTCCTCACTTCCTCCAGGGCTTTGTTTTCTTAATGATTAATGCTTCTTTCTCACACGCACATCTGTGATTCCTAACTCTGAACTGATTCCACATCTCTGCTTTGACTATGCACGTGTCCTTCTTCTATTCCTCTAAAGTATTTACCCTGTGGCATCTGTTCCCTCTGGCTGCCTCACAGTCTTCTCTTCTCACTGTAGGAAAGGACAGATAAGTGATTGGTTTTTATTTCCTGATGTTATTTTATTAGTTTCAGACCACCTGGCCAAACTTCACTACTTCTTATAACCTCTCTTAAAAAAAATAACAATTTCCTAATTGACAGCTTTTATTTTTATTTTGGTAATTTAAAAAATATATTATAAAATATAAGGAGGAAAATAACAATCATCCGATGCAGCCACCCACTATTAATATCCTTTCTAGTCTATTAATTGATTGATAATTGCTTCAATCTTTTTGTGTTATATTTTCAAACACTATGATTATCTTAAGCCTCCTTACATGGCCCAGATTCCATTTTTCAGTAATGTTTATTTTCTTCTTTCTTAGTTGTAATTTATTATTTCTATATTATTACTTTTTTGAGCCTACCATCCCCTCTTTTAAAATCTCCTCCTATTGTTTTATTATACCTTCCTTAACTTTATTCTTATTTTTTGGATTCACATTTCTGTTAACCTGTTCTGTAATGTGCAGCATTTCTTTTGACCTATGTGTTTTTCTTCTAGATGGGATTGATGTAATGAGCTCTTCCTTCCTTCCCTCCTTCCTTCCTTTGTTCCTTCCTCCCTCCCTCCCTTCTTTCCCTCCTCTCTCCCTCCCTTCTTTCCCTCCTCCCTCCCGCCCTTCCTTCCAGCCTTCCTTCTTTTATATCCTGTAGTAATTTGCTGAGTTTAATGTCATTTCTTTTTATATTACTCATCCTATTTTGTTCTGAGATGAAGCAATCATCTTCTAGTTGTGTCTGAGTGTTGTTTGTGTTTTCCTTTAAACTGTGTCAGGGAGGAATATTTTATGTCCTATCCAATTTTCTGAAGTCCAAGGGTAGTGTAGGGATGGGAGGAAAGATGGACTGAGGTTGTCTTAGACTTTCTAGGATATTTGAGATCTTTCCTTCTTCAGAGATTGTGTCTCAGAGAAAGGTACAATTCACCTTAGGTTAAAAAATCCTATGTTGGATAATTTTAGACTTTGACTTATTTCTCCAATTTAGTGCATACCAAAGAGATTTCACATATCTGTCAACCGTATTTTCTCTTTCTCTGTTTCACTGGTTTTCCTCCCATTATGTCCCTATTTAACCATTATAATAGATGGTTGGCTCTTTCCATTCCAAATGCCTCTTTGCAATGTGACTTTGCTGCTCCATCCATTGAATGTGGGTTAGCCTTGTGACTTACTTTGACCAATAGAATGTGGCAGAAGTGACATTTCTCCACTGATGAGGTTGTCCACCAATGAGGTCACCTTGCCACTTATGCTTCTGGCTCTGAAAATGCTCCTACTACCATGTAAGGAAGTCAGTGCTTAACTACTGAATGATGAGAAAATATGTAGGAGAGAGGCTCAGCTCACAGCCGGTTCCAAGGGCCCAAATGAGAGGATAAGGCCATCTGATGGCCTCTAGCCCCAATGGAGCTGCCAGATGACTGCAGCTATATGAGTGGCCCCAAAGGAAACCATCAGAAGAACCACCCAGCTGATCACCGTCACAGAATCATGAGAAATATTAAATCATTATTTTAAGCTACTATGTCTTAGGGAGGTTTTTATGCAAAAATATATAATTGATACCTGAACAAGGATGGTATCATAAGCCCAACTTGAAACATGTGACATTGGCTTTGGGACCAGGCAGTGGGCAGAGGCTGCAAATGGTAGAGACTGTTGAAGGTAGAAGAAAGGACTACTTGAGTTATGTGTTATATGATGTTGCTGTTCTTCAAAATCTGTCTCCAGTTGTTTGTGAAACACTCTGAAGGGGACAAGGCTGAGTTGAAAATTGAGACTTAAGGCATTTGTGTGCGACTGTTGATTCCATATTTGAAAGGACACATTGATGCACATCAGTGTTCATTGAAGCATTATTCACGATAGCTGAGAGCAACCCAATGTCCATGGATGGATGAATAGATAAGCAAAATGTTGTCAATACATACAATAAAATATCACTCAGCCTTAAAAAGGAAAGAAAATCTGTTACATGCTCCAACATACATGAACCTGGAGGACATAGGTGAATAAGTCAGTCAACAAAAGACAGTATTGTATGGTTCCACTTATATGGGGCATCTAAAGTGTCAAATTCACAGAAACAGGAAGTAGAATGGTGGTTACCAGTGGTGTGTAGGTGGGGGAAATAGGGAGATGTTAAATGGGCATCTGTTTTGCAAGACAAAAAAGTTCTGGAGATCTGTTGCAGAACAGTGCAAATATATTCACCACTACTGAACTGTACACTTAAAAATGGTTAACACGGTTGTTTGTTTTTTTTTTTTTTGCGGTATGCGGCCCTCTCACTGCTGAGGCCTCTCCCGTTGCGGAGCACAGGCTCCGGACGCGCAGGCTCAGCGGCCATGGCTCATGGGCCCAGCTGCTCCGCGGCATGTGGGATCTTCCCGGACCGGGGCACGAACCCATGTCCCGTGCATCGGCAGGCGGACTCTCAACCACTGCGCCACCAGGGAAGCCCAACATGGTATATTTTAAGTAAGGTGGTTTTTGTTTGTTTGACCACATTTTTTTTTTTCAGTCGAGGGTGGGGAAGGACATGGTGACAAGATAGGTGGTAAATCCTAATTGTAGATGGGGAATTTGCAAGTTTACAGTTAAGCTTCACAGCAAAAATAAATATAGCGAGAGCAAAAATAACAAAAAAATTGTCATTTTAGAAACATTGTTAGTTCTGTAAATGTAAACATGAGATAAAACTGAATATAGGAAACTCCTGTAGCCACGGTACTTGGTAGATTTCAGCACTAAACTGAGGAGCAGTTCGCCCCCTGCTGGCCATCTTGGAATTGTTTCATTTTAGGAAATAACCAGGACTGATGGAATAAGCATGTGCCCTGTAAGATTAGGTGCTTTCATTTACCAAAATATTTCCTGTAGAGACTCTAAACTCCCATAGCTGTTATCTGCAATTATTCACTCATTCATTCTTCCATTTTTTAAAAATGAACGTACAGTTCATTTGGATATAGCTCACTCATTCACCAACCTTTATTTAACCCCTAATAGGTGCCAAGAGTTGTGTTAAACACAGGTTTCAAAGATGACACTGGTGTAGACCTGAATTTGGCATCTAATAGAGTGACATTGACACGTAAATCATTAAATTCAGTCAAGCGTTATAAATGTGATAGAATTTGTCTGTGTACTAGAGAATAAAAATTGGGGCATAAAGAGTCAGTAAAGAGACTCAGCAGAAGTATAATGAGTAAATGGGATCCCTACCCTTAGAATTCACTAAGAAGAAGTAATCTGATCATACAAATATTAATATATTAATTGTACATTAATATATTCTCTTTTTTCTCTAGTTGGATTTTTCAAGAACGGCTCTTTATTTTGAAATAATTACAGATTCACAGGAAGTTGCAGAGGCAGTACAGATAGTCCCACGTATACCTCATCCTGTTTTCCCAGTGATTGCATCTTCAAAACAGAAAGTTGATAACGGTATAAAGTGTGTGCATAGTTCTGTGTCATTTTATCAGATGTTTAGATTTCATAAGTGCCACTGCAATCAAGTATTCCATCACCACAGACCCCCTGCAGCTACCCCTGGAGAGTCACACCCACCTCCTCCCTCCATCATCCCTAACTCCTAACAACAGTTCATCTGTAAAAGATGACATTGGCCCCCAGAGATAACAACTAATAGAAAGACATAGGTAAATCATGTAAATCAAATTCAGGAGATATATACATATATTAAGGTATTTTGTCATTTTAGGAATGTTATATAAATGGAATCATATAATATGTGACTCTTTGATATTGGCTTTTGTTTCTACACAGTACAATGTCCTTGAGATCCATCCTAGTTGTTATATATATCACTAGTTTGTTCCTTTATTTTTTTTTAATTGCAGAGTAGCATTCTTGTTATGGATGCACATGGTCTGTTTAAACATTCATCTATTTTGGTTATTTCCAGTTTTTAGCTACTACATGTAAAACTGCTATGAACAATCACGTGCCAGTTTTTGTTTAGACATAAGTCTTCATTTCTCTGGGGCATATGCCCAGCAGGACAATTGCTGGATTGTATAGTAAGTGTATGTTTAGTTTTTTTGAGAAACTGCCAAACTATTTTCCAGAATGACCGTACCATTTTACATCGCCACATGTAATGTATGAAAGAGCCAGTTTTCCCTCATCCTTGCCAACAATCTGGGTGTCAGTATTTCATTTTTGCCATTTTGATACGTGTGCAATATCTCATAGTGATCTTAATTTGCATTTCTTTATTTGCTAATGATGTTGAATGCTTTCATGTCCTATTTGCCGTCTGTATATCCTCTATTTGCCGTCTGTGTATCCTCTAGTGCAATATCTCTTCCTGTCTTGCCCATTTTTTAACTGGATGGCGTATTTAATTAATTTTTTACTGTTGTGTTTTGAGAATTCTTTTAAAAGTCTGTATATGAATTCTTTATCAGATATGTGGCTTGGAAATATTTTTCTCTTGGTCTGTAGATTGTCTTTTCAACCTCTTAACAGGGACTTGTGAGGAACTTTTGATGCACTTACTTAGCAAAATTAAAATGCTTTTAATTTTGATGAGGTCTAATTTATCCTTTTTTTAAAATTTTTTTTTAAATTTTTTTATTTTTTAATTTTTTGCTTTATAACAAATTTAATCAGTTATACATATACATATGTTTCCATATCCCCTCCCTTTTGCGTCTCCCTCCCATCCTCCCTATCCCACCCCTCCAGGCGGTCACAAAGCACCGAGCTGATCTCCCTGTGCTCTGCGGCTGCTTCCCACTAGCTATCTACCTTACGTTTGGTAGTGTATATATGTCCATGCCTTTCTCTCGCTTTGTCACAGCTTACCCTTCCCCCTCCCCATATCCTCAAGTCCATTCTCTAGTAGGTCTGTGTCTTTTTTCCTGTCTTACCCCTAGGTTCTTCATGACATTTTTTTTTCTTAAATTCCATATATATGTGTTAGCATACAGTATTTGTCTTTCTCTTTCTGACTTACTTCACTCTGTATGACAGACTCTAGGTCTATCCACCTCATTACAAATAGCTCAATTTCATTTCTCTTTATGGCTGAGTAATATTCCATTGTATATATGTGCCACATCTTCTTTATCCATTCATCCGATGATGGACACTTAGGTTGTTTCCATCTCCGGGCTATTGTAAATAGGGCTGCTATGAACATTTTGGTACATGTCTCTTTTTGAATTATGGTTTTCTCAGGGTATATGCCCAGTAGTGGGATTGCTGGGTCATATGGTAGTTCTATTTCTAGTTTTTTAAGGAACCTCCATACCGTTCTCCATAGTGGCTGTACCAATTCACATTCCCACCAGCAGTGCAAGAGTGTTCCCTTTTTTCCACACCCTCTCCAGCATTTATTGTTTGTAGATTTTTTGATGATGGCCATTCTGACTGGTGTGAGATGATATTTCATTGTAGTTTTGATTTGCATTTCTCTAATGAGTAAAGATGTTGAGCATCCTTTCATGTGTTTGTTGGCAGTCTGTATATCTTCTGTGGAGAAATGTCTATTTAGGTCTTCTGCCCATTTTTGGATTGGGTTGTTTATTTTTTTGTTATTGAGCTGCATGAGCTGCTTATAAATTTTGGAGATTAATCCTTTGTCAGTTGCTTCATTTGCAAATATTTTCTCCCATTCTGAGGGTTGTCTTTTGGTCTTGTTTATGGTTTCCTTTGCTGTGCAAAAGCTTTGAAGTTTCATTAGGTCCCATGTGTTTATTTTTGTCTTTATTTCCATTTCTCTAGGAGGTGGGTCAAAAAGGATCTTGCTGTGATTTATGTCATAGAGTGTTCTGCCTATGTTTTCCTCTAAGAGTTTGATAGTGTCTGGCCTTACATTTAGGTCTTTAATCCATTTTGAGCTTATTTTTGTGTATGGTGTTAGGGAGTGATCTAATCTCATACTTTTACATGTCCCTATCCAGTTTTCCCAGCACCACTTATTGAAGAGACTGTCCTTTCTCCACTGTACATTCCTGCCTCCTTTATCAAAGATAAGGTGACCATATGTCCATGGGTTTAACTCTGGGCTTTCTATCCTGTTCCATTGATCTATCTTTCTGTTTTTGTGCCAGTACCATACTGTCTTGATTACTGTAGCTTTGTAGTATAGTCTGAAGTCAGGGAGCCTGATTCCTCCAGCTCCATTTTTCGTTCTCAAGATTGCTTTGGCTATTCGGGGTCTTTTGTGTTTCCATACAAATTGTGAAATTTTTTGTTCTAGTTCTGTGAAAAATGCCAGTGGTAGTTTGATAGGGATTGCATTGAATCTGTAGATTGCTTTGGGTAGTAGAGTCATTTTCACAATGTTGATTCTTCCAATCCAAGAACATGGTACATCTCTCCATCTATTTGTATCATCTTTAATTTCTTTCATCAGTGTCTTATAATTTTCTGCATACAGGTCTTTTGTCTCCTTAGGTAGGTTTATTCCTAGATATTTTATTCTTTTTGTTGCAATGGTAAATGGGAGTGTTTCCTTGATTTCACTTTCAGATTTTTCATCATTAGTATATAGGAATGCCAGAGATTTCTGTGCATTAATTTTGTATCCTGCAACTTTACCAAATTCATTGATTAACTCTAGTAGTTTTCTGGTAGCATCTTTAGGATTCTCTATGTATAGTATCATGTCATCTGCAAACAGTGACAGCTTTACTTCTTCTTTTCCGATTTGGATTCCTTTTATTTCCTTTTCTTCTCTGATTGCTGTGGCTAAAACTTCCAAAACTAGGTTGAATAAGAGTGGTGAGAGTGGGCAACCTTGTCTTGTTCCTCATCTTAGTGGAAATGGTTTCAGTTTTTCACCATTGAGGATGATGCTGGCTGTGGGTTTGTCATATATGGCCTTTATTATGTTGAGGAAAGTTCCCTCTATGCCTACTTTCTGTAGGGTTTTTATCATAAATGGGTGTTGAATTTTGTCAAAATCTTTCTCTGCATCTATTGAGATGATCATATGGTTTTTCTCCTTCAATTTGTTAATATGGTGTATCACGTTGACTGATTTGCGTATATTGAAGAATCCTTGCATTCCTGGAATAAACCCCACTTGATCATGGTGTATGATCCTTTTAATGTGCTGTTGGATTGTTTGCTAGTATTTTGTTGAGGATTTTTGCATCTATGTTCATCAGTGATATTGGCCTGTAGTTTTCTTTCTTTGTGACATCCTTGTCTGGTTTTGGTATCAAGGTGATGGTGGCCTCGTAGAATGAGTTTGGGAGTGTTCCTCCCTCTGCTATATTTTGGAAGAGTTTCAGAAGGATAGGTGTTAGCTCTTCTCTAAATGCTTGATAGAATTCACCTGTGAAGCCATCTGGTCCTGGGCTTTTGTTTGTTGGAAGATTTTTTATCACAGTTTCAATTTCAGTCCTTGTGATTGGTCTGTTCATATTTTCTATTTCTTCCTGATTCAGTCTTGGCAGGTTGTGCATTTCTAAGAATTTGTCCATTTCTTCCAGGTTGTCCATTTTATTGGCATAGAGTTGCTTATAGTAATCTCTCATGATCTTTTGTATTTCTGCAGTGTCAGTTGTTACTTCTCCTTTTTCATTTCTAATTCTGTTGATTTGAGTCTTCTCCCTTTTTTTCTTGATGAGTCTGGCTAATGGTTTATCAATTTTGTTTATCTTCTCAAAGAACCAGCTTTTAGTTTTATTGATCTTTGCTATCGTTTCCTTCATTTCTTTTTCATTTATTTCTGATCTGATTTTTATGATTTCTTTCCTTCTGCTAACTTTGGGATGTTTTTGTTCTTCTTTCTCTAATTGCTTTAGTTGCAAGGTTAGGTTGTTTATTCGAGATGTTTCCTGTTTCTTAAGGTGGGATTGTATTGCTATAAACTTCCCTCTTAGAACTGCTTTTGCTGCATCCCATAGGTTTTGGGTCGTCGTGTCTCCATTGTCATTTGTTTCTAGGTATTTTTTAATTTCCTCTTTGATTTCTTCAGTGATCACTTCGTTATTTAGTAGTGTATTGTTTAGCCTCCATGTGTTTGTATTTTTTACAGCTCTTTTCCTGTAATTGATATCTAGTCTCATAGCATTGTGGTCGGAAAAGATACTTGATACAATTTCAATTTTCTTAAATTTACCATGGCTTGATTTGTGACCCAAGATATGATCTATCCTGGAGAATGTTCCATGAGCACTTGAGAAAAATGTGTATTCTGTTGTTTTTGGATGGAATGTCCTATAAATATCAATTAAGTCCATCTTGTTTAATGTATCATTTAAAGCTTGTGTTTCCTTATTTATTTTCATTTTGGATGCTCTGTCCATTGGTGAAAGTGGGGTGTTAAAGTCCCCTACTATGAGTGTGTTACTGTCAATTTCTCCTTTTATGGCTGTTAGTATTTGCCTTATGTATTGAGGTGCTCCTATGTTGGGTGCATAAATATTTACAATTGTTATATCTTCTTCTTGGATCGATCCCTTGATCATTATGTAGTGTCCTTCTTTGTCTCTTCTAGTAGTCTTTATTTTAAAGTCTATTTTGTCTGATATGAGAATTGCTACTCCAGCTTTCTTTTGGTTTCCATTTGCATGGAATATCTTTTTCCATCCCCTTACTTTCAGTCTGTATGTGTCTCTAGGTCTGAAGTGGGTCTCTTGTAGACAGCATATATATGGGTCTTGTTTTTGTATCCATTCAGCCACTCTGTATCTTTTGGTGGGAGCATTTAGTCCATTTACATTTAAGGTAATTATCGATATGTATGTTCCTATTCCCATTTTCTTAATTGTTTTGGGTTCGTTATTGTAGGTCTTTTACTTCTGTTGTGTTTCTTGCCTAGAGAAGTTCCTTTAGCATTTGTTGTAAAGCTGGTTTGGTGGTGCTGAAGTCTCTCAGCTTTTGCTTGTCTGTAAACGTTTTAATTTCTCCATCAAATCTGAATGAGATCCTTGCTGGGTAGAGTAATCTTGGTTGCAGGTTTTTCTCCTTCATCACTTTAATTATGTCCTGCCACTCCCTTCTGGCTTGTAGAGTTTCTGCTGAGAGATCAGCTGTTATCCTGATGGGGATTCCCTTGTGTGTTATTTGTTGTTTTTGCCTTGCTGCTTTTAATATGATTTCTTTGTGTTTCATTTTTAACAGTTTGATTAATATATGTCTTGGCGTATTTCTCCTCGGATTTATTCTGTATGGGACTCTCTGTGCCTCCTGGACTTGATTAACTATTTCCTTTCCCATATTAGGGAAGTTTTCAACTATAATCTCTTCAAATATTTTCTCAGTCCCTTTCTTTTTCTCTTCTTCTTCTGGAACCCCTATAATTCGAATGTTGGTGCGTTTAATGTTGTCCCAGAGGTCTCTGAGACTGTCCTCTGTTCTTTTCATTCTTTTTTCTTTATTTTGCTCTGCAGCAGTTATTTCCACTATTTTATCTTCCACCTCACTTATCCGTTCTTCTGCCTCAGTTATTCTGCTATTGATCCCATCTAGAGTATTTTTTATTTCATTTGTTGTGTTTTTAATCGATGCTTGATTCATCTTTAGTTCTTCTAGGTCCTTGTTAACTGTTTCTTGCATTTTGTCTATTCTATTTCCAAGATTTTGGATCTGGGAAATAGAATCTTGGATCATCTTTACCATCATTATTCTGAATTCTTTTTTCAGGTAGACTGCCTATTACCTCTTCATTTGTTAGATCTGGTGGGTTTTTATCTTGCTCCTTCTCCTGCTGTGTGTTTTTCTGTCTTCTCATTTTGCTTATGTTACTGTGTTTGGGGTCTCCTTTTTGCAGGCTGCAGGTTCGTAGTTCCCGTTGTTTTTGGTGTCTGTCCCCAGTGGCTAAGGTTGGTTTAGTGGCTTGTGTAGGCTTCCTGGTGGAGGGGACTAGTGCCTGTGTTCTGGTGGATGAGGCTGGATGTTGTCTTTCTGGTGGGCAGGTCCACGTCTGGTGGTGTGTTTTGGGGTGTCTGCAGACTTTTTATGATTTTAGGCCACCTCTCTGCTAATGGGTGGCGTTGTGTTCCTGTTTTGCTAGCTGTGTGGCATCGGGTGTCCAGCACTGTAGCTTGCTGGTTGTTGAGTGAAACTGGGTGCTGGTGTTGAGATGGAGATCTCTGGAAGATTTCTGCCGTTTGATATTATGTGGAGCTGGGAGGTCTCTTGTGGACCAGTGTCCTGAAGTTGGCTCTCCCACCTCAGAGGCACAGCACTGACTCCGGGCTCCTCAATTTGGGATGATGTGTTGTCTATTCATGTATTCCACAGATGCAGGGTACATCAAGTTGATTGTGGAGCTTTAATCCGCTGCTTCTGAGGCTGCTGGGAGAGGTTTCCCTTCCTCTTCTTTGTTCTCACAGCTCCTGGGTCTCAGCTTTGGATCTGGCCCCGCCTCTGCGTGTAGGTCGCCGGAGGGCGTCTGTTCTTCGCTCAGACAGGACAGGGTTAAAGGAGCAGCCTATTCGGGGACACTGGCTCACTCAGGCCGGGCGGGAGGGAGGGGCACGGAGTGCGGGGCGAGCCTGCAGCGGCAGAGGTCGGCGTGACGTTGCACTAGCCCGAGGCGCGCCGTGCGTTCTCCCAGGGAAGCCGCCCCTGGATCCCGGGACCCCGGCAGTGGCGGGCTGCACAGGCTCCCGGAAGGGCGGTGTGGGCAGTGACCTGCGCTCGCACACAGGCTTCTTGGCGGCGGCAGCAGCAGCCCCAGCGTCCCACGCCCGTCACTGGGCTCCACGCTTTCAGTCGCGACTCGCGCCCATCTGTGGAGCCCCTTTAAGCAGCGCTCTTAATCCCCTCTCCTTGCGCACCAGGAAACCAAGAGGGAAGAAAAAGTCTCTTGCCTCTTCGGCAGCTCCAGAGTTTTCCCGGACTCCCTGCCGGCTAGCTGTGGCACATTAGCCCCCTTCAGGCTGAGTTCTCGCCGCCAGCCCCAGTCCTCTCCCTGCGCTCTGACCGAAGCCCGAGCCTCAGCTTCCAGCGCCGCCCGCCCTGGCGGGCGAGCAGACAAGCCTCTCGGGCTGGTGAGTGCCGCTCAGCACCGATCCTCTGTGAGGGAATCTCTCTGCTTTGCCCTACCCAGGTATGTGGGGAGTTTCTTGCCTTTTGGGAGGTCTGGGGTCTTCTGCCAGCATTCAGTAGGTGTTCTGTAGGAGTTGTTCCACGTGTAGCTGTATTTCTGGTGTATCCGTGGGGAGGAAGGTGATCTCCGCGTCTTACTCTTCCACCATCTTACCCGGAACCTCTCCTTTTTTTTTTTTTTTTTAAAGTATTTTGGTGTCAGGTCTAAGAACACTTCACCACACCTTAGGTCCTGAAGATTCTCTCCTGTGACTTCTTCTAAAGCATTATCATTTTATGTTTTACATATAAATCTATGATCCAAAACCTTGAATTAATTTTTGTTCAAAATGTGTGTTTAGTTTAAGGTTTATATTTTTGCCTGTGAGTATTCAATTTCTCTAACATTATATGTTGAAAAAGCTATCCTTCTTCCATTGCATTGCTTTTGTACCTTTGTCAAAAACTAATTGGGCATATTTTTGTGGGTCTATTTCTGGGTTCTCAATTTTTTTCCATTGATCTATGTTGCTTACTGAACCTATATAGTAAATGTTGAAATCAGGTAGAGTGAGTCTTCCCATGTGATTCTTTTTTTTTTCTTCAAAATTATTTTAACTATTCTAGTTACTTTACCTTTCCACATATATTTTAAAATAATCTTGTCCTTACCAACAAAATATCTTCTGGAATTTTGACAGAAACTGCAATAAACCTGTATATCAATTTGAAGAGAATTGACATCTTTTCTATGTTGAGTTTTCCAGTCCATGACAGCAGTATGTCTCTTCATTTATTTAGATCTTTGATTTCTTTCATTTATATTTTACAGTTTTCATCATGTTTTTATTAGATTTACACGTAAGCATTTTTCTTTTTTTTTTAGCAATTGTAAATAGTATTGTATTTAAGATTTTGATCTCCAAGTGTTCATTGCTAGTGTATAGAAATACAATTAGTTTTTGTATATTGATCTTGTATCATGCAATTTTGCTGAACTCTTTTACTAGCTCTAGGATTTTTTTGAATAGATTTCTTGGAATTTTTTATGTAGATAATCATACCATCTGCAAATGAGGACAGTTATATTTCTTCCTTTCCAATCTGTATCCCTTTTATTTCCTTTTTTGCTTTATATCACTGGCTAGAACATACAGTATTATGTTGAATAACAGTGGTGAATGGGCATCCTTACCTTGTTCCCAGTCCTAGCAAGCAAACATTATTTTTCACCATTAACAATAATGTTAAATGTAGGTTTTTTGACAAATGTTGGTTGATAGAAATGCCATTTTATTTAATTTTTCTCAATCAGATTAAATCTGAACATTAGTTGCTATGTTTCTGATGAGCATCCATTTTTTATGTTTATAAAAACAGTAGGTTTATATAAAATAATTAGAAAAAATAATAAATAATACTGTTGCGGAGAAAGAATTTTCCTCTACTCTTCAAAGTTTCTTTCAGCTCGTCTAATAATCAAATTGATGTGAAAGAGATAAACAGGAGAAAAACAAAGTTTAATTTTGAACATATGAGAACTCCACATACATGAGAGGTTCAAAGACAGAAAGGTAAAATGAAGCCTATATGCCATTCTGAGCTAAGGAATGGCTTAGGGGCTTGAGCTTTCCAAGGTTAGGGGGGGTCATTCACAGGACAATATGAAGAAAAGCAGATGTTGGGTAATTAGATGTTTGCCCTGCCACACAGATGGGCCACTTGAATAAAACTGATCTCTGGCAATAACTCTAATTCTGGGAAAAACTCCTAATTTAAATTCTTCCAGGTACTCACGGGAGGGGCAAAAGTTTCTCTTGAATCTACAAGTTCTCCATTGCCTTTAGTGCAAAATAATCCACATACCACAGTGGCACATTTTGGGGAGACTTGTTCTGAACCCCTTCAATACAAAGAAAACTCATACTCCTGGTAGAATTTTTCACCTTGCAGTGATTATATGAAAAGCAGTGATCACATTAATAATTATCTGACCAATTACTTTAAGATATCTTTTGTATTTTCTCTTGGTTTTTGTTTTTATTCTTATAACAAAGTCCTCATTCTTATGAATTAGATTAAAGTAAGAAAAGAAAAAGTCAGCAACTATAGTTGGCCCTTGCCATTATGTTTAGGTACAATTGATAAGCCGTAATCACTTTGCCAAAAAATTGAGGTGACTCTCATTTTATTGATAGGATAAAGTGGATAATCAAAACCTTTAAAATATTATTAGATCACAGTGAAATATCACCATAGGATCCCTTCAGTTTAGGAAATATTAAGGGCATATGATGCTCATGAACTAAATATACAGATGCCATGGGAATTCCTTGGGAAGCACTGCCTATCATTTTGAGTATCCGTTAGAGCACTGACCACTGAGAGGAACTGTTTGCAAAGAGTATCATATAGGAGAAGTACCTCCCCTTGTATCTCACAAGTCACTGAAGTCTGGGCCAATCAGCAGAGACCTTCAGCAGGCATGTAGAAGCTCTCAGAACAGCCAGCGATGGCTGCAGATGTCCGTGGCAGATGCCATTTCTCTGAACTGTCTGCACTATCTTTTTTCAACTGGCTTTTGCTTTAACAACAACAGTGACAGAGGACAAACAGCCCAGAAGTTATAGCTACTTAAGAGTTCAGTTTGTCCTTGAGATACAATTTGTCCTTGAGCGCTGCTTCTCTTCATCCAGCAGGTGGCGATAAGTGATTATGGGAAATACTGTAACAAGCATCAGCGTGAAGGACCTAGGAGTTTACTTAGGCTGCTTAGAAAGGGTAATTCTAAGGGCATGTGGGACATAATGCTAATCTGAAGGTATCTTTTAATTTGAATATCACCTGAAACACTGTTTTATTTGGTGCCTCTAAACTAGTGAAGTGGTACCTACTGTTTAAGCATAAAACAGATTAAGAGCTGAGCTACTTTAGTTGAAGAGGGGCATGAAGCCACTCTCTCCCAATACAACAGACCTGTGGGACTTTGAAGACCCTGCTTTGACTCAGCTTCTCATTGGAACAATTGACCTGTAATTCTTACGGCTAGGTGACTAACCTCCGTCTAGATGTCTGACAGTCATCTCAAATTCAATATGTTCAAACCAGGCTGTTTTGTGTTGTGTCCAGCCTCAGTAGGCTTATAAAAGCTGATTGATAATTTGTCAGAGATTTTGCAGGTGGGTTGACTTTACATTGGTAGCTTGATATTGTCTATCACAGAAGCATTTACAACAGAAATTTTCTGTTGTTACAAACCAGTACCTTCCATCTCTTCCAGCTAGTTGTTAAATATTTACCAATGTTCTGCTGATCCAAACACACTTGCTTTGTCCCTTAACAACACCTCCTGTCTTGCTCACACACCCTATCAATTCCCAAACCTCTGATTATCTCACTCTCCAAAGCCCAATTTAAATTCACTTCCTCCCATGGTCAACTAATATTTGACAAGGGAGCAGAAAAGACAGTCTCTTCAATATGGTGCTTGGAAAATTGGATATTCATATGCAAAAGAATGAAACTGGGCCCCTATCTTACACCACTCACAAAAATTAACTCGATATGGATTAAAGACTTAAATATAAGGCCTGAAACCATAAAACTCCTAGAAGAAAATATAGGGAAAGAGCTTCTTGACATTGGTCTTCACAATGATTTTTTTTTTTTTGGATATGATGCCTAAAGCATAAAACAACAAAAGCAAAAATAAGCAAGTGGGACTATATAAAACTAAAAAGCTTCTGCACAGCAAGAGAAATGATCAACAAAATAAAAAGATAGCCTACAGAATGGGAGAAAATATTTGCAAATCACATATCTGATAAGAGGTAAATACTCAAAATATATAAGGAAAGCATACAACTCAATAGCAATACTAATGAATAATAATAATAATAATAGTAAATCCAATTTTA
Organism: Mesoplodon densirostris; assembly: GCF_025265405.1. Taxonomy (NCBI): domain Eukaryota; kingdom Metazoa; phylum Chordata; class Mammalia; order Artiodactyla; family Ziphiidae; genus Mesoplodon; species Mesoplodon densirostris. The sequence goes on along the minus strand of NC_082672.1, from coordinate 31,639,730 downwards.
AAGTGGGCAAAGGACCTGAATAGACATTTTCCAATGACCAACAGGTACATGAGAAGGTGCTCAAAATCACTAATCATCAGGGAAATGCAAATCAAAAGCACAATGAGAATGACTATCATCAAAAAGGCGAGAGATAACGAGGTACAGCCACTGTGGAAAACAGTATGGAGGTTCCTCAACAAATTAAAAATAAAGCTACCACATGATCCAGATATTCCATTTCTGGGTATATATGCAAAGGAAATGAATTCACTATCTGGAAGAGATATCTGCACCCTCATGTTTATTGCAGCATTATCTATAATAGTCAAAACACTGAAACAACCTTAAGTGTTCCAATGGATAAAGAAAGAAATTGTGGTGTAAATGTAGAATGTTATTTGACCCCCCAAAAGGAAATCTTACCATTTACAACAACATGGATGGATATTGCTAAGTGAAATAAGTCAGAGAAAGACAAACACTGTATGATCTCACTAATATGTTGAATCTAAAAAAACTGAACTTACAGAAACAGAGAACAGATAGGTGGTTGCCAGAGTGGGAGACTAGGGGAAATAGGCCAACAGGGTCAAAAGCTAAAAACAGAAAAAACGAATTCACCTCCTCTTGCAGTAATACTGAAATTCCTTCTCTGACTCCTGCCACTTCCCCCTATGCCTCTGGCTTCTTAAGACATATGGTTTACGCCACAGGGTAAAATACCCTTATTTTATAATGTGTGTTTCTCAAAAGTCTAGTGAGTAGATACTAGACTGTGGGTTCCTAGAGGGGACTTTGAGCCCATGCCTGAGACATCATGGTAACCTCAGTGGCTATGGTAGAACTTGGCACATAGTAGATACTCAAATGGTTGTGGTTTTGGTTGTTGCCACAGAATAACTTTGCAATTCTTTTATGTTGACCATCTGACCCCAACCAGATTATTAACATCACTTTTTACTTCTCATCTTCATTAATCCTGTTATATTTGTTACATTTTACTCAAACCATGACCCTTGATGTACCCCATGGCCACCTCCCATCGTCTCCATCTTTGTGTGTGCTCTGCCCTGTCCCCATGGAGTATCTTTATCCATTTCCCTCAAGGTCTTGCTCAAATGCCTTATCTTCCGTGGAGCTTTTTTTTTTCTCCTTATTCTTTCGAGTCTGCCACTCTAAGTAATCTGATCTCTCAACAGCACGTCTCCAAATTTGTCCACTAACTCCTAAAATTCTGTGAAAAGGGGAAACTGAACTAATCCACTGTGGTTGACTGGACCGCAAAGGGGAATGCCAGAGTTCATGAATATTCTGAGAGCCTTGCCAAAGTCACTCCCTTGTCCAGACCAAACAGGAGTGTGAGTGATAGATAGAGATTTTGGACGTGGGGTGTAATGAAGGAGAGGAGGGCAGGGCTTGAGTTCTATCTCTTTAAACTGGTTGCCTGTTTGGCAGCCCTCCCTGGAGGTGAGAGGGGCCTTTGTGTTCTCACCCGTATCAAAGGTACCATTAAACACCCTCCAGGCCAGGACTGTTAGCCTTCCTCATAAAACCATGTTTGGAGAGGTATCTCTGGGGAGGGAATTTGGGGTTGAAACTGGAAAAGAAAAAGAAAGCCTGAAACGTAATTGGGAAGTAAGAGATATATCAAGGGGAAAAAGGCAACAATATTGAAGTGGAAAATATGAGGAATAAAAATAGTAGCTTTTAGGTGGCACATGAGGCAACTGGGCTTCTAACCCTTCCATTAGTTGACTTCCTGTGTCCCACGGGGACTGTCCTCTGAAGGCTGATTGCTGCCTTTGATGCTTCTAACCAGTTGGTGTCACTACCGTGGCCATAGAATCTGGGATTCCAGAAAGACAGGTAGATTAGCAAAGAGTTAAAGAGCTTTGTTTTGAAAAAGCCGATTTGTCAATCACTTATCAAGAATTTGTTAGAAGGAGATATACAAAAATAAATGTGTGATTCAAATGTTTGTTTGTTTTTCCCTCTTTGGTGCTTTGGATAAAGTGAATGGTTTTCGGGCCTCCCTGGTGGCGCAGTGGTTGAGAGTCCGCCTGCCGATGCAGGGGATACGGGTTTGTGCCCCGGTCTGGGAGGATCCCATATGCCGCGGAGCGGCTGGGCCCGTGAGCCATGGCCGCTGGGCCTGCGCGTCCGGAGCCTGTGCTCCGCAACGGGAGAGGCCACAGCAGTGAGAGGCCCACATACCGCAAAAAGAAAAAAAAAAAAAAAAAAAAAAAAAAAAAGTGAATGGTTTTCGCTTGTCTGGCAAGACAGCATAAAGAATGAAGTGGTTGCTTATGCCCCATGGCTCACTCCTCTCCCTCAGTTCAATTCAGCACACTTTTAGTAAACCCATGCTCTGTGCTACATACTTTGATAGGCCCTAGGTATACATATTTGAATGAAACATCATCTATTTTTCCTTTAAGGAGCTCACTGCCTAGTACAGGAGGTAGATCTGTACACTTCTAATATTAGTCCCTGATAGGTTATAATTAATGGATGTACAAAGTGCAGTGGAGACTTATAGAAGGGAGTAAGTTGGGGAAGGCATTATGGAGGACTTAGAATGCTTCGCTGCTATTTTTGTCTCTTTTAGTTACATACTTTATTATCTCAAACTACTTGTTAGGCCCTGGCATCCCTGATCCAGAGAGATAAAATAGACAAACAACATTTTCCAATAAGAAGAGAACACTACATACGACAATCAGGCTTTTCCACTGAGCCTGGACGTGGCCTCAGATTTCTCTCAACTCAAGAGCTCAGGGGAGCCATTCACAGCCATTGCCATTTGCACAGAGTAGAGACCTATTTCTCACCCCAAACCCCTCCCGAACTGATATGCTACTCCCCCATTACATTAATTTTTAGGGGTCTAAAATTCCTGTTTTTGTGCCCTAACATTCCCTCATGAAAGATTTATAATTTTATAATTTTGAATTGTGAACACATATTTATCCATGGAAATTCTCCACAGCCTGACTTGGGGATATGCCGCTCCAAAATGGTTTCCAGTTTGCTTTAGTCAGGCACATTGAAGATATTAGCATTTTGGGACTAACCTTTATATTAATCTCCTAGCTTGAGGGTTCCTAGACTATATAAGTAGTGCTCCTTCAAACCTCAAACTACTTATGGGAAAGCCCACAACTATTAATGCCAGAAGAGACTTTTTTTTCCTATCCAGTCAGACAAAACTGTTTCTCTTGTGCTAGTAGTTTGATTTTTTTTTTCTAGACCACCCTTTCAAGTGTTCTGGCTTTACTGGGCAAAGAGCTTGGGGTGGTGGTCTTATTTTCATCTCCACCTCCTGGCATCAGAGCTTCATATGCTGTGTTTATGTGAGTGCTAAGACCCCAGACTTATGGTTCCTGGGGCTGGAACCCTCTTCCCTCCCAGGATAACCTCAGTGTTATTTTGCACTCATAGCTTTAGTTTTTAATATCTTATTATTTGAAGGCCCTATAGAATTCCTTCTTTTCTTGCGAGCTCAACCATGCATTTTAAAGATTGTTGGCTGTATTTTACCCAGAATTTCTAGGTTTAGACATGGTTGGAGAATGTTCTAGTTGTCTACTGCCCAGAAACAGAAATCCATCTGGCAAACACTTAAAACCTAACATCATTCAAGCCGTCCTTAGCATCCACAGACATACGTGAAAACAGAATCGGACCTGTGACAATGTCTTCCTATCTGATTATTTGGACCTCTACAGGCTTAGATATAGAAGACTGAGTCCTGCCTTCTACTCCTCATGGCAGAAACAAATAATATAGTTCAGGCATGAACCAAATCACCAATTTTTAGTGTACAAATACAGTCACATTTCTTTACTTTTCTGTGGAATCACTTTAAATCCAACTGCCTTTATTGAAAAAGTCCAATGTCTCTCTTTTGAGGCCTCACCCTCTCAGCAAATTATTCAAGAACTCCTAGGGATTATTTAATACAAAGGGAGTCAGTCCTCTTCCAGCTCCAGGCAGAGAGAACTGCCCTGTACCTCAGCACAGCTATTGTCAGTCATTGCCACATGGTGTCGCTGTTGAGCGTGAGTCCTGCCGGGTCCAGGGACGGTTGTTTACTGCTACAAATTTCTTCCTTGCTGGTACCCTCATTTGGACGGCAAGGTTACAGCTCTTTTAGTTCACTCTCAGATTTTCAGCAATTGTTCTCTAAAGCTGTGACAGAGGAGCTGGTCCTGAGTGCCTTTTCGCCTCAGCTAACCACTGTGCCAACCGGCTTATTCTCACTCAGATTCTCGCCCTCCTGTTTTGCAGTAGTGTTTAGACTGTATATTTTTCTCAAGGATATTAAGCTCCCATTCTTTTCACTTCTCACTTATACTAAAAAAGAAAAAAAAACTTTTTTAATATAATGATTTCTATTTAGTAATTTACTGATACTCAAAACCCACTCTATGCAGGCAGCACTGGGACGTAGAAAGAAGTGACTTTCCCAAGAGAATTCTACCAATTACTGTTAAAACTGAAACTCCACTGTTCTCTGTACCAATGTCACATCTTTCAGACACTAACTCTTGCCACGCAGTAAGTTGTTTGAGTACAAATCAAACATCTCCTGTATATCTTCACACACCTTTGCTTATTTAAGTGCAGTCCCCTCACTAACGGTCTGCTCTGGATTGTCTACACTGTAGTAGTTACAAACACAACACTAATGATTCTCAAAGCGCGGTCGCTGTACTAATAGTATCAATATCACCAGGAAACTTGTTGGAAATGCAAATTCTCATATTCTACCCAGACGGGCTGAATCAAAAACTCTAGGTGCGGGGACCAACAGTCTGTTTCCCCTAACTTATGAGAAACCCTGCCTCACAACACATATAGTCTTTTATCTCTTAGATACTCTGATACAGTGCTTGCCCAGGTACATAAGATCGTGAAGGCCTACAAAAACGTTTGTAATTTGAAAAACAAAGTTTCATCTACAAGTCACAAAAAGAAAATGCCAAACTGTAAATCAACGTTAATAAATAGGTCACTATCTACAACACAACACAATATGTCAGTCAACCACCTCAATTCTTATAATTATCTATATGTTTAATTAGGAATGTGGGTGCATTTTATTACATTTGATATGATGTGCACCGTCAAAATAAGTGTATACTTTGGTCTTGTTTTGTTATTTACTTCTTGAACATAGAGACTCAACTCCTCGTATGGCATCCTTGCAGATGAAGGTTAAATATGCAGAGGGACAATCGTCAATTTCCAGACATGTGTTCAGATGACCACAAATATTGGGGTAATTAAAGAACAAATGACTATGCTGCAGTAGACTCCCACTAAAATGTCTTTCAAAGCTAAATTATTATAAGCAAATGAAATGAGAAAAAAACCCCAAACTATATAGCCCTATTAGTCTGTCTTGGCAGGGCATCATGCTTGATTTCTATTTTCTTCTTATCTCTGCTCTTTTACCTGTGCATTCTCTAATGTAATGACATTAGATGTTTAAGTAACATAAGATGAAAAAGAAAGACTATTTACTGATTGCTTACTTTATATCAGCTACTATGTGCCTGCTACCTAGTAGACAATTGAGAGAATTCATTGAATGCAATACTAAATTTGATATTCACATTGATGAAGAAGGCATTTACTATTGTTTCTTTTTAAGGATGGGAAAAAATGAAGTTTAGAAAGGTTAAGTTACATTCTAAGGCCACACAACCATAAATGTCGATCCAGGAGTTAAATGTCTTAGACACTAGAAACTCATGATTTTTCCACACTACCATGCTACTTCTCTGAGAAGTAGCATTAACAATGAATATTGTCTCTGGACAATTTTTACCATGCAAGGCATATTGGTGCCATTTACTATTGCTTTGGGATCTGGAAACTTGTGAAGTAACTAAGTCTTTCTATGCCAGTATATGTAGGCATATGTACAAAATAATTATTCTTTATGTATGAGAAGTCCAGATTTGCTATATTTGAGTTGAACTTCAAAAGTTGACATTTAAGGGGAAGGTTTCTTATAGGAAAATCTATTTTGAGACTTTATTATTCCCCATTCTCTTATAAGACTTTAAATGCAGCAAGTCCCATCAATCTGTTTTATACTGGTTGCTTAGAGGCAGTCTGTAGCTACTTTATGCTTTGTCAACTCTACGGAGTCATCTGCTAAAAATAGTATTATTGCTTGATGATAAGCTTGTACGAGAGAATAGCCCATAGCTACCACTGACAGACAATAGTCTGTTATTGTTACTGCAACTAGGCCAAGTGTAATATGAAAGGTTTAGCTTACAAACACTCCTTTCATCCAAGTCTCTACTCTGTTTCCTAAAAACACATCTCACTGGATGGTCCAGGGCTCCCCCACCTGCTAGCTCTCTGCAATCAATATTTTAGGGAAAAGTCTAATTAAGGAATGGAGATTCAACTCATAATTTGCTCAGCAATAAGCTCACCCAGCAAACAAGTATCTCATTTATTTTAGTCCTGATGAGGTTGTAGATGAATATTTATTCGTATGACAAAATGTTCTTAACAGCGAGAAGTGGAAAAAAAGTTATTAAAAAGTTTGCATAGTACTTGACCATTAAAAATTACATTTACTTAACAATCTAGAAGACATACATGAATACATAATACAGCAACACTGTTCAATAGAAATATGAGTCACATATGTAATTTTAAAGTTTCTAGAAGTCACATTTAAAAAGCAAAAAGAAATAGGTGAAATTAATTGGAATGATATATTAAATGTTCTAAACTATATTAATTTTACATGTATATATTTATGTAATTATATATTTTACACAATATATAAATGTTATATTTATATTTAAATATGTTAATTTATTCTATTAATAATATATTTTAACAATATATTAATCTATATAATAAAATATATTAATGATATAGTGACTGATTTTATTTATATGTGAAATCAATATAAAATTATATATATATATATATAGATATACTTTACATTTTTTTCATACTTAGTCTTTGAAATCTGGTGTATATTTACATTTACAACCCATCTCAATTTGGACACTAAATTTGATGTGTTTAGATTTCATAAAACTTATAGCTAAAAATAGGTTCATATACTGAGTTATTCCATTTCATAAGTCATACATAAAAGTTTTCCAATAATTGAATTGAATGTCAATTTTAAAGTTAAATTAATTAAAATTAAATTTTAAGAATCAGTTCTTCAGTTACACTAGACACACTTCAAGTGCTCAATGGCTACATGTGGCTAGTGGCTGCCTTTCTGGATGGTGCGGTAATAACATTATTTTCATGAAGTCTCAGACTGCATAATCACTTCCAGACCGCAGAGGATGGTCTTCCTGTTCTGAAGCCCAGGACAGCTGAGGCTCTGCCCTCTGCTAGCTTGGCCTGCTCCCAACGCCATTTCTCTCTTACCAGACACAGTTCCCTTTGTCAGGCCCACAGTATACAGTTACACAGATGGCACACTGCATAATTCCAGGGGATACCACTCACCCTGTAGTGCCCTGCTGGTGGACTTTGATGATGCTGCAGGTCAGTCTCCTCACCTAAAGACTGTCCTGGTGGGTGGGCCATCCAGAGCACCCTCAGGTCCAGGTTTTCCCTCCATCAAATCTCTCTTGTGATGTGTTCTGTTCCAGCTCCTCAACTTTCCTCCAAGTCTGCCCAGAATCCAGGCAGGCAGCCATGTCTCCTCTGAAGATCTCTTTAACATGAACGGACACCTCCATAATAGCTCTGTGATTAGAAATTGATTGAGACGATGTCCTTATGTTCCATGATGAAGAAGGGATGAGATTAGACCTGGGAGTCAGACTCATAATCTTGGTCCTCATCAATCAAGGTACTGAAGGTGAAAAAATATTTTTATAAAAATATGAAACAGTAATTAGATTCCAGAAGTTCTCTTGCTGGAATTAGGTGAAGAGTCACCTGATTTTATCATTAAAGAGAAGCTATGGAAACAGTTTTACTAATGGTATATCAATCAATCACCTCTGCTTCAAAATCAAGAGGAAACCTAGTGGTATCTTCTTCAGACTGGAAGCATGAATTCAATGGGAAATGGAAAAAATCAGAGGGCTGAGATGCTCCATCACAGTAAGAGAAATCCGTTAATTATTGAGGTCACATGACTCTAAAAGTAATAGAGTTAGTGCTGTAAAGTAATAAAGTGAGAATGGGATGTAGAAATCACTTTGAATCTTGGGAGCAGAAATGCAGCTTTACTTACAGAAGGAATCTGCCTCGAGAACTGAACAGTTTCCATTGGACAAGTTAAATCAGGAAGAGGAACTAGGCTTTCCTGGGATCAGAGTCAGTGACCCTTCATTGAAAGTTCAGGACAGCCAAATGCCCGAGGGAGAAACCCTTGGGGCCACTCAGGAAAAGAAGTGCCTCCTGCAAGGAGCCCAGAAGGGGAGCTACAGAGATCTCTCGGAAAGACGGAGAGGGTGAGAATGGTGTCAGTGCAGGAGTCCTGGAGTCTGGGGGAGCAGTCATTTGGGACCAGAAAGTTCAAGGCGCATTTTTGCCCTGGGTCAACCACAAAAATGTGCTGGACTTAAAAGCCAGCTTTTCAGCAGCTCCCACCTCCCCAGAGGCCACGGAGCTACCAGTGACTGCAGGCATCTCACTGCATAAGCATCTCTTTCCACGCTTCTCCCATTCACTCATATTCCTCAGGTTTAATCTCAAATTTCTCACTTTTGTCCTGCTCTCTCACACATAGACTCTACTCTTTGATCTTTGGATGATATCTGACTTTTAATTTCTTCTCAAAGCTCTGTCTCTGGGCTCCGCCTTTTGAGGATGTGTTTTTCCTCACCCAGAATAGTTCTAGGATAAAGCATTTAACCCACTGGGTGGCGTATGCACAAATCCTGGAGCTTATAAGCATTTTAGAGACCCCTCCCCACCCCCCACCCCCTGCAAAATATTTGAGTCCTGAAAAAAACACGTATGGCTCCAAATAATATAAGAAGACTGGAAAATTGAAAGTAATAAGTGTTTAACTAAAATCTACAAATATAGCACCATGTCAACTGTATTAATTGTCAAATTTAGTATTTATACCAATTTCATTGCCTTTGAATATAATTTTGGTATTTGGAATTTCTTACTTTGAAATACTTCCTAAGTATACATGGTGATAGCTGACAAATCATAGTCAACCATCAATCAAATGCTATTTGTAGCCAAATAGCTTCAAAGGTAAAATTATAAGCACCCTTTCAAAAAATTTACAGCTGAAAATTACATTTAGTGTGGGATGAGGATTTGTTTTGCTATGTTTTATGTGATGCAGTGTGAAGCCTCCATTATAAAAGAACTCAGGGCCTACCAAGGCCTTAAAATGACCCTGCAAACCCCTCTCCACCCCGCCCATACCCGGCCTTTCCTGTTCCTGGATAAGACAAGTCCACATAGCAGATAACATGATGTGTTAGAAAGTCCATGAAATTCACATCCTGGACAAATGAATTTTTAGCAGTGAGAAAGTTGGCAGCTTCATTAGCCTCTCAGACCTTTCATTTATTTGACTATTCAGAGATTCCTGGGAGGATTACATAAGATGACAATTGGGTTCAGTATCTAGTAGGTTGGTAGGACAGTCTAGAAAGACAAGATGGGTTAAATCCTTGTATCCCATGGCAGAACAGAAACAGAGAAATAAAACTGAACTCGTCATCAAGGACTTAACTAAGGAATTAAAAACTGCAGGTGGGGGGCTTCCCTGGTGGCGCAGTGGTTGAGAGTCTGCCTGCCGATGCAGGCGACGCGGGTTCTTGCCCCGGTCTGGGAAGATCCCACATGCCGTGGAGCGGCTGGGCCCGTGAGCCATGGCCGCTGAGCCTGCGCATCCGGAGCCTGTGCTCCGCAATGGGAGAGGCCCGCGTACCGCAAAAAAAAAAAAAAAAAAAAAAAAAAAATGATTTCAGAACCACAAACTTTACAAAATTCAGCATCATTTACTGCGAGAAAGATACACTTAAGATACCTATGTTAATCAGCTCTCGTGGTAGTTGCATCATTGTACTCACGACTCAGTCCCCTTCCCTGTAGGATAATTACGCATTCTCACCCATTGCCACAGGACTTGTAGAGCCACCCTATCGGCTGAATACACTTGACCACCATGTCAACTTGGCCATGTGGCTTGTTTCAGCCAATGGAAATGCAAATGCCACATCCAAATAATAGCTTTAAGGGCAGTTGGGTGGTTTGGCTTTGCGTCTTGCCCTTTCCCCTTGGACTCAATATTGATGTAGTGTCCCAAAGAGGGGCTGCTGTTTTAGCCCTGTTCCTGGCATGATAAGGCACATGGAGCAAAGCCACAGCAGCCAAGGCAAAGCTACTAATATGGAACTGTGCGAGAAATAAACATTTGTTGTTACAAGTCACTGAGATTTGGGACTTGTTTGTCACCACAGGAAAGCTGATTAATATAGGCATTTAGGAGGTAGACACTTCCAAGTAAGAGGATTATTCTCCTTGTTCTTTTATTGATCTAATTTGAAAAAGATTTTTGCATTAATAAGCAGTAAAGAACACCAGCATGTTTCACTCTCCCCAGAATAGTGTTGTGCATAATTTTATAGTAATTAACACTTTAACAGAATTAGTAAATTAACATTAAAGGTATAATCCCTGTGCCACCTGTCACATGCCACAAGGGTCCATGTCAGGATGGAGTCATAGAGATATTTGAACTCCAATAAAGTTACTTATTTGTCCCTAATGACATCTTCTGGGATTTACTGACGGAGGCATTTCATGTTTTTCAATTATAAGTGTGAAGTGTTTTTGTTGCCAATTTTGCTAGTGTTAGGAATTCTTTGCAAAGTTCTTTCTGTACTTAGAAAATCATTGTTAATTAAATCAACTCATTTCCCAAAGGCTTAATTTAGCACACTACTTATTTCTTCATGGTGAAAATCTGTTGTTTCCTCTCTGAGCTCTAGATGAATAAAGTACCTTGACTCAGAAGAACGTAACCTTTCATGAATTAAAGTAGCAACTACTAAGATTTTTTTTTGTGGTTGTTGTTTCTGGTTTACTTTTATTTATTGAGTGAATGCTACTTTTAATTTTTCTTAGTGTAGCTCTCAGACCAAACAGTAAAACTTTATACAGAGGGATGGTCTGTCTTCTTGTGGAACCTTGGAATTCTTGCACTAATCTGAACATTTCTGCGTTATCCCATTGTCTCTGTGTCTGCCCTTATTTTTCTCGCCACATTTGCCTCATTCATTCATTCAGAAGATATTTGTTGACTACATGTCAAGTACTGTTGTATACCCTACCGATATACAAGAGAAACAATATCTTATTCCATTGTACTTAACATTGTTAGAAAATTCATAGGAAAAGATTTGCCTCAGTAGAGGGAATAGAAAGTCAAAAAGCCATGAGACATGGTTGAGCTTAGACCATTTAAAGAATAGCCAGAAGATAATGTTGCTGAAATAGAGCTAAAAAGGGGAGAGTGTTAGGAGATGAGGCTGGGAAAGCTGAGAAACTCTAGATCATGGGAGCCTTGTGAACTATGTTAAGAAATCTAGATTTTTTCCAAGCGTAATGGGAAGCCATGGGAGGATTTATATTTTCCAAAGATCACCCCACTGCTGAATAGAGAAAGGAGAGTAGCAGGGCAAGAGGACATAGGGAGACCTCTGGGAAGGTGGTTAGAGAAATCCAGGAGAGGGACCATGATGATGTGACATGGACTGGAGTTGTGGCAGTGACAGTAGGAAGAAGGGGTCAGATTCAGAATGTATTCTGGATGTAGATCTTGCTGACTGGCTGACTGTGGAGTGTGAGCAGAAAAAAATTCAAGGACGACACCTCAGCTTTTGGTCTGGATGATTGGCTAAAAGGCAGTAGCAATACCTGTCATGGAAAAGACTGGGGAAGAAGCGAATTATTTGGGTGTGGAGCAGTGGGGAGAGATTATATATCTTAGCACATGAAAGTGTTGTATCCAGAGGCATATTATCTGTTGCTAGAACTGGTACTTGTTATCATGAAGGCTGTCACCTTTCTTCCTGGGTTCCAAGTATTTGTAAGAGCCACTGGACACTCAGTAGACTATTTTAATATGCAGCCAGGTGAACTTAAAGGAAAAGCAACCTCCTGAAAGTCATCTGTTAAGATTCTCATTATAAAGAGGGGGCAGGGCTGAAGACTCAGAGAAGCAGGTGTGCCTATATTGTACTATGCATGTCGTAGATACCGACGGTTTGTTTTTTTGTTGCCTGACTTCCATCCTGATAATTGTATTCAATTTCTCTCTAGTACAGAGCCTGCCTCCTGATTTTGTAAATAAAGTTTTATTGGTACGAGGCCATCCCCATTTGTTGACATAATGTCCATGGCTGCTTCTGAGCTACAAATGACAAAGTTGAATAGACAGAGACTGTATGTTCCACAAAGGCTAAAATATTTATTATGGGGCTTTTTACAGAAAAAGTTTGCTGATCCCTGCACTGGTGGAATTATCATCCTCCAGCTTTCAACCCAGGTGCCTTGGGTAAAGCTGGTTCCACTCATAGACTCCAAGGTCCGCCTGAGTTAAACCACTCTCCACATTCCCTTCCGCTGGCATGAGTGACCAGTTCAGGAGTGAGCACTGACCTCAGCTACTCTAATTTATGAGAACTCAGAACTTTGCCTGGAATTCTGGGTCAAAGACTATAGATTTTTGTGAATCCAGAAGGCTGTAGGTCTAGAAGTGCTGGTACCTCTTTTGTTGGTGACAAAAGAATACAAGATGGAAAAGAAGAGCTCTGGAGAGAGAGATGGAGAGAGAGAGGAAGAGGGGGTGCAGAAGGAGGGGGTGGGGGGAGAGAGAGAGAGGGAGAGAGAACCAAACCCTGGTCATGTACTTTGAGTTCTTTCATCCAGTCCTGTCTCAAACCAGTGTACCTAGGACTTTTCTGTTAAATTCCTTTTTTTTTCAATAAATCCCCTTTCTGCTTAAGCCAGGCTAGATGGAGTTTTTTGGTCATTTGCCACTGAAAGAAATCTAATAGATGTAAATGGGTATCATGCTGGATCATAATATATGTGATTTGTCTGATATTGAGATGACATTAAGAAATGTATGCCTTAGACATTTTATCTTTCCTAGAAAGCCCAACTCAAATGGTTCCTTTGTCATAAAGTCTCAGCAGAAAGTGAATTTTCATTCCTTTCCTCTCCTATAGGATTTTTTCCCAGTGCAACACTTGGGAAATTTAATATGTTCTACCTTACTTTGTGATTATTTGAGAAATATTTCTATTCTATACATAGGTTTTAAGATCTGTGAGAGCAGAAACCACATCTTACTCACCTATGCATCTCCTCTAGAACTTAACACAATGCATAGGACTACCATAGTAAGGACTTAAAAGATGGTAAGCAAATCACTGAGTGTGCCTTGGTAGCAGTTTAATTTGAAGCTACAAATTAAAGATGAGGCAAAATGAAGTAGAACAAGTTGAGTGAAAGAGAAAACAAGTGCCACCTCCCTCCCCACCACCCCTGCAAACTTTGCTCCCTACTTGGAAGGAGAAGGTATTTAAATTAGATGCAGATTATAGTTTTGATTTAGATTGGAATAGATTTTTTAAAAATACCTGAATATAAAAATTGTATAATAGCTAAAAATAAACCAAATCTCTGGGATCTACCTAAAATATAAAGAAATAGGATCAGGATACTTATCAAAAATGTGTAATGGCTAGGGGTTAGGGGATGGGTGAGAAATTAAACTATTTCCTAAGTGTACTCTACTGAATTCAATCCATTCAATAAGCTATTTACATATATTATGCCTGATTTGTCTTGCATTTCTAGCTTTGGAATTTAAATGCAAATGATCAACTCTTTAAAAAGATGTTTAAATTTTTTAAATTATTCACAAATAAACATGAGACCTGATTAATTTAAATATATGACCCATATATTTATGTACTAGCATAATTAAATAACCCATTTAATTTAACCCATGTTTATTGAGAATCTTCCATGTCGAAGCTGAGTTTCTGAGCTCAAGAACTTTGGAGTTAATAGAGAAAGTAAATCTATGAACAACTAGAATGGTGCTTTCAAGTATAGCTTTCTGTGACGATGAAGATGTTTGCGATATCTGCATTGTCCGATCTGGAAGCCACTGGCTTCTGAGCATTTGAAATAATGCTAATGTGAGAGAGAAGCTGAATTTTACACTTTATTTAATTTTAATTCATTTAAGTTTAATAGCCACATTTGTCTACTGGACAGCAAAGAACTAGAATATGGGTAAAATTGACATAAGTGACATAGTACAGATATAAACAGACCATTTGCTAGATAGTTTTAAAGAAAAGATGGCTGCTGACAGGTCAAAGGAACCAGGAAAGGATTTGTGCAAGTGACTTCTGGGAAGGGTTTTAAAAGATGTGTAGGGTTGACATATATAAATGTATTTATGCATTTATACACATACACATTATGGAATAATCAGGGGAAAAATTTTTCAGGCAGAGGGACTAGACTGAATGAAGGCAAAGTGTGGAAACTATTTGGAAAATATGGTAAGCCCAGTTTGGTTTTGACGTGAAAAGTATGTACAAGAGTAATATGAACTTGGACTTGGATGTATCTATTTCATATCAAGCTCAGAAACTCTTTCCTCAGCTGTGTCAAGTTTACTGATGAGCATTCTTCATTTCTGTTAGTGTTTTTTGGTCTCTAACATTTAATCTTGATTCTTTATTAGAATTTCCATCTCTCCACTTACATTGTCCATCTGTTTTTGCACGTTGTCTACTTTTTTCATTGAATTCTTCAGCATATTAATTATAGTTTAAAAAATTTCCTAGTCTAATAATTCCAATATTTCTACCATATCTGACTCTGGTTCTGATGTTTGTTCAGTCTCTTCAAACTGTTTTTTCTTGTTTGTTTGTGGGTTGTTTTTTTTTTTTTGTCTTTCAGTATGTTTTGCAATTTTTTATTGAAAGGTAGACATGATGTACTGAGTGAAAGGAACTGCAGTAAATAGGCCTCTAGTAATGTAGTAGTAAGGTGTTTGGGGGAGGGGAAGCATTTTATAGTCCTATGATTGGGCCTCAGTCTTTTGGTGAGCTTGTGCCTCTGTAAACATCACCAGTACTTTCAGTCCCTCCTTGTCTTTGGTGTGATCACATAGCTAGAGGGAGCTGAAGTTAAGTATTTTCCTTCCTCCCGGTAGGTTAGACTCGAACAAAATCCCAATAGGTAAGGCTCTAGTAAAATAATTTCTCCTTGGGCCTGGCCTTGTTAAGAAGAACAGAGTGCTCTGGTGTATTTTTAAATGGTTACTTTTCCCTTTCCCCTGCATGAAGCAACAGTGGATTTTCCTCCAATATTCATAGAGCTCCTGGAGGTAAGATTCACAAAAGCATGGGGCTGCCCTTATGACTGGGTCTGGGACTACTTTCTCTATAAATAAATTTCTAAATTGAAGTTAAAATATTTGAGTGTGAGTAAAAGGAAAGTGGAGGATCCCATGGTAACGGAGTGTTCCCACCCGGGTAACAAGTAGATTAATAGTGCTATTAATAGAAATGCAGAGTCACATGGAGAAGTTGATTTTGAGAGAAACTATGATGTTCTCTTAGCGAGGAACATAATAAGACCAATAGTATTCCTCCTTTTTTCCCCTAACATCAAGGATGATTCACCTAACCATATTTACACAAAACGAATAACATCCTCCCTCAAAAAGGTCTTCAAGCAGATGACCCCTGGACCCAGCTCTCTATTAAAAGCACCCAAGGGTGCCTCCAGTCAACATCTCCCAGGAGAGCCTCTTGGCTGTTGCTCTTGGCAATGACCACTTCTTGTCCACTACTTCCAATAGTGGTCAGCAAGAATTTCCATAGCAGCAGCTTCCAGTGGCCACCCATATTGTCACAGATCCTAACCAGCAGCAACACATCCCAACAGGTCTTCCTTCTTTTCTTCCTTCCTTCCTCCAAGAGATTGCCAGCAGCTCTTGACCCCTTATCCTTGGAACCCCATTAAATTCTAAAAGATTTAATTGTAAAGGACCTCAATCCCATACATCTTCTCAAAAGTCTTCTGGTTTCCCTCAGTGACTAATGGGAGCATTAGACTTCCAGCATCACTCCTCAAGCCCATATCTCAATAGGCTCTCTATTAAGCCCTTTAGGGGCAGTTAAGATGTCACACTGTTCTTTCAAAGTCCTTTATATCTCCATTGGTTACTCTACATACCTAGTAGAAAAGTCCCATAGACAGAGATGTTGGGCTTCTGGCTTGAAGGACTGATGGGTGTTTACTCATTGTGGGGTCCTCTATGTACTCCAGTTAGCCGAGCAATCTCTGGGTGTAGGAGGTCACTAGACAGTCATGTTTGGAGCAGAGAAACAGAAAGACTACCTGGAAAAGATAGTTAGAAAATTGACAAAGACTCAAACCCAAAAGGATGAAAGCCACCAGAAACCAGAAGTGAGAGAACTGAGAATATGTATACTATTCTGTATACTGGACACCATTTTCAGTTGTCTTTCCCACTTTCTTTTGCTGTTTACCAAGGCAGAACACATGAACTGACTTCCCCAGACTTCCAGCAAAGCTCCTGTCTTCCTTAAAATGTATCTCCCAATGGTCACATTATAAATTCCATAACTCCCTCCTCAAATCCAGGCAATTTTAGTGTTTGGCTCATGCCCCACACACGTCCCTTCTCTCACCACATCCCTATTTCAAGGTGTTTATGCAAATGGAGTTCTGGGAATTTCTCAGACTTCTCAGAGCTCCTTAATATAAACATGGAAACTTGCCTAGGGTTACAAATTATCAGTGACATGAAATAGTTTTCATATTGAGATTCATCAGCCCAAATTATGGGTAAAATTTAAAAACTAGCAAATAAGCAAAATGCAAAAACAAACAAACAAGCAAAACACAGTCATGTAGAAAATATTTCCTAAGCCCTTGGATTTAATGTCATTTTCAGTATTTCATAATAACTCACTAGAGAGGATACAACAAATACTGACCACAGATCAGAAAGAATCCAGGAAGAGAGGAATTGGGGAGAAAAATAAAGAGTTGAGCCTATGCTTAGTTAAAAAAAATTCCTCTGGAATGATATAAAAGAACATTTGAAAAAAGAATAAAATAATAATAGTTTGTCTTTTTTTAATGCTTAGGGTTTCAATTTTAAAGGGCTTCAATCTCAAACATAGAATAAATCAATATATATTGGATTGAAAAATGGAGAATATAAACATTGTTAACAGTTAATGTAGAAGTATAAATTTAAATTTTGATCTCAGTTTCCCAATTTGAATTAACCCAATTGTGTTAACTGTGTGGACAAAAACTGTATTAGAATTTGTTGACCTAATGCAAATCTTATGTATGTTTTACATTCTTGAGACATAAATTTGAATTAATCAGTGACATTCTACATTTATTACTATTCTTTGTCTTTTAAATATCTAATATAGAAGAGAGTCTCCATGTCTACTGTTTTGGATCCTATATTTAGATTTGGAATGTGACAGTATTTTAAGAATACATTTTACATTGCTTACTTTATTCTTAGTCCTAGCAACAGTCTAAATATAATCAGTATGATTCATGAGATAAAGAATAGTTATTGTAAATTTATAGAAGAAAATCTTCCATGAATTTATTTATGGAATTGGAAAGTGAGGTAAGAGAATACACTTAATATACATGAATACATGTAGCCTAGAAGTTATATGTGTGTTACACACGCTCCTGGGCACCTGGCACATTAAGGAATAGTAACTTGAATGGCTTAGCCATCTGTTTATGTATCGTGAGCTGTTTATCTAAATCTAAAATCATGAAAAACGCTAACACTTTTTGGCATATTCTTGCTATATTTTAATGAGGAGTTAAAAGATTTATTTTTTAAAACTTTTTCTGATTATAAAATAATGCATGTTCATTTTGGAAAATTATAGAAAATTATTTTTAAAGAATATAAAATTACTTTAAATTGAATATTATGAGAAGAATACTACTAAGAGATTTATTTCTTTTAAAAGTCATCTCTGGATTATGTCTGGAGTTGGTACAGATTAGACCAATCACTTCTGAAGCAGTATGAGCTGTGTAGAATAACAAAGATGTGAACAAAGATATGAACCAAAGTCATCATGGAAGTATTACATTTAGTGTATAATGAATAGGTTCCCTAATATTCTCAGGTGGTCAGTTAGTTTTTTTCTTTAGCTATCATAATGAGCCAATCAATTTAAGGATAGATGATAGGCTTAATACACTGCAATTCTTATTCTCATAGAAGCTCAAATTGCCCCATCTTCAGTAGGAGTCTCTTCAATTTGCCTCCCGAATCCTTTCAGTATGATCTTAATGGTCCTTGTTAGCTTCATTATTATCCAATATATAAAGGTGTTCCCTGCATAAATGTATTTATCTTACACATTTACTGCCCCAGTCCTGGAGTCAGCCATTCTCCAAGAAGCCTTAGGTTCTTTTAGTGGAAAATAACAAGAGCACAATCTGGACTTAGGGATGCTCATTGCTTTTTAGTTGTCATTGTAGCTAAGCTTTTTCAGTGAGCAGATGTAGGAAGAAATATACATACGTGTGTGTGTTTTAAAAGATAAAATACATCATAAGTTTACGCTGATATTTCTAATTCAAATTCAGGACTACAGAATCTAACTTAATCACTTTTATATTACATCTGTACTTTCTGACTTCCTCACTAAGAATCCTAGGAAAACTCACCACCACTTGGGATAGTGTTAGAATGTCCATAATGGTTAATTTGCTTGATCTCACCTTACACACCCCACAGTCTAAGAATAACAGTACCACCACCACCACCACCAATAAAAGGAGTTAAATGTGTGTGTGTGTGGCATATGCTACTTTCATTCTCTCCCCAAACATTTTATGGTTGCACTCCACACTATCAGAGTATATAGCCACTGTATACTATACTTTCTCCTCTTTAGCCTTTATTTAGTTTTAGTTCTAAAGTTAAGCTATATTTAATGCTCACCACCAGTCCTTACATTAACATCTCTCAGACATTTTTGTTTTTTGAGCTTCTTCTCAGGTAGGCTCCTCAGAAAGTGTTCATAGGAACAATATGCCCTGAGTTCTTACATGGTTTTGAGGATTTGTCTGTGTCCTTTATTCTTGAATATCAGTTTTGAAGGGTAAAAATTCTTTGGCTCACATTTTCTTTCCTTCAGTATCTTAAACATGTTATTGTAATTTTTCTGATATGAAGTGTTGCTGTCATTATCAGAATAATGAATTAATTTTCTTTTACTTATAAAGTTCATGTTCTTTTGCCTAGATGTCCCAAAAGTTTTTCCTTTTTCTTTATAGTGAAGCAATTTTACTAGAATATGTCTTAGTGTTGGTTGACTTTATTATGTATATGGCATGCTTTTTCAGTATCACTTTCTTTCTTTCTTTCTTTCTTTCTTTCTTTCTTTCTTTCTTTCATCTTTCTTTCTTTCTTTCTTTTCTTACTTTCTTTTCAGTATCACTTTCAAATCACTTCTTATTTCAGTTTTCTTGATTTATAGTTTTTGGTTTTGTTCTTCTTCAGGAACTCCTACATTCATATGTTGGACCTTCTTTGTCTATCAGTAATACTTACCACTTTTTCTTGAAACCATTTAATTCTTTTTTTATTTAAAAAAATTTCTCTCCTCATTATCTCTTCTTCTTAAGGAATTAACTGTTGTGTTTGTCCACTCTTGTGTTCCTTCTATTTTTCTAATATTTCTTTAATTTCTAATTCCTTCTTGAGTTTTTATCATCATAATTCCAGGTTTTACTAACTCATTTACGTTGTTATTTTATGTCACTAGTCGTTCCCTTTTAGTCATTTATGTCCAGTGTTATTTTCTTAATGTTCTTTTGAAATAGTAGGTTATAGTTTTGACATGTTTTCTGGGCATGTATTTCTGGCATGCTTTTATTATCTGTAGATATGTTATTCTGTCCTTTATTATTTTTTTCATATACTATCTTTGTATGCATTTAGCTTTTTTTAAAAACATCTTTATTGGAATATAATTGCTTTACAATGGTGTGTTACTTTCTGCTGTATAACAAAGTGAATCAGTTATACATATACATATATCCCCATAACTCCTCCCTCTTGCATCTCCCTCACACACTCCCTATCCCACCCCTCTAGATGGTCACAAAGCACCAAGCTGATCTCCCTGTGCTATGCAGCTGCTTCCCACTAGCTATCTATTTTACATTTGGTAGTATATATATGTCCATGCCACTCTCTCACTTCGTCCCACCTTAGCCTTCCCACTCCCCGTGTCCTCAAGTCCATTCTCTATGTCTGCATCTTTATTCCTGTCCTACCCCTAGGTTCTTCAGAACCTTTTTTTTTTTTTAGATTCCATATATATGTGTTAGCATATGGTATTTGTTTTTCTCTTTCTGACTTACTTCGCTCTGTATGACAGACTCTAGGTCCAACCACCTCACTACAAATAACTCAATTTCGTTTCTTTTTATGGCTGAGTAATATTCCATTGTATATATGTGCCACATCTTCTTTATCCATTCGTCTGTTGATGGACACTTAGGTTGCTTCCATGTCCTGGCTATTGTAAATAGAGCTGCAATGAACATTGTGTTACATGACTCTTTCTGAGTTCTGGTTTTCTCAGGGTATATGCCCAGTAGTGGGGTTGCTGTGTTGTATGGTAGTTCTATTTTTAGTCTTTTAAGGAACCTCCATATTGTTCTCCATAGTGGCTGTATCACTTTACATTCCCACCAACAGTGCAAGAGGGTTCCCTTTTCTTCACACCCTCTCTAGCATTTATTGTTTGTAGATTTTTTGGTCATTGTCATTCTGACTGGTGTGAGGTGATACCTCATTGTAGTTTTGACTTGCATTTCCCTAATGATTAAAGATGTTGAGCATTCTTTCATGTGTTTGTTGGTAATCTGTATATCTTCTTTGGAGAAATGTCTATTTAGGTCTTCTGCCCATTTTTGGATTGGGTTGGTTTTTTTTTTTTGATATCAAGCTGCATGAGCTGCTTGTATATTTTGGAGATTAATCCTTTGTCAGTTGCTTCATTTGCAAATATTTTCTCCCATTCTGAGAGTTGTCTTTTCATCATGTTTATGGTTTCCTTTGCTGTGCAAAAGCTTTAAAGTTCCATTAGGTCCCATTTGTTTATTTTTGTTTTTATTTCCATTTCTCTAGGAGATGGATCAAAAAGGATCTTGCTGTGATTTATGTCATAGAGTGTCCTGCCTATGTTTTCCTCTAAAAGTTTTATAGTGTGTGGCCTTACATTTAGGTCTTTAATCCATTTTGAGTTTATTTTTGTGTATGGTGTTAGGGAGTGTTCTAATTTCATTCTTTTCCATGTTGCTGTCCAGTTTTCTCAGCACCACTTATTGAAGAGGTTATCTGTTCTCCACTGTATATTCTTGCCTCCTTTATCAAAAGTAAGGTAACCATAGGTGCGTGGGTTTATCTCTGGGCATTCTATCCTGTTACATTGATCTTTATTTCTGTTTTTGTGCTGGTACCATACCATCTTGATTACCGTAGGCTTGTAGTATAGTCTGAAGTCAGGGAGCCTGATTCTTCCAGCTCCGTTTTTCTTTCTCAAGATTGCTTTTGCTATTCAGGGTCTTTTGTGTTTCCATACAAATTGTGAAATTTTTTGTTCTAGTTCTGTGAAAAATGCCATTGGTAGTTTGATGGGGACTGCATTGAATCTGTAGATTGCTTTGGGTAGTACAGTCATTTTCACAATGTTGATTCTTCCAATCCAAGAACATGGTATATCTCTCCATCTGTTTGTGTCATCTTTAATTTCTTTCATCAGTGTCATAATTTTCTGCATACAGGTCTTTTGTCTCTTTAGGTAGGTTTATTCCTAGGTATGTTTTTTTTGTTGTTGTTGCAGTGGTAAATGGGCGTGTTTCCTTAAGTTCTCTTTCAGATTTTCATCATTAGTGTATAGGAATGCAAGAGATTTCTGTGCATTAATTTGCTACTTTACCAAATTCATTGATTAGCTCTAGTAGTTTTCTGGTAGCATCTTTAGGATTCTCAATATATAGCGTCATGTCATCTGCAAACCGTGACATCTTTACTTCTTCTTTTCCGATTTGGATTCCTTTTATTTCTTTTTCTTCTCTGATTGCTGTGGCTAAAACTTGCAAAATTATGTTGAATAATAGTGGTGAGAGTGAGCTATCTTTTCTTGTTCCTGATCTTAGAGGAAATGGTTTCAGTTTTTCACCATTGAGAATGATGTTGGCTGTGGGTTTGTCATATATGACCTTTATTATGTTGAGATAAGTGCTCTGTATGTCTACTTTCTGGAGGATTTTTATCATTATGGACTTGGCTTTGATAATTTTGTTTTTCTGTTTTTTAGGTAAAATTAGTTTTCCTGGACTTTATTTAGGAAGGAGCCTTGGTTTAAATAGCTTTTCTGACTTCATAGAGCTCCCTCTTTGGTTGTTTTCATGAAGCATTAAAAATATGGTTATTTGCTTCCTGAGATTTTGCATCTGTTTCTATTTTTATTTTTACCTGGACCCTCTCTCTCAATGTTTTTGCTGTCTCTGACTTGCTTAATTTTGATTTTACTCCCAAGAATGTGGAGTCGTCCCTTGGGAGAGAGCCTTGGTTTCTAAGTTTTGTTGGGATGGGCAAAACTCCTACCAGTTTCATAAGCTATCCTCAGATTGATCTCCTATATTTCACTGTTGGATATTTTGGAACTCTCCCCTTCTCAGAAGCATCAGATACCCTGCTGCATTCCTTTGCTTTTTCTCACATTTATGCTGACATAGTGTGGGTCTTGTGGTGGTTGATGATTTTCCCCCTCTCTTATCTTGGGGCAAGGGATGCTTTGCCACCTAATTTTGTTGTAAATATGTCTCATGGTGTTTTGATTTTGCAATCTAGTTACTCTGTTTTTATGTAGAGATTTGGAAAATCTAAAATCTATGCTTCTGCTATTACTTCTATCTTCCCAGAATTCTCAAATTCCTTTTAAAACAGTTAGGCTCATTTACAATGGCCCTTCATCTTTGCAGCTAGGAGTCAGCTGACAGAAAGGAAATGTAAAGCAAACAGTGTGCTCTGTGTGTGTGTGTGTTTGCATGTGGGCTTATTTGGGGAAGTGGAGTGCAGCTACTGATGGCATTGCTGTATATGTATGTAGGTGTATCCTAAAAGTCCAATGTTTTGACCAGAAATACTTTCCACATTTTGAACATGGGAAGCTTTCCCTTTGGTTTGTGGCATGGGTACTGTTTGTAGAACTAGTCTTTATTTTCGGATGTATTTTTGTCTTTTAGAATGACACTGGCACTACAACATTGCTAATTACCTTGTGAGGGCTTCGTCTGCCTGCAACTATATTTTTTTCCCTAGAATCCACAGCTATTCTGATCTAGAAAAAAAATGGGCTTTTAGTTGTCCCTGGAGTGTTTTTGTTTGCCACTTATGTCAGTTGATTTTTCAGTGGAGACCTGGTGAGGTCCAATATCATTTCTACACAGGTCTTCTTGAACAATTTCATTTTATCAAACCACTTGCTAAATTATTGATTTTGAGATCTGATAAAGTGGAAAACTTGGGGAAATGGAGGAGTTGCTTTTAATTTAAGGCAAATTTCTATGATACAAATGAATGGAAGATTTGCTTATCCTTCTTTTTCTACTTATGCCATCATGTATTTGTGATATTATCTGGCAACTGAAAGCAGAACTATACAAAATAAGACTTATTAAGTTGTTCCACTTTAGTGGAGATTTTATACTTTTTCAGATTTAACAGCAAGATATTAAAGTTCAGAAATAGATCTACAGTAGAGCATACAAATTCAAAATATAGTTAAAAATTTTCTATGTGCAAGGCACATAGGCTTTTGTGTGATCTACAGTAGAGCATACAAATTCAAAAAATTTTTCTATGTGCAAGGCACATGGGCTATTGTGTGATGACAGGTTGGAAATTAGATGCCTACAATGGCCAGAGAGGTATTAAATGTAAACAGGGCCAAGTGTAATACAACAGGGGTTAGTGGAGACTGAAATAATCTAGAGAGAATTGAAGTGTTTATAAAGTACTGTGAAGATAAAAAAAATGCCTGTGTACTCAATACAGTGTATATGCCTGCAAATTTGTGACACCTGATTCAGTGTGATGTGTATTCATGTAAAAGTTCTATTGAAGGGATTAACCAATTGATTAGAGGATAAAAGATATCTAGAAAATTATAAGTGAATTGTTTTAAGACAAACAAAATCTTTCCATTTTTACTCAAGAAAACTCAGAAATGTTTAGAGAATAAATGAATAACCAAGCCCTTTGTAGAAAAAATATATACTTTATTTTCAACTAGAAAGGTGCAAACATGTAACTTTTGGTCACACTCTCAACAAATAAACTGTCCAAAAAAACAGTCATAGTCAAAGTAGAAACAAATGCGTCCAGGTGGAAAAACCAATCAGCTATACAGAGCCACTCATTTTTTAATAAAGGTCATTTGTACATTAAAAGTGAGCCTACCACTTTTCCAACCTACAAATCAGACTTCCAAGGACATTGCTGCCTCACTTTCAGCAAAAAAACTGTTTTGATGGACTGTTGCTCTAACTGAGCAGAATTTCCATTTGAATATCCATTTCATGCTTTGAGTTATCAGACAAGCTTTATGTCCTACCTATGGTGTTCAGAATTGAGGCTAACATTTGAAATATCAAAGCATTAAAAACATAAACAAAAAGGCACAAACAACTTTAAATTAACTTAGATAACTGTACAAATATATATATATATATATATACACACACACACAGTATTTACAGTATCAATAAAAAAAAATCTGGCTTGTTACAGGCAAATTAGCTTGCCACAAGCTGTCCAGTCTAATAGACAGGATTCTGATTCCTGAACACTGTCATCCAAATCAGAAGGTCAGAGCTGAATCTGCTGTTATGACTTAGAGAAGAACTTGACTCATCCTCATGATGGCTGGAGAATGCACATCCTAGCTGTCACTGGAGCTACAAGCAGGTCAGTGAGTCTTCCTTCCCAGTGACACTCCAAATAGCAGGCACATCACTACTGTAAGAAGACAAGGCTTCCTACTGGTCCCCTCCCATTGCTCCTAGCATACATGCTGGTGCCATGCACTAATGCAGTCCCACGGTCAAGTCTTACTTCCTTCAAACCAGTGTCTGGGGTTGACAGACTGTTTGAATGTCATATGGCACAAGATTTTGAATTTGGTGGGAATTTTTCTTTTCCCCAGTTAGAAAAACAAATTTAAATAACCTGTGCTACTGAAATCATGTTTACACAAAAATGAGATGTGAATCAGTTCAAGTGACAGCCTAAAGAGTTCATGTCTCTCACTCTCTCTGGCTTTAGGCCATGTCTCCATACATCTTCCTGTAGTACAGCGACTCAAAGATGTCATTGTCTCCGGGGCAGTTGTAATGGCAGGCACAGGTCTTGATGAACATCATGCTCTTCTTCATGACCTCGCCATCAGGACACTTGAACTCCACGGGAAGGGTTGTGGTTCTGTGCGGGGTGCAGCACCGCCCATCGGTGCACACGCCGCAGAATTTAGCACGGAATGTCTTTACGCTGGTGCAGCCAGAAAGCTCAAACTTGACAGGCTTGGAGATTTTGGGGGTCCGGATGCACTTTTTGCCCTTCTGAGGAAGACAAGGGAGGAGAGAAAAATCAATGACTCTGCAAGGGGTGTGGCTTTCTTCAACCTCTGGGTGTTCTCGCCTTAGGGCTGTCTCACTTCTGTTTATATTTTGAGGATGGGAAGGTTGAGTCTCATTTGCCAGTTTTCTAAAAATAGACATGGCCTCTTCTGGGATGTCTTGAATGAACTAACACTGTGGAGGATTTCCGAGTGGAAAATTGGTGGTTCCTATTACATAACATCTCATTCCATCAAAACAGTTCAATGGTTGGATATTTTTGGAGATGACAGGCCTATAATAACAAGGGTGGTAAGAGACCTAACTTTGGTCCTGTCCTAACTTTGGTCCTGTCCTAACTTTGGTCCTGTCCACTCTTGTTCCATGATTATGAGTTAATAGGAGGAGAAAACGTACCTTAATATTCTCTTCCAGATCAGCTTCACAAGGCCTGACCATGCAGAGGCGGCTCTGCTTCTCCAGCCTGCAGAAGGCGTTGTCATTGGTAACCCGGGTGGAGATGCCCATCCCGCAGGTCTTGGAACAGGCACTCCACTCTGTGGTCTGGACCAGGCAGTTGGCTCGAATCATGGTTGGGTCTGGGCCAAACGTGTCTTCCAGTCGGTAAGCTGGGAGAGCAGAGCACGCAAACACGAGGTAAGACGCCAGGCTAAGACATTTCCCCCTGCCCTTGGCAAAGTCAGGACTCAGCCCCAGGGGGGAGAATCACGAGGCTGACTTAGAGGAAGACTCAGCTCACCAGCGAGGGCAGGGCCGACCATGGTGTGGTCCTTGGGCTCGTCACACACCCACTCCTCGCAGCATTTCCCGGGCAGCTTGACCCTTCGTGGGAAGGGGCAGTCGGGGCTGGGCAGGCGGACATCCATGCTGCACAGGGGCACGCAGCCCACCGCCCCGTCCAAGCAAGTGCACTGGTATTTGCAGCTGCTCTGGAAGGACTCTCCGCTCCGGTACACCGTCCCTCCGAAGACGCAGGGGGCACCATCTTTGGCTGAAGGAGAGGAAGGGAAAAGGGGTCGTGCAGGGGTCAAGCATCGGTTCTCTAGCCTGAACCGGAAGCGCGTCGGGGATGCGAGCTGGGAGCAGGGCTCCAGGGAAACAGCCTGAGGAAGGGACGCAATTCGAGCGGCTTTCTTTTCCGGCGGGACGGTGAGCGTGAGGGAAGAGGTGGTGGGTCATCGAGTGTCCCCCGGCGCCCCGGTGGCGGTGGCGGCGGCGCGGGGCGAGGGGCCCGGGGAGGCGGGGAGGGGACGGGGGCCGCAGGTCTTACCGGTGCACACGCCGATCTTGCGGTTGGCCGGAGAGCCGAAGTCGCAGAAGAGGCCCTTGTGCGGGTCGCAGGGGTCGCGCTCGGTGCACAGCTCGCCCAGCTGCTTGGCGCATACGCGGCAGCAGCCGCAGCTGTCCAGTACCAGGCTGACGCCGGCGGGGCAGCGCGGCGCCGGGCCGGCAGCGCACTGGCACCGGCCGCCGCAGTCCTGGCCGGAGGTGGGCTGTGGAGGGAGGCGGCTGTCAGCCGGGCGCACGCCCCTCGTTGCCGCCGGGGTCCCTCCCGGTCCCCTGCCCGGCCCCGGCCGCCGCGGGGGTCTCCAGTGCTTACCCGGCTGCAGAGGGCGAGCAGGAGCACGAAGGCGCAGCGGACGGGGCCCAGGCCGGTGGCGGACATGGTCGGGGCGCTGCGGGCGGCGGGCGGCGGCGGGGCGGGCGGGCGGTTCGGGTTCGGGCCGGAGGCGGGGTCGGGACGCGCCGGGCTGCTGTCTCGGGAGCTGTCGGCCTGGGCGGCTGCCGTCGAACTGAAGGCAGTGGGTCGCCGGCGGTGGGAGTCGCACTGGCTGCCTCCTCTCGGCGGGGAAGAGTTGTTGTGTGAGGCCAGGACGGGCGGCCCGAGGCTTTTATACGCTCAGGGCGGCCCCGGCTCGCCAATGAGCTGAATGGAGTCCTACACAAACAGGGACATTCCTCGCATTCCTCCCCACCTTCCTGCCTCATCAACTCACACCGGATTGATCCTGACCCCTTGACACTCAGCATTCCTCCCGTCTGAAAAAGCTGGCACACTCCAGCTCACCAAAAAAAAAAAAAAAAAAAAAAAAAAAAAAAAGGCTCAGTATTTCCAGCCACCAAATAGGATTTTTTTTTTCCTCTTGCCTCTTCGCATCACTCCTGATTTATATCATTTAAAAAACACATCGGCAGTGATTATCATTATTTTTATGCCACTCACTTCTGTTTGTAATAGCTGTGCCTGTTCTACACACTGACATAAATCCTTTGTAGGAGGTAGGTAGCTGAAGAGGCTAATAGCAGGGATTCCTAAAAAAATTGAAAGGGTTTCCTTTTTTATTGGTTTGGTAGTGATTTTTAGTTTTAGAGGCTGTCTGCCTTTGAAACTCTTCAGAGAGCAGAAAAGGAGTTCGTTGCTTTTAACTGCTTGAAATCCCCTAGAAGCAGAAGCATACCTGCAAATCCCTGAATCCCACATTGGAGATGCAGGAATTTGATCATTTGTCACTTGGAATAACGGTTTGGATGCCCATGCCAGACGAAAAGGAGAATAAAGCCAGGGGTCTGAGTATGGATGCAGTTTTCTGGGAGGGATTTCCACCACTCTTGCTTTGTTTTCTCTTAATATATGTAGCAGTTTTATCGTTGGGGCTATAGAGAGGGAAAAAGGATGAGTGGACATCAACACTTCCAGAAAAATCCATCTATTGTTATGTCAGAGCAAGTGATTATGTGTTGGGTAGGTAGAGGCCCTGGGTGTTGGGATGGAAAAAGGGGTGGGAAGGCAGGGGAACCATACAGGAGGGGAGCAGCAAGAAGCTCGAGGTTCACTTGGGGAGTTTTAAACACATTTGTGGGTCTTTGAGACATGAGTGATTTTCCTTATGCTAAAACCTGTAATCTTCAAATGTGAAGATTTAGTTGTCTTGCAGTTAAAAAAAATCTGATTATATAACGAGAACACTGTATCCCCATTATATTTGGTTATAAGCTAAGAGTGTCAGTAAGTAATATATTTTAGTGACTCTCCACACATCTGTGAATAGTAATTGTTACTTCTTATTACCCAAGGAGCCTGTAGCCTAATGGAGGGAGATCAGGGCAAGGAAAGAATAGGTTTTATTCCCTCTGCTTGTGTGCAGATGTCAAATATGGCCAATAAAGTCTAAACATATGTCCCTTTCCTAATATTGCTATTTAGCTTCACTAAGGAGTCAGTTAATTAACTGTGCTTCCCTCTAGAATCTATAGTTTAGTATTTTTTTGTTGTTAATAATTCCAGTTTCCACTTTATGTAAAGAGAATGATCCCATGGCTATGCCATTTTTTCCTATTGTAATGCCACATCCTTTGATGCTGGTGTTACCCATGAGTAGATTCATTTTAGTTGCTGATGCTTCCTTGTATAGGTTGAAATTAACCTATCTGTTTCAGATGCAAAGGCAAGCTTTCAGAAACATTATAGATTTATAATTTGAAAATAGCCTGTTTAAACTGGCCACATTTTTTCAAGTTTCATTTCATTCTGTTGAAAAACAGCCAAGAAAAAAAAAATAGCTACTCCAACTTCAGCACAGACCACATCATCTGGGCACAATTACCTTGTTAAGCAGTCCACATGTTGTACAGTGTAGTTGTATGTCAACAGTGGGAATGGCCAGCCAACGATGGGGGTCTCTGAAGCTCAGGAAGAATTTTCATCATTGTTATTTCATGTTCTTTCCAAGCATTCCTCAAAGAGAAGAGGCCTTAAAAGTTCCTATTTAAAGATGGAACATTCCGAGTTATGTTAATAGCCACATGTGTATTGAAGGCAACTTGGCCCCCAACTTTTTCTTCCCCTGTGGATGATTTTAAAAGTCCAAAATATGTGGGAAGCCACAGTGAAATCTTTCAAGACCTAAACCCCCAATTATATCTACCACTAATGGTTGGAAAGGTGTGGTGGATGGAGAAGGGGAGGGATGTGAAACTGGGACCTCACCCAAAGTGACATGTGGCCTGGGCCATGAGCTCTTGTGGCTTGCAGGGTGAGGGAGATGGAAGAACTGGTTGGGAATTTTTGAATACTCTGGAGAGTCTAAGAGCCACCACTTCATGCCCAGCAGAGTGGAGGCTCTCATTCATGGAGGGGCTAAATTGCTTGACTGAGTTACAGCTGGGTGACCTGGGTTGTATTCTTGGAGCTGCCATTCACAAGTAGGAGTCAGACTCCTGAGTTTCCGTTTATAAAATGATGGTTTAATGATAGTTAATTAGACTACAGTTCTCAGAGAATTGGTGCTTTATTTTATTTTACTTTATTTTTAAATTTAATTTAATTTTATCTTTTTGATCTTTCTTGATTTTCTCTTTCTCTGCAAGCATAACAAGTATATTCCTATTCTGCTGTGTTGTTAAAAATATCGGGAAGTATTATAAAAAGAATTTGGTTTTAATAAAATTCACGTGGTCCCTCAAACTCTCAAAAGTCCATAGTTAGCTCCAGTTGGATGGTTTTAATATTGGCTAAGAGAAAATAAGCATATTGAAATATACAGAACATGGAATCTCAGAATAGAAAAATATGCTGTGCATGTAAGGTTAGATTGGGGCTTTATGATCAAAACTCTTTTGAAAGGTTTAAAATGAAAGATTATTAAGACAGTGACAGAAAGAGGGCGGGAGAGAAAGAATGAATACACCCAAGACATTCATAGACTCAAAAGTATGTTTATATTGTGATATGGACCATCAAATGCCAGAAAATTCAAAGGGAAAGGCTGACACTCTCCTTCACTCATGCCATGGGATGTGAATTCTTGCACTATTATAAATGACTCAGCAAATGTTTGTGTGTGCCTGGGCAGTAAAGTGGAAATAGTGGCTTCTTATAACTTCTTCCAGCTCTGACTTATCCCAACCCTTTTGATTGACAGCAGGTCAGAACTGGGAGAAAAAGGTCTTTGAATTTGTGTGTAAAATGGTTAAGATGCACTAATTTTGTCTTGTAAGCAAGTGTTTATCTAGCAAATGCTTTTTAGAGAGCATTTTTTCTTTTTCCTGGTAGAATGAGGAATTCACTCAGCTGGCCACTGAGTCCTATTTACAGAGCTATATAAGGTACGTGTGTGTCTACTCAGGCATCATTTGTACAGGTCGTTTGGTTAAGGCTTGTAAGATGTTCAGCTGCGGATGTACTACATTCCTTCTCTTATGTTTTTTTGTTGTTTTTTTTCCCCTGAAAAAAAAAGGTTACTTGATCAGGTATCAGACAGAGAGAAAACCTGGCAGGACTACAGGAAAGTGGCCAGACTTGGAGTGTTTGTGTACTTGAAGAAGGAATCTTGCACATTTCAGCTTTCAGTCGTAGACATTTTCTTATAAGAGCAAGCAGGAGTCTGTGCCAGCCCTCAAAGCGGAAATCAAAGCTCCCAGGGAATGTGACTCAGAGCCAAGACCCATACGCAATGCATACACTAAGCCATCAGATTTATAGGAAATCTAGCCGTATAAGGACATCTGGACGGGGAATGATTTGTCGTGATGGTCAGTTGGGAGTGGGCTTCTGATATTTCTGACATGCCTCAAATCCAATCATGTAAATGAATTCCAGCAAAAAACATGGTGTGCCAGAAGGCTTTTTGAAAAATAGTCATAAATATTATCCTAAAATCTTCGGGGACCCTGGCTTGGCTTACATTTCCTTGTATTTGCTTAAGATAAAGGTTAAAGAGAGGGCGTACTCCCTGGGAGTTCAGAGGTGGGAAAGAAGCACGGATGCTTACTATCTAAATTACATTCATTTCCTTCATGCTTTTCCCTCCTTATAATTAGTTCTCTGATTTTCTTAGGATATTTTCTGATGCAAAGTTATTTGTAAGAAGGCAGTCAAGACTGTTGCATGTGGTCTGTGTTTTATGTTTGCCTGTTCATTTACTTGCTGGTAAATGGAATTGAGGGTTAGAGGAGTGAGGAAGGAAAAGAATTTTTAAAAAATATGCTATTTCCTTTAGTTTGCTACTTGTCTCACTTATTCTGTTAGTTTAGTTAGAATCCTGTGTTGCCTGTAGTCTGCTTGCATTAGTCTGAGATGGTGCTGGAGAATACAGATGCTTCTACATGGAGGTGTCTAACACTTTTCCTGACAGATTAGCAACGCAAATATATTACCATAGCAACCAGGAGTATTTACAACCCTTTGTTTTCTCTACCTAAACAGGTAGAGTCCCCTTGGTGATACTTAAGGAGATAAGTGAGTAGGAATGAAAAGAATGGAGGTAACCACTCTTTCAAATGTGTGATTTGGGGAAAGCAAATCAATACGTTTAAGAGGAAGACAGAATTGAGATGAGAATTTATTTCAAAGAATGGGAGTAAATGAAAGGATAAATAGTTTGAAAGCCACTTCTCACAACTTCAGGGCTTCCTGGAATACTTTCTGAAAATCATTAGGTAGGACCCAGAGAACCAGCTAGGAGGGTGGAGGTGTGAGTTCCACACCTGCCCCTTACCTGCCATGGGAGCTCAGGGTCAGACCTAATCTTCCCTGAGCCCCCAATTTCCCACCCGCTCATAGTTATTTTCCAGCCCAAGGAGACCATGCTTATGAAAGTACTTTTAGATAACGTATGAGGATTTTTTTTAACATCTTTATTGGAGTATAATTGCTTTACAATGGTGTGTTAGTTTCTGCTTTATAACAAACTGAATCAGTTATACATATACATATGTTCCCATATCTCTTCCCTCCTGTGTCTCCCTCCCTCCCACCCTCCCTATCCCACCCCTCTAGACGGTCACAAACCACACAAACCACCGAGCTGATCTCCCTGTGCTACTCGGCTGCTTCCCACTAGCTATCCACTTTACGTTTGGTAGTGTATATATGTCCATGCCACTTTCTCACCTCGTCACAGCTTACCCTTCCCCCTCCCCATATCCTCAAGTCCATGCTCTAGTAGGTCTGTGTCTTTATTCCCATCTTACCCCTAGGTTCTTCATGACCTTTTTTTACTTCTTAGATTCCATATATATGTGTTAGCATACCATATTTGTTTTTCTCTTTCTGACTTACTTCGCTCTGTATGACAGACTCTAGGTCCATCCACCCCACCACAAATAACTCAATTTCATTTCCTTTTATGGCTGAGTAATATTCCATTATATATATGTGCCACATCTTCTTTATCCATTCATCTGTTGATGGACAATTAGGTTGCTTCCATGTCCTGGCTATTGTAGATAGAGCTGCAATGAACATTTTGGTACATGACTCTTTTTGAATTATGGTTTTCTCAGGGTATATGCCCAGTACTGGGATTGCTGGGTCATATGGTAGTTCTATTTGTAGTTTTTTTGTTTGTTTGTTTTGTTTTGTTTTGCGGTACATGGGCCTCTCAATGTTGTGGCCTCTCCCACTGCAGAGCACAGGCTCCGGACGCGCAGGCTCAGTGGCCACGGCTCACGGGCCTAGCTGCTCCGGGACATGTGGGATCTTCCTGGACCGGGGCACGAACCCACGTCTCCTGCATCGGCACGCAGACACTCAACCACTGCACCAACAAGGAAGCCCTATTGGTAGTTTTTTAAGGAACCTCCATACTGTTCTCCATAGTGGCTGTATCAATTTATATTCCCACCAACAGTGCAAGAGGGTTCCCTTTTCTCCACACCCTCTCCAGCATTTATTGTTTGTAGATTTTTTGATGATGGCCTTTCTGACCGTGTGAGATGATATCTCATTGTAGTTTTGATTTGCATTTCTCTAATGATTAGTGATGTTGAGCATTCTTTCATGTGTTTGTTGGCAATCTGTATATCTTCTTTGGAAAAATGTCTATGTAGGTCTTCTGCCCATTTTTGGATTGGGTTTTTTTTTTTTTGTTATTGAGCTGCATGAGCTGCTTGTAAATTTTGGAGATTAATCCTTTGTCAGATGCTTCATTTGCAAATATTTTCTCCCATTCTGAGGGTTGTCTTTTGGTCTTGTTTATGGTTTCCTTCACAGTGCAAAAGCTTTTAACTTTCATTAGGTCCCATTTGTTTATTTTTGTCTTTATTTCCATTTCCCTAGGAGGTGGGTCAAAAAGGATCTTGCTGTGATTTATGTCATAGAGAGTTCTGCCTATGTTTTCCTCTAAGAGTTTGATAGTGTCGGGCCTTACATTTAGGTCTTTAATCCATTTTGAGTTTATTTTTGTGTATGGTGTTAGGGAGTGTTCTAATTTCATACTTTTACATGTACCTGTCCAGTTTTCCCAGCACCACTTATTGAAGAGACTGTCTTTTCTCCACTGTATATTCTTGCTCCCTTTATCAAAGATAAGGTAACCATAGGTGCGTGGGTTTATCTCTGGGCTTTCTATCCTGTTCCATTGATCTATATTTCTGTTTTTGTGCCAGTACCATACTGTCTTGATTACTGTAGCTTTGTAGTATAGTCTGAAGTCAGGGAGCCTAATTCCTCTAGCTCCATTTTTTGTTCTCAAGATTGCTTTGGCTATTTGGGGTCTTTTGTGTTTCCATACAAATTGTGAAATCTTTTGTTCTAGTTCTTTGAAAAATGCCATTGGTAGTTTGATAGGGATTGCATTGAATCTGTAGATTGCTTTGGGTAGTAGAGTCATTTTCACAATGTTGATTCTTCCAATCCAAGAACATGGTATATATCTCCATTTTTTGTATCATCTTTAATTTCTATCATCAGTGTCTTATAGTTTTCTGCATACAGGTCTTTTGTCTCCTTAGGTAGGTTGATTCCTAAATATTTTATTCTTTTTGTTGCAATTGTAAATGGGAGTGTTTTCTTAATTTCACTTTCAGATTTTTCATCATTAGGGTATAAGAATGCCAGAGATTTCTGTGCATTAATTTTGTATCCTGCTACTTTACCAAATTCATTGATTAGCTCTAGTAGTTTTCTGGTAGCATGTTTAGGATTCTCTATGTAGAGTATCATGTCATCTGCAAAAAGCAACAGCTTTACTTCTTCTTTTCTGATTTGGATTCCTTTTTTTTCTTTTTCTTCTCTGATTGCAGTGGCTAGAACTTCCAAAACTATGTTGAGTAAGAGTGGTGAGAGTGGGCAACCTTGTCTTGCTCCTGATCTTAGTGGAAATGGTTTCAGTTTTTCACCATTGAGGATGATGTTGGCTGTGGGTTTGTCATATATGGCCTTTATTATGTTGAGGAAAGTTCCCTCTATGTCTACTTTCTGGAGGGTTTTTATCATAAATGGGTATTGAATTTTGTCTAAAGCTTTCTCTGCATCTATTGAGATGATCATATGGTTTTTCTCCTTCAATTTGTTAATATGGTGTGTCACATTGATAGATTTGCATATATTGAAGAATCCTTGCATTCCTGGAATAAACCCCATGTGATCATGGTGCATGATCCTTTTAATGTGCTGTTGGATTCTGTTTGCTAGTATTTTGTTGAGGATTTTTGCATCTATGTTCATCACTGATATTGGCCTGTAGTTTTCTTTCTTTGTGACATCTTTGTCTGGTTTTGGTATTAGGGTGATGGTGGCCTCGTAGAATGAGTTTGGGAGTGTTCCTCCCTCTGCTATATTTTGAAAGAGTTTGAGAAGGATAGGTGTTAGCTCTTCTCTAAATGTTTGATAGAATTTGCCTGTGAAGCCATCTGGTCCTGGGCTTTTGTTTGTTGGAAGATTTTTTATCAGTTTCAATTTCAGTGCTTGTGATTGGTCTGTTCATATTTTCTATTTCTTCCTGGTTCAGTCTCAGCAGGTTGTGCATTTCTAAGAATTCGTTCATTTCTTCTAGGTTGTCCATTTTATTCACATAGAGTTGCTTGTAGTAATCTCTCATGATCTTTTGTATTTCTGCAGTGTGAGTTGTTACTTCTTTTCCATTTCTAATTCTATTGATTTGAGTCTTCTCCCTTATTTTCTTGATGAGCCTGACTAATGGTTTATC
Source organism: Mesoplodon densirostris (assembly GCF_025265405.1). Taxonomy (NCBI): domain Eukaryota; kingdom Metazoa; phylum Chordata; class Mammalia; order Artiodactyla; family Ziphiidae; genus Mesoplodon; species Mesoplodon densirostris. Next base: position 31,604,046 of record NC_082672.1, on the reverse strand, counting down.
AATTTTGTTTATCTTCTCAAAGAACCAGCTTTTAGTTTTATTGATCTTTGCTATCGTTTCCTTCATTTCTTTTTCATTTATTTCTGATCTGATCTTTATGATTTCTTTCCTTCTGCTAACTCTGGGGTTTTGAGGATTTTAAATGTACCCATCTCTTCTGTCTTTCAGTGGCTCTTCCTCCTCTTAATTCCAACTAAGCCTTGATTTTAAAAAGCCCATCGCAGTTTGACTTGATAACACCATTCATCTTTGCAGGGATTTCTGAGTGTTAAAATTCCACCTGAGGTTAGAGACGTCAAATGTGACTTCTTCATTTTTTAGATTAGGTGCTCAGAACTGGTAGAGACATTTAACAAATGAAACTTTTAGGTAAAAATATCATGTGTAAATATTCAAGAGACAACTAAAAATTTATTATTATTGCCTGTTCAGTGATGTTTTCTTTAGCTTGTTTATTCCTCAGAAACCAAGATGGTATTTTTTCTTTTTTTTTTTTTGTGGTACCTGAGCCTCTCACTGTTGTGGCCTCTCCCGTTGCGGAGCACAGGCTCCGGATGCACAGGCTCAGCGGCCATGGCTCACGGGCCCAGCCACTCCGCGGCATGTGGGATCTTCCTGGACCGGGACACGAACCCGTGTCCCCTGCATCGGCAAGTGGACTCTCAACCACTGCACCACCAGGGAAGCCCAAGATGATATTTTTTTGCTTAACATAATGCCACAGACATTTTACACTCTACATTAGACTTTCTTCTTTCATTTAATTTTAAATGTGAACTATGCTACCATGATAGTGACAAGCAAGTTTTCAAATTGAATGGAAACTGGTAGCCAGTACCTGCTAAAGTGTTAAAAACTAAGCTGTTCAAATTGTCCAAAGAGTTTCTAAAATATTCCTCTATGTGGGAATTTTTAAGTAACTATGCCTATGGGAATCATATATTAAAATCTGAACAGATGGATAAGGCTTTTTGCGAAGGCTTCATCAGGCTTCTAGGTCAGAGCTTAACACCATAAAGGAAGAAAAGCCACTCTGCTTAAACTCTTGACATCATCAGATTTGAAGTAAATGGGAACTAATGCATTGTTTAATCTGATGTTAGGACTCACAATGCCAATTTTGTCTGATCAATTTAACAAGAATGCTTCTTAGTGCTCTGTCAGGGTGCCTGAAATGGATACCCTATATGGCTGTATCACCTTCCCTTTATGTAGAAATTTTACATTTACAAAAGTCCTTTCACATGCATGATCTCACTTCAGCTTCATAACAGTCCTGTGAGGAATTATTCTCCCCATTTTGCAGGTGAGGAAATTGAGGTCCAAGAAGGCTAAGTAATATTACATAAGCTTGGGCAGAGGTGGAGCAGGGACATGAGAGTCTGAATTTGGTTCTAAAGGGAACACTTCTTTTCAAACTACACTGCCTCTTTTCTTCACGTTCTATATACACTGATCTGTGAACAATGTATGTTCTTAAGATAGTTATCTCAGAGCTTCTTAAAACTCTTAAAGCACAAACCCTAGAAGGCATATAAAACACTGTGGGCTAATTAGCGTAGTCAGTATTATGCTGCGGTCTGAGATAAGCATGAAGTAGAAAGATAACATTTACTGATCTGTATTAGGAGAGACTCTTGGGCTTAGACAAAGATTTCCCCCCCCACCCCCCCCCGCCAGTTAAGATTTTTGTGATTTTTGCTGTGTAGGCAGATGTGTTGCTTCTTATCCACTAAGGAACTGATGTAGCTAAAAAAGGAAACATGAATCAAGATGATGGGTATGCTTTGGGAGGCTTAATATCAGGGTGTGTACTACTATGACATCAGCCGCAGCCCACACTGAAAATGTGCAGTCTCTAACTCAGTGCTGTCTTGTTTAGGCTGAGACTCGGACCAACCACAGGCATCAAAAAACGTCTTGAATAATTGCATCATTCACTGATAAGCAACCCTTGTGCATAAATACCATGGCAGACTCTCAGACAGGCCATTGGCATTGAAGCAGTATCTACCACAGACAATTTTTTCACAAGTATCCCTTAATAGGCATGTCTCAGCGTGTTATTAACATAGTGCTTATTTTATGAACTTCATCTTCAGTGAAAAAGCACTTTCCTCATACGGAATAGAGTGTGCATTTCAGGCTTACAGATTTACCCTTCTTTTGCCATGGGATGATTTGATTTGAATCCTGATGAGTTTCATGTTGTTAATGGAATGAGGTCTATGTCGTCACTACACATGGCAGAGATTGAGAGTGCTGTTGTCTAGGAGAGGCAGGTTTGTAATGTGGGGATATCCGTACGGACCCATGTGTGTGTGTGGAAGTGAACAACTACAGGATAAAGTTTCACGGAACCATAGACTTACTTGCTCATGTCTGGAAATATTTCACCATTAAGCCATTTCTCACATATAGATGATGAAAGCTGATTTTGTCCAAATGAGTCTTTTGTGGCACTTTCATCATTTCTAACTGCTCTCTGTTGATTCTTCTTGCTCATGTGTTTTGCCCTGCTGTTTCCAAATATGGCTGATTCCTGAGACTCCCACTGCTTGCTTTCAACTCTGTAGGTAAGCAGGCAAACTTCTGGCCCAGCTTCAGATAGACTTTGAACCAACTTTACTTTGCAGTGGGATGAGGCACTGCTAGGCGCTGTGCCCAGTGGGGCACTGTGGTGGGTGCTGTGCTGGATACTGTGGTGGGTGCTGTGCTGGGTACTGTGCTGGGTGCTGTGTTGGGCACTGTGTTGGGTGATGTGTTGAGCACTGTGTTGGGCACTGTGATGGGTATTGTGCTGGGTACTGTGGTGGGTGCTGTGCTGGGTACTGTGCTGGGTGCTGTGTTGGGCACTGTGGTGGGTGATGTGTTGGGCACTGTGGTGGGCACTTTGCTGGGTATTGTGCTGGGTACTCTGGTGGGTGCTGTGCTGGGTGCTCTGCTGGGCACTGTGGTGGGCACTGTGCTGGGTACTGTGCTGGGTGCTGTTGGGCTGGGCACTGTTGTAGTAGAACTGAGCACAAAGCCCTGTTGGCTTTGACTCTATCTGCACAGGCCCCTCCTCACAAGTCCAGCAGATTCCTCCTGGCCAGCTTCTGGAGCAGCTGCCAGTGAGGGGCCCCCATAGCGTGGTGGTACCTCTTCTGCTTCTCTGATGTTCTCTTCTTGCTCACGGAAGCCTGGCCTTAATCTAAAGAGGGCTCAGGAACTCCAAACTCCTGTATTGCTCGTGCTTCACATCCGACTCTCCAAGAAGGGAAAATGGCCTTATATTGAGCAGAAGTGGTGATCTGTAGACTTCTGTCTACAACTGCCAAAGACTAGGGGATTTCTCAGACTCCGTGTGTGTTGAGGGCAGGTGACCAAGTGCATTGACAGTGTATCACCTGGCGTCCTTTAGACAAGCACAGCTGACGGTCATTTGCTTAGACTCCTTCTTTTTCTTGGCAGTGGTGATGGTAGGGAAATACTACTGTTCTACTATTTCAGGCAGCCCAGTATTCAGTCAAGCCCAGGAAAGCAAAGGAAAAAACAAAGAAACCAATAGATCATGTTTTAAAAACCTTTGGTGTTTACATTTTAAGATCTCAAGAATAAAGCCTACAAAGTAAACTTGATTCATATTTAATTAAAGATGATTTTCAAAAATTCTAGTTTGATATTCTAGTATGAATATTTATTACCTAAAGTAGGTTAATTCTGTATTGGAAAGCAGTTCCTAAAATTAGCCACCATTTTGGATTTAACTAGGGCAACTTTTGTTATCTTGATTTCAAATGTTCTATTGATAGAGGTAATACAGAAGTGACATGAATATAGAATTTGCTGGACTTAGTATTTCTCTTTTTGACTATTTCAGGAGAGATCTTTTTTTCTTTTTCTTCTTTACTTCATTAGTCAGCTGTTTTATTAAATGTGTGACATCATGCAAACTACTTAATATATCTGAGCCTCAGCTGGCTCCCCTTAACTTGGAGATATTACTAGTACCCTACCTTATAAAACTGTTGGGACAATTTGTGAGGATTAAATCCTTCAAATCATGCAAAGTGCCAAGCACAATGTTTGTCACAGAATAAGCACTCAGTAAACATTCATTAAGGGAAAATTTTCCTTTTCATTCATATCTAAATATTTTTGCATTAGCACATTGACCAAATATTAGCCCCTTAGCCCAGTAGGTTTCGGGGTCATGCACTATGCAGATTGCATGGAAAGAAAAGAATGTGGTAACAGTTTCTGTTGACAGACTTTTTCTAGCAAAACACATACTATTGTTATGTCACTTGTGAATGATTTATGACTTGTGATTCTGTCCTTAGGATCCCATTCTTTTCTTTTTTTTTTCCTTTTTGCCATCAAATTGCCACAGTTGGGAGTATAAGTTCTTGAAAGAAGCAAAGAATACCATTAAGGAATTTGATACCAATTATTATTGAGTGATCATATCTAAAATATCTAAGCAGATTATATTAATGTCCATGAGAAAGTAGAAATATTTATGATAAAATAATAAACTAGGCTGCTGTTCCCTCTTGGATTTAATGATTTTATGATAGTTGCAAAAATAGTGCCTGGAAAATGTCTCTGTGGGACATGGAGAGATGTGTGTGTGTGTGTGTGTGTGTGTGTGTGTGTGTGTGTACACACATGGGCAATATTGGCACTGCAAGAGAAGGAAGAAAATTTAAGTTTCTAGTTTTTGCCATTAAAATCATGAAATGGAAGAGAGGGAAAGAGAGAAAGGAAGTGCTAATATGTATAACACGAGGATGAGAATGGTGTGGCTATGATAATATGACACAGCCTCACATCAGGAATGATACTGAACCTACCCTGTACATATGAGAAAATTTAACTTTATGGAATTCAGTTGCTAGAAAAGACAATTCCAAAATAAAGAGAACCGTGCAAGTGGAAAATGAAATATCCCTTTGAATGATACAACTGCATTTAATAGCTACAAAAGACGTGACCTAATTTTATAATACTAACAGTCAAAATGTGGTATTTCCTGTCTCTTTGGAGAAAGTGAGGCACAGCGAAAGTGTTAGGGAAGCTGAATAGAGAAACTTAAATGTTGGGTAGGGTTGATAATGGTACCAACGTGACCCTTCCCTGTTGGGAAATAGTCATCTTGGTAGGTGGTTTGTCAACCTTTTTTCTATCTCTCTGCTTCTCCCCTAAAGTCCTCCTACAGGGCCCTGGTATGCCACAGATGAGACCCCCTTTCCCACACTGCCTGTCTTTCCCCCCTCTCCAGTTTGGTGCAGAGTTCTGAAGAAACCCTGTCCTAAAGATTCTTATTCTTATGAGTGATCTTCCTGTGTGTCTTATTAGCACACTTACTGATTTTCCGAGTTGTCTAAGGCTTTGTACCTGGCTTCTGTTCTTCCATGGTACCCTAACTCCTGCCACCATCATGGGTTTACCCCAGTGTCCACCAGAACTTATTTCTAAGCTCTTGTTGCCCGCTTCTTTAAAGCCAACCAAGACTTGCCCCAAACCTTGCCATTACCTAGAAGTGCCCCATCCCCTCAGGTCCTAAGCCATCTGCTGTCTCCTGTTCTCTCTCTCTCTCACTTACCCTTTATGTCTATTCTTTGACCTGATTGAGACCAGGGTCTCTTGCCCCCTTCCTTTTCTTCTAAACACACAGCTTCCTTCTCTATGGCATCATGTTTTAGGTCAACAGTCTCTTGCTAGCATCTCTGGCGTTCAGCCTCCCAATCTTTTTTCCAGCCAACTGCCCTGCCTTAGTTTCTCCTACACTGCCTGCCATATATTTGTGGTCTCCAGTCTCAGCCGGGCCCTCAGTTCTGCTATGCTGTGCTTTTAGTCGTTCTGGTCAGCCCTTTCCTATCTGCTCCTTGGTGTCCCTTCCAAACCTCCCTGCTTCCCTCAAGGTTCCTACCCTGCCCTCTCCCTCCCAGCACATCAGTCCTCCTTCCTACACGAGACCATCAGGCATGAGCCACTCAAGCCCTCCTCCCCAGGACTGATGGGTCCTCAGCCCCATATTCACTCTAGCTTAAAGCTGCATGTTCAGTTCTGTAGATTCTGGTCACATATGACCATTTAAATTTAAGTTAATCAGAATTTAAAATCCATTTCGTTAGTTGTTCTAGTTGCATTTCAGCAGCCACATATGGCTAGTGGCCACTAAATTGGTTGGAGTGGCAAACCTTAATATCATACAGAAAGCTTGATTGGATGGTACTGATTTAGACAGACTTCTACTTGTGCTTTTGGTCTTTCTCCTGTCTACTGTGGAACGCTTTCACTTTTTCTCATCTTTCAATTTCTTTTTTTCTTGTAGCTTCTTCTCAGCCTATAAAGACATGTAAGTTTCTCCCACATAAAAGAGAAAAATCCCCAAACAAAATGAAACAACCAGGCTTCCCTGGTGGCGCAGTGGATGAGAGTCCGCCTGCCGATGCAGGGGACGCAGGTTCGTGCCCCGGTCTGGGAGGATCCCACATGCTGCGGAGCGGCTGGGCCCGTGAGCCATGGCCGCTGAGCCTGTGCATCCGGAGCCTGTGCTCCGCAACGGGAGAGGCCACAACAGTGAGAGGCCCGCGTACTGCAAAAAAACAATAAATAAATAAATAAATAAATAAAACAACCTTCCCTTTGTCCTACACATCCCTCTATCTAGTGCTTTTTCATACTCTGAAGCTCCTGAAACACACACATACTCATAGCATATGATGACAAACACACACACACAAATCCTCTGTATTTACTGTCTCCATATACTTACCAGGAAACCCACTGCAATAAGGCTTCGGATTCTAGCACTTCAAATTGCCACCAAACAACCTATTCATTGCCAAATCCAGTGGATTCTTTTCAGTCCTTATATAACTTGATTTCTCTGTGGGTTTTGTAGTTGAGTTCTGTCCTCTCTCCATCTCTTCGGCCATTTCCTTTGGTCTCCCTTGAAGTCTTATTTCCCTCTGCCTGCTCCTTTGATGTGGATGCCCCATAGTCTTTTGTCCCTGGTCCTCTTTTTACTTACATGTTTTTCCATTGCCACATTGTTGATGGTTCCCTGCTGTCTGGATCTCGACCAGAAGCATTTGTGCCATGTACAGGATATTAATCTGAATGTCCTACACAGACCTTAAAGTAAGCATATTCAAAGCCACACTCATTGCCCCCACCCCCAAATCTGCTCCCTTTAATGTTTCCCAGTCTTAGTGATTGGAACCACCATACCACTCCATATTGAAGCCTGTATATTGTTTGATATTCTTTTTTCTCTTTCACCTCCTATATTTAATCAGTCCCCAAACTCTGTAGACTCTACCTTCTCATGATATCTTCCCAACATATCATGCCATTAGCATCTTTTGTCTGAATTACTGCGTTAGTCTTTCTGTTATTAACTGGTCTTTGACCTGCCTTATTTGCTCTTTCCAATTTATTCCCTGCACTGCTGCCTGAAGAATCTATCACTGCAAAGTATTTACTCACCTGCTTAAAACCTTCACATGGTTTCCATTGTTTCCAAGAGAAATCCCTTTGTCTGGTTCCTATCTTCCCCATTCTTATTTATCACTACCCACCACCCCTGCCCTTATAACTTTTTCATTTCCTATTTTGTTCCAGTCAGTTTCAGTAAAGTAGTTTCATCCTGCTAATCATGCTGTTATAACTTACTCATCTTGCATATCTTGCACTTGGAGGAGCTGTAAAGTGTGTTTACACCAAATGAACTTTTGACTATAGAAGGAGATTGTTTTATATTTGTTCCAGTACATATACACTTACACATACACACACACAGTGAAATAAAAAATTTATGGAAACAATATTTGTTGTTACTATATGTGATAGCTTTGGTATTTTAAAATCGATTACATTCCATTAAAAAAAATGCTGATCTTGACCTCCATGATACTGTGATTTATAAGAAATATATTTGGCCCTTCAGATGACCAAAATGTATTTCTAATATATACTCAGTCTTTGTGCCATTTCTGTCTCACGGCTTTCAGAACACTTGAAATTTCCTAAGTGTTGAGAGCGATACAGGTGTGTTTTGTTATATGAATGAGGTGACTTTTGGAAGCACCTAAGCATGGAGCTGGTTGCCATTGGCACCAACCATGAGATTAGAGGGTTGGAACTTTCTGTCCACTCCCCCCCTCACACCCCCATTATGTCAGACCTCTGGGGAGCTGTGAGGGGCTGGAGGTTGAATCAATTGCCAATGGCCCATGATTTAATCAACCATGCCTATGTGATGAAGCCTCCATAAAAACACAAAAGGACAGGGTTCGGAGAGCTTCCAGGTTAGTGAACACATGGAGGTTTGGGAGAGTGATGTGCTGTGCCTGGAGAGGGTGTGGAGCTCAGCGTGCCTTCCCATATACCTTGCCCTATGTGTCTCTTCCTTCTGGCTGTTAAGTAAACTATTTCTCTTGAGTTCTGAGAGCTGTTCAAGCAAATTAATGGAAAGCAAGGAGGGGGTCATGGGAACCTTTGATTAACAATGCTTTCTAACCCACCCTTTTTAAAAAAGACATAATGGAATGCATAGAAAATAATATTTTTATGGTATTTTTGGGCAAAGACTTTCTAAAAGTTCTAAAATTTTGGAATGGTAAAGGTATAGAAATTCCTTTGGTTTGAAGATATCAAAGATCACAGGGAAGCTTGCTGGAAAATTGCTACTTAAAAAAAAGTTTTTAGGTAATTTAAGGTATTTCTTGGAAGTTGATTTCTGAGTATTTGTGAATAACCTCTCACACAGCATCGAGTACAAACAAATCTGCCATTGAATGAATTCCTTATATAAAGTTTGAGAACTAGCTGGAACTTTAAAATAGCCTATAAATATGCTATATTTAGCTAAAACTCACAATTACTAAGGTTTTAGGAACTATGGTGATTTATATTATAGCGTACTTCTATCAATTTATTTATTGATCATATAAATAAAATATCTGAGGCTCATGTATTCATATCTGATAAGTTTGTGGTTTTCAGAATACTAGGGAATACAGTGTTTATTTCATTCAAGACATAATTTATTGAAGTAAAAAATTCTCTAAAAAATTGGATATTAGGTATGTAGGAAAAGTTGCTGGTTGACTGGCTGATGCATTTTCTAAAAATTAATTCAATTGTCAAAATTGCCTAAACTTAGGCATAAGAAGATATTAGTGGAAAATTCTTCCAAGCTAATAAATTTGTTCAAATGCTCTAAATTAAAACTCAGTCAGACATTTGTTATTGTTTCCCTTTCAGTGAAATAAATAATTCACAAATATTTTGAGCATCTGATATATTTCTAACATTGTTTTAAACACAGTGGGATATCAAAAGATATCTAGTTCTTGCTTACAAGGAGGTTATGATCTATTTGCAGAAGCAAGTTACACATGGACTAAGCATTAAACCAATGATCTTCACAGTTTTCTGACATGGTAACCACACGACACTGAAAACTCTGGAGGATTGATGTGATGTAATATTTCATGACCCCAAAGTTTATTAGAACTTTTGAAGAACTTTGAGGCATAGATAATGATACAGACATTTGCTATGAGGCTTAAGAGCTCTTTCTCAAGTGTCAGTGGGTCAGTGGTGAGTCATTAAGTGGTCATGGAGGGATATAGCATTAAGTGCTCTGTAAGTGAAGAGGAAGGAGCAGTAACCAATGTGGAAAACCCAGCGTGACCTTTTAACGGATATACGCTGGTTTAAAGGATGAGGACAATAGGGACAGCAAGGGCGTTCCAGACCTTAGGAATGGTGTGAACAGTCTTGACTTTGTGAATGTTGTGACATATATGGAAGAGAATAGACGGGCTGTTTGGACGTGAGCCAACGTGGGGATGAACTGGAAGGATTAAGGAAGGGACTACAGTGCAGGAACTGCAATCCTAATTTCTTTCTTTTACTCTAATGTTGAATATATCACTTTCAGTTTTAGTCCTCTAGTCTTTGGAACATATATATTGCTTTATAATAGTTTTCAGGGCTTAGAGAATGTTAAGAATACACTTGCAGATTTATAAGGAATGATTAAGAGAGTCTCAAAACTCAGACTTAGTAATGCTGAAATTATTGTTATGCTCTGTTTCTCTTCTGGCTTTAAACAGTATCTATTATTTTTTCTCTCCACAACCTGCAAAGCGCCAGGGATATGGAAAAAAACACAAAGCACAATAAACATTTGTTGAATTAATGCATCTTTCTTGAGAGCAGCGATTATATTTCTTCTTTTTTGTGATTCTCCATGACTCCTATATGGCGTTATGCAGGCAGTGAACATCCCATAACTATAAAGTATTGAAAATGTTTATGTTACCGAGAAACAAACATGGCTGAAACCAGTATTACTTGCTCAAACTGTCTAGAGCATTCTTTCATTCATTCAGCCACTTAGTAATGGGTGCCTTCACAGGACACTTCACTAAGAACTTTTAGTCTGAGGGTGATTTTATGCCTTTTACAGGCTGGCCAACTCTTACCGATCCTTCAACTCTCAGCGCACATGTCACTTTCTGTTTTAACATTCCAGACTGGGTTAGGTGCTTATCCTTTCATAACCATGTTCTCTAACTGTATGGTAATGTGCTCCAGACGGTGCCCCACAAGAGCGGAAGTGAGTCATTCACCTCTTGGTCCCTAGTACCAAGCCCAATACCTTGTTTATAGATGTCACTTGATGAGAGTTTGTTGAGTAAATGTTTGTAGAACAAATATAATCTTTAATGATGGCGTTGTCAGATATATGGCTTTGAACTGGCAATTTGGTTTTTAAGTATCACATTCAGAAAACTAACTGAAAAAACAAAACTGCCACAGTTATAACAGTTTGGAGACAAATGTGAGTCAACAAGACAGGATAATTAAAAAGTCACAAAAATGTGATATAAAATATAAGATGAAATGTACCATTAATAAACTATTCATATTATGTGGGTATGTACATTTTTTATTGCGGCAAACTTTTACTGTGTATCTAGTAATTAAAATATAATTGTTAATGAAGGGGTGATGTTTATTCAATGTATGATTTAATAAAGACTGTCTTTTTAAATAACCAGCTTAAATAACAAAAATTTATTTTTGACACTGTCAAATCAAATAAGTAATGATTGTTATCTTTAGGCTAGAAGTGGAGACTGATTAGATTTAAAATGTTTTTCAAAAACTTAGCAGTATTGTTTGTAACAAATAAAATGGAATCCACTAGCATGTCCTTATTTATTTGATTGTGAGTTTTCCATCCCCACCAGAACTTTTTGAGAATAAATAGAATCTACGTGTAAAGTAAAATTTGCTTTATAATCAGACATGTGCCTTTACACATTTGGAAGTTAGAGACAACTCACAAGTCTTGGATTGGGTGAAGGCAATGATGCCATTTCATCCTCAGAACGCTATTTGGAAGAGCAGTTAAAACAAGTGCAAAATGAGGGGGAAGACTTAGCACAAGTGGATTTTTGTCTCATGAGATTTGCTGAAGTGTATTATTTTCCCTAGAAATGCCTTAGTCCCAGCTTGTGCTTGTCTTAATTTTCTCCACAGCCCTTGCAGGGTACTTTGCATATTAGTAAGTATGAGTTGACTTGAATTGAATTAAGCTTGGTGGGATCCAGCTGCTCTTGAGGCAACTGGCACCCCAAAGACATGGAGATAGAGCAGTCCTTTCCAATAACTAATCTGTGGAACTATTTCCTACTCTGTGTAACTCCTGGAATTCTTACAAGCAGTCATGAAGTGTGGAAAATGGCTGGATATTAAAGCAGGACATTACAGACCTACTAAGCCAACCTTGTCAGATTTCTCTTCCCTTCACCCTGAAGTAGAGTATCAGGAGTTAAAACTTCAGGAGTTACGCAAAACTCTAAGCCACATCTACTCTTACATTCTTGGGATTATTTGGGTCAATAGTTTGTCTTTCATGTGGTGTGTTTACATATGGTTGGAAGTGGTGAAGTCATTTTCATTGAGAGCATTACGAAGTAGAGAGTCTGAATGCTACAAAGGGGGGGTGTGTGATTGTTATTAATAGCCAATCAAGAGAAACAACAATTGAATCAGAAGATGAATGGGTAAAACAATATAGAGTTAGTGTTTTGTGAATTTTGTGTATTTAAAAAAAAGACCTAGGACATTGAACCAACTGAAAATTGGTAGTTCTTTTAATTTTATACTCATTTAATTTGTGGACTAATTCTTGATGCATATGTTTAGCCAAAAGTTGAAAAGCAAATACAAAGATCAAATTTCCGCCTCCACTCCCCACCCCTAAAGAAGGAAGTTAAAAGTACTTAACTTACACATTTTACTGGGTTGATTTATTTAAAGCTCAGTTGACCTAAATGGTTATAAAACGTCTACACATAAAGATGTTAGCAGGTATTTTTATATGGGCAAATCCTGAATATTATGGAAATGTAATTTCAACTTGGAACATACAACTAGCAAATTTAAGAATAGGAGTTTCCTTTTTAGCTTGTTGTGGAAATAACACCATGTCTTTGGTTTCAGGTAACAGGATGAAGTCACTGCCAGAGCCTGACTTCCTACTATGAAAAAGGTAAGGTATGAAAGAAAGGAACAATCCCAGTGGAAATTCCACCATAAGATCACATACCGACCAAATCTTACTATTTAGTATTTCCACTTGTAGACTAGATTTTTTTTGACATAAATATATCAAAAAATATGTGCTTTTAATTTAAATTTCTTTCTTTCTGAAAAACAAAAGGCAAGGCATCTGTTCTATAAAATGAATAAACTTAAGTAGAGTTTGCTAAGTAGCATGTCTTCTAACTGTGGCCTCTCTTAGAGTTTATTTAATGTGGTTCATCTTCAGGAAGTTGCAGAGTAATGAAGAGTCTTACAGGAAATAGTGACAGCTTTACTGTTATCTTTAGGAAAAGTCCCATGAAACAAAGGAAACCATTTTAAAACTGTCTTAGAATGTTTTTTTTTAAGCTCAGCTTAGGATTGTATAATAGAGTAAAGCATACCTATTATTTGCAGTTATTCCTTTAATAATAATAATTATCACACATGTTTTGGTGATTAGTAATACTATTGATATGGCTCCCTAAAAACCTCATGAATTTTAGGTAGGTTAAATTAGAGTTATTTTTTTTTTGTTGTTTTTTGTTTTTCCCCTTAAGGCTTGGAATAGATATTTAAAGACATGTCCAAAGCCACATAACCAGTTAGTGGCAGAACTGGTGCTAAGGACAGGTTTGCTGACTTTAGCTCCATCTCCATTGCTTTGTTTTTTTCTCATTACTTCATCCTATCTTATTTAATTTACTATGGGGAAATATATTCTGAGGAAAATAAAAATAAATGGAAAAGAATAACATGAATTCTAAATTAAGGCTGTTGTTTTAGTAATTTTCAGCACCCTGGTTTATTTCATTCCCAGGATGTTAATGCCCTGCAGTGGCTGCTGACATGCAGCAATGAGGCTCCAGACTTGGGCTCAGGAGTCAGGCACTTGGGTGGGGCTTGTTCTGCCCCTCACTAAGTGTGAGAGCTTGTGTCTCAGCTGCTCCTTTGGAAGATGGAGAGCATAGCAAAACCTACCTTTGGGGGTTGTTGTGAGAATTCAATGAAGTACAGTTTATTTAAAGTGTTTATAATAGCATTGATGTATATACTAAGTGCTCCCCAAATGTTAGAGACTATTATATTTACTTTAATAATTAATATTATCAAGGAAGATGAAAGATTTATTTTCCCCAATTAAAAAACTAAAAAAATTAGGGATCAAGGGGAAATTCACTTTCCAGAGAGGGGCTTCTCAGTGCTCCAGTGATCTCATAAGCATTGTTAGTTCGCGGTAAGGGCCATTGAAAGAGAAACAGAAGAATAATGTTTTCAATTAGTAAAAATTTTATAAACAAGGTAAATTAGCATCTTAGTTACTAAATTAAATTATCTTGCTTTGAAACTCAGGCTTTCTTCTAAAGAAATATTTGTTAAATAGACTAAGACGTCCCTTTAGATGTAGCATTACTTCTCAGAATAAGCACTGTCACGAATTCTGGGTAAATGTATTTAAGACATGGATTAAATATTCACTAAGTATGTGAGTTTAAAAATTATGAAAGTCTTGGGAGTTTGTCTTAGAAAATCTGCCAAAAGTAAGCACCGTGAAAGTAGTAGTTTAATTTTTGGTTCTGATTAGAGAAACTGACAGCTTCTTTTTTTTTCTCAGCTAGTTAAATATATATAGAATTAGAAACTGGTAAAGTTGGAAGAAAACACTTCTGATCATGCGATCTTATGCTTTTCAAGCTTCTCACCATGGCACCTAATTACAAAAATGTAACCTATAAAAACCAGGAGGAGCAGCTGTAGTTGTTTCAAGAGAGGGGGTTGGAGCTGGGCTCACTGCTTCTGCATAACTCTGCAAAGCCCGTGAGTACACCTCCCCTTCAACAGGTGAGGAAACTGACTCCGTAGGCAATGTGCGCCTTACTCAGAGACACACTTTCAGACAGACAGTGGCGGAGCCAGTTCTTGAATAAATATCCTCTCCTCTTCTGCTCTTTTGATTTTACCCTATATCCTTCCTAGTAAAGGGTCTGTAAATTAGAGCTCTTTAACAATCCAGATCCTTTTCTCTTCTCCACTTTTATTATAGAGTTGTACCTGACAGAAAGTCCATTTAGCTTGATATCAGCATGACGGGCATGTCCTTGGATCAGTGCAAATCCATCCCAGTGTTTAATTGATTGACTCATTAATCATCTGTTAATCACCTGCTCTGTGCACCTATTGAGCACCATATTACGCCCTGGGAATATCAAGTTGATGAAAATGCCATCTTTTCCCTCCTAGGTAGAAGAAGAATGTAGAGAGAGATGCATAAATAAATACTGTGTCTCTTGTAGTGGCTTAGCTAGAAAGTAAAAATTGTGTGAAAAATATTAATTCTTTAAACATTAAATATTAATCATTATATAATGCTCTGTTCATGGTAAATGCAATACTTATATACTGGAAGGAAAGGCAGGATTTCGATTAATTTTTATTAATTTATATTTTTATTTAGACTTTTTTAAAGCAAAAAAAGTTACTTTATTTTTAATGATTTTTTTATTAAGTAAGTAATTTAGTTATTGCTGTGAGTCACAAATCCCATGGACTGGATTCCCCCTGATCTCTGTTGGATGGTTAGGTCACTGATGAAGTTGAATAATGCGGAGGATGGAGTGTTCTTTCTTGTAGTCTAATCCTACAGTGGAACCTGAATGGGTGGTAATGGAGTATAGATCTCCTGATAGAAATATATCTCCTTAGGTAATTACTGATGGCCAAGGTCGCTGTTTATTCTAACTAGTCAAAGTTGCTTTAAGCCTAGAATCATTCCTCTCAATGGTTAAGCTTGATTGATTAGCCATGATCAAGACAAAATAAAAGACTTCTTTTGGCAGGGAAAATTAATGGCACCAGAGACCCGTGCAACTATGCTAGGCCTTACTTCGGGATTCTTTGCCTTCTAGAAGCCTTGTTCATATTAAAATTCAGAATTTTGAGGATCACCTAGCCCCTGTTACAAGGGCTCACCTGATTGTCGCTACCTTGATGTTGAATTGTGCTTATTTTTGTTCATTACAGTAAATCAGAATTTCTCTATTGCTTGCTATCATAGTAGGCTGCCCACCATACAGTGAATCCTCCCTTACTTTATTCTACCATGTTGAATAATGTTTACTGCTCTACCAACCTTAAGGAGGGTATCTGGTTCTCTTTTGTATCATGATCCATGTATCTGTGCTTGCTTCTACCTGAAAGCTTACTGCACTAAGCATTCTTTGTAATAACGTTTGTATTGTAGACTTTAGTTTCCATGATGGAGTCATTTGTAATAGACAAACCTTCCTGCAATAAATAACTATAAAAGCTGGACAGAATATGTAAGATAATAGATTGAAGACATTGGAGAGCAACCGACATAGTCGGGACGCAAGGGTGGTTATGATCCTTGAGAGAAGAGAAGCACGTTGGCTGCACTTAAATTCTCCCTGGCTACCCCTATGAGAGCATTGTCTAAATTTTAGCACAGGTGAATGAAGTATAAGAAGAAAGTGGCAATTGTTATTGGACTAAGGAGAATGATATCAGACTTTGGGACAAACAGAGTGGCTAGAACTACAGGGGAAATTTTCTGGAGGGGAGTAAGCCTCAGAAAAGTAGCCCAAATATCTCCATATAAATTCTGTTCAAGTCAGTTGTCAACTACGAGTCTGTACATAAGCAGGACAAAGACCTCAAGAAATGTAGCACAAAAGGACATCTGAATGGCTAAAAAAACAGATCTCTGGGGTATTTTAGCCTCATGACACCAGGGAGAGAGAGAGGAATTCAAGTGCTGCCAAAGTACAGGGGCATTGGTAAACAACCTCAGGATCTCAGTGGAGACCCTGTCTGTCAAGCCCTAGGAGTAGGGACCTTACCCTAGGAAAAATGAAATACAGCAGAGCTTTAAATCAAGCTTAGACAGGATCAATTGATCCACAAGCATTTTTTTCCTGAATTTCAGAAAACCATTTAACTCTCTTTTAAGGACGATATCAGTGTCTCTGTGATACTCAACGGTCAATAAAAAATTACAAGATGTTGGGCTTCCCTAGTGGCGCAGTGGTTGGGAGTCCTCCTGCCGATGCAGGGGACATGGGTTCATGCCCTGGTCCGGGAAGATCCCACATGCCACAGAGCGGCTAGGCCCGTGAGCCATGGCCGCTGGGCCTGCATGTCCGGAGCCTGTGCTCCGCAGCGGGAGAGGCCACAGCAGTGAGAGGCCCGTGTACCGCCAGAAAAAAAAAAAAATTACAATTTGTGCTTTAAAACAGGAAAAAAAAAATGACCAAAACCCAAGAGAAAAAAGACAATAAACCCATGCATGATTTAGATATTGCTATTATCAGATAGGGACTTTAAAATAACTATGGTTAATCTGATCAAGAAAATGGAGAAAATGATGTACAAAATAGTTGAAAATATAACTTCAACAGAGAATTGGAATCCATATAAATTAATCAAATGGACATTCTTGAGCTGAAAAATACAATATTTAATATTAAAAACTTTGGATGTTTTGAACAGCCAGGTGAACACATTATTGATGAACTAGAAGACACAGGATTGATGAACTAGAAGACAAGTCAAAATAAGCTAAGAGAGAATGGAAACAGAATAGAACATAAAAGACACATGGTACACAAACTGACTTCTGAACTCACTATTCTCCAGAAAGAGACTTCATACTTGGAAGCTCTATGGATTGCTTTCTTCTAGACTATTGGATGCTACTAGAAACATACTTAGACATATCTAATTCCATTGCTGATTCAAAGCATTTGCATTTTCAAGGGAACTTAGGGAACTGAGAGATGTTTTTGTTAACTTTAATGGAAAATCTATTTCCTTTAAGTGGTATCTTTACCAAAATTTGACAACTTCTGAAAAGAGAACAGAGTACAAGATCTTAGGGAGTAGAAATAAACTAGATCAAGTTTTCTTCCTAAAGGAAACAATGCAACGTCATAAGAATGTATTTTCATGTTTTAGTTTTTTTTTTCATTTTTATTCTAGTTTTTATTTCAAAACTATTTGGATCAGTAGCAAATCTCAGCCCCTTTTACTTTCTCCTGTTTTCTTTGCTTCCCACTTTTGATCTGTCAGTGCTTGTGCTCTGTGCCTTTTTACTATATTAACAGTCTATAAGGTTTTCCATTTCTGGAAAATTAGGCAGAGAGCAGAATTTTTGATCCAAGTCTTCATAATTTGCAGCATGAGAACTGTTTCACCAGTTGCAATCCATCTTTTATGGGTTTTAAACTATTTTTTCTTGAGACTTTTATGCATTACTTGTAGCCCACCCTGACACTGTTGGGGGAGAATAATATACTCTGACAGTAGTCTTACTGGTGTCTTGGAAAAAGACAAAAACATGGAAGGCAGTTTAATGAAGATATTAATGAAAAGTGGATAGTATATTTTATTTCTTTCTATTCACTGATTCTCAACTAAAAATTAACCAAAAGCCAATGTTTGGTATCATAAAACCTCGGCTATTTTATATATTTGGAAATGGCTTCTGACCTAGAAATAACATTGTGTTCCCTCCCACCCCCTACCCTTTTCACCCAACAGCCTCATCCCTTCCCCTCTCCCACAAATCCTTGATGATAAAGAGATTTCCTCTGTATACCCAATAACACATGAATCCAATTGCAAAGAACTGATTACACCACAACTCTGCCTAATATATTGATACTATGATGACCCAGTTTCTGAGGCTTGATCATAAAATGCTTTCACAGATGTTAAGTCATTTGACTTTCTCAAAAATTGTGTGAGGTAGGGAGAGTGAGTATTATTACACCTATTTCACAATAAGGAGACTAAGGTAGATGAAGTGACTCACCCAAGGCAATAGCTAGTAAGCTTTAAAGCCAGGACTCATGCCTTTGCTACTCTCCAGTGTTGACATCTTTACTTAGCAGGCTTGGGTGGAATGGTAGGTGGATGCTAGGAGCATTGTTATTATTGAAATATTTTCATAGTATAAAGTAGGACTATGCCTACCTTAAATCCATGATAGGTATAGACTATATTTTGACTACTGTTCTAGTGCTAGTGGAAGAGAGATGTTCTACTTTGCAGAAGCCTTTTACAATATGAATCCCTAAGTCCTTTTGGGAAATGGTAAAAAATAATAGTTTTAGAAATTTGCGCTAACCTTAATAAAGAGGAAATGAATACCCGTAAATGGTTTGGCAAGCTCAGGAAAATGTTCTTGGGAATGTACAATAATGGTTTGTTCATATTAGATGACATCCTGAATCAGAACGGACTTTGCAGATCCAGTTATTTAAGGTGTGGACCAACAGGACGCCAAGCACTAAAGCATGTTCTGTGAATTCTCTTAGTGTCAAGGTCATATTGGGAGACAATTCTTGGAGTGTCTTGGAGTCTCACATTTCTCCCTGTCTTATGAGCAAAGGAAATAACTAACTTTATTCCACTCTATTATTTCC